>NC_064896.1:12436245-13182495 GCF_929443795.1 Astur gentilis | reverse complement strand
TGTGCCAGAGGCTTTCTGCCCGGCGCTGGGGAGGTGGAATTTTGTGGAGGGCAGTGCTGCGTTTGGAACTCAGAGGTGGCACTTCCTACGCAACGCAGAGATACCCCTCACAGCCCGTGAGGTGCTGCTCAGACCCCCGTCCCTCCTACACGCTCCCACTTTCAGTGGGCGTTAAGAAGCTAAGCCCTTTAGACTTGCTTGGAAATCCAAGCCCTAACGCGCAGGAACGACATTTATTGCCTTTCTATTTCTGACCTGGCCTATTTTCTGCCATTGTATGACTTGCTTCCAGCCTAATAGTACCTGTATTAAAATCCTGTCCGCCCCAGAGTTCACACACTCTATGTGAATGGATATTGTCCAAAGATCTCTGCGTAAAACGCACTCTCTGCAGCGCGTCTCACGGGTAAAAACAGTTTAGCTGTTAACTGTTTTACCATCTGACCAAGTGCTGATGCGCATATTTGATTTTCCTGGCATTAAGTGAATCTAAGTGTTCTGGGCACAGAATCAACGCTCTGCTAATTTTCTTATACTTTGGCTTTCCCAAGGACAAAGGCAGAAGAACGCAGAAACGGGCAGAGTCACTCCGGATTTGATTCTGCAGGTTCAGTTGGTATTAACACAACCAAAAAACCAGAAGACCTTTTCCTATCGGTATTGCAATATATGATTTTCTTTTCTATAAAGTTATTTTCATCCCGTGTCGGACAAAAATTTACTGCAATTCTGAAATATCGAAAATATTTTCAGAGAATGTGATTAAACAAAAAAAAAACCCAAACAGAAAATAAAATCCACCCAAAGATAAATAACACAGCGTTCCTCACACCATGAAGTGAAAGTCCCTTTTACCTAGGCATGCAGAACTGAAGCTTTACAAACTAAGGGAATGTCTGCATCTTTTAATGCCTCTCTTATAAACATCCATTTCTAATACTGTCAAAACACAAAACAGATCTTTAAACTAACTTGTCAGCATTTGTGAGATGCTAAGCTAAAGAGAAAAATACAGAAGCTGTATGTGGCCACATATACAGGTTTTGTATATTCATGATGTTTTCTTTTGCTATGTTGACGACCTCAGTCCTTCATTCCCATTAACCACAAGAGAGATGCACCTGTAGCAACTCAGAGCCTGGAAATCAAGCCTTTAAAAATCAACTTCAATTAGCATGCCTCTGTGTCACCTGATGTACCTCTGAGGCAAAAAAAGTGGATATGAAAGTGTGTTTGTTTTCCTTTGCCATGCCTTGCAATAAGAAATTTCATTCAATATTTATCTAAGGATTTCAGTAGTAAGTAGAGAGTTTGTGGCAGTTCAGTGAATGTTTTCACAGTGCTGTTGTTACTGCAGTTGTAAAGTTTCACTTATGACTGAATGTTCAGGGCTGGTAAAACCCTGTGTCTCTTTACTGCTCACAGATGTGTCAGAAAAAAATTTACTAAATGCCTGTTTTTTATTACTGCTCCGCTGATCCTTTTTCTGTGGACATTCCAAAATGCAAGTTAAATCCGATGGTGAATGTATCTTCCAGATATTCACATTAAAGGACGTAATTCATGTAACATAAAACATACTACCATAACAAAGCTGTAAGATTTAAAAACAGATTTTTTGGAAGCAAGATCTAATTTCATCCCTCACAAATGTTCTCAATTCAATTCTTGAAATAAATATATATGTGTGTATATATGGTTTATATATCTCTACTTTATAAAAATATATGCAGATAAATGTAGCTATCTGCAAAAGGTACCCACAGGTTCTGCCAGTTAGATGTAGACATAACCACCTGCCTCTGAGCAAGTGTTTTACGAATTTCACATAGACATTAAAGTCTACTCTGGTGTTTTGTTCATTTACTTCATCTGTTTTTGAATCATTCATGCAGTGGCTCCTGACATTTCATGGTATCACAGCTGAATCTCAGAACGCATCGTACATCCAGTGTAAATAGTCCTTTGGTTGAACAAAGCTGCCAGGAATTTTCTGCAAGTCAAAGGTCAGACGTGCACTGACTGTTCAAGGTCCTATTTTTGTAAACATTAATGACCAATGAATACCATGAATTTCTTTTCCTCTTTTAGGCCGATAATACACCTTTTAAATAATAAATTTTAGAAGGATGGCAGCAGCATGCCATCCCCTTCCGAATGATACCAGAGTCTATTCCACCAGTGACACAGGGCTACCTACGGGTTCACATGTGCTGGGTTTTTTAATCCCATTACAACTTCTGTGGCCAACTGCACAAAACAGACATAACTGGACAGTTTTTTTCTGGAAACAGATTAGGCAGGGAAAAAAAGTACTTTTTCGGTAATCAGAGAGAAGAAAATATTGGCATCTTGCAAGACCAGTTAATTTAAGGTACTGTATTTGCCTATAACACAGATACTGGTAGAAAAATCTTTTAAGTACACAGCAGCCCAATACAACTCTACCGGCTTTTAATATTTTATATAATTGAGATGATGTAACATTGCACAAAAAATTGTAATGTGTTTCATCTAGTAAAGTACGGATAAGACTGAAACTAAAAAATATCAGTACCTCCATTCAGCCCGGAAAGTACGGTAGAAGTACCACAGAGAAATGGTACAATCAGCATCTTGATTTTATAACTTTACTCTGCTTTTGTGAACATACAATCAGTTATTTACATTACCAAAATGGATTTTCCTGTAATATACGACTAACACCAATGCTCAAGCACCTGCAAAAGAAACATTGCTGCTTTGTAGTCTCTGCCATGAACATTTCACCTTCTATCATCTGAAATGATCTCAAATTCTTCTCATCAAAGTATATGTTACTGAGGTGAGCAGCCTACTTTAGTACATTAAACACATGTTACAACATCCGCTCTATTTAATCTTCCTGCCTTTTCCCCCCGAAAAGGATGCTGTCACATATGACTATACTGTTCCTTTATGCAAACTTTTGCCTTTGTTGTGGTTCACTGTCTTTTAAAATTATCTTTTCAGCTGCACTGGAATTAGTTGTCATCCATCATGCTACAGACCCAAATAATAGAATTTAATGAAATAGATTTAAGGAAAACAAAGCTTAATTTCATAGATTTTGTTCAATGGAAGTGAATCTCTCTTATGCCTGTGCTGTTGCTAACCAGATGACAATACAGATACTAAACATCTACTGAGGTGCCAGAGGGGGAGAGAAGTAGCATTTCCTTCCAGGTCTCAGGAAAACGATCCACGTCGGTATTACAGAGAGAAATTCATGTTAACCATACTGAGGTAAATGCCATTTGTATAGTGATAGCATAAGACAGAGCTGTCTTATCGTATTGAGTCTCCGTGACTGAGTACCTGCTTCTTTCGCTCAGAGCGCACTTACCATACTTTAACCAAAACAGCTGTGAAATGCATCAACTGTTAGAAGATGAGATCCACCATATACAAAAAAAGATGCTGCAGCAGTTCACTGTTAACTAGTTTTGACACAAATTACATGTGGCATGCACCATCTGGCTTCCTCAAAAAAAAAAAAAAAAAAGGCAGACAAGGCAGGGAATAGGCTGGGAGACTCCACTGCCTTTCGTGACTGAGTAGGATCAGAGAAAAGCAAGCTTGAGCAGTAGAGATTTGCTGCAGGTAATGGTATCAGGGTATAAAAAATGGCAGCTGTCAGAGGGATCCTGAACTTGTTTCAAAAGGCACAGTAACAGAAGGACCTTTGCTAATTAAATATTCTATAAAGCAAAGGAAAAGTACAGGACAAACAATAAATCACACAGCTCCTTAGAAGTCGTTGCGCTTTGAAAAAAAAAGAGAAGAAAAACAACTGTGATTTTTATGTGAGGAAAAATATTTCAAAGTGAGTATTCTGTGCAAAGCCATATGCAGAAAGTGTTTCTGTGTCGTGTAAACTTGATACAGTTCTTCTGTTCTCTGCTCTGCGCCTCTGGGACCCAGTCTGGCACCGTTTGACCTCCAAGGAGCTTTAATGAAAAGCACATCAAGCCCAAACGAGGGACTTTTTGATGTCAGCACTGCACATCCCTATGAAACCAATATTTTTCAAGCGGTGTTGCACCTCCTCTGGTAAAAACAGCTTGTACTCAAGACAGCAGCGTAAGAGTTTGAAAATGGAGCCACTAACTCTTGCAGCTCTCAGGCTTGCAAAGAAATGCCCGAGTCCACTCACGACAATTCTCACAGGGAAAAAGACTAACAACGCGTTTATCTTACGGCCAAAGTATACCTCAGCACAAAACATAAAGTGCCACAGTGTTGTACACAGATATAAACTCCTTCTTGAATGAGTAAAATAGACATACCATTTCTGAGATTGGCAAGACATTGCCTGATGTCCACCTGGAGCAGCAGAGCTGTCCCATGGCAAAAGCAGTTCAGACGGTCAGTCCCCCCCTTCCAGATGGCCCGTGCTCTTTAGCTCAAACACATTCCCTGTAACGCACCTGACCAACCAGCCCTACCTCACAGAAGTCCCTAAGCACAGAACTTTATAGGGTCTTAAGCCAGCAAGGAACCTAACGGGATGGGAGAATGAAGATGTGTCTTCCAAACTGCAATTAGATAATGCAGGACCTCACCTGCACACGCCAGTACAAACTCCGCCGACCTCCGGAGACACTTCATATAGCGCTTAAGCAGCAGGCACTGTTGCCTGGTCATCAGAATTTTAGACTGATTCTTAAATAAAACTTAAGCACTTCAGCCAAAACGTACTTTTACAAAAACATTTTTTTCCTGATAAAGGAAAAGTACCATACTAAAACTTTCTTGCACAAAATTCTCAAATAGCTTTTGAAAACAAATGTAAAAATAATTTAAAATTATGAAAAATGTAATGAGATTTATCCCAAGCATAATTACATACATATTTATAATCAGTGTTCAGTTCCCCTCAGAGCAGAATACAGGTCACTGAAATTTACTGGCTCTATAGGTGCTACTGTCCTGAAGTGTAACATTGCCTAACTTGCTACTTGTGATCCTACTTCTGATCTTAGAAGCAAGGTCACGATCCTACAACCTTAAAGTTAATTGGCAGTTTTTCCACACACTTTGATGTGAACTGAAGTGGGGCTCAAGGCAATCATGGATATACTTAAGTTCCTTTAAATCAAAGTGACTGCGGGGAAGGGAAGACGGCAGAAGTGCTGCCCTTGGAGCCACCCTGTAAAAATGGAAATTCTCCCTTCCTGAAGCAACTCCCATTCCCTGCATATCTGGAGACTTTGTCAGCAGTCAGTAAATTAGTTATACTTTCTCTCCCATTTTTCTCTTTCGACTGTAAGGCATCTATAAAAGATCAGAGGTTGCGCTATGAAAACGTACCTGTAATAATATGCAGTGGAAAATACTCAGTGTCACAGCTCCTCCTCAGTATTTATTTAACAAACTATTCTAGATGGACAAGTAATTACTTCATTTAGAAAAAAACCCAACACGTTTTCCAGGGAACAGCTGGGAGAAATGCCAGATTATGTACAAGCACACAGATGAGTGCTTTCATTGGAAAACAATGGAAAGAGATGTCATGTTTGACTTAGGAAGAAGTGACGGCTACTGATATAATCCCATTAAATGCAGAATTTCCAACTTCATATCAGTAATTATCATTGTTCTTATTTTTCAGTCTTTCAAGGCTTTATGGGTTGTATCTTTTTGAAGAAGCTCCTTAAGGAACCTGGTATTTCCAGTAAAATAGTGATTTCAGTGTAAAAGAATGATTTTTGGTGCTCAAATGTAAAGTTCACAATGATTTAGCTCATGGTTGGTTTTTTTTTTGCCATAGTTTCTGTAAAGTTACACTGATTGCACATAACCAAACAACTTAATTCTACAACAGTTCCGCGAATTTGATACAGTTATTGTGACTCTGATGGGTGCATCATGACCTAGGTATCTCTTCAAGCAACTGGCATTTAATTCAGAGACCAGAGGGCAGCAAGGATGAGGTGAGACAGGAAAACAGAAACAAAAATACCGAATGCCCCAAATGGGCGTATTCTGGAGAATATGAAACATATGACACATATGGTTATGTGTCAATTAACACATTTCAAAAAAAAAAATAATACTATGACACAAAGTCTTTCCTGGACTGTGTGTGCTTCCCTGCAGTGTCAACACCTTCTCCTATTCCAGCTCCTTCCCTGTCATCTCAGTCAGCCTGGGTTCTTGGACTCTCCTTTGGGCACATCCCATTTCAACCTGCGTTTTGGGGATGCCTGCCAAGTCACACTCCATGCCTTGCACTGTTTCTCCAAACTCTGCACAAGTCCGCCAGCAAATTCAGCTCACTAAATGGGAGGAGTATGGAAACCACTTATTTAGAATTTTGGCCTCTCTCTTCCACTTTTATATGTATCATCAGCTACACGGAGAGCAGAACAGAGAGCGTTATCGGCCATGACCTGAATGCTGTTGAGCCAGCTGCAGAGAACTTTTTGGTTTAAAATAAGCAAAGAAAGCAATAAGCAGAAGGAAGGAAATATCCCATCACCTGTTGCATAGATAGGGATTTGATGCACCCATATAATAAAGACCAGGTCTGCAGGCAGACTTGGGCCTTGCCAAATCTAGTGTCAGAACCCCCAGCCCCTACATAGGTAGCCTGCGATTTGAGTTTGGTATTTAGGCTCCCTACGCAATGCGTGGTGAGAGACAAGTGACTTGGACTGGGGATGCTACAGGCCATTTTTGGGGCTGTTTTAACCAGCCAAATGTAGCAGCACTGAGAGAAGCACATGCCATATCCCACTCCTCTGCAGCCACAGGTGTCTAGCAGGCTGCTGGGAAAGGTCCAGCTCATCTCAAGGCTAGCTACATATATTAGATGCCAACATTTGGTTCTGAATTGAATTACTGTGAAAAATGCCATGGAGAAGGAGCTCCCATGCAAGTCTTCCGGGCTTTCCTGATGCCTAAAACTCATCATTCTTCGTCACACACCGAAGAAGCAGCAACTTTCTTATTTTTGCAACCGATTTCTTTCTAAGCAGACTTCACAATTATTTTCACTGTGAAGGACCTGTTCTTAGAAAAAGATCACAGAATCATAGAATCGTTTAGGTTGGAAAAGACCCTTACGATCATTGAGTCCAACCATTAACCTAGCACTGACAAGACGACCACTAAACCATATCCCTAAGTGCCACAGCTACACGTCTTTTAAATACCTCCAGGGATGGTGACTCAACCACTTCCCCTGGGCAGCCTGTTCCAATGCTTGACAACCCTTTCAGTGAAAAAGTTTTTCCTAATATCCAACCTAAACCTGCCCTGCTGCAACTTGAGGCTGTTCCCTCTTGTCCTATCGCTTGTTACTTCGGAGAAAAGACCAGCACCCACCTCACTACAACCCCCCTTCAGGCAGTTGTAGAGAGCGATAAGGTCTCCCCTCAGCCTCCTTTTCTCCAGGTGAAACACCCCCAGTTCCCTCAGCTGCTCCTCACAGAACTTGTTTTCTAGACCCTTCACCAGCTTTGTTGCCCTTCTCTGGACACGCTCCAGCACCTTAATGTCTCTCCCGTAGTGAAGGCCCCAAAACGACACACAATATTCCAGGTGCAGCCTCACCAGTGCTGAGTACAGGGGGATGATCCCTTCCCTGCTCCTACTGGCCACACTGTTTCTGATACAAGCCTTCTTGGCCACCTGGACACACTGCTGGCTCATATTCAGCCGGCTGTCAACCAGCACCCCCAGGTCTTTTTCTGCCGGGCAGCTTTCCAGCCACTCTTCCCCAAGCCTGTAGCGCTGCATGGGGTTGCCATGACTGAAGTGCAGGACCCTTGTTGAACCTCATACAATTGGCCTCAGCCCATCAATCCAGCCTGTCCAGATCCCTCTGTAGAGCCTTCCTACCCTCCAGCAGATCAACACTCATGCCCAACTTGGTGCCACCTGCAAATTTACTAAGGGTGCACTCAATCCCCTCATCCAGATCATTGATATGTATTCCTATGACTAAGATGTGATAAGACCTTTTCATTGCATAAATAAGAGAGAAATTACACATGGACCTACCTTGCAGACATCTCAAAAGCATTTCCAGCTCTAATCATACCCTGTTTCCACTAATCTGTACTGCCATGTGAGATTTATCAGTGATTTCCTAACTACTATACAACAGTGCTGACTGGTGAAAAGGAGTAAAGGGCTGGAAGGAAATCTCTTGAGTCCCGCATAAATGAATGGGACACATGGGACTCTGCTGCTTTTCAGCAGTCAACACTATAATATGTAACTTATTGGCACATAAAGCGAGCTTCTGAAGTTGTTTAGCCCTGATTTCACTTCAGTGATCTGATCTTTGGGAATCTGATTTTTTTGTCCTGGCAAATTGTCTAGTCCTTATCCCCAGAGATAAGGAAGTTAAAAATTTCTAGCCATACATGGATCTCGGGGCATGTGGTTAGAGTCCTCTGTTTTCACACGCTAAGCAGGATTTATACATACAGAGACAAAAGGCCACGGCTGTTGCAATTCAACCGTCCTTGTAAAAGCTGGAAGCTTCTTAAAAACAGTAAAATCACAGTTGTTTTTAAAGTTAGGAAAAAAAAAAAGAAACCTAACTACAAATGAGGACCTTTGCTGAACATGCTACTTCAGCAGAGTATAAATCTGAAGCAATAGTACTTCCAACTGAAGTGGACAGTAATCGTTTATACTTACATATGGCATGTACTTAAGTACCTTGATGAATTAAAGCCAAATGTGCAACACTAAATTTGGGAATGGTCTTTTTCAAAGAAAATGTTTTTACAATGAGCAAATAACCTTGAAATGTGCTATAGCTTAAGCTAGCATTTCAGAGAATGCAACCTGCTACAGTGAAGGTCAGCGGAGTCCAGTGGGTTAAAGCAGTGTGATTAAACCAGCATGCAATTGTTCATTTGTGCTTTGGCCAGACTCGCAAGCAAATGCCAAGCAATTCTGTATTATCCTATGTCTGCTTTCTACCTCTGTTAAGTTTTGTCATTCACGTGCATTTTATTTTTTCATGTTTCAGGGAAGTATGTAAAGAAGAGCATGTCTCCCTTAGATTAAGGGTTAAATACAGCTATTGCTGTTCAGTTCCTGGTGCTTTTCAGAGCCAGCTCTTGAAACTTACTGCCATCTTCTCTAGCGTGCTTGTAGCCCTATTGACATTAATGAGACTTACCCACAGGAAGTCAGAATGAAAACAATCTTTGAAACAGCTGACTGATTTTTAAGCGCCAGTGTATTGCAACATCATCGTCAATACTGAGGAAAGAGCCTGGCAATTTTACTCTGATGAATTGTTGTAAAGGTACCCACAACAGTAGTGCACAGCAAGTTTGCCTTTATCTCTTATCTCCCGGCTTCCCCTTTGCTTTTTAATTGCACTTCAGCTCACCCTCCTTTGAAGATTCTATCTGGCTGGATACAAGGAGGCACAGGGACCCGGAGTCACCCTGTGTATAGTTGGTTCCGCTTACTACAGAGATGTGCTGCCTGACACAGTTCAAGAGGACTGTGACAGGTTCAAGGCGCTTGTAGCTTTCTTTCTTTCTTTCTTTCTTTTTTATTTATTTCTCCTACAGGTGATGTTTCAAAATCTTCTACAAAAACTGAATTAACACTCAGGTAGACATGTATATGCATGCACGCGCGCGCACACACACAGAGTTTTAGTACAATACTATTTTTTCATGTCACCAAATCTTCCTACTTTTTGAGCTTTCCTGGAACTATAGCCCTATTCACCCAGTGCAGCAAACTGCTTGTTCACTGAGAAATAATACCGGCTCACCAACACTGTTGTTTTGGCAGAAGAAATTATTACAGGCTTTAGAAGACTGACAAGAAAACTCACTTTCTACAGTCATAAAATCAAATCCTTAAGAGGGCATTGCATTTCCTCGTTCAGTTAGCATTTGACACGTGCTCAGTTGTAAAAGGTTTTATAATCATCATCAAAATGTATATTTAGAATTGTAAAATGTGTCAGATGTTCACTCAGGTAGTAAGAACAGTTGTAACTAATACGTTAGCAGTTGTATAGTCTATCCTACGCTTCCTGTTAGATGATAACTCTTCAGTAATTCTGCAAAAGTCCAGCTCTTGGGCCTGATTTTTTTAATGCTGAATATCCACCTCAAAGTCTTTGGGAAGTTTCAGATGAATTAATTGCCTTTCCTAAGAGCTATGTCAAGGAAGAATGAATTTATGTGAAAAAAAAAGAAAATACTTGTAAGAAAAGCTGTGGCCCTCCATCTTCTGAAGCAGAAACCTTAATTTTGGTAAGACAACAGTTTGGACAAAGGATGTGCTTTCTTGCTAACCGTGTGAAAACCACAGTATTACCATCTGGAAAATGACAGGTTTTACCTTCCCAGTACAGAGACTCCAGCAGCAAATATCCCCCAGCAGTCTGTTAGCCCATGTTCCCAAGTGGCAAAACCCCAGGACTTTCAGTTTGCCCGATATTCAGGTCTGGTGTGGGTTATGCCAAGACTGAGATCACCACAAGTGACTGCAGGAGACTTCCCCAGCACTGCTAGTTCATCCTGTCTGAGCCAAGACAACAGAGAAAAAACCCTCCCATTCAAATGCAAACAAGAGAAAAAACACATATAAGGATGGAGTGGGAAGCACGTAGAAAAAAGTTATGGCAGAGGTGAGCCTGGGAGCAGTGGGGAAATGAGATGATAAACATGAGTGAAGACCAGAGAGAGTAAAGGGAATCAAATTCCAAGCCTCAGGGCTTCAGAAGAAAAAAAAGATCTGGGAAAAAAATCATTGAGGCATACACAGTAGAAGACATCATATCTGGCAGAAAATAGAAAGAAAAGTCTGTGTCCATCAAAACGCCACTGCCTGTCGTAGCCTTGAATGGAAACCAGTTCCCATGGCTCACCAGTCCCTGATGGCAGCAAGGAACAGCAAACAAGTGGGTTGTGCGTCTGGCCCTGCAGCTGGTCTTGGAGGGGATAATAAACGAATATGGTTTATTAAGATACTTTATTCATGTAGGCAATAGAAGTTTGTGTGGTCGGTAGAGGAGTCTCCAGCCCAGTTGACGAGACATCATGTAACCATACGGTTGCATTTAATGCACCTTCTCCTTCATTCTGTTAAATTTCTGAAAACCTAGTGAGTAACAATTTCACTGCATACTTGTGTTCTATTTTTTCCCCCCAAGATTTCTTTGTCTCACTGGCACCCAGGATGAACAGCATTCAGGGAATTAAACAGCAGGGACTGAAAAAGAACATGTTACTTGTCAGCTCCTGCTTTATCCACTGCAAAAATTGTAGGTGCAACTTTAATTTTGTTTTCTTTTTTGTTTGTTTTCTCTACCCTATTTAAGGATACACATAGCCATATTATCTTGCAAATATATTGATTCTGTAAATGAGATGTTCCAGTTCTTAACACAACCTTTACTGCAGAAATTTTCCTCATTCCATATTGTCCCTAAGTCTTTTATCTGCTCCTGTTGTATTCCAAGTGAGCTACATCACAGACCTATGTAAGAACGTTACTGTATTCTCATCACTAACGCTATTCAGTTGCATTTAATGTATTTGTGACTAAGAGTACTTCCACAACATGAGAGAACTCAGTAGCTCTTGTTCCAAATGCTACTGTGTCAAGCAAGTTATTCAAAAGAACTCCCTGTCCAAACAGAAAGGCAGAATGATAATCAATCTATTATAGGACTTCCCTTATCCAGAAAAAAAAAAAAAATAAAAATCATTATTCACTCGTAGGCTATAAGAGTTTCTTTAGGAACCCCAAATCTAAGCACTTCTAGTATTAACCATAATCCCTTTTGCAAAATTAAGAAGGAAATGTTTCTTCAATAGGCAGTATTAAATTATTTCCTTGAAAAGTCTGTTGAGGTGCTGGACAACATCATAGCAGAAAGTGAGGTAACAGAAGAAGTCAGGTTTGTGGTGCCTGCATGTGATATACTGTGGGACTTGCACCCAAAGAAAGAATTTGGACCTAACCACAGTATATAGTCTGGGTATTCCCATACTTTTCTATCACTAGCAGGAATGCCTCACCAGTGCTTTCTGTTCCACTTGTGATCACGTGCATTTATCCCTCCTGTTGGTCACCATTTATCATTAACCTTGCGACTCTGCACTGGCTGCTTACAAGAAACGATAACATACCAATGTAATAATAAAAAGGTGCTTTATGTGCTTTGACTTCTATTTATTTGTCAGTTCACAAGCTGGAAGAAAGGAGTAAAAGCCTGAACTATGGGACTGTCTGTCCTGGTTTTGGCTGGGATAGAGTTATTTTTCTTCCTAGTAGCTGGTACAGTGCTGTGTTTTGGATTTAGTAGAATAATGTTGATAACACACGGATGTTTTAGTTGTTGCTAAGTAGAACTTATCCTAAGTCAATGGCTTTTCAGTTTCCCATGCTCTGCCAGTGAGGAGGTGCACAAGAAGCTGAGAGGAACCATGGCCAGGACAGCTGACCTGAACTAGCCAAAGGGATATTCCATACCATAGAACATCATGCTCAGTATATAAACTGGGGGGAGTTGGGCAGGAGGGGCCAGTCGCTGCTTGGGGACTGGCTGGGCATCAGTCAGCAGGTGGTGAGCAATTGCACTGTGCATCACTTGTCTTTCATGGGTTTTATTTCTCTCTCTTTGTTATCTCCATTATTATGATGATGATGATTTTTTTTCCCAATTATTAAACTGTTCTTATCTCAACCCATAAGCTTCACTTTTTTCCCATTCTCCTCCCTACCCCACCAGGGGGGAGTGAGCGAGTGGCTGCCCGGTGCTTAGCTGCCGGCTGGTCTTAAGCCACGACACTGTCCAGATGTCAACTAGACCTGAGCAGACAACCCACAGGCTGCCTTCTAGAAATTGTTTTATTACAGCACGTAGCTCAATATTGGCACAATCTATAGCTCAGGGGCTAGGATTACGTGATGCTACTGCCTCAGAACAGACAAAACTGTAGCTTGACCTAGACAAAGAAAAGTGTGTGGGACCTACCAAAATTAGTCAGAAAAAAACCCAATCCCCAAAACCTTCAGCTAGGAGTTCCACATTTGTGTAGTTTTTATCTGGATTTTTGCCCAACAAGAGAACGGGAATAAGAAATAGATGAAGCACAAACTATATACAAGTCAAGGCAGGGCAGAGCTTTAATTCCTGGGAGACAGAGGGAGATGTAGAAAGAAGGTATAAAGAATGATACTACAGGAAACAAACATTTTAATGCAAATTCTGCTATATGTAGATGAAAGGCTTTTTTTTTTTTAAAATTTGGAAAAGACATGTCTTTCAAACATAGCAGAAACTCTGTTCTGATGACAAACTGTATTTTTAATTGTATTATAATTATTGTGTATGTGAATTCAGAGCTGCTTCTCTGATAACATTTTATGTGCTTTATTGAGACAAGTTGTATCATCCCAGAAGCTGAATTACTTGCCTCTTCTCCTCCCAGGGAATTCCTCCTAGCAAGGCACTTGCAACACAAGATCAATAGAATTCATTTCCCAGAGCTGTTCTGACTAGCGTAGTTCTGTAACTGGTACAGACACTAAACTTGCAACCAGAGATGCAGGTAGATACATTACTGCTGAATAAACACCACTTAAGTGCAAAGAAAAACAGGATGAATACTAGAACTGGGTCAGAATTCTCTGCTATAAATATGTATATTAAGAGTGTGTGTGTGTGTGTATATATATAAGAAACGGCTGACACAGCACTGTGGAAAGCACTGCTAGAGAGCTTTCGGTTGTTGCCAGCAACATCATCATAAATCAGAAGGATTCTCAGGAGCAACTCTGCGGTTAACCTGCGTGAGGATACTGAACAACAGACCATTGTTGCCAGAAAAGGACTATTGGACACTGCTTGGCATCACCTCGCACACTTACTGAACTGGACTTTACACCTATTTCTTGCTTAGCTTAAGCAGCAAACAGGCACCGGTCAGGAAAAACACAACACTCTCTCCCCGATGGCTAGCACTTCTCCAGCCCATTTGTTTAAAGACAAATATTCAAATGCCTTTGTATCAGCTGTACTTTTAGGAAGCCAGGAATTGAGAGAAAAAGAGCACAACAAATGCTTACTTCTGGAAAGGTTTCATTGCAAGACATACAATCTATGGATATCCCTGCAAAATCCAGCTCAGAATGGACCAACTTGTAATATGAGAAAAAGCAAGAGATTGCCAGGACCTCACAAAGACACTTGGCAATTGCAGCTCAGCACTGCACATCGCAGTAGCCTTGGGTTCACCCCTCCTACTCTGCAGAAGTTGCCTTGAGAATAAAGTCTTTCTCAGCTGCCTGGAAAGGGATGTTAGCACTACAGTTCCACGTGTCTAAAATTGCGTGAAATTAAATCAGGCCTTAGCCTCGTGGTTTTACCAAAACCAAGCTCCCACAAAAATACTGGGGCTTTCATGAGTTTGCTAAATAAGCCATCATTAAGTTGGTGAAGTTTTCTGAGTAGCAAGTGATAGTGGAAAAGATGGATGGTGCTCAGAAACAATGAGACATCAAGTTTTCTAATATTTTAAAGATACGTACCATAAATAGCAAAGTTTAGACAACTGTGCTGGCAGAGTTAACTTGCTGATATTCAAGGATGAGCTTACACACAGAGGCAATTTGCAAACTTCTCCAAACCATGTGGAAAGGTGGCCAAAACCAGATTCCTAGCATTTTACTTTCTTTGCAATGGAATTTATTCTGTAAATTACTGCAAAGAAAGAATCAAATAGCATGCAACTGGAAACTTACTAAAAGGCTACAACGCACCAAGAGATAAATGAGCAAACAAAACAGGACATGCATTTCCTCACTAATTTCCTGATGAAATCAGGAAAATGAGATTACAAAAACACAGAGCTTCACTACTGCATCTCTCCCAACACAACTAAGTTGTTACTTGAATGCAATGTTTCTAAGAGCATGTTTCTTTTCTTCCTGTCTTTTCTTCTGCCTGAGGCAAAGCTTCTATACCCTGGAGTAACATATGAATATGATTCAGTAATTGTAGAGTGACATCTTCAGTTTCGGGAAGATGGAAGCAAGATGAATCCTCTGTTTGCAGGAGTAATTATTGAAGATCCTTAATCCTCAGATTCAAGGTGCATTTGCTCCCAGAACAGTGCATCAAGATACTTCACATGAGATACCATTCCCCACGTGTATGCATGTGAACAACCAAAGTACACAGGACTCACTGGGAAGGAAATGAAGATGTGGGTAGCCCTCACCTCTTCTGATTCCCCAAGAGCCAAGGAACTTCATAAGGATCATCAGATTTGCAGGAAACTTCCTCCTGTTTAGTATTTTCTTAAGTTTTGTTTTGTTTTGTTCAAGGGTGGTTATTTTGCCCCCCCCTGAAGTTTTTAGGAATTTTGCCTGCTCAACACTGTCTTGAGACAAGGCACTGCTGGGACCTTAAAGACCCCAAGCTGATTTCATTGTTGAAAGAGGCATTCACCCTGCAGCCTTCATGTACCTTGCCTGGTTACCTTCTGACCGAATACAGATCTCTCTTTATACAGGAAACTTGAGACTCCATGGCACTGTTCCAGAGGCTAAACAAAAAAAGGTTGTAAACTTTAACCAATCCGCTTCCCTACAACTAGCTACAGAGACTAATTTTCTGAAATCAAATCCGCTTCTCTGGGAACAGAACACATTTTGGAAGGGCTCTAGGTCTATAGACTACCATGAACCAAACCCAAGCTATCCTCTTCTTCTTGCCTCTGGTAAACAAAGATAACATCAGAAAGTCTTTGACAGAAGCATTCAGGTATGAACACTTAGGGAAAGCATCACCACCCACAGTCATAGGGAATGGACAAATCTGAGGTGAAAAGGAAGATGAGAAAAAAAGGATGCAACATACTGTTCTCCATTGTGGGGAAAAGCCCGCTTCTCAGAGTGGAGAAAAAAAAGTCACTAAGAAAATATGGAAACTTTTGGTCACAGCAATCTCTTTCAATACTGTGTTTTAGAGTAGTTGATTATCGATGTATAGGAAATAGCTAGAGATGACCAAATAACAAGTGCACAAGAAGTTCTCATTTGTAATATTCCAATACTACAGTGATGGATCTCTAGCAAAAACAGGCGAACAAAAACTCATTAGTCAACTCCCCCTCACCCACTTTTTTTCTTTATATTCAGGCTTGGGCAGTTTCCTGTACCTATATAGGAAAAGCGAAGCATATTAGCAGGAGATACTCTTCCTTAGCCTCATCCCTGGTAGCACAGGTAGCATTTACCAATTTCATACAATGAATAGAAAAACAGGAACAGAAAGGTCCCTTTTAGTTACTTTCCAGTTGAAGTTGTGTCTCCTGTTTGTACTTAAATGGAGCCTGATACAGCTGTCCACACTTCTCCATTTCACACTATTATCGTAAGGTTAATTACATCATTATCCCAAGTTACAGATCGTTTGAGAACCTTGTTGAACTCTACTCTGTCTGTTCTCATAAAGATTAGCAAGGGTGGGCTTAGCTCTTCTGATGCTCAGTGTCCTCACTGTGAAAAGCAGTTGTGTCTCCAACTGTGTGCAGGCAATATGGCCTTATATTCCTTTCCAGAGGAGAGGTAGGGCTGATTTTTAAAGTGATGCTGGGCATTCACAGTGTCTGCCCCCACCTCTGAAAACCAGGCTATTGGGAGATGAAATAGGGAGCATCAGAACTAGATCTTCCTGTCATGACCCAATTTCCTTTAGCAGTGCAAACAATGGAAATCAACACAGAATAAACTGTATCTGTTAGACAACTCTTCTAGAGTATGTCAGTTCAGCTGACCACTATTACTGTGCACGCATGGCTTTTCAGGTTTTTCATGAAAGGTTATCACTTATTTCTAGCTGTCCTGAGTAACCCAGTCACTGTAAGCATATTAGCAGAGGACCAAAATCATGGTAGAAAAACTCACTAACAAAACACCTTGACAATCTGGCCAAAAACCCCTCAAAACATCTCCCCCAATCATGTTTCTTTTTCCGTTTTTTCCCCAGTAACTTTCTTTGTTCTTAAACATCTATAGCTGTTAAAGGAATATTATCAATCTAAAGGCAAAGACTGTGTTTATTTGTGTGTTTTTCTTTTAAAAAAAATTCTTATACATCAGCGGAGCTTTTTGATTCTATGCCCAGATACCTACATTACAAAATATAAGACAAAATTATAGGTACAGAGTGAGCCAAGAAAATCAACTCAGCATGGCTTGCCGAGGCTTTTTGAAAGAAAGCATGCACACTGTGTCACTATTATGATTTAAAATAGCTGGGCCTCCAAAGTCATAACACTACTGTACTATAGTACAAGGTGCCTGCAGATTCCTGTAGCAGCAAGCCAACCGATTAGCTTCAGGACTGTGATGAAAGCACGACTTTGATTTCTGTTCAGCGTGTGTATCTCACAGCTTCATTTTGGTACAAAACAAACATGATGAAATGAAAGAAAGCTTAGGAGGAGGGCGGAAATAACCTGAGTCTTTTACAATAATCCTCATTATTATTTACTATGGAGTGCAAACTTCTCAGTTTCAATGGAGGGGGGGATTTTCTACAGTAAAGCAGAAGAAAATGGGGGTTTGCATTGTAAAAGGACTTCTGCTTCTTTTCGGTTTAAAATATGCATCAGAAAAGCTTCCAATTCTCTGAGCTTAAGGGTTGCTAGAGGTAAACAGAAGTCTGTATGTACGTGCACACACATTGTCCTGCCAGAGAGAGCCCTCTTGCGTACTTCCAACATTACCTTCTACCTTCTGCATCGCTGAGAGTCAGGACAATACCCAAGGAGCTTTTGGATGTGCTCTGACACTTTACCAAACAATCTTTTTGAAACTGGAAAGGAATTTTTATTTGTTGGCACAGTTGGGTTTTTTTTTGTTTTTTTTTTTTTTACAATGCCCTCCAGCTGCTCTAGGATCCAGGTTAGAAGGAAGGTTCAAGCTGCTGCAAGTTCATGGATGTCAGAGGATCCAATACAAGTACTCACTAGCACAGTGAGGAGACACACTCTTGGCCCCAGCTCCCTCAGCCTCATGCGAGGGACAGCTATTCAGCAGTGAGAGGAGGATACAGAAATGACAGAGGAAGGAGAAAAGATCCCTATTCCATGAGTTCTTGCCCGATAATGGCCAGCTGAGCTTAGCTAATACAATTTCACCCTTAATTAAACCTCTAATTAAACCAGTCTCTGCCCTTACCTTCATACCACCTTCCATTTGTGTTCAATTTCTTAGATAATTTCAAAAAGATATCTAGCTTTCTCTTAAACTGATGTGTACCATCTTCTTCCAAGGGCTTCCTGGATGCTTTGCTGACTAAAATATTGGTACTGTTCCTACACTTTTCCACTCGTGGCCTAAAAAGAAAGCATTTCTGAGTGTGACCACTGTGTACCCTACTCCACAGACATCAATTTAATCTGAAGAAATGCTTCTATGTCATTAAGGAAGTCATCTAAATTATTCAAAATACTCACACTGTGAATTAATAATAGACTTGTAAGAGTTTTGTACCAGAAGGAATCTCAATTTAAAGTTATCCTGCCCGCCTTTTCCAAGGTTAGCGATAACGTCCTCCAGCAGAAACAGTGGTCAAAACATCACACAAAAATTTTGAAATAGCACTATATATGTAGCAATTGCATTTTTCTGGACTTACATTTAACCCATTTACCTCTAATAATTCATCTTGGTAACTGTTTTCCTTTTTTTTTTTTCTCCTCGCTACAATCATACTACAAAAATGGATGAATTCACATTTTTCTATAACAATTTCTGAAGTTCGTGCTTTACTGTTTTTCAGAGTACTACTAGCTATCTACTCATTATTTATCTAGCATAGCAAATACCTATGTTTTCATTTGTTACCGCTGTATTTACATTCTTTATGTTTAAAAGCCTAGGCATCTATAATACACAAAATATAGATTTGGGCTAGAATACTGTTTTACTGTTTGGCATGGATAATATCCAAAGTCCAGCACCACTGGAAAACAGAAAAGTCCCATCTAAACACATGAAAGGCTGGAGCTCAGAGAGCTTACAGCCTAGATGAGCAGCCCAGGCTTTACTCAGGAGCAGAAGCTGAGAGGGGTGAAGATGCCTATTCAAGGTTACGATACAGGTCAAAGCTGTGGAGAAATACAGGGCAGCTGGAAAGAAAAATGAACTGAAATGACTATCAAGTGGAGCCTGGACTAATTCCATTACATTATAATGTTTCTGCACTGCAAAGAGGCCATAGATCCCAAAGACTTCAACTCCTGGAGTGCATCTCTGCCTCTGAAGGCAGAACAATTCATTTTTCTCTAAGTTTTGCTGCTGTACTTATCAGTTTAACAGTTATTTACTTCACAGTTATTAAGTAGCACAAGCCTCTCTCAGGAAGGGTGCAGGAAGTGTACGGATGGGGAACTTCAGTGTGGAAAAATTAAGGTCAATTGGGTTTAGGGCTTTGTTTCACAGTATAACTCACACTCCTCTGACAAGCAGCTCTGAATAATATAAATGTAGCAGTCACTGATGTATCTAATGAATTTGCTTGTGTCCTAATTTAATTACACATTCACATATGCCATACAATAAAACCAAAGTTGTAAACGCTGCTGCTTTCCTCCTTTCGTCTCGAAGCCCTTCCACCAGCAGTAGAAAAAAACCACGCCAATCCTGTAGTCATCAAAATCAGTGAAGCATTTGTAAACAACTGCTATCCATGTGCACTGTGCTTGGTCAGGTTTTTATTACAGCAGCCATTTCAGGACTGAATGACAGCTGGCCTGTGTTGTTCACTGATAATAAATATCAAAGGGACAGGAGAAAAAATGGAAACTATTTGTTTGGACTTGGCACAAAAGAATATACATCAAATTGGGCTCTCTGAATTTACCACAACTACTCATAACCAAAAATCCACTCCAAACCAGCAAAAGTTCTCATTCCGTTTCAGGTCTGGTATGATGATTTGTAATTGATTTTTCACTGAAATTGTACAGCCAGTGCACAGAAAACAAAATGAAGGTGACCTTGTTTGTAGGAATCACTGCCCTTTTCATTCTCAAGTGTAGCACCATTAACTGGTCCTCCTCCTCCTCCCCTTTCTCTATGCAAAGGAAATGACTTTCCACTGCCTTTTTTTCTAGCTGCCATAAGATTCAGAAATTCCTCTGCACAGAGATTCAGAGGGCTCGGATTCAAAACCAGCTTTGTCAACCGCTATCTTGGAGCAGCCTGTGAATGACCCATTCATTGTGAGCATTGTGTCAAGTCGGCCACAATCAAAAGCGTGCTGCGAAGATAGCTGAACCCGTGCCAAAACCAGAAACAGCTGGACCTTTGCAAAGCATCATGCCCAAGCTAACAAGCCATGCGTGGCTGCAGTGCCACCCAAATGCTGCTAGATGGATCTCTGGGCCCTGGGCCAGCGTGTCTACAGCGCACCGTCTTAGATGGAAGAGCATGAAGTTTGTGCTATAGCAGAAACCGCTGCTCCTTTGCATCAGTGAAAAGGCATTGTGTTCCTCCCCAGTCACTTCTGCCACCAAAATTCTGCTGAGAGTTTATGGCAACATCTCTGTGGGACTGATTAGTTGACCTCAAAGCTCGGCCAAAACTCCCTCACGTAACATGAAGCAAACACAGAGGGAGAGGATCCATGATTATGGCTCAGCCAGTCTCTTTTTGAGAAGTAGCAAAAATTATCCCTGCCTATTTCCTTTCTAAGGTGTTCTCCTGTAAAACTCCTCCCGTTGAAACTCTCTAGAAACTTGGGAGTAGCAGAATAAAGGCTTCCTTCAGTACCCTGAGGACCACAGCATGCAATCACAGACACTGGTGGCACAACTGGAATGTTTCCAGAAAACCTCAGCTATGATGAAGCAAGGATCCCCATCTCCATTCAAGCTGACATTTTGAATATATTTTACTCTTGGGGTTTTTGTTTTGACTGCCGCATTTGGCAGGATTATCATACATGATAATCAAGCCAAGTCAGATGCCTTTGTTGCCAACATTAACTAGAGTGGCACAACTAATACTCACATATCGAACTACCTTGGGATGGATAAGCTATGACAAGCAGAGACAAAGAACCATCAAAGAATCTGCACAAAGCTCAAGTGAACAGGAGGAAAAATCACACATGAAAGGTGGCTCCATCGTGAAATGATATAACAGAAAAAGGACAGCCCAGGCAGGGCAAAGAGCCAACGCACACTTGGATTGGTAGACTTGTACAAACACAGACGTGTACGTAGATATAACTTCTATTGTCAACATATATTTTTTTATAGGGATAGTTTTAGAATATTTATAAGGCCCTACGCATTTTCAATTTGGCAACACAATGTATTTATTCACTCTTTTTCTATGGCTGGACAAAGGGCAGTATTTATTAGGTGAAGTGTCTGACAAAGCCTTTAGTGCTGTTAATCACACCAGCTTCCTTGATATATTAAGGCTATTAGGACTTAACTAGATAAAGATGCATATGTTACTAAGTGAATCACCTTCTATCTGTCTAATGGAAACCAAGTGTTGATTTAAGTGGAGTCATCTGTTTAAAAAAGAGAGACAGAAAGAAATTGAAATAAACCCAAGATTAACAGATGTCACAGAAGGGTCAATGGCGAGCAATGTTGGATCCAAGACTTTTATAATAGAAACTTACATGAATATTTGAACTCACTTGAATATTTCTCTCTGCTTGACTGCAAATATAGCATTTAATATCACTTGTTTGGCTTTAAATATTACATGCATAATTATCTATACGTAGGACAGTTTGTGTCATATAAGTATGTTCAGTCCTCTCCACCCCTAGGCTCCTGGGCTACAAAATGATGTTAGTAGATTAACTTCTAGATGATTTAAAATCCAGTGTCTAAAATAGTCCCAGTACATTTATATTGGCTGGGTTGGTGTGGTTTATGTGTTTATATATGCTGTTCTCAAGTACTGGATGGTTTTAGTATTAATGGGCTATGACTATGTTGAACACTGCACTGGCCAATATAACTATTCAAAACTAGAGGGGCTTTTAAACACAATAATAACAAGGAATGCTGATTTGTGGTTAAGTCCTAGACACGGCTTAAGTTAAATTCCTGGCTGTGCCACAGGTGCCACTGTGATACCTTGGGCAAATCACTCGCCACACCTTAGCTGTAAAAGAGGGAAACAATATTTTCTTTTTCCCTTCCTTTCTCTATTTTGCGTGTTTAATTTGTCAGAGCAGGAGCTCTTGTGCTTTGATGAACATAACGAAGCTACCACAACAAAGGTCCATCCTAAAGGGAGGCAGCTCATCAGACTATTGGGCCTACGGCATACAAGGGCAATCACACTTTGCCACGTTGGGCTGCTGGCTGATCGCTGGAGCTACCAAGTGTAGCATCAGTTACTTGGGGATAGAAAAAGAACCTGTGACACGGGTTCACAGCCCTGTGCTAACTGCTGAACCAGTGGGATACTTTAAAGATGTGTAAAAAGTCATCGTAGTCATATTTCTAGATTTTTATAGAAGTAATGCAAATCTCGATTCTCTTATTGAAAGATGAATTGTGGTTTTGTCACAACCCCAGCGGGTAGGATGTAGGAACAGAGAAGGATTTGAGGAAACTGTATTTGCCATCTTGGTTTCCTAAGCTCTGAGAGGGGTAGGTATACTTTGAACCCGGGGTTCATATTCTACTTTTATTGACTGCCTATTTTTCTTCTTATCTTCCCTCTGACTCCTAAAGCTCTAAGCAGGAGTTAGACAGCAAAGGCCCCTTCTCCTATTTCTCTCCTGCAATCTAAGCAGCACTGGATCATTTCTGGTTTGCAATTTTTATTTGGGGAGGGGTGAGGGGAGCAGATAGGGTGACAGAAGGTATGGACTTTGCGTAAGAAAGGGAGTATACCTTCCTTTACTCTGAATCTTTTCCAAGAGCTGAACAGATTCCAACCTGAAAAGACTGCAGCCTGAATAGAGTCCTTTCAACTCCATGCACTTTTCCTCCCTGATACTCAACTGCAAAGGAAAATAAAAATATTTTCATTCCAGCGAGATCACTCTAAAAACAAGTCTTTGACAAGGAACAATTTCAACTTTGATGCATCTAACTTCAGTAAAGGTTCATCCTGGCATATCAAAACCAAAATTTGCCATTTATGTTAGAATGTTTTTTTGTCATTCATCTGCAACACACACACACACACACAAATAACATGCAGAGATGATCTTATGGTAATTTCTTTAACCTATAAGAAAGACAGATAAAAGTCTTCTGTGTAGCACGCTGTGCACATGTGTTGTTCACTTAAATCCTGTTTCTCTGATCTGCTCTACAGGGTATTTAGTCCATACAACTGTTCCACATTCTCTCTCTGCATATTCACCATGCATTTCCATTCTAAACCGTCCATGCACAAGAATGATGGAGGCTACATTTCAAATCTTGCTTGGGTTTATCTTTGAATGCCAGACAAAACAGGCCTTACGTGGTTTAGTAAAAGATAGAGTCATCTCAATTTGCAGACCTTACATCCACCTGCATACCTACTCAAATATAAACACAAACAGCTGATTCCCAAACCAGCAACTAATCTGAAGATTGTTTAAAAGATTATCAGCTGGTAATGCATTATTTCATTCCTCCATTTCCCCCTCCCAAATTCCTAGATTTTATGGGGTATATTACATGTTATCCAAAATTCCTCTGGGATTTCTGCTCTTAATAAGCAAGCAGGCAGCTATGCAGATCACAAGCACTCAGCCAATGCCAGTGTTAAGAATTCAAAAGTCACTAATCAGATCCCAAACAGGGAAGAAATCAATGAGATTAAAAAAATATATATATATATGTGTAACACTTTGTATTTGTAAAGGTTTACACTCTGCCTTCAACATCATGCTTCGCAACTACTGTCTGCATCCAGAAACGCTAGGAATTTGGGGTAAAATCTCTAGCAGCTCACTTAAACAGGAAGTCTTCTCTTTAGAAGTATTTCACTTTTGCCTTTTTATTTTTCATAAAATATGTAGAGGAGTATCACAGATGACTGCATGCGACTGAATAACCAGAGCTTAATTAGTCATTGCTTTTGAATACTAGCACAACAACTGTGTGCTAGCTTGAACTACCTTCAGTCACTCTACTCTAGATTAAAGATAATATATTGTCTTGCTTAACTATTTTACAGCATTGAGGAAGTGTATACTCTCGTTTCCTGCAAATAAGCTAATGAGCTGCAGTATCCTCACCATCTGAGGCTATTTATACTCAATGCTAATTTTTTTTTTTTTTATATAATCACATCTCCTCTGATCCAAGAATTGACACTTCAGAAACAGACCACAAAACATCATGATAGCTTATAACACTGCTCTGTAGGCCAGGTCTGTAATATATCTAAGCTACTGCGCCTAGATAACATCCTACAGGTTATAGATAGTGCTTAACACTGTATATATTAAACAATTTCAAAATTAATGCAAAAATCAATTGTTTTTCATTTGTGCTGCGGTAGGATCTAATGATCTTTAAACAGATAAAATCAGTGCTAACAAATGGATGCAAGTGAAGGCTATTCCAAAGACCTTAGAGTCTTCAAGGTATGGTGCTGCAAAAACTCACGTGAATATCCTCTAGACAGGCACAAGGGTCTGCTTACATGGCCTTCATGAGCAGATCAGGTCTAAGACACCCTACAGTGACATTCAGCTGTATGAGTGACCAAATCCAGTAGCAAGCAGCTGTGTATAACAGCCTAGCATAAAAAGAGCTATAGTGAACAAAACTAAAGTTTATCTGCCCCAGTTATCCTGTTTCTGGTGCAAAGCTTGTAGCAGAGTCTTAAAAAAAGAGTTTAAGAAAGTACATATACATAAAATAATGCTATTCCTTTTTTTTACCAACTCATCACTGACTACTCTTTAAGGTACTTGCTAAACTAGAGTTTACATACAGACATCCTGTTTAATAATCCTCAAGCGAGCCCTTCCCCATGACTTTGCCTAATCTCTCTCTCAGTTTGTTTCTATTCTGGCTACCAAAGCTTCTGGCAGCAATGAATCCTACAAGTAATTATTTTTTGTTTTCATTTTTACCATGTAGGCTTAATAATTTTATTTTACTGTAGCCGGGGAGATGGGAAGCATAGGATACTGGAAATGGAAATCTGCAGGTTTTTGTTGTTTACCGACTGAAATATTGTCAGACCGGTGAGAGAAAAACTAGTAAAATTGTAAGGCTGCCTAATGACCTAGACTGATGAAGGATGTGCTTAGCTGTAGTCCAATTTATAGAAAATGGGCATCCTCCATCATGAAGTTCAGCACTGAAATTGCTTCCGTATGCTTGTACTTCAGCATCTGGGAAAAGACTAAGGGTTGAATTAATAGGGATACTTAATCTTCCATATGCCTCTTAATATTCCTCCACATCCTGCAGGTTATTACTTCTGCATTATTGCAAGAACTACATACAAGATGAGGAACTGCTTGGCAGTGGTTCTTTTGATTTTTATTGATTTCACATATCTTTTAAAATTTCCATCCAAACGACAGATTTTAATTCTCTTTCTAGGCATCAGGAAGGCAAATCCTCACACACCTATTGCAGAAGCTGCCAGTATTCAATACCTGAACTGCCTAGGGCGTGTTCAGCCTGCAAAGTGCAGAGTATTCCCATGCTGGACACTTTCTGAAGCCATCTCTTCCAATCGATGACTCGTGGCTCTAACCACGCTTTCCAGCACTGACCAGAAAGTTAGATGGCTGTTTGTCAGTCTTTTACCATCAATTTTTCAGCATCAACATTCAATTAAAAATAAAGCCAAAACATCCCTGTCCATTGCATACTGATGTGCAAGAAGGCCATCGTCAGTCAAGGCCTTTTCTGAAGTTTGCTCTAATTGCTCTGTTACACCGGAAGCACAGTAGCTGTTCCCACAGGCTACAGAATGCCATTAAAAACAGACAAAAGCCCCCACCAAGGTTTGATCCTACATTAGATAATGCAGATATTTCACATAAAATTGGAAGACTGGCCACACACGTAGAATTCTTTTAGGTGAATAAGCTGTCAACAAGAAACCTAGTATTTGTGAATCCAGAAGAGGTAGATGAGATACTACTTTTCCAAGTAAAATGTTAAACTTCCTCATGTATGCTCTTCAGAGTGTAAATATGGAGCATCCAATAATGAGACGTATATGTACAGATCTATATTTCCATTTATGACAGAAATGCTGTCACGTAAGTAACACATCCATGCTACTGAGCAAAACTGTATCACAACAACCAAAAGAAAAAATCCTCTCACAGGCATACAACTTTGATAAAGCTTAATGCTTAATGCTACCCTGATGAAGGATGACTGAATTGTCGGCTCATCAAGGCTACCTTATGTTTTGATTAGAAGGCCTGTTTCACAGCCTGCCAGGTCAAAGGAAAGACTCCTACCACCTTTAACAGGCTCTGGAGCATGTCTCCTTTCTGCGTTGGATGGGCTGGGAGTTCATTATTAGAAATGGCATGATTACTATTTACCTTGAGATACAAAAAAATAGCAAATTTAACATTACAGTGAAATTCCTCTGCAATACATAACTCAAGTTCATATATTTTTGAGAAATCAACAAGAGAAATAAGTTAGATATGAAACCTTTTGTAATGGGGAACTATTAGTTGATTAGAAAGCAAGAGCAGGAAAGAGCAAGAGTAAAATCAGAAACTGGACCTAGAATTATCAATGGTCATTCTGTTCATCTGGACTACGTTTAACAGGGTTCTAGCCAAACTGGTTTCTAACACATGTATGGATAGAATCAATGCTCCAGTGAAAAAATTGCAGAAAATTATTTAGCCAGAAGAAAATGTCATACCATGTTATAATGTGCAGGTCTCCACCACTTTTTGAAAGCCACCTCAAATAAAGAACTTGCTTCCCTTTAAAAGTTCCATACTCAGCACTCACAGTGAAAAATGTATCAAATATATATCATGTCCTGACAGTTTTACTGAACGTGGGATCTATACATTCAACAATCAAAGACATTGTAGGTGGAAGACAGAAAACCACCATAACCAGAACTCAAAAGAACTGTGCAAAAAAGAGAACTTCCTTTCAGTTTTGATTTCCAAGATCAGTTCAGATTTACAGCAGGCAACTCAAGCAGCCCAGTAGCATCTATTTTAGCGTTCACATGTTAGATTTCTTTTTAATTGATTTAAAAAGTGGTGCTATCTGCTGTTAAAGTAAATCTGAAAAAGGGAAATGATTCTCTGTTCGGTGCTGCACTGCATGTTTGAAGCTCTGCATGTTGCTCTTTGGGTTAGTACTAGTCAGAATACAAGGGTTCACATTTTCAGCTGTAAGCTTGCAAAATGTGCACATGCTTGGAATGAATATTGTCTTGTAGAACTGCTGGATTCACATTAAAAGGTGTCACATCTCACTACTACATACCTTTTGTATAAACAGAAATCTCCGTTTAAATCTCTACAACTTAAAATTTAGCAGTAGATAGCATTACCCCTAATGTTCTATATAACTGAAAAAGACTATTATAAGATTTTACTTGTGACCTTGGCAATACTGATATTAATGCTGTACTTACTGTCAGATACAGGAATAGTTCTGAGTATACAGAAGGGACACCCAGAAAATTGCTTTGGATTGCTATAACTATTCTTAAAAGGCAAATCTTGAAGTGTCCAAATCATTGCAGAAGGTTAAGTCCTATTTTTAAAACAACTTAACAGAGAATAAAGCGTAATATCTACTGCTCAGAATGGCTTTTAAAATGTATTTTGTAAATCTGGGTTCTGTTATTCTACTCTGGGAGGTCCGCAGGCAGGACCTACTGACACCTGGGGCAGCCTGTTGCATAGGCACAACAGCCTGTCGAGAGTCCAGGGACTGCCAGTTTTAGACCTCACTGTATATTCTAGCTGATTGTGTGCAGTGCCCATATTTAAGAGTGAATTATCTTAGGGCAGCCAAGCAACAATCCCATCTGATTACCTGAAAAGCGCAAGCTGCGCCTGTTACATCTAAATTAATGGTCGGCAAAGGGTTGAAAAAAGAACATGTTAATTTATGCTAAAAAGTTAGCATTACAGTAATTTCTAGCCAAGCTAAAATTAAAGCAGTGAAAAGAAAAAAGGAGATGTAGCACACAGAAGTTCTTGAGCGCATTGTGGGCTCGTTCCTGGCTGGAGCTGCTGGGCACACCCAGAATTAAACCACTGGCACGCAGGGCTGTCTGCGTGAGGATTAACGGCGCTGCGCGCACACAGCTGGGCCTATCTGGAAAAACTGTTTTTGATTTTGATTTTGGTAGCAAGCCAGCCTCAGGTTTCTTGAGGGTAGGCTGAATAGTCACTCACAGATGTTTCAAAATAAAAAGAGAGAAGGCTGGTCACCGCAGATAAATTGATTTGCTGCTGTAATCCTGCTCAACAGCATTCTCTGGAGGGACTGGATCAGCGTATCTGCATGCACACGCTCGGACCATTGCTACTTAGCGGGGTTTATGAGCTCGGCCTGGGCACTGCACTAGTGCAGTTACATGTCTTCTGGACCAAAGCTGGCCGGTGTCCCGACAGATCGGCGTGTGGGCACGGCAGGTGCTGCAATTGCCTGCACTCAGCCATGGCAATACACCTTTAGGAGAACGTAGCATTTGCTACCCTCAGCTTTATTAGCAACAGAGAACAATGGCAAAGTCCAAATACGCTGCTGTTACATGTTGGATTGTGATTTCTTTACACGAAGGCCTATCAGGTTGTGCAGTTTCTCGTTACATTTACAAAACCACCTTTTCGGTTGCTTGCCAATATGACAAAATTCTATGGGAAGGAATCTTCAGGAAGGTTCCTGCAAGCCTGAATCATCCCTCTGGTTTTGCATATTAGGAAACAATCTTTAGTTACATTATCACAAACCGCATGAATTACCAGGTCAAAGTTTCACTCAGTGCACAAGATGAACAGACTCTACAGAACTGACTCCCTCAAAAGAACATGTTCCTAAATTTGAAAGAAGAAAGCACGATTCTTTTGCCAATTTCGATACTTGGAAATTCAGATTTGTGCCATAAAGTATCATAATTCCTGCCAATATACTGCTGTTTGAGTCTCAGCATTTTATTTTTAAAATACCCCTTTCATGTGCCATCCCCTCTGTACTGCCAGCCATACATACGCCTCTTGAGCCTGTTTGCTTGTGCCACAAGTACAGAAGCTTTGCAGGAGTGACATGACGTCCCAGAAACACAACTAAATACTCTTGAAGACAGAATGATCTTTATTTGTAAACGCTTCTTGAGCTAAAATCCACCTCCACAAAAGCCTATAGGAATATACCTAAAATTGGATTCCGCCTCTGTGATGCGCAAGTAGCAGCCCCTGTGCTGACAGCAGACATCCAAAAGCAGAAGCACCCAAAAGTTCAGAAAATGAAAGTTCAGGGTTTCTTCTCTTTCTGCTTTAACACAGACTTTCTGACAACTGTATGCCAGCCTTCTGCTGCAAGGACCGTACTAATGATCATTGAGAAAGATCTAATAGAAGAATTCTGCTTATTCCTGTGGCATGGGAAGTACCACATAATTTCTTGCTGTATCAGGAGTTTCCACATAATTTCAGAAGGCTACAGCTCATTTTAAAATGATTTAAAGGAGATTTTTCAAATGCACAAAGGGTGGTTAGATGCTAACAGTAGCCTGCACCCTTGAAAATCTCTCCTTCAGAAGTCCAAGATTCAAAACTAATTCACAAACCAAATGGGATGCAACTGTTTAAAATATGTAGTCACCTTAAAAACCAGCTGATAGAGATACCCTTTATATAGTGCTCAGCTCAGGAAGGATTTAGTTGTATGTTGAAAGCATATCATGTCCTTTATGGGAAAGGGAAGGCCTAGCTTGGAGAGCAAAAATACCCCCAAAATAGCTTTGGCCACCATCTGCAGCTGCAGCAAAAATGTGATTTCAGCATTGCCAGTGTGTTGTCATGTATACCACCGTTTGCCGAGTCCAACCGAAATTCTCTATTTTTAGCCTTTCAGCTACTTTCAGATAAAATTCCTGCAGATAGGACTAGCTGTATAGGGCAGATAACATACAACTCTGAAACCACAGATGACCTCATGCAAAGAAAGAAGGGTCTGTTACTTAAAACAAAGCTAAAATTTAACCCGGCTATACTAAAATTAAACAGAGAGTGTTTTATAGTCCCATTACAAGACATAAAACAACAGTCACTATAAATTCACGGTGTACTTATTTGTAAGGATGTAAAAAAGAGTAATGAATAACCCCAAAACAGCTTATCTCTGAGCCAGTACAACACCAGATCTTTCCCAGGCTCGTTGGAGATTTTACAAATAGCACTGAGAAACTATTTTTGCTGTCATTTGAGAATTATTTGTCCAAACTGAAAAGTCATTGCTCTTTGTCACAAGTCACAAGACATTTTTTAGCGTTCCACACTTTTAGTTGACATTACGGAGAGAAAATAAATAACTGTAATCCAAACTTTCTGGAAGGGGCTTCCATGTGTAAGACACTTACCAACCAGGGATCTGAGCGAGCACTGCACAGTGATGATTCTTTGTGCAAAATGCACTGTACCTTCCTATCTTCTATGTCACCCTTTCTGTGTGTCGCCCAATATACCGAAAGGCACCTGTTCCCTTGAAAATGCCATTTATTTCCCATAGATTGAAATACAGTTCCGAGTACTATCATTCAAGTTTATCTTAAGTATTTAAGGAGAAATGTGTAAGGAACAGATACGTTACAACTGAATCAATACACGTCGGGGGGCTCGGTTTGCATCCTTTGGGATGTGTTGGTCACACCTCTTTTGGTTTGCAGAGTATTTGCTGGATATTTCTTCAGAACAAAACCTTCATGAGGTTATCACATACTTCTAGCTGTGGAAGAAACACTCTGAAAGCTTTTTTCCTCATGAAAAATTTTCCCTCCTTAATACCAAATGAACAATTTAGATAAATGAGTGAAATAATCTTAAAGTAAAGAAATTATTTCACTGCCTCACCAAATCACTGTAAGAGATCAGTAAAGGATTCAGACAATTTCTTTTAACTCTCCCTTTCTTTCCTTAATACGAACATAGGCAAACCTATATGTTTTAACAATGACATTGCCTCTACCTGTCATCTAATTTTTCAAGCACAGCTAGCATTGAAATAAAGGGTTACAAAGCACCTAACTGTTAATTTGAGATTATAGAACAAGTCTGATTTTTTCTGGCTTCACGTCACTTGAAAGGAGAAACTCCATTTGTCATAAGGAATGAAAACCAGGACAGAACAAGGTTTGCTATCACTCTCTCTAAGGAATTGTAGGTGGAGTTATATAAACAACAGAGCAACGATCAAAGGGAAATCTTAGGGACCATAATATACTGAGGTATTAAAGGAACAGAGCCTTTTATCTATTGTGGAGGAAGGAAGTAAAGCACTGAGACGTGTAATATCTATAATTAAAAATCAAAATCCCAAGTGAGTCCCAAAAGAGACCAAAATCAATTAAAGTTTGTTTTTTTTCTTATTCTATTCAAATGACAAGAAAGAACCAAAAAATGCAATCTGCCACAAAAATTGCCCTTCATCACCTGGAAAAGCCAGGCATTCAACTCTATTTTAAGCTGAATTTTTCTCCACATCCTATGAAACAAGCACTGTTCGATCACAGACCATGTCCTCATTCACTGCCAGTCTAAATGAGGCTTACCTTGTCCTCCACTCTGTTCAGCCTGGCACCAACCGTGTTATTCCCTCGATCTTTGCTTTTTTCTGTGGAACAAGAAACATTTTCAAATTAATATATGGTGGTATAACAAAATAGCAGCAAGCCACAACAGGGTGTGTTTAACTAGCCCACCAACGCAGTGTAACTGAACACCTTTGCCAGGCTGGTAGTTCTATCGCTTAAAAGCAGCTTTTTGTTTCTTTTTATAGCATTAGCCCATGCCATGGCTTTTAATAGCCCTTACATTTAAGGCATTTTCAACCTTGGTTTTATGCTTTAACCTGGGAGAACAAAACTGTTCCCAATTTAGTTAATGTTTTAATTGCTATTTAAAAACAATCTGCCACTATGCAAAAGACTCTACAGCCAACACGAACAATGTATTTGGTAACATTTTATCTTTTTTTCCCCTATAAACTACATAGAAACATGAGTTTGAAAATGACATTAACAGAGAGTTTTCATTAACCTGACTTGTCGCAAACAAACTTAGTACTTTGTCCTCCTTTTCCAAAGCTATCAAAGCTCTGTTTGAGTATTATTGATATCATGGGAACTCTGTAATCATAGCACACCATTTTATTGAAAATATGGTGAGTCTCAGAGAGATTAGAGGCAACATTTTGAAAACTTCAGTGAAAGTATGTGCTTTTAAATATCTAAATAAGAATAAACCTATTTTAAAGGCATCGATAACTAAATATTATTGTCGATGCCTAAACTTCAGATCACAACTGGCTGGCCCTGTTTAAAAATTTGGCAACAAAATAAGAAGTATTTTAACAACTATTTTCCCTTAATTATATCTTCATCAGATTAACTTTAGATACATCCTGCATATTAAGTTACCTGAGACGGAGATAAAAAGAGATGGCTTCCCTATGGATTGGTCCAACCTATAAACCAAAAAGAATCATTTTTAGTTTTTATCAGCCTGAACCAGCATCTTCACTTTCTCTAGCTGGAGCGGGGAGACCTCTTTGCAAACAACCAAAGTGAAGTTCAAATAGCTCTGGTTTGTACTGTAGGTGAAGCAGTTGCTTTGGGCTAAGAATAGCTTGAAATTAAAAAAACAACAACAAAATGGGATTAGACTTAGATTGGTCTTTAGCTTCTTTAACCACTGTAAAGTTTTACCATGCCCATCACTTTTCCACGTGAACAGCATTGTTTCCTCTTTTTGTTGTTCTTCCACAGCTTATTTGTTGCATCTATCTGTTGTCTCCTAGTTTGCTCTTAAGTGCAATTCTACCAGAGCAGGCGACAGTATTTCACTCTGTACATATGATACAGCCCCTAACATACAGGGATTAGAGTGTACAGTCAAAGCTAGCAGGGACTGAGGCAATACATGTAAGTATAATGAAAATTCTAAGTCCCGATCATTGGAGTTTTAAGCTCTTTGCCTTTTCCTTCCTGTGTGAAAAGAAAACTTTACTTGAATGCCACTTTACATTCCGTAACTTTGCACAGTCCTACCAATATGGCACCTGTAACCCTGTCAGTTTTTGATCCCCAGCCCCAATCACCGACTTATTTACAAAGTTCCCTCTGCTGGTGTCTACAGATACAGGCACTGAACTTTATTGACATACCTCCTCTGTAACTCCTTGATTCGCACCATCAGGTTGAGGTGGCCCTGCGAATACTGCTCAATAACATCTCGGACATCATAGGGCTTTCTAGCTTGCTGTAAAATAAAAAAACAAAAACCATGCCTTTAAGCCACAAGGATGTAGGAACGGTCTATGGTAATGTAGATTTTGTTCAAAAGCAAACAGTAAGTACTTTTAACACCTTTAAACACTGTGTAAACATTTTAAATATTTTGATTGTTGCCATGCTCATACATTTTTTGTGGAATAATTATGACAGGTCTGATTTCATGCCCCTTTTTGTTACTTGCAGGTGTGGTGGGTTGACCCTGGTTGGGCCTTTCAAGAGATTGTTCACCGAACTTGAGGCCAAAGGAACTTGGGGCCAAAAAAGTATATCTGGCACTTTGCTCAGAAGTTTGTGGTCACTCTAGTTTCTTCTGGAAATGAGGTTCATACTCCTTGGCTACTGAACAGTAAAGAGCTCTTTCACACGTGCAAGCCCTTATTCTCAGTGTTCAGCAAGACAGCTAGAGTTTTCAGTTCAGCTCTTACTATGTGGAAGGTTAAAGCAGAGTCCTGGCTGACAGTGCATGGCTGATTCCCTCTTCCAGAAAGACTGGCTGAGCTTTCAAATCTTCTGGGAAATACTGGGGAAATATTGGTGCATGGAATGATGAGGGAGAAAGCCTTGTGTCTGTAATTTGCACATCATACATGTGAAAGCCTTAATTTGACCTATTAGTAATAAAACCATTTTTTGTGTAGTATTAACGATAAAGATCATAATTTAACCAATAAACACCAAGACTAACTGGAAAGCAAGTGAATGAACTTGTTGAACTGCAGTGACAAATTAAACATATCTTAATCCTACATCTAGAAATTAGAGTCCAATCAGTGCCACAGCTACCTATGAGAAGCAGCAATGAAGCTCTAACACAACAGAGAAGAGAGAGGAGAGGAGAAAAGTTGGGTGTAAACTTTACACATTAGACTGTACAGTAACACCTGAACTTACAATTTGGTAGAAAACTTCTTCGCCAAGATGATAATCAAATCAGTGAAGCAATACAGTAACAATAAATGATATGCCAGCAGGTCGAGGGAGGTGATTCTGCCCCTCTACTCAGCCCTGGTGAGACTCCACCTGCAGTGCTGCATCCAGCTCTGGGGTCCTCAGCACAACAAAGACGTGGACCTGTTAGGTCCAGAGGAGAGGCATGAAGATGATGAGAGATCTGGAACACCTCTGCTATGAAGACAGGCTGAGAGAGTTGTGATTGTTCAGCCGGGAGAAGGCTCCAGAGAGACCTTACAGCAGCCTTCCAGTACTTAAATGGAGTTTATAAGAAAGATGGGACAGACTTTTTAGTAGGGCCCATAGCAACAGGACAAGGAATAATGGTTTTAAACTAAAAGAGGGTTATTCAGACTAGATATAAGGGAGAAGTTCTTCACAATGAGGGTGGTGAGGCACTGGAACAGGTTGCCCAGAGAGGCTGTGGATGCTCCATCCCTGGCAGTGTTCAAGGCCAGGCTGGATGGGGCTTTGGGCAACCTGGTCTAGTGGAAGGTGTCCCTGCCCATGGCAGGGGGGTTGGAACTAGATGGTCTTTAAAGGTCCCTTCCAACCCAAACCATTCTATGATTCTATATTTCTGACTCATTCACTATTCTCTCTATAGATACTCTGTAGATAATTTTCAAGGTTTGGTAAAATACCTTGGCAATGCTGAGTTACAGCTTTTCCTTTCTTGCATCTTTTGAGAACAAGGAAAAGAGTTTACAGTGGTAGCTTCTAGCATGCCAGAATTTGTATCCCATTTGAGGTCTCAGAAATATTGTGTCACCTGTTACTTCAAAAGCAGGAGATGTCTCTGCACTGCTTAACCTTATTTCACATGCTGCAGGTTTTCCTCAATTCCATGCCACAAATACCTTCTTTTTTAAGGCAAAGGAAAGCGGGACACAATATAAAAACCAGGCTGTGGCACTTTCATGCAGTCCCCTGCACCTGCCTTGGAGGCAGCTCCCACATTTTAGGAATCATTATTTTAGTAATCATTACTTTAATAAAATCACTTCATCAAACAAATTATATTTCAGTCCGCCAGGTTCCCCAAAGCCAACTGCAAATCTCAGGCAAATGTCAGATACTCCCTAGTGGAAAGCTAAACAGGAATGGGAATTGCTCCACTCTAACCAAAGAGCACACAAGAATTCCCAAGAACCCTGACCACTCACACACATATAAATCATAACTAACATCCACGAAGAAATATGACTCAACAATGGCATAAGCCCTTAAGTTTTTCAATGGACTAGTACTGTAAACAGGATGATATAAAAAAAAGAATTCTTGGATTATTTTTGTACTGCAAATAAGCAAGAGAGAAATCTGCAAGATCAGCTTGAAAACTCCAGATTCAGAAAAGCTGTTCAGTAAGAATAAAGATGCAGAACTTTCTCCTGCTGTCCTCATACTCTGGTGCAGGTGACTGGCAGTAAAAAGAGTAGGTATGTTCCTGCCTGTTTTTCAGTTACCGGGCTGCTTCTTTCTCTTTAAAACAAGAACTGAAAACCTGGAGTAAACAGAATTTATGAATGAAGCTTAACTTCTGAGTAGGATAGGGTATTTAATAGTCAGTACTGATTATTCTGTAATTACATCATATTGAAAGCTGATCTTTCAAGAGAAAATATTCTTGAAGTTGACAACATGTTAGTTTTGTAAAAGATAAAAAACCTGCAGCAGGCACTGGATGAGTTTTGAAGAAACAAAAGTAGAAGCCAGACCCACAGCTTTCCTTAACTTCTCTTCTTTACTTTCGTCTCTCTGCTAATTAACAATCCTCATGTCAAAAAATCTTAAGTGAGTTAAAATTTCCCCCATCATATACGAAATTTTATAAAAGGCACAAAAGCCAATGACAAATATTAAATGTGCCCCACTGGCCATTGCTGTTCCCTAGTAACTGCACATGCAGGGAGGCAGACCTGGGAAAGGGAGAGGGGAATCCGTGCACTGGGAATTTCTGGGAAATGTAACCAACTGACAGTCCAATAAAATGGGTAGAACATCCTTTGAAGCACAGGACACACTGAACTACATTGTTTGGTACAGCCCAGTATGGAGATTAGAAAAAAATACACACACAATTCATGATTCATACTATGACAAATGAATTACATCAGATGATGAATTATAAGACTATAAATGCAAGATTTTCCAGTGAAATTGTAAGAAACCAGGCAACAGTTACTCACATCATCAGTGGAACTGCAACCTGTATTTTTAGTTTATGCTATGTATAGAGTATTTGCCATGGTGAAAAACATAACACAAGTTAAAAACATATTTTAGAAGGAAACTGATTTACTCAACAGGAAGAATTCACATGGACAGAGAAAAAAAGATTTCAAAATGACAATGGGAAATCAGATCGAATCCCTGGTCACTGGATCTGTGTTGGATATCACAGTTGTATCCATGTGTGTAAGCCTTCAGATATTTAGAAACTTTCCTAACTGGAAGAGAAAGGTTATTTACTCATGAATCCAGCTAATGGAATAACTGAGTATGGTGATTTTCTTTCTGAAATTCAGTTGTAAGGTTAGACTGTGCCAAAGACATCTGATTTATAACTAATGTATGAAATTCATTTTTGGTAGGTGAGGTTAACAAAGCCTAGAAAACCATTAATTTCCAAGTACTGCTTTCCCTATAATCTACAGAATCCTTCCTTAACCATGAGCCATTCACCTTAGCTGATGCACAGGACTTGTGTTGACTACTAGTAGAATATGATCTTGCCTACACAATTTGAAACAGTCCTACAGACTTTACAAGACCATAAACACATCCATAAAAAATGTATTAATTCTTCATAATATTATGCTGGGTTCTTACATGGACATCATCACATGGACTATATTCAAACCTGGGCTTCAAAATAGAGCATAAATTTCTCCCCTTCTTTTAAAAAGGAAATGATGCTGAAGTATGATGCTTCACAAATTGCTTTTCATATCCTTTGAAATTTCCTTGTATCCCTGTTCAGCTTCTCTTTATTTATTTTCTTTATTTATTTTTTTTAAACAGGAAGGCTCTAATTTCTAACTGACTTTTGTCCTTGTGATGCCATCACTCCCTGTTATTAACTGAGCTCTTAAAAAAATATATCTAGGTAAATTTAGGCATACAGGTGTATCCTGCAAACAGCTGGTATAGTTTAAGAACCATGCTGGGTTCATGCTGGGACGTATTTTGCAAAATTTTCCTCTTCCTCTCCTTCTTCCTATGCTTCCCCTCCCCAAAATCTTCAGAGGCATCTCTAAAAACCACTCCTTTTAAGTGCTGGCCTTGCAATTACTTATGTTGCAGCTAATTTTAAGCATGAGTAGTCCAATGAACTTCAGCTGAAATTTGTTTTTTTTCCAATAGTTATAGAAAAAAAATAATCTGAATTTTCTTCTAGGAAGATACATTTCGCAAACACAAAAAAAGGGAAATATCTACCAGAAAACAGCTATGCAGACCTCTTAAATGCTGAAAGATACATTTTAAAAATGCATCGTATGCTTTACATTTATTTAACAGATATTGCATTGGACTGGTTATTAGAAACTGTATCGTCATTACTTGGCACTCGTTTAAACATTTTAATTTCTCATGACTATTTTATGTGCATACAATAGAACAAAGCAGATTTATAACATACTTTTGAGGAAAGAATAATGGCAGTAGTTATCTCTTAATTACAGGAGAGATTTTCAAAAGCACCTTGTGGCTTGAATTTCAAGGTGACGTTGGGCATTAAGTTACTTAGGTGCTTTTGAAAACCGTACCTTTGGTGCTCTCCAAATTTTTAAACTCGGTCATAACCTTGTATTCAGAAATTATGGAGAAGTATCAGATATCCCCCATACGTTCCTATTGGGAGATTCTGCTTCTGACAGAAACAGCAGCGTATCACTTGTACACAGGAGTGACTTGAGATACATTTCACTTCAGCCTAACTGACATCTTTAGTTCTTTAGTAACAGCTAACATTGATAGCTTGGGAAGAAGAAAGACTGCTAAAGAAGGATGGGAGACAACCTTGCTGGCTGAGGGATTTTGTGGATGGCCAAGACCAAGTCTTTTGCAGATGCCAAAGTGAGAGTACAACTGAGAAACCAGATTAGCAACCAGGATACCGAGTACAAACAAGTTTTAAGTATGAACTGAATAGTCCCATTCTATTCAGTCAAATGCTTTTTCAGCTTCTATCAAATCATCTGCCGCAGGGGAGTTTCATTTATTTGCCAGGTGGATAATGTTGCACGCAGCGTTCAGGCATTTTCAAAATCTGTTTTTGACAAATACCACTTGGGAGGTAGATATATTACGTGTAGATATCTTGTTTCTAAGCAGTTTAGTTAATACCATGGCAAATATTTTATGATCTAAATTTATGAGAGCAACGATTCAGTAATTACCATGGAGCAAAGGATCACAATCAGGTTTTAGAATGAGAATCAATTAAAGTTTAATGGAACTGGCCACTTTTAGGCAGTTTTTCACAGAACAGCAGTGGACACATCACCTGAATGGGCCCTGTCCCTTGCCAAGTTACAAGTGCTGGCAGCAAGCGTTAAGAAGCTTCTCAATAAAATGACTATAAAAATTATTTCCAAGTAGTCCAGACATTGTGCCTTTCTTAATTTTAGTCTAATAAAAATACCAGGGGAAATGTGCTAGCAGAAACTTTCTGAGAGTGCTCTCCCGACGAAAACCCCGGACATGGGAGATTTCAGCCTCAATGGTGACAGTCTGAATACATTATACATAACTGAAACAAATTTCTGAAAAGCTCAGGCAGCCTTAGCCATAAATTAGCTCATGAATTTTAGTAAAAATAAAAAGATTCAAAATAGAAAATTGCTAAAGAATTCAGGCAGTACTTCTAAATTTCACTGAGGAAGTCAGAATTGTGGTTTTGACGTAGCAGCAAGCATCGCCTTACAGAAACAATGAATCTCTTGGACCATTTGTCACCATCATCATCATTGTTTGATCCTACACTTTGTGCCCTTCAAATTTGAAGGGAAATGGGCACCCTCCCTTTTTGGGGGAGGGCTAGATTAAGAGTGGGAAAGGTTTTTAGTCTATTCTAAGCAGTGCTGGTGAGGTCATATATGAAAATGATGTGGGCAGTTAAGGTGCTCTCTTTCCTTGCATTTTCAGTTGTGAAGCCTGTTCTCTGGAGATTGTCCTTTATGAATTAATTTTAAGTAAAGTAATATATTTCTTACACATATATATATTCACCTGGTTTAAATCAAGCTGAAGGCTGTTGACACGTGTTTTTACTGGATTAATGAAATTGATTTAGAAACCACATTCTTAGAAAGTTTGCAGTCAGAATTTTTTATTCAGACCAGGCAACAAGGTTAATTAGCTACTGTTAAATGCTTGCAGTATCACAATATCACAGCAAGTGAAGTGGCACACAGGAAACGTATGTCAGTGAGGGCTAGAGGAGTAAAGAGAACTGATCTCTCACAAACTGGGAAGGAGGTCTCCTACCTGTGCAGAGGGGAGAAGGGAAAAGGAAGGCAGAACCTTCCAATACGCTAACGAATTCCCACCCCAGTTTCTTATCAGGACTTCATTATCATTGAGTAAGAGACAGAAACAAGGCTGAGGTAGTATTTTAATCTCTAATCCTCCCGACTCAGCATGACAGCAACATACAGCTCAGAATTAATGGAGACATATGAGAATGTTTGCACTGCGAGAAAGAGACAGCGATAACAGAGGGTGAAGGGTCAAGTCCATTAGCAGAAAATAACATTTTAATTCAGACTGCATTTCAGGAGTTTAGCCCATTTCCAGTGCATCCACAGTTGACTAACCTGCTGCTAAACAACCACCCTATTGAAGGAGGAAGAGAATAGTGGGTGTAGCTCACCATTACTGAAATGCATTGTGTAAGTCTCTCTTAAGCTTCTAAAAGAAACAGTGAATCAGGAGAATAAAAGGTTTTATTTAGAAAAGGAGCCTTCTATTCACAACTCACCTGAAACTTTTTCTTTGCCACAAAATACTGCATCCTACGAATCACCTTAATTGCAGCACGGTGGTGTTCTCGCAGCCTGTGGGAAAAATGAGGAAGGTGAGTGGGGTGAAAGAGCATCTCCATCCAGACAATAAATATAACAGTCTGCAGTAAATGCTTCACTAACACGTGAATGTGTAATGCAAGTAGTTGTGATTCAGCCTGGGAGCACAACACAGTATTATGTTGACCTTCTCCACCTTTCAAGAAGGCTATAAAAATCCAGGATTTTATCTGACCTATGCTAGATTTGCATACATTTCACAGTAAAAAGAGGTGTCCACATAACCTCCTCCTATATCTAAGCAAATGTCCACCCGTCTCTCCCAGCTTCATATCCCCCCCCCCCAAAAAGCTATCAAGTTTCTGCATATTCGGCCTCACGCAGCTTGTATACACAGTCGCTCTAGAAATCCAGCTTTTGGTTTTTTGTGGGTTCACCGCCATCCCTGCAAGTCCCGTACAATATGTTTCTTCACTCACATGAATTTATTTTTAAAAAATTACTTTAAAATAACAATTTAAAGATTTTTGAGTTGTTGAGTGCTAAACAACTCAAACGATCCTGTGGTAAATGGATGCAACACCTACATACCCATGTATCCCAAAACCGATCTGTAAGTGTCTATAAAGACAAAATAATCTGAAAGGTCTTCAAACAAATATATCCCCCTCTTCATGCACATGCATATACACTGAAAACAGAATTAAGAAAGAATAATTTGCTCTTTGTACTTTAGAATAACAGATTTTCATAGTATCTGACATTATTTTGTAAACAGTTCATTAAAAGCAACAGATATTCTAAATTTTTCAAAGCTTGCAAAAATTATGTATTTTTCTTCTTAACATTAAAATATCAAATCAAACATTTAAGCTGTGCCAATGATTTAGTCTACTTGCTCATTCTATTACTCTTAGCAAGATGCGCTTGATTGAGATTATTGCACAACCTTTATTGCCTTTTTAAATGCATGAACATATAGCCTTCCTAACTCTCATCCCAAACAGACTTCTAGTGATGGCTTCCAGGAATCAGCAGTAAAAGCAGAGTTAGATATTCCAAATGTTTTATCTTTATAGAATTATCATTAGTAATACTGATAGACCACCATATTGAGATGTCACTAGGCAGTACTTTCTGTCTGTACTGAACCTGACAGCATTCATACTCACCATGGGATGGAAAAGTCATATTTAAGTTCTGTACAGGTTTGGGTCTTTGGTATGATACAGCATGGTATCACCCAAGCCTCTTCAGTTAAACATAACCTGGAATTTTAGTGAGTATTCACGAATTTCTTCAGGACAAATTTCCCCCAGCAAACAGAAGCTCTGCATGTGCAAACGGTGGATGTCTGTCCTCTGAACAGCACGGCAAGTGTAGCTGAGGCGTTCCCTTTCTGAAAACTCACACTTTTTAGTGGGAAAATAGCTTTCTGCAAAGCCAAAAACCGAACCAAAAAAAGCTCTCTTTTTCTATTTGTAGATACTGCCTCTCAGGTGGTTTCAAGAAATTTCTGTTACAGAAATTGTTCAGATTTAGCAATGACAGAAAAGATTACTTTCTCTGGATACAGTGTAAAACACAGTCACTTTTCAAACTAGTAACATACAGCTTTTCACCACAGGTCTACAGATTACTAAGACTGTAAGTGCATTTATATAACGCAACTGTGCCTCAATAATTATACACCGATCCGTGACTCTGCAGTTGGATCTGTACTGGGAGGCCCTTCCCTATTAACAGGTAACTGAGGTGTCTCAGAGAGACTCTCTCCAGGTCCCTGCTCCCGCAGATCTGACTGCAAGATCATGGTTCCCGTTATAAAAATGGAAATGCGCTCTGCCTAACTGGGATGGCTGCCTGTTTGGTTTGAGTCCCAGTGAGCGGAGTTAGCCTAATGCTAGTTCATGGTATCCCGGTTCTGTGAGCCCTTGCTGCATCACTCTGCTGCTAGGGACATGGACGACTTCCCCCAAAACCAAAGAAAATAACAGGCTTGGGGTTTTTAAGTTCTGCTTCACAGAGATGGGAGACAAAAAGATAAACGCTGCTTAATTTGCTGTTACATATCAAAGGTGTGAAAGCGTAACTGTCATGCAGCTATACATCCTATACATAAATGCACACAAAAACTTCTTATGACAAATAGAAATAAATTTCAGTTGCAATAAAACTGCTTGGTTTAGGCCTCGTTTCCTCTGGGCTGTTCTTCACAGTCCATTATTTCTGAGTAAAATATTTTTCTTTGGGACAGACGGTCACTAGTGAAGCACACCAAATCCCTCACTCTCTATCTAGATAATGAGCCTCATCTATAAGCAAGACAGATGGATAATGAAAACTATATTTGCCATTCAGTGAAATAACAAAAGTATACTACCAAAATTATTTTCCAATGCAGCTATTTTACATCAATCCTTGTTCAGTGCTAACACGAACTTCCATGCCAGGAGGGAAAGTTAATATTCTCATTTTATTCCTTGCCATTTCCAGCTCCAGTAGGAAACCTTACAGTAAGCTTGTTTCCGCTTAAGCTGTAAAATCTAATTCTGCACAACAGGCTGTCCTGATTCCCCAAGATTAAATGCTTCTGCGATGAGGGAAGGGAATAAAGGATTTAATTAGTAGCCAAGGTTATGATTCACGGTTGTTTGATCTCTTTTGCAAACTGGTAACAAACGCTTCAGTAAATTGAGAGCTTAACCATTAACTGGCGATATTTGTTTGTTCAGCCACTTGTGACGTCTCTGAATTCTGGTTACAGAATGGCTGCCTGCAACCTCTGCGGACATACAGCATGCTTAGCTGCCAGCTAGCCACTCAATACATTACCGTCCGCAGAGCAAGAGTTTCACGAATCCTTTTTTCTTTAGGAGCGTGGCGGGAGATGACATCATCTGAGAGTGCTTACAGAGAGCTGCGACACGCCTTCCCTGCGCACGCATCCCCACGGCGAGCGGGAGATGCCCTCGGGAGAAGCCCTGCCGTGCGGGGCGAGTGTCTGCTGGCAGAGCCGCCCTCCCGCAGCCCCCGTGGAAGGGGGCTTTAGGGACTCCTGGGACACTCTGGACAGCCCACCCGCTTCAGCATAGCCACGGGAGCTAAGCTCTCCTGCAATTCAAATCCCTCATTTTTTACACATTTAGTTTTGCCTAGCTTTAGGAGAAAGCTTATTTGATAAGTGCGTTAGCAACAGGGGCAGCAGACAAGGTTGTTGCCCTTTAGTTAACGAAGCTATTTTCCTCTCCTGGGCGTTCGTCAGGCTTTGAGCCTCACCCTCACCATACCCATTAATCTCACGATAACCAACATCCAAAGGGACTGGCCAATCACCGTTTGAGTGACTCCAATAACCATCAGCATATTGCCTTCAAAAATAAACTGAAGTAGTTTGTATGCCTGTAAAATCAAGCTTCCTATACCAGACAACATCTCAGCCTGCACCTTTCTGAAGAAAAATTGCCACTAGCTTTCAGCTACCAGTAATTTTCTTTCTCAACATAAACAGGGCATTGAGATCACCTTGAACATGGCACATACTACGTGACATTTCCCGTGGACTTAAACTTATAGAATTAGGTCCCAAAACTGCCAGTGAAGCCGTAACATTGTCAGAACCCATAGGAATGATCCGGAAGAATGAAGGAGGATATAACAACTCATCGACAACAGAAAACCAACCTGGTGGTAACAGGGTCAACAGATTCATACAAACCTACATTATTTGTAGGTACAAACCAGGTTTGCATTATTTGTGCACTGAAAAAGTAACCTGTTGCAGATGCAGGCACTCCTCATAGCATAAGAAATGAGGATTAAAAAATCCCCGGCAACAAAATACAATGGATTGAACACCCACACTACAAAAGAAAGCCTGATAGAATAAAATGACTAGAAGTCATTGGTTCTTCCTCCCTCCTTTTGTTGTTAGGATACTTAACCTAGAACAAGTCATTTGGAGGAAGCCTGATCTCTTCGTTAGCCCACCAGAAATCTGCACTGGAATTTCACGTGATTTGGAAAACAAGCGTGCTGAAGAACTTCAGGTAATTTTACAGCCGTTCTTATTTGGTTAGAAAGTTGTTATACATTTATAAATGCCCCAAACTATTGTAATGCAGCTGTTTGTACATTTGACTTCAATATTACTCATTTTTCACAACAGAGCCAGCCAAAACCTCAATAGGTTTCCCAAGGTGTGGCTCGTTCCCCAGTCCCACACTCCCTGACAGCCACAGTGAATGTCACCAGCTTCAGCCAGCACCCGCCTGCCTCCTTCCTGCAAGGAGACCTGCAGGGCCACCCCAGAAGAATGCTTTCTGGGATGAAGGCTAAGGTTTTTGGTTACAAAAACCAGGTGGCTTTACAAAAAAGGAAGTAAGCAGTTGCATGGTTTGGTTGTTTTATGTTTCAAGAAAAATAAAAACTTTTTTCTTTTTCAATGAAATTTTACAAAATTAATCCCTATTCTGAAATACATGGTTCTTTCACTAAAGGACAAGAAAGGAAAAAACAATTACCAGTTAGAAATTATTTATTGTCCTTACAAAGCTGCTGAATTTTGTATCAAGTCCTTAGTAATGCCATTAGAAGTTTGTTCCCCTTTTCATCTCAGGAAGGTGTTCTACATATTGGTTTAGTGTTAACAGAAATATTAAAGCAACAGGACAGAGGAAAGGTGGTGCTAATTTCCTATTTATAACACTTGCCTTTTTGTTCATTTGTAGAACATTTTATTATCAGGACCATAATGTCTGGCACAGACCTCCCAACCTACACGGACGCTGATATTATCAGAGTTAAAAGGTCAACACTGTCTATTCAGAAATAGTTTAACAAGAATGAAAACTCAGTAGGAGAGCACCACAGATTTATAATATCTTTTACAAAATACCCATTTCTCAGTAAACCTAACACTGATTTGAATTCAAGCACAGTTTTCAAACATATTTAAATTCTCTGCTGTCATCTTAAATTTCTGACTTAGGACAGAGCTAAAGTATTAAGAAAGAGTGCTGAAGTCGGTTGGCCTGAAGTTTTTGGCACTAATCATTATTTAGACTTGAGCTTTATCTTTAACACATCAGATTTTAATAATACGTTGTGCATGTGAACCGAAATATTTTTCACATTCAGGCACTGAAAAGCGTCCCTTGTCACAGAATCTGATGGACAAGACGCAGAGTAGCTGCATTAAGCCATTTCATTAGTGCATTTAACTTTAATGAAATCTTTCATCATTAGTCCTCCAGGCGCTTTTGATATAGAAGTTGCTGTGGCTCAAGGTTATTCTTGTCTTTTCACACGTTCTGTCATTCCCTGACCATTACAGTTGATAGGAGTTTCTCCATACTGGGCAACATTTTAGATGTGATAAGTTAAAAGGGATTAGGTTGCATTGCTGTGTATTCTGTAATAGGAAATGCTTGATCACTGTACCCAGGAACAAAATCAGAATCGCTGATTATTTCAAATAATGTGGGCTACTCAGCTTTTCCTTTCATTTGTTGCGAGAGCTTGGCAACTGTTGTTTGCCACCATTATGTTACGTTTATCAGGGGCTCTCAAAATATACCCTGGCCTATAAATGATTCACAAAAACCATCTTAAGGACCAAGCAGTAAAAGCTGCCCAGAAGTGTTAGAAAAGTATGACGACACTTGAAGAGCAAACCAGTTACAAAACTGATGTTTTATTAAATGGGCTTCAGCCAACCTTAGTGTTTACATAAACGCTCCCATAACATTTTCAATGTATGAATGTGTTTATTTTTAATGACAAACATTCTTTACTAGACCTTGCCTTCTGGACTTCCCATCCATTTGTGAAAGTAAAGTTGGAAACTAACGACAAGACAAATGAAATGAATTCAGATACCCCCCACAGTCCTCACCTCCAGGGTCTTCACAGGTTTGAATGCAATAGGAATACAGAAATAATAAGATATATAGAACAAGGAGAATCACAAATAGCAGGTAAGCTAGATTTTTAAAACTTCTTTGGTCTTAGCAAAGGCATTCTAGTAATTATTGGCGAACAAGAAATCTGGTTACAAAAGATCTAAGTCTACTGAACTCTTATTCATGCTTGCAAATGGGTCGTGAACACGTAAGATTTCATCAAATGCAGTTGTTCATCTAAGCACTGAGTAATACAATGTCAGCAGCAAATGATTTCTAGGAAGAAGTTTGATCAATAATTTCTATAGAATAGTATGTTTTGAGTGTTTAATTTTGCAAATATGAGCTGCTTTGACTTAAATGCACGTGTCATAATGTAATTTCTGTTCCCTACCTAGGGCACTGCAGGGGCTGACTTTCCATAGGAGCATTAGTGACTATAAATTTAAAAATTACTCTGCAAGAATACTCTGTAAGAGTAATGTCAAATTCACTCTTTTGGTGAACCCTTCAGCCAGTAAACATCTTGGTTATTATTTACTGACTGCGAACATAGCCCCAGGGGAATTAGCTTAAGGTGAATTAACATTTGTAAACTCCTCCCCCCACTATGTATTCTCCCAGCTATCTGTGGTTGGTCTTTTTTTTTATTTAAAACATGTAATTTTAAATCCACAGCCATCTTTTAACAGATCTATATTTTATTTTACAGCAGCTTTCATGTCTCCCTTCTCAAAAGTCACGGGCTTAACTCAGAAATCCTTTCATGTAGTTATAGCAATCCTCTTTTCTCTACAGATAGTCAGGTTTAGCTTGGTTTGTGGGTTTTTAAGAGATATGCAAAAAAGAACAAGTTTAAAAACTAACATTGCCTTTGGAGGATTTTGATGTTTTAATATCTTCAGTTAATCATAAAAACAGCATACCGTTATAAGAAATGTTTTAAAAAGGAAAAAAATCGTGTAGGTTTTTCATGGTCATGCCATTGGAGCATGGTATATAAACAGGGGAAGCTGTCGGAAAGATGCAGCTTGCCCGAGGGGTGGGCAGCTCTGCAACCACAACTCAGAGTGCGATGCGATCTCCCCAGCTCTCAGTCGCATCTCGGCAGAGTTGTAGCACCGACATACCTACCGCTGGAGGATGGCACACGCGCTGGCTTCAGCATGGAGCTCTTCTCCTGCTTTGGGAGCCTTTGCGCAGTGATAGCCGCTGGTGGGAAACCTGATCAGCTACACTTGGCAGGTCAGAAAGAATCCCGAGCTCTGCACCGGTGGCCTGGGAGAGGTCTCCGAGGGGTGGCGGGGAAGCCAGAGGTGGGGGTTCATACGGAAAGAGGAAAGCAAGCTCAAGTGACTTGACTTGTTTCAGGCACTAATTGCAATTTGAGACTCCGAGCGACTCTGGAAAATACAGCTTATCAGTCTAGCCCTTTAAAATATGCTCATATCAAGGCAATCTGAAATGAATATTTAAATGCAGGCCTGAGAAGGGAAAGAACCACTGCTCTCCTGACCTTTAGTTAGCACAGGTAAAAAATAACAACTGCCATGTGGACCAGCAAGAGATGGCACGAAGTACAGAAGTTTTTGGAAGCTGTTTTTCTGATAGGGAACACAAGTCTCACAAGGGGTTTGGCTTCATAACTCACCCAAAATACAAACTTTCTAATATCTATACTGCTGCACAACTATATTGCTGTAACTCCAGCTGGATCATTTTACAACTGAATTTTCAAGAAGGGCTTTCTGCAAAGCATTTATGTGATACTGGGAGACTGGACACAGGATAAGGAAGATAAACACACCATTAAACCCAAAGTTTTCAAACATGCTGACCCTCTACTCCATTCCCAGTTGTCCCTCTATTCCTCAGCATACCCTGACACATAAAACAAAAACTGATTTCCAGCTAAACAGAAGAGGATCCAGAATACCTAAACAGCATAGGATTTTGGAGTGCAACGCTCAAATTTGTTCAACTTCTGTTGGGGGAAATGGTCCAACACATAGCATGTCTAGAACCAAGACAAATTGCTGTAGCTAGAATAAAGACCATGCATACGTTTTCAGAACTAATGGTATGCTGGGACAAACAGATATAGCATCAGAGATTTCCTTTGTGGTCTGCCCACAATGATGCTAGCTAAGAACATAACCCTTACTATAAAAGTTTGTGTTGAAATCAGGCAAGAGCATGAGATTTCTTGTACATCCCAAATTGCCTTTGCTGTATGTTTTCACAATTCTGTTTTTACTTATGTCTGTTACCAGGGTATGAAGAGTTGCACAAAGGACTTGGGGGGGGGGGGGCGGCGGAATGCAGGGAGGAAGTAAAAATTATTTTTGGAAGGAACTGAAATACCCTGTAGAGAAAGCAGGAAAAATACAAAAACCTGTTCCTATTTTGTTAGAATTGGCTATTGTTCCCCAACTTTGATGATATCATTATCAAATACCAATTGATATTGATACCCATATCAAAACACAGTGAACCTTTATTCAGCTCTTTACTCTCTGCAACTTGAGTCAGACGGCAGTTGCTTTTTTACACAGTTTCAAGGTCAAGCAATTTGAAAGTATCGAGACACAAATGAGATCACAGATAAATAAATAATAATGTACGACACTGTCTTACAGACATAGTCTGACACATTAAACTCCTTTTCTAAAGAGGTTGAAGACAGAACACAACAGAGTTGTAGTTCAGTGCACACAGAAAGCCATGGTTATTATTTTGCACCACCTGTTTAAGAGCGATCTTTTCAGCTTAAAAAAAGTATTTTTTGCAGAGCTTGACATCCACAGCTCTGAATTATAAAAGGAAATGCAGGGCTACAATCAGGGATACTAGGAAGAAAAAACCCATATTGCCTATGGTTACTTGCCTCTCTATTGTTGGCCTATTAAAATTACAATAACCTTTGAATATTAAACCAGCTGATGTTACACTACTTCATTATGCTCAAGAGGTTGTTAACACTACACTGTAGCTCTTTGTTGTGTTAATTGCAGGGAGTTATAAGACCACTGCAAACTCAAGGCTGAGTTTGGCTTTTCTATTTGACTTAAATTGCATTGCCCAGAATATACATCAGATACCACCTGTACACAAAAATATCTAATGCTGAGTATGAGATGTAAAAACATCAAAATTATTATCAACTCATTAAGAATTCTCAATTATTTATTTCCACTCTACATAATACTTTAACATGCTAATTTAATATATGCTCTAACCAACATCTTAATTAACACTCATCACGTAATACTACTAACATCATTCCATTTAACCTTTTGTTTTGAGACAAAAGAAATAAGCTATTATTAGGTCACCTACTGATGCAGTTCACAGGGGATCCATGGAAGGTCAAACCAATATTGCATTGTTACTTATTCAACCCCACACAATGACTTCAGCCAGAACGTACTTCAGGTTTTTTCCCAGCATCTCAGTAATAAGTGTATTTTTAAATAATAGTGAATAGAGACAAGAAAGTTGTTTTTCCTTTGTAAAACCAATCATAGGCAAGAGGTTAGATTCACTCATACACCCTCACAAGTTCAGGCTATTCTACCAAGGCACAGGAGGTAAATTGAGAGAGTATCTCAGCTGTTCCACACAAATGAAAGTGATTACACAGTTGTGACTAACAAAATAAAGCAGCTTTTCTGTTGCAGAGACAGGAAGTACAGTGGGAAAAAATATCTGAAAGGAAGAGGCCATTGACCTGAATAGCAATATTTACATTACAAAAATCCTTGATAATACTATTTCAGAAATCCTAACATCTTCCATCTTGTTTTCAGCTACAGAGATGATTTGCAAATTCTCCTGCCATTTAATAATGAAAAAGAGAAGGTGGAAGTCACTGCTGCGAAGCCCTTTCTAAGCCCTGTATTCTGAAATCATACCGTGTCCAAAAAAAACCCCATCATTGCCACAGAAATCAACTGAAAAACACGAGGCTAAATTCTGCACTGTTTACACCATGGGACATGGGAAGGGACTGGAAGCTGATGGACTGTTCGGTCACTGCAGCTTCTGGCCTGCCATCTCTGTAGGGGCTCTGGATGTAATTTATGCAGAATGATATAAGTGTCTGCTCACAGCTGCACGTTTCGGTGGGTGTATCCTCCAAAAATAAAGTGATAGAAGACTATAAACATAAGGGTGTTGCTATAGTTTGTGTAAACTGCAATGAAAAGCATGGCAAACCTTGAACAGACAGCATTAGGACAAGGGGACTTCACTTCCCACGTCAATGCCATCACTTCAGAAAAAAAAGCAGTTACAAATGTAGTTCAAAACTGCAACTTTTGCAACTGGAAGCATTCTCAAGGATTTGTTATTTTACAATGGTGGAGAAACACATGGGATTTCAACTTGTGGAGAACAGCCTTTTCCTATAAATCACAGAGTGTAATCTGAAACCTAGAAACAGCACAGGGGCTCACATTTATGGATTTAAAACAGATGAAGAGCAAGCATGCTCTTAACCCTTTCCCTATAATTTCTTCCCAGTACAAAATGAAAATGAATATGCAAGCACTGAACAGAAATTAACTTGGTAAAAATCAAGACTAAAACAATTCTGTAAACACTGAAAACTTCAGCTCTTCGACCAACTTCCCTAAGGACACAAGCACAGAATTGTCCCAAAGCAAAGCACTGTAAAACTGTTAGAGCATAATCCACTATTCGGACTGTTCTTTCATCAACTTTTATTTAAGCCGTTTATCTTGTTGAGATTAGGATCTCTCTTATAGAGCAAGACCTGGCAAACACAGGCCTCTGGGTTTTGAATATCAGGCTATATTTCACTGGGAAAGAAGTAACTAGCAGCCTGTCGTCTCACCATAAGGTTATAAACTCTTTAATCAGGCAATAGGAGAACTAACACTAACACATTAGTGATAATTTCTCTTCAGAAATACGTAAGAGCATTAAGATGATATAAAGAGCATTTATTTGTTGTCTTTTGAGATCCCCAACAATTTCTCTACCATTTCTGTTACAGCTCACTGGACAAAAAAACCACCCAAACCCAGTATAGCCTGTTCAAACTTGAATCCTAAGACACAGCCTTTTTTTTTTTTTTCTTTTTTAAATAAAAAAACACAATGTAAAAGAATGAATGGGAATATCAGCATTGCCAAGAGGCATTAGTCTATACCTTGTCAGGGTCAGAGTTCCAGTACTTCCAGAAATTCACTCACATACGTGACACAACGGTTATGATTAAAACCAGAAACGAGCTCGGTGTGAAATAAAAGTATGATGGTGGGTCACGTTAAATCTCTACACCGATGTAATATTTTAGAGCAAACCCTAAACCAACCAGCCTGGGACAGTTGAAAGGAGAAGGGGAAAGATAATTTTAAGCTTACTGCAAGATCACTGATCTGCACACACACTATTTGCCCACGGTAATCCAACCTTTGCCCCTTTATTGGCTGCCGTTCAGTGCAGTGGTACTTTTGTCCATGTCTCCTGATGAAAAGCTAGGGTGTTTCTGTACCTCACTGAAAAGGTGGCAGTTCACAGGAAAAGTGTCTCTAACGTGGCAATGATGGGCACCTGATTCTTTTTCAAGTGAAGAAGTAGCTACCCGAGAACATTAGAAAAACGCAGCATGAAAACGAATTCAGTTTTAGCTACTGGGCATGTTGTGGGAGCATCCAAAAAATGCAGTCATGGCTAAAATTTTGCGCTACAATAATCAGAGAGACAACCTAAAAAAATCTGAGCCCTTTTGAAATAACTTGCTAAAACTGTTCTATGTAATTGTACTTGCAAAGAAAGATTTGGGGAGAACAGAGAGTGTAAAGGGAGTTTGTGTTATTACCACAATTCTCTCTTATGACTAAAATTTGATATGTCACGTAGTGTTAGCAAATCTCAATAAACATAATAGTCACCATGACTTTTTTTTTTTTTTTAAATCATTTCAAACCAAAGACTGATTTTTTCACAAACTCGCACATTATGGAAAATTTAAGATTAGACCCTCAACTGCTTCACCTTCATCCTATTATCACTATAGCTTTTTAAAGCTGCAGTCCAATTTCAAGTACAACCTCCCTTGCTTCAATTTAGTCCTGCAGATGCTCAGATCCAGATCTCACCTTTGTCTCTTGTGAACCAAAGATGATATTTGCATACAAACACCTACGAATGTCCCCACTGGGATTTAAAAAAATGTCTATCAGCCCATCCAACGAGGTTGGGATACACAGTTTGAAAAATCTCATGAGGTACCTCAATAACTGTGACAATCTGACCTATTCCATATGTAACCAGATGGTTACCAACCAAATGGTATGAAGGAAGAGGCATTTCACAGCTTGAAAGCCACTAAAAATATGGACTGTATCACATTTACTGAATTATGTGTTCAAAATGGCTAGCTAGATAAACCCTTCTTTAAAGCACATCCTGTGCAAATGTTCCTGCCTAAACGTACCAAGTTGCTTTGAAGCCTCCCATCTCACCGAAGCAGGTATAGGACTGTGTGCATGAGCAGACTTATTGAAGTCAATGGGAGAACACATGCCTGAACTTGCACGCTTGCGTAGCATAGCGAGGGATCCGCAGAAACTTGAAAAACTTGTACATACAAGAAAACATTCAGGACAGGAAATGTAGATTATATATTAAGAAGAATTCTCGATACACACTTATTAACTAGGTTGCTATCTTTTTATGTGGAAAATCTGAGCTGAAACATCCAACTTCTTCTGTTCAATCTAATAGTTAAAAGAATATGCCATGTTATTACTATTGCAAAAGCACAGGGGAAATTTTATGAGCTGATATGCTGGAGACAGAAACTGGCTGGGACTGACTACTCTGGTATGTGAACTCCATTTCTTTCTGTGGCTTCAAAGCACAGGCAGAGCTCACAACGTATTTTTCTGGCCTAGAATTATTCTTTTGTAAGTTAGATACGGAAAACAGCCTGTGTTTTAATTACTTTCTCCCTCTCAACTGAGAAACTGATAACAAGCCTGTTGTACCTTTCAACTTAAGTTCTGTTACACAGGAAAAATATTTTGCTTAATATTCCTATCTCATTGTGTAAATACAGGATGACGTTTACAGATTGATTTACAGTTGAGCACTTTGTTAAAAGTATCAGCCTACTTTGTAACTTTACATTTTTGCAACACACATTTGTGCAAGGCAACATTTCCTCCATACAGGTTGAGCATGAGCTCAACTACACTCAGCATAGCGGATAGGAGTCTCTTGATCCTGGCCAGTTTTAGGTGGGCTCTATTTATTCCAGAAATATTTTTTTCAAGGGTATCTATACAGTCAAGTAATCCAGTATTCAAAGAACTAATATGTTCTCTTGGTATGTATCAGCACAGAGAAAGTTAAATGGAAATAAAAACTACACTACCAATATCGAGAAGAGTTACTACAGTCCAGAAGGGACAGTCATTTGAGGGAAGACGCTGGTAGTGGAATTAAGGGGGGCTCAGCATTGCTGCCATTTGTGTTACAGGATTAACATCATCCATCGTACCACAAACCACATGGCAAACGTTAGTTAGGAAAGCAGGGAGATATCTTGCTTGGCATTAAAACTACTGCAATAATTTCCTTTTTTTGGGTGTGAGATCTCACACACAAAGCCACAACCCCGCCAAGTGTCTTACCTACAAAAGAGGTAGAATCAGCAGCAGTTAGCCAAACCCTCAGCTGGTTCAAATCAGACCTCCACTGCTTTAATTAGATAAGCAATCCTGAAAGTCATATTTAAAAGAGCACTGCATCAGGCTCTTCACACCACTGTAAGCCAACTCTCTTCTCTAGCTGCCTTCCTTCACATTAGCTCTTCATCCCTCTCTTCTTCTCCTCTCACTTTCCTACACTTTCCCATTATCTTTTTCTCCCCTTTACATTTTCTGCATCTGTCCCGTGGTTCCTCCTCTCTGTTTTATAAGTCATAAGTAAACTTACCCTCACTTTCGCAGCCCTTCACAGCCTACTGCAACTCTAGCTATCCAATCTCATGGACATCTTTACTCTGCATGCTATTGCTCAATAATCACGCACACACGTTTCCTTTCTTGCCGCCTTGCAACAATACTGGAATGTAACTTTTTCTATTTCTCCTTACTCTTTGCCTGCATGGCATCTCTTCACAGTAGAACACAATTCAGAGAATATACCCCTTGTATTTTGAGAAGCACAAACGCTAAATAGGAACAGAGCAAAATTAGGCTTTCAATGTAGTTACTAGTTTTGCAGCTGTGCTTTCTGTGTTAAACTAATGGTAGGAATGCCCTAAAACCAAGAAAAAACTTGTTCATTCAAACGTTTGTGAGACCAGGATTTTTTGAAGGAAAACCCAAACCACATTAGCGCTTCCTAGTAAGCACTTTGCAGGTACACTGGTAGTACAAGATCATAATTTTTTTCCAGCTTTGAATGATTATGTCATAAAAATATCCATTTATATAAGCTAACGTACATAGTAATATATGTATATGAAAGCATTCATTGAATACAAGGCAAGTAAGTTAATGCAAATTGCAGGTAAGAGCCAAAGAGAAAAGGAGTAAATTTTGATTTTGAAAACGCCAGAATCAAGAAGGTATTTTAAGGTTGTGAGAAATCAAAATCATGATTAATGAGGAGGCTTTCAACAGACATCAGCAGTGATTCCTCATTGAAAATCTTCTGAGAAAGCGTGGAAACGTGAAAAAGGGCACTGAAAATCAGCAGTACTTTTCTACCAGCTACTTTTACACGTTCTATATGTCTTCACATCCATGAGTTCTGCACGGGCCAAGAGCAGAGAGGAGAGTAGGCTAAGTGTACGCAGAAACACTGAAACAAAATCAGTCTCATTTGTATTCTAGCGCATCACAGAGTTTTTATGGACACTGAAGGTTCTAATGTACAATGCCACCCTCGAATGAAGAGCGGAGAGATGACTTGACAGTTTACGTTATTCAGGTCGTTAATTTCAGACTTTATTATTACAATCCCTCTCGCTTTGGGGATTGAAAAATGATTAGGAACTTTGAAATGATTCCGAAAAGCGTGGGAGTAGGCATGGCCTGACTGAGTCCATTGAAGGGCTTTCTGTGCAGGTTTAACACTGCTTTCCTCCCTGGCTTGTGTGGAAAGAGAAAGTAAGCCAAGAGTATTCTGCCTGTGGATGGGGCAGTTTCAGTTAAGCCAGGCTCTGAGGCTATATTTGCTCTTCCCCCTCATATGCCCTTTTAATTCCCATTATATTTCTCTCCTCCCAGTTTATGAAAGCATACTCTTGCTGGATTAATCTACTGAGACCTTAACAAGAGCCTGAATAACACCACAGGCATTTGCGCAAACAGGTAATTATGAGGTTCTAGGCTTCTCCACATTCAAAAGTGCAAGTGCATGGGATATCCTCCCCCCCCCCCCCCCTTCTTTTCTCCTACATATTTTTATTACTCAAGTTTTGCAAGGCTTTTAGAATACAGAAGAAAGAACAAGCATTAGAAGAAACTCAAAGCTGTCTTTTCTCCCAGCACTTCTGAGTTTGTATTGATTTTCCTGGAGATTTGTTGACAAACAATTCATGTATCCTGAATTCCACTTAAAAATCCCATTAAATACCCTATAGTAAGCAACTACCAGGTTATCATAACGCTTAATGTCACATCATTAATTCTGTTTTAAATATGAAGCCTGGTCAGAACGCAAGGCAAAACAAGCTGATAAATTGCTTAAAATTCAACCAAAACCAGACAAATGGCAAACAAGTTTGGGTAAGGGAGGGGGTGACTACAGGCGGAGAGACTCCACGCCGGAGGGCCGTAACGGGAAGCTGTGAAAACTCAATGATTGTTTGCTGGCTTACGCAAAAAGGCAGAGCCAGGCACAGCCAGCTCCTCGTGGGCAGAAAATGCCCGATGACAGCATGCACGACACAGTGACTCCGTTGTGGATTTCAGAGGTCAGGGACTCGGCAATGACTTTTTTCAAGCCGGGCCTGCTGTCTTTTGGCAAGCAGCTCTGTGGAGCTGTGACTGCTGCTCGTCCCATGGGCAATTTATCCCTGTAGCAATGCCAGTGGGAGACCTATGAAAAGTTACATCTCTTAAGAGCAGCAGGGCTTAACGTGCAAGGCAAACGTGCTTTTTGGAAGTAGCGGAGAATTTCAGCCTCTAGCACTTTAGTAACATTGGATGTTTTTAAGCATACTAAATAAATTCCTACAGAAGCAGACAGACAACTAACTACAAAACACTCAGGCAAATCCTGCCGACTACCTGTCTCAGAGTTGCCTTATACCTATAAAAGTCTGGTCTTTAATCGAATCAGAAATCATTTCACTTAATCGCAGACCAAACCAGAAACAAATAGTTTGGTCTTTGGAAAACTCTGGGACTTCTTGCATTTAAAAAGGCTTAAGTATCTTTTCTTCATACTATTTCTATGTTTGCAAGCCAAGATCTAAAGCACCCATGATGAAACGCTACAATAAAGAACATTTTCACAGGATTTCCAGTCTGAATTGGAAGCAGGAAAAAACAAACAAACAAAAAATCAGCTTAAACTCTTTTCCCACAAGGCCTTCATGACCCAGTTCAAAAACTCATGAGATTTGGATGAGTCTGAGAGACTCCATATGAGGCAATCTTTACTTAAATCTCCAAATGTTTATCCACTGCTAATTTCATTGAGAAGACTAAGATGACATTGCTCTCTAGAACGGATTATCAAATTGGCATTGTTTGTCCTGTAACCAGGTGGCCTCTGCCTAGGTTTAAGTGCAAGTCTAAATATACCTAAGTATACTTTCCTCTCTATTGTCTAAGTTTAAATATTGTTCTCTTGTGAACAGTATTTACCTGTGTTTTCTGTGTGTACATATACATAAACCAGATAAAATAGAGCAACGACAAACAGATTATTTATATTTGTATAATTAGGTGACTAAGTTGAATTTGTGCTGGGTTTTTTTCACATAGTTCTTTTTTACCCCAGCGGTACAGAATGTCCTGAAATGTTTTATCCTACACAGCAGCCTGTACTGACACCTCTAGCTGTTTCTTCACAAGGACACATTAATACCAAGCTATTAGGACAATTATTTGGTTGCAGTCAGGCCTAAAATAAGGGCCAAATAAAATCCTAAATGATTGTTCATATTAGAACGTTCTCCTGAATCTGGGCTGAAGCAAATGCTGTAATGATGTATATTACTGAACAGCCGCTGCAGGGTCCTTAAAAAAACCTTGCAGCTTAAGGTTCACATTCAGATAAAATTAAAGTGCTAATGAGCTAAAGCCAGTTTTTTATAGTACAAAGACCTGTCCCAAAGCCTGTTTTTATTCTACTACTTGAAATTATTAAAGCAAAGCACTGTAAAAGTTCACCTTCAATTATAGTAATGGGCATTTCTTAAGTAATTAATAGCTGCATCACAAATTAAACTATGTCTAAACTCTATCTGGACAGTCCTTTACCATATTGACTTCTTACAAAATAAGTGTATCTAATAAGGCTAAAAAACCCTATCTAGTTTTCAGAAGAAAGTTTTTTATTATTTTGAATTTCATAAACATGAACTTCTAGATAAAAAAAGGAATCTCAATTCCTTTCATGCTAACCAGTACACCACAAGATGATTTATCAGTAGCAGTAGCACAATCCTCACAGTTTTAACAGAAAAATAGCCTTATTTTCTTCCCCTATGTGTGTATATAAATATACATATATATTTGCTTGATTATTGTTGGAGTGCTTCTACTGAACTACAGGTTTAGTTCACTTTTTTTTTTCAGGTAAGGAGAATATTAAAGCAGTTGGTTTGAAGGAAAAAAGAAGTGGAATACAAAACGGAGGAAATGCTGTATCCTGTATCCTGTCAGGCCCTTTCAAGTTTGTTGATTCTTGCAAGAATTTTACATACAGGACCAACGTGTAAGCTTCAAGGTGCTTTTCCACTAAAAACCAAAGCAGATATACATCTAACTTGAAGGCCCAAAAGACATAAGTCTAAGTATCCTGTTCAGTCAGTGGCAATACAGAGAATTTAGGTGAGATAGCTAAAATAACTGGTATGAATCCACTGGTATAAAACATCCGCCCTATTATTTGTTACTCATATATGTTACTCAGTTACTAGGAAAACCTTAAATTATAATATGCGGATTATATAATAACATATATTTTTTTAGTTTTTGTAATGAACTCTCACCTAAGTAGATAATTGGCAATGAGGACTGAACATGAGAACTTTTGACCTGAAAGCACTTTTTTTTTTTTTCTGAATTCAACACGAACATACTCTCTCTTTCTCAAGACTTCAAACAATTTACAACAGTAATGAAATTTTTATTAAAAAAATGTGCTTAGAGAAGTTTGAATAGTTCTTGGAAGCTCAGGAAAGGTATCCAGCACGGTGGTATCTATCTTTAAACAGGAAAAATGACAACATATATGCTGGCATTGCCAGTGCTCAAATCAGTGTTCAGGAAGTATCAAATGTGTAATCACCTGTTAGTGAAAAAGAACCAAGGGAATGTCAAGAAGAGCATTTATGCTTTGTTTTTCTCACACATCCTAAAGTTAAGTGTTCAGCTATGCATTCACACCAGTTCTTGAGGAGAACATAAATGGCAGAGAGGCCATAATACAAGAAGATGTGCTCTAAAATTATATCGCATCTTCATCCATTTGCAGAGAGCTGTTCTTTCACAAGGGTTAGCACTGATCTGTGACAGGGTAAAATCTTGGCCTGCAGAAGTCAATAAAAGTTTTGCTATTGACATCAGTGGGTTGGAATTCCTTCTATTATCTTTAGATACCTGGATAGCTGCCTGAACATCTGCTGAGGTTGTCTCTAAAAAGTCAAAGTGCATTTTCTTAGAAATACTCAGATCTGCTGGTGAGGATAATTCCATCCTATTAAAAAGACTTACTAATTAAGGGTTCATTAGAAGTTGCTGTGCCTGACTTGTTTGGTAGATTTATTACGGAGATCTCTCATTTGAGAAAACATAATCAAATACTTTCTTGCTTCACATAACCACCTTTTTCCACACCCCTGTCAAAACGCAATATATTAAGCAACTCATCCAAGGTTACACAGGAAGTCTGTGGCAAAGCCAAAAATTCTGAGTTCCATAAAATTATTTGAACACCTTTTTTTTTGAAATACCAATCAAGAACAAGAACATGAAGAAAAAAAGAGGGAGGTATGTACTGGTGAAAAAACATTTTTCTAGCCCAGCATTTCCTACAAGCACAATGAATTAAAGTGCAAAGAAAACATTGTACATGCATGCATGCACAGACATAAAACAGGTAATTTCCCAATTTATGATCATATATATTAATATTCAGCCATAGCATATTCAGGCATCTCTGCTTATAAAGGCACAAAGAACAAGCAGTGGTCTGCACAGGAAGAAAGCCCTGGTTTATGGTTAGAGCCAAAGCACAAAAGCCAAACGCACCCCTGCATCTGCTCTCAAACCTGCCTGTACAACAGATTTTCTCAGTCCCCAGCCCTCCTAGCTTTTTCTGTGCCTATGAATGGCAACATTTGTGTGACCATTTATAGCACAGTGACAAAATAGGAATGCAAAATCTGTATTAAAACAAAAAAGAAGGTTTGGATAGATTTCTCTATGGCTGCTGATTTTCTCCCCTATTAACACCTCTATTCGCATTTCACTTCCATCGCTCACTTTTTGTATTTAGTCTTCTTAATACACCTTTGCAATTATACAGATTTCCCTCTAAATTTGCTGTTCCATGCAAGAAATCAATGCATTTTCTAAAAATGACTGTTTTTATAAAAACAGGCTCATTGGCAGGAACACAGCCTCGCTACGCTCACTGATGTTAAAAATAAATGAATGGTATAGTCTAAGGTAATTAATCCAAAGCAGAATTGACTGATATATAGGTGACATTAAACACCGTTTGGCCACATGCTCTTGCTATGTTGATGTTCGTGCAAACTTAACAGTACCTGCCTGTCTCAAGGGTACGTGTCCTGAAGAATGTTTTCTTTCTTTTAATATTTCACTTTATCTGCAATCACTTCAAGCAACTTGTATTCAGCTGAGCTAATACAAGACAAGTAATTTGACAGAACATTTTCACAAATATAACAAGAAACATCCAGCCTTGCTACAAGACTGTTCAATGCTTCAGCAGGACACAAAGCCCCTTCACCTCCCTCCACACCCCTAAAACCTCCTTTCCCCCAGACTGTGCAATGCACTTGCTTAAGGGAGCATAAGGCATCACAGCTGCAACGAAACAAACCATAGTGTTTAAACTCTGACATTAAGCTCAAGCAAGTATGTTCAGGGACTCAAGAAAGATCTTGGCTGAGGGGACAAAAAAAATGCTTGGAAGACTGAGGAACATAAAATTAAAAACTTTCATAAATGACCATACTATCAGCATGTTGATTAGTTTCAGGCATGTATGGGGCTCCAAACTATGTGATTTATTTCCTCTTAAAGAAAAAAAAAAAAAAAAAAAAAAAAAAAAAAAAAAGAAGTGTTTCCGGCATTTAAAGCATTAGGGCAAAAATCAATGTTTTCTTTCAACTACTTCTTCATGGGAAATTACAAATCAATTGTCTTGAGGACCTGGGACTTGAACTCTTGAACTGAGAATATGACCCAAAATAGACAAGATGAGACTGGTCATAAAAAGTCATGAGAATTGACCCACATTAAAGATAGAAAAACAGGTCTCAAACTATCTTCTAGCTATGCATTTAGCACTGGCTGAGGAAAAGCAGGATTAAAGTTGGGGGGTTGCATACAGGTGACTTCCCTGCTCTCTCCATTAAAACATGGCTCGAGCATGAAGAGCAAGACGTTAATACTTATGCCATACAATGGTGTACATATACGTTGAATTTTTAATTTCAACTCGTTTGGACTGCTTTGTTACCTATGTATCAACAGTCATTCAGATTTTCCATGGAGTTTGCACACAGAAAAACTTGATGTGTTTATAGGAGAAAGAGTCTCTCCAGGAGTCAGAAACAAAAGACATTCTAATTTATCTAAAAAGATCTTGCAGTTGCGATTCCATGTGCTATGAATATACGAACACTTCCATCGAGTGCACAGGGCAATATCTCATGTGAAGTAAAGCACCCTTGTAAGGTTTTGTAAGGATGAAGCCTAAGGTTTTTTTCCCTCTGGTAAAGCAGAAACAGCTCACTGAAAGATTGTTTTAGGAAAAAACCAGATTAAACAGAGGCCTAACACATTAATTTTGCAGAATTTGATGTTAACCAAAAGACTGTGGACTGTGCTGAGGTACAAATATTCAGCCTGATAATATTTATACGGTGAAGTTAATACTTACAAATATAGTGATAAAATACAAAATACACAAAGCCCATGCAAGGCGACCCTCCAGATGAAGAGGCAGTGTGAGATGTTATTTTTCTACTTGAGGTGCTTTGTCACCTACTTTCCAATTTAAGATTCCTCTGATATACCTTCTACCCTGAGTACTGAGGTCTCGTAATGTCCAAAGCACTTCAAGACAAAATTTACAGCTTCTTGGGAAATGCTGATGCGAGTAAAACCTTCACAGTGGAAGCGTTAATACAGCGAAAGGAAATACCCCTGGCAATTTTAAATTCAGATCAAACCTTTGTTTACAAGCTCATTTTCAAAGTGCAGTATGTCATTAGCAATTTTCTATTACAATGCCGTGCTGTTAAATTTAAAGTGGTTTACCAGAGTTATGGAAATCTGATGTACTAAAAAAATACAAATAAGAACCCACTATTCTTGCAATGAGTAATAATCCTGTTTTTTCAGCTTTGCCTTCAGCATATCACTGTCACTGTTAGGAAGGTATAATTCAAGCAAGAGAAAGCACGATTTTACTTTTGTCCTGCTTAATTTGCCAAGCAATTCCATTTCTCTTGACTCTAGTAACATACTACAGCCTTTAGTGAACAGTAATCATTGGAAGTATTAAGAAACAGAAGCTAAGGATTAACCTTGCATTAAAACTACTGTTGACCTTATAAGAGTGATTATTTATTAGTCTGTGAAAATCATGACACAACCTCACAGCTCATATAACTATTCAGGTGTATTATAAAAATAAATAAATACCATCCTTCTCCCACCACCAACAGTACTACACTTGAAATCACTTGCACTTAAATCACTTGAAGTTTTAATACTGATATTTAACAGGTCAGCACAAATACAGCATTCAGATGATTGTTAAGATTAAAAAGTAAGTTAATCAGTTAATTTAATAATTGCTGCATGATAAAAAAACTGCCCACAAAAAAGAACGACTCAAGCCTGCTTTGTATTTAGGATGTGTAAGGAATTTTGCTTAGAATATATAGAGTTAAGAAGCAACTACTTGGTCGTACTCAGTTGTTTGTGCAGCACCAAATTTAAATCCAAGAGAGATTATGAGAAAATTTGCTGCAGGCTGTCAGACCTCATTAAGTTAATGGAACTGGTAAATTGGCACGTTTCCAGCACATTGTAGAAAGAAAAGCGCTTTCAGCTCAAGAGTGAAGGAGATCTAGTTTCGGTTTGGCAGCTAAGGGAGACTATTAGCTATAAATAATGGCTGCACAGAGATGACTTATATGGGATTGCTTGACCAAAATGAAGGCGAAGAGACAAAAAACATTAACATTTTGAAACGAATGATACAGTCTCTTTGTTGGATGGAATCTAGAACAGCTTTGTAGACATTTTCCTTTTAAAGCCTTACTATTTACAAAATCATCTGAAAGTCTTCGTAACAAGATTAGCTACCACTAAACTCATTAACAGAGAGAAAATTCTTCTCTTATTGGGTCTTTGAATCTGTTTAAAAGATGTTAGGTTCAGTCTGAAGTGGTGATGTGCTGTGATGTACTGTGATGTACTCACTAACATAAAAGTATTATATCATTTTGATCTGAAATACTGTGGAGTGTTTTCAGAGCCAGGACAGCAGACAGGTATCAGTACCCAGGCAGGGCAGGGAACAGAAATCAGTAGACTCAGGAGATGCTAGTTTCCTGAGCGACCAGAGAAGACAAAATGCTGAAGAATGTGACAGAGAGAAATTTCCCTTTGGACAATGAGATGTGCATGGGAGGACATTTTTCTTTCCTCAAATTTCTAAATGGTAAGCAGGCTTTGAACTAAAGAAGACCAGATTATCCTCTGAATTTATACCAATAAACCTAAAATTGTATATGCAGAAATTAACATTAGAATATGTGTCTGAACTGCAAACACTTCAAAATTCTGGGCCTTACTTAGATACTGAGATCTGCAAAGTTCAAGTTGAGATTTCAAACGTCCCTATGGCCAGGAACCGGTTCTATTTATTTATTTATAGTTAGGTGTAGCTCTGCTTTGAAGTCAACCATTCTTCAGTGGTGAAGTTTTTTGAAACAGGTGTTGATTCACAGCACTGAAAAAAAAGCACAAGCCCTATTTCTTCTGCATAAAATAAGAACAGGAATTCTACTGTTTACTTAATTCATTCTTTCTTTGGCCTCTTATTGTTTCTCAGGAACACATTTTAAAGGAAAATTAGGCCAGTTTCTATGTGTATTTTGGACTCAGCTTCTCTGTCAAGTGGTTGGTGCAGGGGTGCGTGTGTGCCCGTGAGCAAGACAGGTAAGAGCACCTGCCACCTTGCAAACTGGATTAACATCACACGGATCCCTTGTCAGCATTGCATGGCAGTGACTTCTGAGCAACTCAGTCCAAATTGAAGCCAACTACCTTCACTCATGACACGACAAATTTCCCCAGGCACCCCAGTCACAGTGGGTATAGGAGGCACTTCAATATCTGTACGCGTCTGCTTTTGCTTTAGATTTACTGGTAAGCGATTGGTGAATTCTGCCAAAAAAAGTAAACACCAGGTTCCTTCCTTATGAATGAAAGCTTTATTATGCTCTAAAAATTTCTGCACAGAAAAGGCTGCCTCCAACAACCAGCTGAGCTAAACCTGAAAAAAAAAAAAAAAAACCCCACCCCAAACATTAATGCGGTAACACGCACCGCTTTCCCCAGAGATCTGGGGGAGGAACGTATCAGACCGTAGGAACACCAGTCATGTTCTGATGCTGTGGTGCCAATTTGAAGAGTTAGGCATACTAAAAAAAACTTAATTCACTGCATCCCTTACACACAGGGTGGAAATTCTGCATCTAACAGTATTACTCACAGTCCCCCACACCCCCCAACTTGAAAACACTTTTTATTTTTATTACTGTTCAAGAATAGCTTACCTCCTGTAGACAATAAAATGCAGCATGTGAATGTTTCTGGAAGAATACTCACTAGGAAAATTTAGTGCTTAGCTACTCCGGAACATGATACCAATTTACTTACATTAAAGAACAGCATTCCTGCATAAAGTCCTCTCTACCCGTTAAAAAAGGATTCCTGAAGATCATCGCTAAATAGTTTACCAAGTGTTCAGTTTGAATAGAAAACAAAATTGCTTCTTTTCTAAGCATCCGGCATGGCAGAAGCCAGAGAGAAGGCATATGGAATTAACAGCTACCATTATGAAGACTAAAGATCACACATCCAGAAAAAGCTTCTCTAGCTTTGAAACAGTTTTAACCTCCTCCCCGCCACGTCCCGGCAAAGGAGTGAAGAAAGACTGACCACAGTTTCAATTTAATGTTAAATGTCAATTTAATATTTAAACAACTAAGTAATAAACCCCCAAGCTAATAAGCAGGCTGTTTCTCCTACTCATCTCATCAAACAATGCAAGAAAATAATTTTTTCCCTTGTAACTTTTCAAGTACATAAGTAGACTTAATTTTCTCCCATTACAAGATTATACACTTTATGTACTACAGATATATAACAAATATCTCATTAATATATCCAAGTAATGCAGACAGGGCCCGTGTCAGCAAATACACCCCAAGAGACCTGAAGCACTAAGTACCTTCTGATATTCTTCTCTGAACATTGAAAGTAACGAAGTAAAATATATATGACAAGGTTCTCCAAACCTAGCAGCGTTTGAGGATTTGCAGTCTAGCCAACCTTATCTTTTAACTGGACTTTTTTGAACACTTACAGATTACACATTAAATTTAGGCAAATCTTCTAACCAGCTGAACATTATAAACCTTTGACAGGAGTGGGGACCATTCATATTTCTCATGATAAAGTGACATCACTGTTTTATATGGATACTATAAGCCAGAAGAAGTAAACAGATGCCTGAAGGCAGGAGTCTTCTAATGAAGCTGAAAAGTAAGAATGGTTCTTGAGTAACCTGGAAGGAGAGAGGGAAGGAGATGATGCAGTCCCATCCGCAGGCAAGGCGGGAGCCCAGTGCCCAGCAGCGAGGAAAGGAAAGGCAGGGAAACAGGGCGAGAAAGGAAGGAGTAGAGAAAGACAACTGAGAGCTGCTCAAGTCGAGGGGGAACAATTCAGGAAGATATTCGAGCACATGAATAGACTTAATTGATAGAGACTCAGTTATGTAGTTCATTTCTTTGAGGAAAGAAGTTTAAAACAGCCTGAATGAAGGGATCTATTTTGAGTGCATGATATTGCAGAAAAAAACAGTATTCAAAGAACTGTAATATTGCTGCTTTGCTATGAGCTGTTTTTTCTGTAGCTGAAAGTGTCAGTATACTGAATTTTACTGACTTTGTAGATCAAACTATACTGCGTACAGCAGCGTTACATACTGCACTTTATCAACTGCCTTCCTACTTGGACATATTCACGGGGCATTCTTTGACCACTTGTCTACTGCAATTACAATGATTTCCTCCGGGGTTTCACCCACTTTCAGCTGTTAATGATGAACTTTTCTGTCCTTAGTGTATTCCAAACAAAACAGAAGCCAAAATTACTTGTTTGCTATTCGTCATCTGTCTTTTGGGTGCATATCAAGACTGATACCCCAAAATTACAGTCATTAAAGTCCACGTGCTTGTTCATTCTGACAATGACAAATAAACAAACAAGATTCTTATGGTAAACTTAGTAAAAATGAGTCTTCTTCAACCACAAATTGCTAATCAATATACAAATAAGCAACAGGAAAACAATAGGATACTACCGCAATCACACAACCTGGTGACTCAGAAATACCCATTTGGCTATGTAAAATATGGGTGAGTGGTACCTGACCCATCAGCTTCCATGAAGCATCTCAGTGGTTCAAGGCTGATACAATTTATCAGTGTAAATAAGCTGAAATAGATTGTTCAGCTCTTCCTCAAACACAGAAACGTATTAAAAATCTTACACCTGCTAAAAATTTCCCAGAAGAAAAAAACCCATCAATTTTGTACACACCGAATTTTAATCCAGTTGCTTCCATACATCCATTTCTTGGTGACATGTAATTTAATTTTCTGCCTCCATATAGCCAAAGGCAGTTACTCATGAATAGTACAGAGTGAAAAAAATATTTTATGAATAATATATATACACATGTATATAGCCTAAGTGTGAAAGATTGAAACTATTTACAAAAAGGAATACATCTAGAAAAATAAATTAGAGCCAAACACATGTGTTTCAAAGTGCTGCCTTGCAGAAGTCTGAGGATGTGGAGGAGAGTTTTTATAAAAACTATAAACGAGGGACTTCCTTCCAGGAATGAATTATTAGGAATATGTACTTAGAGATACTTGAAATTAAACTGACAATAGAAGAGCATACCAAATATATCTTAGCATAGCCAATTCTTTTAAAAAAATAAATATATCTGGCACCGATTGAAAACTAATGCCTGCATACCCAGATCTAGGAAACAGAGAATGTACAGATATCCTACCCTCCACATACAGTCAGATACGTTTGCAGCAATATATCACTTATACTCAAGGTAAGATCGGACAGAACAAACAGGTCTACATTCCTTCACGGAACTTAATTTTCACCATTGAAATTAATTTTTTAGAACTATTCAGGATTAAAGAGAGGTCAATAAACCAATTACTTTGGGCAACGGTGCAAAGTAAGTACTAGTAAAGTAATTAATGCCCTTTTCAATTGTTTCCACACCATGGAGTGTTAATAAATTGGGCTTTTGTCACTATCCAGTATTTTCTTTACAACAAATTTCTTCATTCCAATCCATCTTTTTTATGGCTCCCTGTTAATACTTTAAAATACCAGACTAATTAGATTTGCATTTCAACTGTTAAGTCACAAGCTCCATTTTCATCTCTGTTCAGACTCTCTATTTTCTGATATTCCTAATGAGGCAATACTTTTATTTAAAGGGTGTGAACCTTTAAAGAATTTCTAGTGGCTTATTAGTTATGTGAAGAGGATCTTTCAGGAGTTCCCACGTATATCGCTTAAGCACAGCGCAGCGGCACACAACTTAGCGATGAACGCCAGCACACCATTAAATCCAAGACCTCCTACAACCTGGAGTTCATCTTTTTACAGGATCAGCCTGTTTGTAACTGCAGCACTCTAATTACTCCCTTCCCTCATATGATATTTTGATTCATTTCATGCATTTGAAATGTGTTCGCTTGACCATGGCACTAGTTAAACATCTTATTTACCTCCAGGAAAGGTGAAGAGAAAAAGCAGGACTGAGCAGCATTGTCACCTGCAAAGACTGCTGGGCAGAAAAGAGTGCTCTCCCCATATTTCAACCAAGTTCTGTATCTTCCAAGGGAACCATCAATAAATACACAACTCCATAAGGAGGCCAGTGTCACACACAGCAATCCACCTAAGTATTTTATAGAGCCACCCACATAAAAAAGGTTCCTTTTCTGTAAAGCACAACTTATCTCTTTCCTGCCAGGAAACGGAAAATGGGAAAAGACAACAATTTCTCTTCTGCAACATGAACTGATGTGAATTTTTTACTCTGAAAAATAGAGAAGTAAATACCTTGAGCATCTGCCTTTGAAAATGAAATTGCAACAGTAGGAGGAGCCCATTGGCTGAAAACACTGCGTAAACCAAAAATCTTTTAAGGATTTTTTTTTTCTGGAAAAAAAATTAAAATTAACAAAAATGCTAGACTCTCCCACCTAGCTGCTAATACTGAGATTTACAGAGAGAAAACCAAGGCCTTACCAATAGCAAGGCTTGGACCTCATCATATATATGGAAGAATGAGAAACCTTGCTCCAAGCTGGCAAGTCGGCCAAACTGTAGAACAACTGGGCTTCCTCCAGACCCTGACGAAAACTCAAAGATCTCTGCAATCCAGGCCTTTTGTACAGTAAAATACTCTGCGTGGTGGCATCATGAGTTAAATCAACAGTCCGTATCACTGGTACCCCAAATGCTTCTCATGCCTAAGAAACATGTTTGGAATTAGCCCTCCATCATCAGATGCCGAGATCCTACATGTTGACATAAACGCTGTGATGAGTTAATATACTGGCAGCACTGAGATTTGAGCACGTATGTCAAGCATTTCTAAAGCCAACAATAATTATGCCTGTATCTTAAGTGTAACTTTGGCCCATGTGCGTTTCTGGTCCTTCTCCTGTTTGTGAGTAGCTTGCGATGAAGAGAAGGAAGGGATAAGAGCCAAGCACGCCAAATGCAGCCTACATCACCACCTCTGCTTCACTCCGTGGTGAATGAAGTCATTACCTTGAAAATCTGGATCTGGAAGAGGCTTTGAAACCGCTTACAGCCTCCAGAATTCCACCTGGGAGATAATTTGCCAAGGTGCTAAGTGGAGACAGAGCCAAAGTTCCTGGTTCAGCTAACCCAGCTGCATGGCAAGAGCCTCCTGCCAAGAACGCGGAGGTACAGAACTGCAAAGTCAGATAGAAGGCTTCGCAATTCCCACAATCATTCACCCAATTTAAATCCCTGCACTGATGTTTGTAAAAGGCCTTGAAGATGAAAAGTACTATGCACAATAAGCCCTAAATAAAATTATTAAAACCAACACTTCATGAAAAGAGATTAATTATGCTATTACTGTTCGCACATGTGAGTTTTCCATAAAAATAAAAATCTGGGCCCCAGTTCAACCAAGCATTTTAACATATGTCTAACTTATAAGTACAGGAGTAGTCCCATTTAAGTTAATGAGACCACTCCTGCTTAAAAGTTAGGCATGTGCTTCACTACTTGAAGCCTTGGGATTAGAGACACAGACACAAAGAGACAGGTACCGAACACCTCTTTAAGCACCTTGATCTCAAATAGTGATGTGTCTTCTTCCCTCAGAGGAATGTAACTACCTAGATACCAAAGTTTCTGCCCATAAACGTCACCTACATGCCTAGAAGTCTGCCACATGGAATGTGCCAGTAAGTCCTGATATTGTCCCACAGGTAGGCATCTACAGATTCTCAAGTAGAACTCTCCAAAGGTGTCTAGTTATAAGGACGTGACCGCTGGATGAAAGATTGCCCAGACCTTGGCTTTGAAAACGTAGTATCGACTCCTACCATTTGCTGAGTGTTTAAAGTGCTCAGCTGGGAAGAGTGAAACCAAATTTTCCTCTTCCTTTTCCCAACTTTGCCCAGTACAAACAAAATTGACCAGATGACTCTGGTTCTACAACTTCCCATAAAGCTTTTAACCACCATATTAAGTTTAAAGGGTGCAGAGCTACCTTTGAGGGAGAGGGTTAAATACCATTAAAATTCAGAAGAAAAATGAAAACAATGGTGAAAAATTATTGTTAAATTCTTCAAATAAAAGACGTTAGCATATCCAATTCTGAGTGAACACTGTGCTTTAAGGAAACTGAAGGAAACACAAAATTCTCTAGAGAATATCCTTTTGTAGTTCCCATTGCAAATACTGTTCTTGCAGTTCCTTTTTTGTATATATTTTTTACTGACTTGAAAGCACAGTTAATACTGTTTGTACTTACCTCTCTTGTTTAGATTGAGGACGACATATAACAGCAACCGGAACTTTATGGCCTATCCTATAGTTTATGTTTCTTAAGACATTTATTACTTTTATGCTATTCATTCTTTAAAGGGTTGCTTGGGCTCCTCTTGAACTGTTTTCTGTAAAAGTTAAATTCAAGGTGGAAAACAAATCACAAAGCAAAAAGAGCTCAAGACTTTTTTTTTTTTTTTTTTTTACTCTGAACAATGCACAATAACTGCCCTTTCCTGTAGCCACAATCATTGCAGAGAGACCAGGAGGAGATTCTTTTCATTGTTTTATATGCAACTGCCATCCTGAGAAAGATACCCTACAACTGAATTTTCCTTCCTGGAATGGCTGATGGATTATATACTGGCACATGGATTCATTAAAAGACAAAAGAAATTTCTCAGAAGAAGAAACCCTTCTCTTCCTTGTTTTAGTGATGCATATATGGTTTCATGACACACAAAATCTGTCAGATATGCATTAGTCCTTCTAGTGAAGTACATACTCCACTCTCAGAGATCAAATACTTTCTATATTTTTGGATCAATATAGCAGCAATTTTTTCAATGTCCAAATAACCTGCAAATTAAACCTACACAAATGTTGACATTTGGCAGCAAGAGCTCTCTTTGCTGCTTGAGGGCTATCTGTTTTGCTTTGCAAGTGTCCTTCAAGTGACACAACTAAGAGCCCCTGCTAAAGCCTTTAAGAAATAATAATGGGAGAAGGAAGGCAATTCTGGCAGACAGGGAACATCATTTTAGGTAAAGAAACTTTGCACCTGGTACCCTCTTTGTAAAAAAAGTAATTTATCTGGAAACAAACCCCACTTTGAAATAAAAATCTGGCTAAAGAGAATACTAGAGAGAAAGTAAATCACTTATGTTTTTGGAAGAACAACAATAGGGTTTTTTAATTACAGATATCTCATATAGAAGTAATACAAATGCTATGTAATGAAAACAAGAGTGAAATACAGAAACTAGCAGGAAACTTGCGAATGCTGCATTTAACAGCCATGTAAAATACCTTTATTACTTGACATCCTCTTGCGTAAAAGCCATTGCTAAGTTTTTCCTCCTACATTTAATAATATTCACGTGCTATTTTACTCTGACTCGACATTCTCTTACACACACACACACACATGTGTAGATACACTCCTTATAGCCAGCTCTGTGAGAACTCTCCATCTGGTCTGCAAACTGTAGAATTTCCTTTCCCATCTATCTCAGAAATATAGTCCCATGACCCACGGGTCACCATCTGCTCAGTTACACTGGCACAATGCCTAGTATGCTTGAGGTAATGCCACCATCCTTTCCTCCAATTGTAAACTCCCAACAAGGCAGACATCTACCAGAGTGTTTGCACACAATGAGGCAGCTCCCAGTGAGATTATAGTTAAGACACCACAGAAATTCCCTTCATCTACAGTAGCCTAGGATGTGGGAATGACCAAAGACACATGCAGTCTCTCTTGATCAAAGGTCATTCTAAGGAACAAAGCAGTCAGTGCTGATGTGTCCAAGATAGCATAATATAACACACACACATAATTGTGTCCAGCATGTGTGGTTCCCCCCCAGTTCCTCTCTTAATGATCTTTGCTTCACTCAGTATTCATTTGCGTACAATCTCCTATTCTCAGGATGCCCTAGAGCAGAACAAATTATACTAAACATAAGTGAAATCAAACAAAGTTTTCATTGAGTACCATTCATAACATTTACAAACAAGTCTCTTGTGTTAAGTTTCGCAGAAATAATTGGCAGATTCAGTTTTACACAACTAGATTTTTTTTTTTTTTTTTCGGTGTACCTATGCAATCCAGTAACAAAAAAATCTCATGTGACTTATTAAGAATAAAGGTAGTGGAAAATCGAGACAATTTTTATATAATAAAAAACAGTAGATAAGAATAAATATAAAATTTCATCAAATTAGACAATGCGTGTGTGAAGGTATTTTTCACTATTTTTTGCAAGCGTTATTACATATAAAAAACTCTCTATGAATGAATGTTCACCAGTTTCTGCAGTAGACATTATAGTTAAAAGTCCTCTTTTAAAGTGCTCCAGTATTTTAAGTCCAGAGTTACTCCAGTGGCTTTAGTGGAATTACTGCAGGTTGATATACTTACTCACTAAAAGCCCTCATAAAAATTAGAATTCAATGATCTGAACTTGAGATAAAACACTATTTTTCTGCTTTTGCTTCAGCTTTTAGCTTCAGTAAACGGCTTTTTGCTTTTCCGTACATACTGGGCTTGTGCTACAGACGTATGTCTGTTAATGAACAGAGAAGTGCATTTGCAATTTACCTCTCTACTGTACTTCCCTTTTCTGTCCCACTACTCAGAAGCACTCCCTGCAATTTTTGTTATGCACTTAACTGTGGCTCACTAGCTAGCAAGTGTTTTGAAACAGCAACAAGTCAAAAGCCTACTGGCGGAACAAACCTGAAATAGGCCTTTTTCTATCACATTGTGCAATTTGTAGTATGTGCTTCTCCCCAAGCCATCATTTCAGCTTCATTACTCAACTACGTAACACTTTGTTCAGGTAACATTACACTAGCAGAGTAATTTCAGCAACATTATGCTTATTAATCTTCAAGAATGCCAGCTAAAAATAAAAGCCAAACAGTGTGAGAATCTAGGCAGGGTTACAACAGCATTTCTCAAGAGATCAAAATGTCATTATTTTTACTCCTTGGAGGGAATTTTCTTCTCAGCCCTTAAATCTCGCAAGAGGAGAGGTCAGACCTCTAGCCAGCTATGCATGCATGTGCACACACAACATACGTGTTTTCATATGTATAGCTAAGCACATTGATAGGGATGACGCAAAGCTTCAAGGACTGTAGCTTGAATTCAACCCACACAACTAAAGTGGCTTTGGGTGAAAAGTAATACACACCGAGGAGCTTGCCAGCAACTCTCTCCCTTTTTAACTGTAGGAAAATGAGCTTGTCATCAAAATAACATGGAAACTCAAGTCCTTCTTGGAGCATTCCTTCACAGCACTAAACAGTAGCATCAGTGATTTAACCCAATGCTCATCTCTGTTTTTTCATGGGAAAATGCCTTTTTCTTTCTACCTGGGATTTAGCCATAGCAAGCCACTTAAGCTGCACTGTCAGTTGAGGTCCTGGGATTCATGGCACGTTGGGCTCCAGGAGGTAGATACCAGCTTGTGGGGATAGGCGACAAAGCTGCCTACAACGACCTGTTTCTAAGCAAGCTGAGTACCTAAACAGATTGGCTATTTTTGGTAGTCCAAGTAAATATCAACTTACTTTGCTGTCTTAATACCTTTGAAATGGTCTAAATTCAGAAGAAGCAGAGGCATAGATTATTATAGAGAGAGGGGGAGAGCTGGAGTTGGCGGTGGTAAGGATGTGTGTGTCATTTCTGCATACACATGTATGAGAATCATCAAACACCAAGGAATAAGGAACAGTTTTCTTAGCTGGAAAACAGCTGCAAGTGAAATCACTTGACTCCTAGAACATTTTCCTCGTTATATATTTGGAATTAACTGTTGATTTTGCTAGTTAAGATCCATATTATTTTTCAGCCTCTACCAGTGTTTCCGCATGTGACTGGACTACATTTTCTTTTTGTTATGCTAATTTGCTAAATCGCCCTACTAAATTTTAAATTAAGGGACAGTTATGGCAAGTGACTGCCTACAATCTTCCTAATTACTTCCTGCATTGTTACTTAATATTCAACATGCAGGTGTCAGAGAACATAATAGGAGAACAGTCGGAATAGATATAACCAAGGACTTCACATGGGCTACAAAACATTGTAGGATAAACTTCTGTGTCTTTCAGACAAAAGCACACTGTAAGCATATTAACATTAAGCAGCTATTTGCAGCAACTACTATAGGAAATTAACTCTGAAAAAATCAGATTGCATGGAAAGGTTACGACAAACCCTCTGAGCGGAATTTGGAAGGAACCAGACGTTTACTTCAGAGCGTGACACGGATCCACATTCTCACGTACGTGCTGGTTCCTCACCACGCTCTCTACCCCAGGGGACATCGTGGCTTGTCCTCACTGCGCATTTCTCTGAAATAAGTTTGTTAGAGAATTAACTGGTTAAAAGAAAGGTGACCATACAGAGCAGAAAGATGGCAGAAAGATGAAATTTATTTTTTCCTGGCTCAGTGCGTTTATTTTTTTGCCTTGCTTAGACCATTCCAGTAACATCGTTGGAATATAAATGTAATCCACAAGTATGAGACTAGACCGAATGCTGATTAATATGACTGTCTTAGATCCACAGCTTTGTGTATGAGCTAAGCTTGGGTCAGAAATGCCAAGTTAAATAGTGGCACAACTCTTAAGAAATAACTTGTGACTTGGACAATCCGTAAGGAATCAATAACAAATTAAAACCAGTCAGTAGCAGTGAACTGAATAAATGAATCATTCTTCCCAAAACAAACCTAACAGTAAAGTTCATTTGTCTATCAGGAAATTAGTGCTGTATTTTTGAAAGGTGCTAAATTACTTTTTAAAGATATCATAAAGCTGATATTGAAAACCAGAACAGTTAAAAAGCAGCATTCCAAATTGCTTCACTCTTACTTAATAGGTAAAAGTACCATGTTTATGCTTAGTGTTTCATTCTTCAAAAATGGGTAGAAAATTCTTTTGTTTCACTTTTGAAATGTTTACACAGCACAGTTTTCCCAAGAAGCCTTCTGGAAAAGTTTCCAAAGGATTTGGGAAAGATTATAAAATAATGTAATTGTGGATTAGCTCTGAAGCACTAACTGAACCCAGAACACCACTGGAAAATGGGAAAAAAGTAAGATATTCATTATGCAGTGTTAGCTGAAAATCTAGTTTGATAAGAATCAGAACTAACAATTTTGAAATTTTTCCAGGAATTCCAGGAATTGTGACTAAGTATGAAATTGTTCAGATTTAAAGGACTACAATATCGGGTTATTCCACATCAAAATAACATTGAACTAATTTGAAATGCATGTGTATTCAAAATGCTAGTAGAAAGAAAAAAAGGAAAGACTTGTATTAAAGGTTTTTAATGGCAAATTTGTGCGAATAAGCTGTGCCTGTATTGAGATTAATTGTATTGTCCCTTTGCAAAAAATTCTGAATGATACAACTAAAATAATATTTAGCAATTAAACAACCCTTTGTTTTGCTGACAGCGAGTTCACCAGGAATCTTTCAATGAGCTTTAAATCAGTTCCTAACTCCTGATTATATTTCAAGGATGGTAATGGATTGAGCAAAACGTTTTCTTATTTTGTCAAAAGACCAGTTCACGTAAGACTGACCCAGAACTTCTTTTCTTTTGGATGTTTAAGTATTTCCTCGTATCCTTTCACGTTATTATACCTAGAGAGCAACCTCCTAGCTGAGGTAGCTCTACCACAACTTAGAAGAACTGTTAGAGCTGGGCAGATTTGTGCAACCAAAGATCCAGCCCCAGCACTCAACCCATGGCATAAACCCACAATGCTATTCAGCAATAAGCGCCATGAAATATACTGCTAAGTGTACCATTACGCAACTGCTGGCTTTTTCCTCCAATACGGCAGTCTATTTCTTCTTACTACTGCGGAGAAAATTCTAAATATGTTTACACAAAAGAATTTACTCAGTAGAAAACACTGGCTTTCCAATGCTGTTTTTTTCTCCCAATACTTCATTGACAACTTTCTATAAATATTTTTGTCCTCCAATTAACATGTGTTATAAGAGCAGCAGAAACTGCTGCATAAATTATTGTAGCTGTAGGCTTTTCAGTGTAATTTATTACTGAAAAGTCACGAGCACTGCTTTGGAAATGCCAGCCTGTGAATCTGTAAACCTCGGAAATTATGAACTAAGCTGGTCTCTTTTCCCTGAGGTCAATTAGAAATGACACTGGCAGACTTCTTGGTGACCTGGGGAGATTTATAGCTCACCATGTTAGGCCTATGGTTCACCAGAAGATTAAGATCAGAACAGCACCTGGAAGACTGTCATCAGTTAAGACAGGCTGGACCAATGGCTCCAGGCTAAAATGTGCACAGGAAAAGAGGTCATGTCACGTAGCCTTTGTTTTTACCAGGGCTAAGGCACATGTGGAAGGTACCCATTCCAGAGAGAGCTGGGCTAACAAAGGTCTAATATACAGGCATTGGACTGTCCTGTAACAGGAACAAAGGCAGCAAGTCATCAAGGCCCTCTGACTTCTCTCAATACTAAAAGTCGCCTCCAAAGATATTTGCTACTTGATGAGGCCTCATGTGATTTGCAAATCTTGTTCTTTATTGCTTTTCCTTTGTTATTTTTACAAGTGCAACCATTAGCTACAGAATGCCTCACGTCATAAACCCTCACGATTTAGGATAAAAATTTGATCACTTCACTCTGCTGTGAGAATCTTATAAGAAAACAAAAAAGGCTGTGTCTTTTAGCCACTCATAAATATTTTATAATTTGGTAAGAACAATAGCCTACAAGGTTAAAGTTCAGATCTCTAGTAGTCAACGAGATCCTTGCAAGACAATAAAAGGGAAAGCCACCCTTTGTTTTATAACAACTTCAGAAACAACTTCACCGAGGCGGTGGAAGCTTACAGACTTGCCATTGTATTCAAGTCATTTGTGCAAGTTGCCCTTATAACAGTTTGATAAATGATGTTTGCAGCAGAAAAGCTGTTTAGTGTTTCTGAGCATCGTATTTAGATCCATGTCAGGTACTCAACAGGGACATACAGAACAGTGTGCAGCTTAGAAAGGAAGTGTCGATTTTCTCAAGTGACCACTGTTCAGGCTCAAAGAAATATTTGCTTAAATTCTTCTACTGTACTTAGGCCCAGATAGGAGGATAATTGGAGAAGAGGAGAGCAGATCATAATGTTTGGGTTCTCAGTGTCTCACTGTCTTTAAAATGGGGATAAAAGGAGCCATCTGACTCACAGTGCTTCTGGGTTTGATTAATGCTCAGAATACTATTTCTAAGCTGGATAACTAAAAACCCTGGACAAATCATTACTAAATTTTGTCACTTTTGAGAAGTCGGTACAACAGGTAAATTCTTTGTCTCTAGTTTTTTCCACCTTTCACAGTATAAAATTAAGCCCTCTAAAAAACCCCTGAAAATGTCCTAACTGAGGATTTACTAACTTAAGCCACGGTGTTCCTTATTTCGCTATTCTCTCTTGGTCTATAAAGTCATAGACAATAACTCTAGAAATGAATCCGAACACTAAGCTGTATTACTTACCTACCAGATTAAAACACATCTTGCAACATGCATGTGCCCAGAAAAGATGAAACCCAAACTTCCCTTTATGAGCTTTTTTAAAAAAAGTGGTTTTTCTAGGTTTGTTTGCTGTCCTTAGAATCAAAGAACAGTTTGCTCAACTAAAAGAACTGAAAAGCTTTCCTACCCTTCCCTCACCCTCCTCTGGAGGAAGGAGAACCAGCGCATGTCACGATATACTTGACATCAATCTACTAAGCACTAGAGTTTCGCAATAGGTATCTAACAAGTCTCTCTAAAGTTCTATACATACAAATAAATGTACTATCTATAGAAATAATACTAACTACCCACCTGCTTGATGGAACTGACCAAGGGAAAAGAAAAAAAATAATTACAATAAAGTTACAAGCATAGCCTTGGCCAAGTCAAGAAAGACGTAAGTGTAACCATGTCAGCTGGCTGCAGTGTTCATAGGCAGTGGCTTTCCCAGCTGTTCGATTAGACAAACGTCTGGTAATAATCCTGGAATACCAGATACAAGGACAGAGTGTAGTGCTTTTCTTGCTGTTTATTTGCATCAATTGTGAACATCACAAGTCTCTATTTCCTATCTTTACAATGATCTGTTCAATATGGACTTAAACTACACTTAGACTATTACTTTTTCCTCAAAATCCGATGTTCGTCCCAGTGCATTAAATCTCTCCACAATAACCACAGTCAGTATAAAATTTAAATGTTTTTAAATGTTTCAAGCTGTCACATCTATGTCCTCCATGAGATCAGAGAAGGAATAAAGGCAAACAGCTCTTCTCCTGAGGCAACTTTTCCCAAGTGATGTAGTCCAGAGACCGGCTTGTTGGCATTTGTTATTATAATCAACTTTCCATAGCTTTTACCAAGGCATAATCCTTCGTATGTGTTTAACCAATGCAGATAGATTTTCAAGTCATACAACATAAAACAAGTGCACAGGGTGTTATGCATCATCAAGAACACAGTGGATAATGTTCAGTTATCCACTTCTTTTCTACTCCAATTCCATCCCCTTGGATGCTCTCAGCTCTTATTTGAATGACCCCAGTGTTTTAGTCTTAATAACCTTCACAGCAGTCCATTCCAAACATTTATTACTCCTGGGTTAAAAAGTATTGCTCAGCTACATCTGTTCTTAATTTGCTTTTGTAAAAGTTGGTGGTTTGTTTTTTTTTTTAAATGCACTATTTTCAATGGAAGAAATATACCCAAAAGCTCTACTTGGGGAAAAAAATTACACAGGCCAATGCATGTAAAAGGGTGTGGCAAGCTTGCCTTTTATCTGAAAGCCTAATTAATGGGCATTGGCTGATATTAAGAGCTTGTGGGCTTTCTTGCCAGAGAAATGTCTGTCATTTCTGTGGACGTCCTTCACTCAGAAGTTGAAATATATACACACAAAGGAAAAGGTTCATGCTGGGAATCCTACTGTTACTCTTATTTAAGTATGTGGTGAACAAGATATCTTGGACACACTCAGCTCTTTTTCCTTGCATACATACCACAGACAGCATGTGGCAGATAGGTCTGGTACTGCAAAGATACCAGGGTAGTTAGGGATCCTGCAGCTCCAACTGCTGTGGGTTTTGGGCAGCTATGCAGACCATAAGCAACGCTGGGGAATCTGATGGAAATTAAATTCTCTGAAGCCGTATTAATAAAGCTGTTCTGCACTGTGATAGCGCAGAGCATGATTTATACACAGCCAGCTTTGCTCCTACTTGCTCACCCTGTTTTAATGCACAAGCTGCACTCATTGCCGTATTGAGGACTGGAAAAGTCTCTGATCAGCTCAAGAATGCTGCGAAGGTGGGATGATAATCCACCTCGGTGCTCCTTTGCTCATGGGCCATCTGCAATTAGTTGGGTTTTTTTCAGGATTGGCAGGGCTGTCTCAAAGATAACCTGTGGGCATTGTCACACATCGACAAACACTGAAAGTTAACTGAATTGTTCCTGGCATGGACTGCCCTGGATAAGCTGTAATACGGGGTGGGAGGGAAAAATCCAAACAAAATCAAAGACAAAGGTCCTGCTAAGCTACCAAGCAAACCCAAGAAGAGTCACACAGACACATTTTCTATTCCATTTCACATATCATGATTAGTAATGGCTTCTGCTTTCCTGAGTCATTCTTTGAAACAGAACTTTTTAATTCTTCATGGAGCAAAAAGGACTCTCTGCCCACCGAGAGGGAACTTTCATAAAGTTCACATCAATCGGCGGCAGCAGCAGCAGCAAAGCAAACTGTGCTCCATCTTGCTTCAGTGCCCTTCTGGCACTGCTCTGATTGCAGCACAGACAGTAAACAGTAGTGTGTTTGTGTGCAAATAGCATTCTCCTGAATGATGTCTGCACCTGTGTAAACTGACATCAGTATCTTTTTTTAAAATTCAGTTTATTTAAGGAGTTCACAAGAGACACCTGTTCCATGCACAGGCACAAATGACATTCAGTGAGCTGAAAAAAGTATGTTGGGGGTGGAAGAGCGAAAGCAACTTTCAGGGCTCTATATGCAAGCATGTTTGTATCTTCTGGTCCTACAACAGACAGCTGTGTTGCTTTAATTTCTGGTTTTCCTGGTCTAAGCTGGTGTTTGCAAAATAAAATACAACTATGTTGAGTTTTAAATAGCGGCATGTTAAAGGGAATACCTACATAAATACGGGGGAGGAATGGCAGAGAAGGGCTGGAGCAGGCAGAAAACAACCTGGCCCCAGCCATCACCTCTGCGAACGGCAGCGCCCCTGTCTCCCACACATTATAAAATAAAGATGGTGAAAGCCTCAACCTGACGGCTTATACACGAGCTGCTATGGGCAGATCTTCCGGCTTCACTCTCAGTGGCCATGCCCTGTTCTTTTCCATGTTCTTTTACAGCTGGCACATTACCTGGTTTGGGGGGGGGTTGGGTTTTTTTGGGGGGGTTTGTTTGGGGTTTTTTTTGGCTGTTTTTTTGAGAAAGGGCACAGTAGCTCTGAAGGTTTGGTCTCCACAGCAGCCACACTGTTTGGCGAGGACACCGCTCCCATTCGGGACACCTGCCTAGGATATAATAAAGCAGGAAAAGACTATTTCTACTCTGGAGGGAAAGGAGAGACAGGAGCTGCTCACATCCCACTTGACTGAAAGCATTTTAAAGAAAGCGACATTGATATTCACAATTGCTAGCCACCTAGTTGGTTCTCTTTCACCGGAGTAGTAGTTTTAAAAGTGTTAGAAATGCCTTTTTCAAGCTCATTGTTCAGATCTCAGTTTTTCAAATGCAATAGACTGAAAATGACTGAAATAAGGAGGGATAATTATCTCAGGCATATCGGGTGCAAAGAAGAGAAAATTTCTGCATACATTAACAAGTGGCAGACCCCGTCAGGTAGATATTCTCCGTACGCTATTCCCCACCCTGCCCAGGGGGAGCAGCAGGCATCAGGCCTGCACCCCTGGTATGCAATTCTTTTTAATAGAGGATCAATGAGACAAAATGATTGACGTAAATGGAATCCATTAGTAGTCAAAACTGGGGGAGAAAACTAGCTGGAAAGACAAGGATTTAATGTAAAGAAAGGTATTTTCAGGAAAGTCAGGTGGCAAGGACAAAAACTTCCAGATGACTGTGGTGGGAAGTGAGGAATTAATTCCCACCTCCTCTTATCTCTGTGGGGTAAGAGACGGGGACCACTGCTGCAGTACAGTGAACACACAGTGGAGAAACCAAAAGAGTCAGACAGATACTCAGAAGCACCATGGCAGGAAAATTAGGTAAACCTGAAACTTAGCAAGGTGCAACAAGACAACAGATTGTGTTTAAAAGGAGGAAACAAATGATTTTGAAACACATCACAGTTTTCAAAATTAATATAGCACCCACAAAGTAGCAGAGGTTGAGTTACTGTGTACGGCCTTTGTAATACACCTGTCAGAACTGTCAAATTTGGAGGAAAAGATGGATTCATGCCTTCCTGCCAAAAGAACAGCCTTGTTCATTTCAGTGAAAGAAGGATGGAAATCAGGTTTGCACCATATCAGGACTATGCATCCCCAAAACACCAAAACCTTTTGACTCTTTCCTCTAGCAACAAATAGCACAGCTCATGCCAACACTATAGACTTTTCAAAAATTTATGTAGAACATGCCATCACCTGAAGTAGGGCAACAGAAGATAACCAGAAGCTTATTTTAAAGGCTATCAAGTGTACCCATTTTTATCAGAAAAGCACACAAGACCCCACACCTCATTTACTCTCTACTATGTCCCTTCTTTGCTGACAAAAAGCATTTTCCTGAGCAAAACATCACTACTGTTTAAACACTGAATTCTACTTCAGTGGAATTTGAATGTTTTCTTTTTACATGTAATTTTGGCCATAGTACTGGATTAACAACTCACATCCTCTTGATGTTTCAGTGCCATTCCAGTGTCACACCCTAGTCCTTTCCAGAGACTGTGCTCTTCCCTTAAACCTCAGTGCTGTTCCCAGTCCCACTAAGCCAGTCCTCTGTCTCCGTGACAGTAATGATGGAAGACAGACACACAACTACTTTGTAATCACTAGGAAGACCACATCACAAAACCAGCCATACAGAAACAACAGAGGTTTAATAGTGAAGATCCTCAACTAACTTTACAGTATATAGAGGTGCTGAAAGAAAATGCTTGAGGAATTAAGTCTGAAGTATACTTTTTCACAGAACAGCTGAGGTTGGAAGGGACCTTTGGAGATTTTCTAGTCCAACCCTAGCGCTCAAAGCAGGGTCAGCTCGAGCAGGTTGCTCAGGGTTGTGTCTAGTCAGGTTTTGAATATCTCCAAGGAGGGAGACTCCACAACCAGCCCGGGCAACCTCTGCCAATGTTTGAGCATCCTCATAAGCGAAAAAGCTTTTTTCTTACATTTTAGCAGAATTTCCTTTCTTTCTTGACAATTATTTATGGCCACAAAAATACAACAAAATACAGTAGACCAAGGCAATTGTTCCTTGTGAAAAATAACCCCTCGTAATTTGTCTATAGGTCTGTGCCCCGACATCACTTAACTGCAATACCGTCGTGCTACCTAAGTGAGAGCCCAGGACCAACAATCTATTCACAACTTGTACACTAGCAACAAGTTTATAGCATGGGAAAAGACCGAGCAGATTAACTGCTTTTTAATCTAGGCCTGCATTCACAATGACACAGTGCTGTCTGCATGGATTCAGCACGCTCTACTCAACATGCTGTAGATGCTCATGGAAATCAAAGACAAAGTTCCTTTCCTTTGTCTTGTGCCAAAGTCAAGGCTTTGACATTTTTGCAGTGATTTGATTTTATTCAGATTTTCCTTTTTTTTTTTTTTTTATTAAACACGCAGAATTGCCAAAGTCAAGTCCAGGTCTACCGAAAGGGCCCATCTCCCTCTTGAGGATATTTTACTTCTTTGAGATGACAGTCTGGAGAACACCATGATTCTTAGAGCTCTTGTCTGAGCATTTCACATACAAACCTTTTTGTGCCCTGTCAATTTTAACACAGTTTATTGGGAACTTCAATCTAACCCAGATGTTTGCTGACAGAAATTTTACAGGTGACGACAAGATTCCATTAACTCAATGTGCATGATGTTAGTTAATGTGAGTTTCTGAGAAATCTTACCCTATGCTCCTGGCCCGTATCCTCATCTACTACTGTACGAAGCCTTTTTACTGAAGCAAAAGACAAAAACAGCGTTTGCATGAGTTACAGAGATTTACTTACCCATTTATTTTTCTTAAAGTGTGAAACAGACATATTATGTGATGGTTTGTGAAATAAATTGCCAGTCTGACAGCCAGATTAAAAATATGAGTAATTGCATGCTTATAGATGCAGAATTAGACAGCCGGATAGGATTTAAAAAACCACTTAAGCAAGCCAGGTTCCTAAGTTTTCTTTGGTATTTCCTAGATGCAATCGGCTTTAGAGTGACTCTGCATGACGGGTTGGTCTTCCATTTTATTTTCTGACTGTAAGACTCAGGCTAAAGAAGGTAGCGACTTCTCAGTATGGGAATCCGTTACCTGGGGCTGGAGCAGCCTCCCAATACCTGCTCGGCTCAAAGGTTTGGGGCTGTGAGGGGCACGCAGAACTTCTGAAAACAAAAGCCTTCTTTCTTATCTTAACTATCCCAACTCACCTTGATAAATTAAAAATGTATATCATCAAACTTTCTGAACTGTTATGGGCTATTTTTGTCCAATGTGAGGAACATATCCTGAATTCCAAACCCAATACAATTACTTCTCTTCCAGGGCACATCTTCTCTCTCAATGTATGTTCCTATTCCTCCTCCTCCCTCACCTTCTGAGATTTCCTTATCGCTGCAATGAGATAATGCAACTTACATATTACGATCGAGTAATGACACTTTGATTGCTCATGGCACAAGGCCAGACAGCTCCTAAGGCAAGTCATTATTAGACTGCAGTACACACTAAGTCAAGTTTCACTGCTGAAATGGATGATGGAAAGGAACACAGTAAAATGAAAGCAGAGGCACTAATTTAAAACTGTTGTTTAAAGCAGCTAGGAAACCTGCAGTGCACCAGAGAACATAATTCTCATTGTCACTGTATTTTGGAACCCTTAAACACATGGATGGCAGAACTGAAGAGATATTGAGAAACTACCCTTACCCTCTTCAAAATGTAAGGTGTACATGAACTACACGTGCACGTCAGTCACGTGGAAGTGGAGTACAAGAAGTACATCTTCTTGAAGAATACTGATTCACAGAGTATAGACCCCCCGCTCCCCAAAAAAACCAACAAGAGCAGGAAATTCAGATTCTGATGAATGTAAATCTGATATTTAAAACAATCACTACAGCACACCTGACTAATGGTTTAAGCTTAACTGTCACTGAGAATCTCCTTGATTTAACATTCTTTCATTGTCATTTATTTTAAATGTCATTATATTATCTCAAGAGTGCAACAATGTAAGTCTCATTTCTTGACCATTATTCTTTCACATAAAGACATAAGTTCTTCAATATACATTATCTCAGAGAAACGGATTATCTCACAACTCTGTCTTCCACAATCCCGTAAATTACATGGCAGTTATGAAAAAAAAACCAACAACTTCAAATGCATGGAAAATGTCAAACAAATAATTTGCTCTCACACCAAGCTGTTTTACCTCCAGTCACTGCAAATTCAGTAAGTCAAAGTTGAAAGAAAACTCTCAGAAGAAGAAATCCTAATTTTTATTCTTTACCTAAGTGTGACGACACTTGCAAGGGTTTTTTTGATAGTCATGTGACAGAGGAAACCTGGCAACTCGCACTCATTTTCTGAGCCTCCTCCAAGCTATCTGTACCACAATTTTTTTTTATGAAACAAACACTAAAATATTCCTAGTGATCCCTGGTTTTAGAATTAGGTCTTTAGGGGGAAGGAAAAAAAAAAATCAAATGTCATGAAAATTTTCAATAAAATTGTAAGATCTGGAAGGCCTGAGCAGAAGCTGAGATTTAATTTTTTTGTCCCAGACAGACTATAGAAATTAAAGGCTCCGAAACCTGTGTGTATGCTAACAGAGCTGATCAACGGTAACAGAAAGCTGCAGCATTGTTTGTTGTGAGACAACTGTTTCCTAAATTTAAACTTTCTATGTGCAGCATAAAGACACCTTAACAGTGCAAACACAGAATGGGAGAAAAAAAGAAGAGCAAGCAACATACGACACATGACTGTGGAGCAAGACACAGGATGCATCTCCAGCCTTTTGTGATCTTTAACTTTTGGTAGGAATTCTTCCCCTTCTTCTAATTCCATTATTCCAAGGAAAGGCAAGGAGGTAAAGAAGAGAAGTAGAAATTTGAGGAACATAAAGAAGTGATTTCACAGTCACATTTTACTGTAAGCCAAATAACACATTAGTTTTCAATGATGAGTGAATTTGAGCCATTTAAATGGAAAAACCTGCCTTACTTTCTTCTTAAAAGGCCGAGCAAAGTTTTCAGCAGACGACGTTTCAGTTTCTAAACATGTGCAGATCACTTTTTGGATCTAACTGTTGAGAATACAGACATACAACATGTGAGAATTTACTTGGTCAGGGAGACTTCGTGTATCAATTAACAATTTTGCACCTCTTAAGCGGTAAACATAGCAGTCATTTCACAATTCATAACTCACTATGGCTGCCCCATTTAAATTAAATATGTCCCCAAATCCTGCCTCAGGAAATAAGTTGCCAGTTCAGTTAGTTTCTGAATAGCTTAAGTATATCATTAGTATGAAAATGATCCCTTTTTATGAGGTGCTGTTATTTCATAGGATATACTTAATGTTTAGGAATGTGTACATCATATACTGAAATTATGTACAACACATAATGAAACACATATAAAATTGCAGTAGCACTAGGAGCACCACTGCAGTTAAGACTCTGACAGACTCTCCTTTATAAACTTATATTTTAATAATACAGAATTCCAAGATGAAGTCTGAAAAAAACCACCAAACCAAACCCGAAACATTTGGAGGATACGGGCTACAGTTTGTGTTTTCTTCATATAGAAGCAAAGAAATACAAACAAAAATTCTGTCCTTATTCTGTAGTACATTTTCTTGTTGGAGGGCCAAAAAAAGTGCTTTGCAGATCACAAGGTTTCCAAGTTGCTGGATTTGAAGAAATTCATGTATTTTTATTTAGTATATTCCACCCCCCCTCTTTTTTTTCTCCCCAGTGAAACGCAGCAGTTTTACCATCTGCCATAAATAAAAGCGTGCTTGTCGTTGCGCTTCCTTGAAAGAAGACTTTGTCGGTAAGTCTGACTATAATTCCAAAAGCCAATGTTTCTGCTTTTCACTAGATCAGTAGAGATAATCAATTTAGTCAACAAAAAGAATATCTATGAATGTACTTAAATCATAACATTGGTGGTATGTGTGCACAAGTGCAAAAAAAATCATAGCACACATACACTTCAAAAATTGAATAGTTTGAGTAACTATTTGATTAATTATGCACATTTCTAAATGCATATTTTTATGACCAAGCAGGATACCAAGTACATAATCTAAGGTGGTGAAGGACAAAGAATGTTTAGAAGTTGTCTGCATGCCTATAGGTATAGATATTTCTCATTTCATGGGATCATTGAACACACACCTCTCTTACTTTCAAAGACATGGCTCAAGCCACCTTAACCAAATCATATAAAAGTTGCATCCTCTAGTGCCCAGACAAAAGTTAATTCAGAAAACAACCAACTACCTTGGAATACTGATAGACAATCTCCTGGGAAAAGGTTAGTGAAATAAAACTGTAAAGCAGATTTTTGTGCAATGACTTTAATAAATGCATTTTCTCCAGAAACATGTACCCTGAAAAAACTCTTGCATGTCTGATGTCAAAACCAAGACTATTTATGCCTTAGTACATTGGAGAAATTGTTCATGCCTACGTAAAGATTGCCCCCATGGTGTTTCCAAGGTCAGTAATTTGCATGGAATTTGCATCAGAACTCAACAATGCCTGTGGAACAAAGACTACCTTCTCCCTATTTTATGATGAAGTTCAATACTCAAAATATTTTTTTGCAAGTTATATTTTCAAGTATAGATCACCTCTAAGAGCCAAAGAGATTTTACACTGTCCTGTTCCAGGTAATGCTTCTATTAATTTTACAGAAAAGTGTTCATGTACCACTGAAGTGGGCATCTGTCTAACAAGCTCCAAGGCTTTACGTCATCCTTCAGTAAGAAGTTAGGCAGCAGAATCACGTTCCACCTATTCATATCTTTTTAAAGAACCAGATTTTCTGTACTTTACTCAACCAGAAATCAGCCATCAAGGACAAAGGCCTTCAATTAAGAAACCTCTTAAAGTCCAACCATGTATACAAAAGCAAGTGCATGCTTAAACCTTTTGCTGAATCAGCTGAGTGGAGAGAAGCAGACTACACTGCATTTACTCAGGGAGAACTTTCTTAAAAACAAGCCCTATAGCCTTCATTTTCTCCAGAAGTTTACTAAAATAAATCTATCCATATGAGCTAAGTAGTGAAATACTTAACATACTTTCTAATTAAAAATAGGATATAGTGATCTACAAGACTCTTAAAATTCAGGGGCAGGGGAGTCTAGCCTTGTACATTGTAAACCATTAGATCATTTTCAGAAAAATAGTATTTTTCAAAATCAGACATATGTTATCACTCTTCCTCAGTAACAATCCTAATTTTCATAATTCATTCATTCTTACAAAATGTTCTATAACAGAATCTTCAAATTTCCAAACATGAATTCCCACTTGTCTTGCCTATTTATAAGCTAAATTTCAGAGACTTGAAAAGGAAAGTGCTAGGTAAATAATTATACAGCATCTAGAATAGTATTTAAAGTGTTATATTAAACCATGTTATACTCAAATATAAAGCTGCTTACAAGACTCAGAAGATTTCCAGACTCTAACACTGAAAGTTAGTGTTTCGTTCCAACTGTTTCTCTTTTGATTTTAATACTTACACAGCACTCACCACTAGGCAAAAATAAACTGTGTGTTTAACGCTCTCCATGGCTTTTGAAGCAGGGAAAAGCATGTTTCTCATGTTATAAAAGGATAAAAAGAGCCTACATCAAACCAGTTCTAGCTAACTGAAAGGGAGATCCTGGAAACAGTCCTGAGCAATCATCCTTTTCATGGCATAACTTCCAGTCATGTCAGCCGGGCTCCCTGCGTTACTTATAGGTGGGAAAGAAGCAGCCACACTCCCCAGCTAATCTGGTGAAGCAGTCCAAATGTCTGCTGGACAGAATGGGTGTGTTTTCCTATGGTCCACAAAGAGAAATGGTCGTGCTCCTGCTCAGTGTTAACAATAAAAGCAGAAAGTAATTGCCACTCCATTGATTTAACAAGGGCAAGCCTTAGATTTTCTAATGTCCCAAAATATTATTGCATGACAAACTCTGCCAGGTTTCAAACAGGGTAAGAAACTGGAGAACCCAACAGGTAATTCTCTTTCTAAAGCTCTTAATGTTACTGATATTCTTGCAAGTTACATCACTGGTGACTTTCAGCCCTTAAATGCACACTCAGGCTCTATTTCACAAGAAGGAGACCAGACCCTGTGCCAGAATATGAAGCAAAGAATTCTAAAAAAGCAATTGTGGACTAGCTGAAAACTTAGCCAAAAAACGTCGGGGGGGGGGGGGGGGGGGGGGGGGGGGAACAACAAACCAAAACATGTCTTACTAATAAGTCAACAATGCCTCAAAGGCATCATATAAAAAATATGATACCACCCTACAAATCTAAAACCAGGTCTAGTATTTCACAGTGAAAATTAATGCAACAGGTTGTACGGTATACAGTTTTATGACAAATTTGTTTTCCATTTTCTGGCTACTGGACAAAGCTATTTCTACATCCAAACGCAAAATCCAATATTCTATCACAAAATTTTTCCTACTCTTTTTTGTTGTGGTCTACAAAGTGCCCTGGAAGAGCCCCAAAAGCAATGTTTGCCCTTCTTGCTGTACTTTGTTATGTTGTGCACTCTGCAATTATTTAGAAGGTTTTAAAAAGGAGAGGGAGAACAACTGTGAAACGCATTGTGCAACCGCGGATGACTTCATGTTAACCCCTGTTACTGGGTTCCACCCTGGGGTCAAATGCCTATGAGTCAGTGTCTAGCACAGATGAATGATGTCATCCTCACACCACCTCTTTAGCAAGAAAATGTGGTGGAGCCTTTCATTGTCTGATCTTAAGAGACCCTGGGTTACTAAATGAAGTTCCCAAGATAAAAAAGAATGTGCCTGAACTTAAAAAGACAGGAAATGAGCACATCACTCCAACACCTTTGAAATATGTTCTAAGAAAAAGACGGTGATGGATCATATACAGCAAAAAATACCAACAGGAAGCATGTGTTGAAAGTTAAAAAAAGATTCGCATACCCCGCCCCCCAAAAGCCAACATACAAGGGCCGTCAGTACCTCATCTATCCATTTTAATACAGGCAAACGACCCAACATAAAATAAAATAAAATGGGGCAATGGATGCGATCTCTCTTTCAGTTATCCAAGTGATGATGGATCAGATATGCAAGGAACAACTTGAAGTCAGTGAAACCTGAATATAGTACACCTGTGTGGATTTAAGGAGATACTTCCATATTGTTTTAATATACTGCAACGTGCAAATAATCCATTTGATTGCAGTGAAGTTCTTTGGTCAAAAAAATCTTTGAGAAGAGAGTCTTCAGATGCAGAATTACTGCATCTGAAACTATCAACTAAATAATCACTTCTTTAAATACAGTTAAGTATAGAAGCAAGAAAGAAGTGGAAGGGGTAAGGATACAATAAAATGTACTCCTGGATGAAGAACGCATAAAATGACCCAGAAAACTTTTAAGGTGGTATTAGGGGGAACTCGATGTGACTTTAAAAATGTTCCACAGTGCCTTCCTGGTTGTGAAAGCTCCTCTGTATGAGGGCTAGTATGACACGTCTTTGCAGGAATTGAGATCTGCAAGAAGGGCAACCTAATCTCCTCAATGGGAAGGAGGAAGATGCACCAAGTAAAGCCATGAAGGAGAGACTTCATATCATGACTTTATAAAGCCTTTATCCCTTTAGGGTTACTGATAGGACACTTGCGCTCTCTGCTAGAGGAAATATCTTGTCGTCTTTTACTCTATGCTCTGCTTTCTGAAAACAAACATTAAACCAGATCAGCATTCAAACAAACCATCTTTCAGAGAGAATCCAGTAGGAGTGAAATACGTATAACTAGGAATATAAAGTATCAAATTCCATTTCTGTCTGACAACGTCGACAGCTAATAAATTCAAATATATACATACATAAAGGTCTTATTTACATTTTCTTTTCTTTTTTTTTTGTCCAGCTGCCATTTTTTGGCATATAGAAAACAATCCTCTTCTTTCGAGTTAGATTCATTTGTAACAATGCCCTTTCTTGGTAGTCCTCCCTCTCACCCTACACCCACAAATCACGATACAAAGCTGCTCAAAAATCAGTCTACACTTGAGCAAACACAAGCCTGTTGTCTTTGTTTTTTCAACTCTTGTCTCCATTCATACTAGGTTTTTTCCCCTCAAAACCCTGATCAATTGCTTCAAAGAAGAAGATCCATGCAATTTGCCTGGATTTGCAGCTTTCCCTTCCCATTGTCATGACAATTCCTATCCCTTGTTTCCCCATCCACCTTCAGAATGTCTGTGGTTATATGGTCTTTCTCTAGCTCCACAGCTCCTGCAGTTGGCTAGAGCCTGTCATTCTGATCCTAGGTCTGAGTTTCAGTCTTCCATGCTATACTGAAAGCCCTCCCTCATTCTTCAAACAGGTTAGTATTTATGCTATACCCTAGTTTTCACATTCCTTGAGCTCACTGTCCTCCATAAGCCTTGGTAGCAACCAAAATCATAGGCCTTGACAGCTACCAGACTCTCTCATGCATCTTCCCCAAACTGAAGGCTTCTTCCAGTCCATAAGGATAATCTCCTTCCTTCTCTCTGCAGAGTCTGTTTTAAAAGATGAGCTGTACTACTAAACAGAGAAAGGCTATTTAGAATCAAGGTTTACTTTAAAAATGAGCTGGATTTAGCTCAACCTCCACAGTACAGAAAGCGGTCACCAATGAGCGTTCTAGAGCTTGATAAGTGCGTTGTACGTAAAGAAAAAGATAACTATCGTGGTTTGGGCACCGCATTATTGTCATTTCAAAGTGACTAGTATCAGATGAAAAACACTGAGGTTACATAATGCAAATTATTACTGTAGTCTAAATCACTCAGACGATTTAATTTTTATGTGTATTTTTTACACAGCATGAAGAATCATCTCTCCTCCCTCCAATGATGTACCTCTGTGCAAAGATGAGAGCAACACAGGACTAAGTGCACAGACTATTTAAAGACATAATTGTGTACTCATGTCTAATTTTAATACAATGCCAGGTGATCTGAGTGTGCAATAAAAATTCATCACTAATGAAATGACACTATCATCAATAATATTTCTTTTGTTTACGTATCAGCTTACACAAGTGTGTTAACAAAGCAAAATGTAGTAGTTCTGGATTTGGCTTAAAAAGATTACTAGTAATTTATTATGCATAAGCAAATGAACACCACTTTAGTTCAGGTAGAAAAGATCTCTATTTCCAGAACTAAAGACCAAGATCTGAGGTAGTAGAGTTTCAGGTGTAGGTTCTGCATCACCCCCGTGGCAATTTTGCCTTTCTTCCCAACTCTATGGGTAGATTACACTTCCACTTCTTGAAAATCAGTATTGGTAAATTATAATCTTTGACATGCCAGCTGGGGAAGGAAGGGTTTCAGGCTTGCTTCTTTATTCTTAAACTGAAGAAGCACAAACGCAATAAGGTAAATCTAAGCTCTGCTCAGTTCATACATGCAGACCCTAAGTATTCCCCATAACCTGCAAGTTCTTCAGTGCACAGCTCAACTTAAACAACTTAAAATAGCATAACAAAAATAATATAAAGTTACTATACCAAACTTCTGACTGTTAGGCTTCCGGGACCAAATATTCACCTTTGAGAAGAACAGATGCTCTAGTTATTTTGAGGTCTAGTAAATTTGATCTTCTTGGATGATTTTGGTATTGGTAAGAAATCTGGTGCACCTGGTGCTCTTACCCTTGGCAACAGTCCGAAACACTGAAAGAGGGCTTGTGCAATCTGGCTCAAAAAGAAGGAGGGTTTAGACTGTGATGTCTCAAATCTTAGTACACCTCTCAGATGAATTGCAAAATACAGCTAGCAGTTCTACTGCTCAGCTTTTTTTACTGTAAACTTCAGATGACAGTCAGGCTGAAAAATTCCACTTGTTTTTTTTCTGCACCTTGGTATAGAAATGAACTCTTCAAGCACTGAAAATGCTAATGGGCACTTTCAGCCTCGTAGGAAGCCAGCAACTGTAATGCTGTTTTAGCGGCAGACAGGGATGCATAAATAAGACTATTGTTTCTAGGGAGTAAAGCTTAAATATTGTTATGTGGTAGTTAAAGTAGAGTATAATACTCTATTGTTTCTATGAATAGGTTCTCCCAAGCACCAATCAACACCTTATCGTTAACATTAATCACTGGGATATTTTCTCCAGGATCAAACAAACACTTCTTGAGAGTTCAAACTTTGACTTCAGAAAAGTTTCGGTGTAATAACAGATTAGATTTAAATATCAGCAACTATATCTTTATTCAATGAATTTATTTTAGTGATTAAATGTTACATAAAGCTATTTGAAAAGGTTTAGGAAGATTGTAAGTAAATGTGCCAAAAAATTTTCCAGCAACCAAAAGTCTATGTTAGCCAAAGTATCTTTGGTTCTGCTCTTAATGTCTGGTATATAGAACCATAATCCCATTTCTATAAGGTAAGATTTTTAGAATTGCTCTGATTAACAGTATCAGCAGCTAACAATATTATTTTATCAGTATACCAAGTTATTTCATTTTACTCTATTTGTAAATATGTTTTAATATCCTCTTCTTCTTAGCAATGAATAGGCTTTTACTTTTAGAAAGAGAAGTGTGATTCTGGATCAAACTAGTCTGCAGAGTGGCCAGGGCCAGATGCTTCAAAGAAATAAATCCAATTTCCAGGCAATTTTGACAAACATTTCCCAAGAGCTCATATACTCCAAAGCTCAACAGTTTTCTGCAAACTGGTATTCCTTAAAGCATGAGCATTTATACTCCTGGGATTTTTAAAATATTGATTCTGTCATTGCACGTTCTTTTTATTGATGTAAATTTCCAATTCAGCTCAATACTCTTCTCAGATGCTTCAGTCTTCTAAAAGTACAAGTCAACCTCTTTAACAAAATGTGAAATTTGATAATGATTCAAACATGTTGCACCAAATTCACAGTTTCAGTAACCTCCACTCAAAAATCCTCTACCTAATTTTTCTTACTTATGTTGCACATGGTGTTGCACTTTGATTTTTCCCTTAAAGAGAACATTGGTGTAATACTGCTTCCATCTACAATTTTTTCTGTAGACCTGAATGGAAGCACATGAAGGTCAATGCCAAGGACTTCCAAAGAGCTATTTTTATAAGCAATAATTTTGTTCCTCTGTCTTTTCATTACTTTGCGTTGAGGAGCTTTGTTTACATTCAATGCCATACAAAATTAGTCGGAAAGAATACCTCTGTATTAGTAAGAGTTGCATCAGTTTGCAGAGGTAGAATACCCATTCCCAAACTAGTCCAATCTTCCTGTTACTTTTATTCATCTCAGTCAGACAAAATGATGTGTTTTCCAACAGGTAAAGGGGATATTTCCCATTATTTCCCATTAATGCAGGCTTCAGTACTGTCCTTGACGCTACGGGCAGCTGACATGTATAAGAGAGCAGCCCAGCTCTGCCCCCCACGGCGTTAAAAGCATCTCACCTCATATAAAAGATACCAACCGCCCTGGCTAGGCATCAGTGCACTTTGAAGAATACGGGTCACAGCAGGACAGGGCACAAGAGGCTGCCTTCCGAACAGCCCTGCTTAGCTCCCGGGCATAAGCAAGGGGCTAAGCCAAAGAGAGCAGCAGCACAGCTTCCTCCTCTCCAGCCAACTTTTGCAAAAGGCAAGGAGTGCATGCTTTAGCACTCCAATCTTGCATGAAAAGGGGACAATATAATTAATTATTCCCTAACACCACTCCAAGGACATACTTCAAGCTGATGCAAGACAATGAAGATAGTTGCAAGTTCCGTTTTATCACAATAAAATCCAGATAGCTTGATTTCACTGTGTGCTTCCCGAAAAGTTTCTCTGCATCAGTAACCCTCAGGTAACAGCCCCCCACAACTTCATGTTATTTTTTTGTGCCCAAGGGTACCTGGAGGCCAACTGCACAAAAAAATTACTTAGCCTTCTTTCAGAAATATCTTTTCCTGAGATAACAGTAGCAAAATCCCTTCAATAAATATTTAGCCTATCCACCTGTAGCAACGGAATGTAAAATTGTTTGCAGTTGCCCATACTTTCCCAAGGAAATGAAATAATTTGAGAAATTCTTGAAGACCACAACTATACCGAGGTTTAAGCCAGGGAAGAACAAACTTTCTATTAGAAAACAGTTCATACAGTACTCCATTTCTGCAATATGTCCTGTATGCTTAGGAATGAACATATTTATGCAACTGAAAGACAAGCTTATTTAATGGTTTTGTGCTATTACTCAAATTAGCAATCAAATCCTTGTCTTGCAGCGGGTCAGTGGACTCCACAGAGGAGTGGGCTGACTAGGACTGTACTCCTCCCTGTTAGTTTTCTTTCCAAAAGGTGGTTTTGGGATTCAGATTTTTTCAGTTTATCAACCGGACCACATACGCTGTGGGCATGAAAAATAAGCAGTATTTTCAGATTTGCTACATATACTATATCAATCACAATGTAAAGAAGAAAAAGAGAGGGTGAGTTGCAAAGTGAAAATGAGGCTGAGTTGCTTAGGAAAAAAAATTACATAAATGAGCATCAAATAGACAGTGCAGGGAAACAATGAGAGACACAAAGCTGATAGCAACCAACAATAATTCTGTTTTGTTGACAGTGGTTTTCATTGATGAAAGCAATGTAAAGCCACGGCCTGTAACCAACAGGAGGTAAGCTCTGTTGGACAAATCCTAAAGACAAGTTGTTGCTATGATAAGGAAAAATAAGGTGTGGAAATGGAGTATTCTGTAAAAGAAAGGAACCTGTTAAGAACACACCATCACACTTCTGGCTTAGGCAGTTTCTGCATTTGATTTTGGCTGATAGAAGGAACACCTCAACAGGACACAACTATTTCTTTAGAAGTTGCTTTAAACTTTTAAAGCACTCTAAATTTAAAAAAGAAACCAAAAAGAAGTCTTCTCCTTCCCATATTCACAGTTCCACAGTTCACAAGAGAGCCTCCATTCCCAACTCCATCAGTTTCTTGCCGATCTTTCCTTTGTGCCTTAGAAAACTGGGTGAGACGACACCAGCCTTCCAGCTAAAAGTTGGTCAGTATCTTTTTGAAAATCCACCAAACAAGACATGGCAAACTCCCTCCTTCACGGAAAGGACTATAATACTGACGTGAAAATCCAACTGTCTCCTATGATGAAATAAGGCTTGGTTTTCTCCTCCTCCTGACAGAGGAAGAGAGAAATGAGTGCTGTGGGTCAGCAAAACACTGTACAAAATAAGTAACAAACTATGCAATCTAAAAGGCCCTTGAGCAGGATAAGAGATGCATCCCATATAGAATATTTTAAGTTTTCTGACAGAAAAACCCTTAACCTTTTCACAATCTCACATAAAGTTTTGCTTTTGCTGAAAGTGCATTTCCCACTGATGGAAATTTAGCTGGAAGTTTCCAACAGGATCATTTTTAGGATGCATGCCAGCGCAATTTGATGTCCATGATGTCATTTGGGTTGATTAGTCCAAATGTGTCAAACAAAACTCAAAATTAATCCAGTTTTCAGGCAGAAATACCAGTTGTCTCCTGTAGCTAACCCAAACCAATGTTTATAACCAAAGAAACCCACCATATGCCTCATGTAGTTGAGACAATGAATAAGCTCAGAAGCTTTCTCACTGGCTTCTTCATATCCTTGCACATACACTATGCTGCCCTGCCAAGAACTTAGTACACTGTTTTTCTTTTTTGAGCCCTCATTCTCAAACCTTAGAAACTTTTTTTCTTATCTACTAGCTGTTATCCACATAAAACCGAGCATAAAAAAAAAAAAGAACAGTCCCACTCCCTCAGAGTCTGGACTGAATATCCTTGGGTTTTTACCAGTATGTTTGTAGAGAAATATTTGCCTCAGCCAGCCATTAAATCCAGCAAGATTTTAAGTAAAAAGCTTCATTCAAAAGACAAGATATCATCCAGCTCCCATGATGGCAATAAGGTCTTTATGTTTGTTTTCATTCCTCCCCGACAGCTGAGAAGAAATATTTTGCTCTGAAAGTTCACAGAAACTAAGATACATTGCTGCTAGAGAAGTTCAAAACTGCATGACGGTGAATCTATCAAGACACACCTTGCACGCAAACATGCTTGACACTTTGTGCCGTGAACAAACACGATCTGATGTAATCAGCTACTTTTCTCCCATTCTCATCAGTCTTCTCTAAATCGTGAGAAACAAGCTATGAGAGACACACGTCTTCAGGTCACAGAATGAGTTTCTATTTTTGGAGCAGACTTACCTCAGAAGAAAGATAAGAGAAACAACACCAATAGTTTGGGGAGCAATTCAGGTTGAGCTGGCCACAGTCAGGTAAAGCGGCAACTATTTAGCTGTTGTCTCGTTGTCTGAACTTACAGCAGATAGTGGTTTCTGAGTTCCAGCCACACACTGGATGCTAAAGGCGACCCATAGCTGGGGTGATGCGTGAAGCAGTCATAAGACTGCAGCCTTTCACAGCAAGGATCACTTTTTGTTACTACCAAATCACCATTACAAGTATTTTATAAACCCTAGCTGCATTTATATATGCATATGAAGATATTCCGAACATTTGAGAACACTTGCTGCTGAAGCAAGGCAGGCTAACAGGATTAAAACATTACAGAAGGAACACGTTGACCAAAGGAATGGTTTAAGGAGATACTTTTGTTGAAATACCAGACACAGCATTTAGCTCTGCTTCTGTTAAAAGCCACCTCTGACATTTGCAAAGCTTGTAAGCCGTCAAAATTTCACTTAATGCTTCACCCAATAATGAGACATGAAGTAGCATAGTGCCTTTTCCTACACATCCGAGCAGGAGCTTAAACAGCATGCAATTGAGAGGCAAGCACAGAAGCATGTAGTGTTATTTTAGGCACTTCTATTGTATCCAAGACACCTGCATGGGGTTGGCAGGTATGACAGCAGACCCATGTCCTTCTGGAGAGGTAGTTGTAGATCAGGCAAGATAAGTTAGGTCACCTAAAATGGCCCTAGGTGTTGATGCTTGAACCTCTCCCAGTAGAGTTAATTTCTACAAAGCCACCGAGACTGCTATTAAATTCTCTGAAGTGTAAATCCTAATTTGAGTTTTGCTTTTAAAATCTGAAGAGACTTCCATGAGGATGATTGACTGCTGCTTGTAGAAAGCTTGCTGCATCTATTTGTTGGTTAAAATGAAGTATCTGTTTTGAAAGTATTTTGCCAGTGCCTGAAAGGTTAATCCCTGCATATGAAGGTCAGCTTGCTATAAGTCTATATTCCTTACTATTTTCTGCAGGGACTTTGTTAAATATAGTTCCTCTTGAAGTACTGAATCTTGAATTTATAAAAGTAGATGGGCTTGCCACTTGCCTAAATTGGGAGTTATTAGCGTCATGTGCAAATGGACTATGACACAGTCCTCTCTGTACGTAGCAGCGGGGGAAAAGAGGAGAGAAAGCAGAGAATGCTTTGAAAAGAGCCTGACCCCAGAAAGAAGGCGAAAGATGCTGGCAGCAGTGGGAGTAAGGTGGCTTCCTTCATTTTGAAGGAATTAAAGTAGCAGTATATGAGAAATACAGAACAAAGTTTATTCTTAAGGGAAAAAAGCACACACGCTTTATTCACAAAGCATGCATGCTTAATGCACGACGCCAAGTCACCCATTAACATCAGTATGTTCACATGAAAGGGTCAAAGCCCACGCATTTTAGTGTGACCAAATGCTTCTCAGTTTCTCCTCTTTGGGAAATGATTACAGAACACTGGCTGCCAAGAAAGGGGGATCTCTTGAAACTGTGGGCAAATGGACACTAGGTAAGGAATGACTGTATCACAGGGTGGTGGGAGCTATCCGGAGGGACAGTAGGAAGGTTTAAGTGAAAGGGTGTAGCAGCACCAAACAATACAAAGGGAGACTGCTGACAGCATGTGTCATATATCGGCCTGCCCTTCCCTTACACAAGCTATTGGCAGGGTATCTGCTTAGCTTTCATCTTGCAAAGTCCTAGCTGAGGTTTGCTTGAGGTGCCCTCCCTCTTGGCTAGTTAAGAAACCGATCAGTTTTTCTGAAGGTGCTCTGTAAGTCTTCTGCATGATGGCTAATTTCACGTAGCACATAAATTTCCCTCTGTTCCAAGGGCTTTGCTGAGGTGTGACTAGACTACCCAAGATCTCCGATCGGAAAAGAAGGTTTGCATTTAAAACTGTGAAGGTAAGAGGCTGTGTCAGCTTGCAGGCTTGCTGCAGGCTCCTACAACTTTAAAGCACATTGGAATGATTGCGCAAGCCTGTCAAAACATCATTTGTCAACCTTACCTAAACTTTCTGTGACTCTCTGGTCATGGATTTTTTTTACTTAAGTTAGTTTTGTCCTTTTTCTGTGACCACTGTTTTGAAGGCATAAACAATTACACTGATTTTACACTTATGGATATTCTTGGGTTGAAACAATTCCATAGCAAACAATTCTCATCAGAAATATTACTCCAGGAATAGAGCCACACGACAGATAAACAGATATCTAAGTAACATCACTTGCATCTACTGGAATGCCAATTTCTGGGAGAAAAAAAATAAGTTCTCTTAATAACAACAACTTCTAAGTGCTTTTAAATGTGTTGGCTATTCCCCATTTTGCATGAATAAACTGAAACTTGGAAAATTGCTTTTCTGATGTTCGACAGCATCTTATTGAATGCAACTTCAATAGGAGACAGATACAGACAGAAAGGACTGTATGACAGTCCATTTGCACACAACACTAATCACACTTGACATGTTTGTTTAGAGATCTACTTGTATACTTCAGAGCTTGGATATATGCATTTTTAAAAGACTTAAAAATAATTCTTTATCCATGGTACCACAGCTATATGCGTGAAGTAGCAGTCTGACCTGGTAAAATACGGATATATTTTGTTCCTCTGCATTTGTTTCAATCCAGGCTACTCTTTACTAGAATGCTTCAAATGAGGACGTACCCTTTCATATCCTTTTAGTTACACAAGCAGGAGTTTCTATTTCCTTGTTTATCCTCAATGAAAGGGTGAGCAGTCAAGTCAAGCACTGGGCAATGCAGCAGATGTGCACAAAGCACCCATCTGACAATGGCCAGGGTTCCCACTGAGACTTTTGAGTAGAGAATAATTGTACTTTCTTTTGGCATGAACCAAGGGTACAAAATCACATTTACGTGTGCAAGCCTTTGCCCTCTCAACATGTGTTCTCAGCTGCATTAGAGTAGCTGGTGAAGGTCAGTTTGATTTTCAGTCCTAAAAGTAAAGAGTGATGGTAGGAATGTGGCAGATAGTAACATTTTAAACATAGTATTTCCTCTCCCTCCAGCTAGAATTAGGTTTTATTAATTAGGGTTTGCAGGAAAAAGGATTTAAAAATATCACTCAATAATAAACAAGCTCAGGTTTTTCAAAACCCAGAAAGAATAGAAAGAAAAAAATCTGATATTGCACAGAATTACATTTTTTATGCTATCATTTCCAATAAATCTCTCAAATTGACATAGATGTTCACTATTCAGTTTCAGGCTATGTGCTGTTTTCATATAATGACTCCTCCTGTGGATTTTTTGATGTTATTTCCCTTTCTGCATCTCAATTCTTTCTAAGCATAAAGGACTCTCAATATAATCTTCCACCTGTTACAGTCTGCCCTCTTTTTCCTTTCCATTTCTCACTCACTTGATCTACGTTTTGCATCTTATCTCCTTTTCCAAAACCCTGAATTCTCTACTACCTCTTCCCGCTTGGGCCTCCAGTTCTTGGAGTACTTAGCTGTTTTCTATCCATTAGCAGCACAACAAATTTTACCTGAATCTCACCTCTTGAACTGGAACTGAAGTATATTTTGGTTTGCTACATTTTGGATGAGAATTAAGCTGCAAGCCAAGAACCAAAAAACCCCCACCATTCTGCAGACAACCATACACACAAGACTATGGAAATAACCATTCCTAATATATTTATGATACAGCAAAGAGTTCACCCTTCGAGGTAAATGTGTGTGCTAGTTCCACATCTGAGTAGCTATAGATTCGAAAGCAGTACTCAGTCAGAAACAAAGTGAAATTTGCGTGATTAAGTTCTCCAATACCTAGTGTTAAGACTAGTTCACTTACCTTAAAATTCATAGCAAGAAATAACCTGCTTTTCATACCTTTATAAATACACAGAACTTCTGACTTCCATCTGTATTCTTAATTTTCATGCTGTTTTGATTTCTTATAATTTTGAGAAGACAGTAGCAGATATCCATTAGACTCCTAACTTTTTTATTTGGCAAGACCTAATCACATAAGACCTTATCAAAACAGAAACCCATAGAGTGCTTGTAGGTCCATACAACCCATCAAACCCAAGACAGAGAAAATAGATACATTTCTTGAAAAGTAGATGACAATACCAATTAGAGTGAAACCCCTTGGCTATCCAGCTTCTCTGCCCTCCCTGCAAACTTCTTAAAAAGCCACAAACTAGATATTTGAGACCAATCTACCAATTTTCTGTCCTTTTGGTGAAGAACGTCCAACCCTTTAGTAATAGGATTTTGCCTCAGCTCACTACTAAATTGATGGTACTTCATCCAGCCAAACTTTCTCCTGCACGAGCCCCTTCCCTTGTTCTCTCTCTAAGTAACACGCTACCCCATACTACCCTCAGCTACTTCTTTCCTGCATTGTTAATGCTGGAAATGCACCTGCACAAATCCAATCAATGCGCAGCGAGATATGCAGCCTCACCACTTCCTTTCAAATGACTTCTAACAGAAACTGCAACTATTTTAAGCTCACTTGAAAAGGATGTGACTTGCAGGGACGTTTCAATGATTAAGCAAGCATTTAGAGTAAACCCTCAAACAAAACAAGTTTTGTGCAACCTTTGCTTTGCTTTTTAAAATTTTATTTTAAGAGCTCCCTCTGGCTCTACACACGATCATACCAATAATTGTCAGGACGGCTGTTCTGAAGTCAAGGTGCCTTGACTGTGCATGTCCGCTGCTCCCAGATCACTCAGTGCTGGCCATCCTACGAGATGGCAGTTTAAGGGTAAAGCAGCAGAGGGCACAGAACACCACCACCTCCATTACTACGCCCTGAACAGAGCTGCCCGCGTGGACAGAAGCCTGCCCAGCCCTGGCCACCATCACAGGCATGTGATTGTTTCCCACCAGCAGGCTGGAGATGCCCCTTCTTCCCCCCATCATTCTCTAAGCTCTTTCTAGGTACAAGGGCAGTAAACAGGACCTTGCTGGGCTGACAGGGCTGGAACTGGCCCATTGCAGCTGCTCCCCCAGTGTCTGCCCTCATGGATGGCAAAATTAACTGAACATCCCCCCAAACCATCTCTTGCCAAATCTGCAATTTGCCAAGTGCAGATTACTTGGCATTTACAAGTCCAGGTACTATATTTTGGTGTCATTTGGAAAAGCAGGGGCAGAAACAACAGGCAAACATGTTACTAAATGATCGGTCGCATAATTGGGGACTGGGGGGGAAGGAGATGGATCAGCTACACCCCAACCGCACAGAATAACGTGTCCTGATGAACAGTCCAGAAGATCTGACACAGATTCATGTGAGTAAACATATCCTCACGTCTGTAAGATGCTTTGAGGGGGAAAGAGACACGCACTCGGACAGACAGACAGAAAGACAGCAGTAACCGTCAAAACTCTCAGCTACTGAAATGCTTCGGGCAATTTCTATGCTTTGACAAAAATTGCCAAGCAGGGTGTTATGAAGCTGGTACATTTATAAACTCAGGCAATGAATGAGAAAGCTCAAATGCGAGTTAGATACACCATGTATTTAAGAAAAAAACAACGCACAAAGACAGGGAAACCAAAGCTGATGGAAGCTGAACTGAAGCTGAATTAAGAGTGAACTCAAAGCTTCACAGCATGGGATGGTTTATTAGCAGCCTGAAGACAAAGGCCACAAAGCAGTTTCACTCCCTTAGAGAGAGGAGCCCTATTATGGAGCCTTTCAACTCCCCAAGAATTGCCTTTTAACTCTCCCTCCACAGTAGGACAAACAGGGGAAAGAAATTAGTCTTGGATGATGTTAGCTGTTTTGTAACTTGTAGTGCTAGTCCCACTGGAGCTCTTCTGACTCCTGTCAGATTTATCCTCTTGACATTCAAAATGGATTAACCTAAGGTATCTTTTTATAAATATAAGAACCCCCCCATCAAAACAAAACCAAACCAAACCCATAGCACTTTCTCCCTCTGCCTCTGAAATATGGGGATTAGTTAGATGGCCAAACGATATTTCCTGGATTTAGTAGTAATCTCTTCTTGACTGTAGTGCTGCTATTGAAGGAAACGCTACATGCCAACACAGAATCTGCCCAATCAACTACGTCATGCTGTCACCTACCCACAGTGTAAAAACATAAAAATATCTAAAACCTCCTTGTGCTTTCAGAGACCTCTAAAGTCACTGAGCCTGAAATGCTATCTGTAGCAAAATGCATTAAACACATCAGTATATCCCACTCAGCTTAAATTAGTGCATTCTTACCAAGAAGAGAGAAAGCTATTATTTTTTCAAACAGTGTAAGAAGAACTCAGACAAATTACTCAACCTTACTCTGGCTATCTGGTGCTGCTTACTGAAGGGAATTTTCTTTAGATGTGCCCAAATTCTGTCTTCGTGAAAACATCTCATCCTTAGGTCTTTTGCTCTAATGACTAACATACAGCTAAGTCATATGGCCTGTTGTCCTATATTATTTTGTTACTACAGGATTGTTTGGGGAAAAAAAAAAAAGGCAACGTGCTAACTCAAGCATCAGTTCAGAGCAAAAGTAATAAACATATATATCTTTGCTCCTCTAAGAAATGGATATGCCTTATAAAGTGGCGTAACTTGGGAGTGAATTTGCTTCACCTAGGCAGGTAGAGCTCAAATCAGAATTTGGCTCACACCATATGGAAAAAACCATTTACTGTTGCAGAAAGCAAAGCTGCATGTTAGAGGAAAAAGAAAATCCACATGACTTACGGTGGACTCAGCTGCAACATAGCAATCACGTAAAGAACTTGAAACTGCTCTCGCAAGATGAATTTCATGATCTTGCGTCACTGGTCACAGGCTGTAATGCCCCACACGAGATGCCACGTTGCTTTAGGAATATTTACTATAAATCTTCTAATACTATAACAAATCTTCTAATAGTATAACATGTTTTTCACTTGTAGGGCACCAACTAAACATCTCAAAGCAACTAGCTTTTTTTGCATTGTCACAATAGGTTCTCGTAGGGCTGACATGCTGAAAAAAATAATCTGACACCATGAAAAGCCTTCAGAGGCAGGGCTATCTAAGTTTCCAACTTTTATCATGCTCCTGTTTTTATAGCAAGCCTAGAACCATAGCATCTGCAAATGATAACTGTGAAAATGGTCAACATGGATTTTTCCATGTGATTAGCAACTACTGGATTCATGTAACTAAACCACTGCACAATCGCCTAAATATCTAAGATATCAAGATAAGTTCTAGCAAGACAGTAGTATCTTTCTTATTCATAAGAGGACCATAAACGTTTATGTGCTGAGCAAATATACAGTGGATTTATATTTTAATAAGAAATGCCCAGTATTTCAAATGTCCAAATTTGAGGTGTATGCTGCAAGGGACATCCTGAATTGCTATACTTTCAGCTATAATAAGGTGGTCTAGTCCAAGAGTCTTGTCAGTAGTCTTAGAAGAAGGATTGATGAAGAACAGAAATTGAAACAGCACAAAAAAAGTCAATGAGGGGAGAATGGAGAAAAGAAAACTTGCACTGGCAAGCACTGTTTCACATTTAAACAGTATTGTGCCAAAGGAAGAGCTAATATGAACTTGTCAACACAACTATTCATACAAAAAATACTATGAATAAGCAAAAAGTAAAAAAAAATAAAAATTATTACACATTCAGTGTAAATAAAAGCTTACTATGGTTTTTACACAAATGCATGTGCATGCATGGCTATATACATCCACAGACAGAGAGGACAGGCTGTCAAAAGGATCTGGCACTTAAGCAACATTTCTTTAAAATTAGAGATGCTACATTCTGAACCTTCAAAGCACATGTTGCAACTGTATTGAACCTGTGAGGATTTAGGTCAAGAATACACAATAGCTAGGACTCCTCCAGGATTATGTATGGCATGGTAAGATGAACAAGTTAAACAAGTCCTATGGAGTAGTGCATGGGAGCATTTAGGGCCCCACAGCTGGCCCCACACCTTTTGGGTTTTGCTAGCAGGACATCAAATTTGTTTTCCAACAGCATCTCCTCTCAGTGTCTGATTCGTTGTCCCTGACAATGCATCTGTTCACACAGTTGTATTCCAGCAATCCTACAAAATAACAAGCATCAGTTTTGCTGATTTAAAGCCCTATTTATGCTAAGCTCAAGATTCACATTAACAATTACTGTTCCAAGTCTGACACTCATAGTTCATACCAGCATTTATGCATTCCTCTGCTGAAACTTTTTCACATGCATCCATACTGTTATTTCAAAGCACGCAGAATAATCTTTTTAACAGTCTTTGCTGAACAGCTAAGCACGTACTTCATGTTTTGATCAGGATTCATTATACAAAGTGTAGCAAAACACTGAAAAGTGTGCTATTCATTTAGTCATGTACAAAAACACCCTCCAAATCATCTGTATGAGAAGTGGAGAGTTTTTAAACTGGATTTCATTTCTTAAAATGTGGGGTCTTCCATTTTTTATGGCTTACTATAATTGCTTCTCTCTTCAAACTGGTGATTTTGTCTAGTAATGTAGCAGTGGAACCGATCAGTTAAATGAAGCATGAACTGCAGCCTGCAGAGAGCTGGATTAAAAACTGCTGAGTTTTCAACATGATCCTTAATCAGAAAGGGTTTCTTTTAGAGGAAAGAAAATGTAAAACATAGGGGGTAGGGAGAAAAGGGGTAGAGATAACAGTTTTTTTAAAAAAATAGCAGTGCATTTTAATTTTTATATAATATGTAAACCCACAGCACCACAATTCATAAACATGTACTTCCATTAATAGTTATTAAAGACTACAGTCATGGCTTAATTTTTGCTTTTTTATATGTTCATACTGTGACTTGTTGCACACGCTGCCCACAAGAGTTATGCAAGAAAAATCACTTAACAGCAGAGCAGCCTTAACCTGTTTTTACCCGTTCTAGCAATAGTGATCATATACATTCACAGATGATCCCAAGATGCTAAACTCACAACGTGTATTTTAGTTTTGCATTGCCCTGGAATGAATAACCTTAAAGGATCAGGAGGCATGTGTAAACTCTGCCTTTTGTGCAGATGAATAAAGTCCATTTCTCGAATAGCTGGCAGAGTGAAAAGAATGGGACAAGGAATGAAATGAAGGAAAAAAAAAAAAAAAGAGAGAGGAAATGTCACATTGCTTGCCCGCAAGTGCTGCCAAATGGACATACTTGGAGAGCAACCCATTTCCCCAGTTAACGTTGAGGCCATTTTCACTACTCCTGAGCTCCTTTTTCTCTTCGTTAATCCTGTGCCTTGCAAGGTTCATTAACCCTGTTTGCACAGAAAGGTTGGGTCAACCTGACACGCTAACAAAATGCACGTATATCTGCACATACACATATATATTTCAGTTTCTTTTTAACAAGCTTTCCAACTGAAAAAAAACAACCCGGAACATATGTGGGTTTTTTTCCTACTTCACAGAAAAAAAAAAAAAAATCTAGCAAATGTATTGCTTTTAAAGAGAGAACTAAGCAGAAACTTTTCACTGATACTTGGTCCCTTCCTTCTCTAAGGTTTTAGAAAAGCAGAACGTTTCTCCAACAGAATGGCAGCTACAGATGGACCAGAACACTACCTCATCCACAGGTGCCCTGGAGCACAGTATTACATCCAAAACACAGTGCAACCTCAAAGCAAACACTGCACTGAATTTGCTGCTTTACCTGGGGGAGAAAAAGGGATGCTGCAGCAATTTTCGAGTTGAATGCCTCTAAACCAGTGCTGGTATCTGGGCTAATGCAAAATGATGTTTTGGACATCTCTGATTTAATATGAATATGTGAAAGTCTGAGATTACCTCAAACAAAATCCTGACATGGGGCTTGACAGAGATTTTTCCCTGATGGGCTATACTAAATCACATGTAATCCTGTTTATTACAAGGGCACTTGGTAGGTGCCTTCCACTGGCTCTGGAAGAGCTGCGTGGACATTTTATGAGACAACTGTGCAGAAACAGAAAGGGATGCAGCCTAAATCTAAACAGACTTTAAACTGCAGATCTGAACACTTCTGGCTTGAGAGACAGTGAAAGCTCAGAGGTCTGACTCTCAGGAAGCACCATGACAAAAAAAAGGGGTACAAAGCAGTTCCCCAAGCACAGAAGCATCTTTCCTTTGAGGTAGAAAGGTAACACTGCCTTTTCACTTCAAAAACAGAGCATTTTTTTCATTCATTTTCCTGATGGAATTGTCCTGTTTTTTCACAGAGACTGGAAGCAATTTGATCAACAGATCTATCAGCGTGTCTGTTGCACTCTGAGCCTGTCTGCCAACACCCAAAAACCAGCCTGTTGCAGGACAGTTGTGATCAATATGCATTTGACAGAGGTATAAATGAGAGACCCCTAAGACAAGCCTGTTGGCTTTGCTAACCAAAATTCCAGTTTTATGAGATTTGCAGGCTCTTTCATGGGGGCAAATAAACTTACCATGATTTTAAACAACCCAAACGCTGCTGAACAAGAGCTGGGTATCAGAGGTACTGCAGCCCGATGTTGTACACCCTCAGTGTCCCATGAAAAGTAGCACGAGTTTTTTTTGGAAGTCCGTTCCCACTGCTGATTCAATAGTTCATGGTTATACAGCAAAATATAGAAGAACTGTGCCTAAACATTAGCACAGCAACAACCTTACTGTTTATTCATCAAGTCTCCTACGCTGAATTACCTCAGCCCAGCAAGGAGTCTATTGGTAATCTAGAAAAAGGTATTTGGAGAATCTACAGAAATCCCATTTATGACTTTGCAATAATACTGTCTGTATGTCTTGATCTTGCCAAAGTTCACTTGAGTTTACGGAAGGAAAACTGCTGTCAAATTCTCCTTAGCCAGCTCCATTGTGATAAAGAGAGAAAAGAATAGGATGCTGATAGGCAAATCAGGTACAATTCTGCTCCACATTAGCCTTGTTTTAATTAAGTCAGCTATGATCTCATGGCAGGATAATTTTTTAACGTTGGTGTTTAGGAGAAGGCTTACACTGAAGGCTAGTTTGGCTGCCTTTAGCTAAGAATGTGATTCATGTGAGTGGGAGAAAACAATGCAGCAAAAGCTAAGATTTTCTGTGCACACAGAAAATAGGGGATTTGTATGCCAGAGAAAGAAACCAAAAAATAGAGCATACATCTTTTGTTTACTTACACTGTAAGGAAATTTGCTAAAGGAAGTGACAGCTTGTCCCAACAGCACCATTGCTATTAATACAATACTAGGTCCATACTGAGTATTCACATGCTGTACCCATTTGGTGCTTGTTTAAATATGCCTCCATCATCTGAATCGCGCACATTTGTTTCACTGCTCTGAATTAACAATAGTATACCATACTGTATATTTATATTTGTGAATACAAAAATAACTCTGACCCAGAATGTATTTTTTTTAATAAAACATAACATAGTCTGAACTTCTTGCCAATTACTATAGCGCACCTTTCATTCTTTACAGAAAGTCTCTTTATAGAGAAATTGTGAATATTTCATTATTGAGGCTCATTCATTTCTAAGAACAAATAATCTGATGGTTTCTCAAAACATGTGAAAAACATCTGAATCTTCTTATGTAATATGTTTTCAAGGCAATAGCACACCTCTTCAAAGCCAAGCTGAACACAGTGTCCTATGAGCCATGTAGATTTCCACTGGTAACTTATACAAGTGAATTGCATAAATGCATTAAGATATAGTTTGTAGTTAAGTAGAATGTAAGTGCTGAGTTTCACTGGCCTGAAACTCCTGATTGTAATGAATTTCCATGTACCTACTTAATAATGGGGAAAAAATCCCCTCGTTATAAAAAAACAAGTTTTCACTGTAAGGCAAACAGTATCATTTACAATATTATTCTGTCTCTGATGAAACTTGGAATTTCTTGTCTGATTTTTTAAATACAGCCAGATGCAAAACTGATAGGCAAAAAACCTCAAAGCAATAATCATCTCTCTCAAGCCACTTTCTTTAGTAAAGATACTCTAGAACTGTTCAGACTAGTCTCTTCGTTTGAGCTGTTGTATTGAAAATTGCTATTTTGCTGTACATTTTTCTTGTTTTGCATCATATTACCTGAAAAAAAAAAAAAAAAAGATACCCCTTATCTAGCCTACAACTTTCAAGACCAGCTGGGACTTAAATGTTTTTTTCCAAACAATACTTTTGATAAAAACATTTAGATTGTCCCTTAATAACACAGGAAACCAAGTCATGTTTTCAGAAATGACTTAAGAACTTGCTAGATTAAAGGACTGTCGACACATGGAATTATTTAGTAATGACTGCTCAAGAACAGCTATTCCCGAGTAACTCCATGTGTAGACACACTTATTCCAGAATAAGGTTGCTTTATTTCTGTTTAATTTAGCCCATCAAAGTGTGTTGAGCTAAACAGAAACAAGAGTGTCAGCACATGGAGTTATTCAAGAATTGCTGCTCCTAAATAATTCCATGTGTAGAGAAGTGCTTGCAAAAACTGAAGATCAGCTCTGTTATCCCCAGACATGTTATCTCTGGTATCACAATTAATATAAGGCACTTTCTGGTATATGTACTGCTTCTTATTCTATTGCTTTCATTATTTCAGTTCAAGAAAAAAAAATCTTTTTAAATTCAATGTTCATTGTTAAATGTGAGCTGAACAAATATAATTATATAGTCATTCAAATACAATTCTTTTAGAATTCTTTTAGAGATTAAGTAAACAGTTTGGCATATTTTGTTTTCTGAACAAACAGATCTTTAAGGAGGGCATTTATTCTTGTAAACTCACCGTACACAAAAAAGCCAGCTCTTTTTGAGGTACTAGGGATGACTGAAAGTAATTGGGATTTGGTTTTCCTGAGATGGAACTAATATGGCCAGCTGCTGAATTAACATTTGGATAGACATTCTGTTTTGTTTTAGGTAATAAAATAAAGAATTTGTTCATCTTGTTAGAGAGACTCACTACCGGGTAATCAATCACAGCACATGCTAAAAATCACATTTTCAGCAAGGCGCAAATCTGTCAAAGAGTGTAATTATTACTGAAAAATTTTGTCAAATACCTATAATTATTGGACTTAATAGTAACATGTTAGGCCTGGCTAGAATACAGCATTAGTGACATATAGGCTTTTCCCTCTGGAGACCGAAGTTCAAATCCAAAGTGGTAAGAAGTGAAAATGGATATTGATAGTCCTACAGCACCTACTAGACCAAATCACAAAACCACAACCCAGCTGGGTGTTATTGGAAGCCTATGGTGAGGAAAGGCCCCTTGCTGGAATATCAGAAGTAAAGCAGATCCACTTCAGTGCATCCCTGAAACTCCCATGAGCTGTGCTTGACTCTAGCCATCATTTTTAGTCACATTTCCCATGACCATGTGAAGATGGAACTACAAAATTATCTTTTATATTCACCTATAATGCCCTGTGTAATAAAACCAGTATGATAGCACTAGTGTTTCGTCTACCAAGATCATTGTTTTGTATTAGCTAAAACAAATGTACGTTCCTAAAAACATTCATAACTTCATTGTAGTTTTGTGTAAAAGCATGTGCTTACAGCTGAGAATGAACATGTGCCCATGATTTGCCTTAAATACACTTTAATAACAGAGAAACTCAGAAGGGAATAAATAGTTAACAGAAGAAGAAAACCCTAACATTGTCATTGTTATAATACTTTTATTTGAAATTGAAATTAACTTTTGTTTTTTTAATGAGAAGGTTTACTTACTACAGGTACACAGTGAAAAAAGTGCTAGAAAAGTATATGCATGGAGGGTTATTATATATAATCTCTTACTGCTGAAACATGCACTCAGAAGCTGAAAAGCACATAGTACTAGTCCTCTTTCCTTTAGCGTTATTGTCCAGACTTTAACTAAATGTTCACTCACAGCTTTTGTGCAACAGCCGTGGAAACCTGAGTTCACAGAGAGGACCACTCATTCCATAAGCATTTTGTTTTCTCCTACTCATGCATTGTGAGACCCCTACTTTATTTGCTTCACACTCTCCAACCCTTACGATGAATACAGAATGATTAATTACTTCAAGGTCCTTTCCATGAGTGAATATAAATACTTCAGAAATATTGATACATTTAGCTTCAATACACTCCTGGCAGCCAACTGGTACGACAACACTCTCACTTTGCAGATCAAAACTAGAAAGGCAGAGTGATTATGGCCAAAAACATCAACTAACTTTACATGTGTAAAAGCTGGATTTTTCAAAATAAAGGTACCTCTCAGTTTCCATGATCTGACTGACCTGAGGACAACTGCAGATACTCCAGATAATTCTACTGAAGTCAGCACCAGGACCCATTGAACATCTACGCTGAGCCCCTTGCATGTCCTTGCAGTGTCTTTTTCAGAATCACCTTACAGTATATCTGCATTTTGGGTCATGAAAATGAAGAATTAATTGCAGTTAGCATCACATGACAGTTGATAGAATCAAGTACAGCTTCCATTGATTTCAGCTGCAAGTATTAAAGTCAACCTTTCTCAAATTCAGGTCTTTAGATCTCACATTCCACTTCCAGAAAATGGGAGTGTTTTATATTTAAAAGAGTTCAGATCACAAAAGAATTCAGTAACAGAGATGAGATAAAAAACAGTGAATGCTCCCCTGGGGAACTGGAATATCAGTGTTTAACTTTTTTACCCTGGCATTATCCTAATACCAAAAAATGAGTGTAAAAACGTTATAAAAGCCACATGCGCAGTATTTTGTTACTAAATCTGAAAACAGCGTGGGTGTTTCCAAAAGGTTAACTAAGCTTACACAAGAAGATATTGGGGAAAATGTGATGGCATTACAAGCCCTGTTTTAGGAGGAATCACGTAAAGAAAGTGTCAAATATCAAGCAGAGAAGTAATTTTTTCTAGTTAGCATTGTGACTTCATACACACTTTCTAAAAGCTGAGCAAACAGTAGATAAAGGACTAACTGGGGGGATTTCCACAAAATGCAAGCCTGTATTTACTTACGCACGCAGTTGAGGTATTCATTTAAAACAGACTTCTGCAGTGCAAAGTGCCATTAACTCACTGCTAATTTCAAAATGCTGTTGGATCCATCTTTGGTATAAAAAACCTTACATACCAGATCTTTTACTCGATTGTTATTGTCACTGAATCCAAAAAGGATGCAGCTTAATGGTTTACAAGGCTTTTTTAGATGAAAAACGAAGCACAGTCTTTGGCAGTTTAATGAAATCTATTCACTACCAGAGATGCTTAACAGGGTTTTTAGTAGAACTGCCGTTTCTGTGTTTTAAAAAGTACATTTATAGCTCTCCACTTCTGAGATCTGGGTCTGGATTTTACATTTATGATTTGTTGGGGTTTTTTTCCAGTCCAGAGTGCTTACGCAGTATGGATGCCTATAAAAACAGAGATGAATTTAGATTATCCACCTCGCACTTATAAATCAGAACTACCTCCTCAACTTAGGCATTGAGTAAATTCCAAGAGATAATATCTGAATAAACTGCCAAGATTTTCTTATGGCAGCAGTCAGAAAAAAAAGTCAGTGTTAGGCAATTTTGACTCAACAACTTTAATAGGCCACTGTGGCACAGCAGTGCCCAAGCCAAAGGATGCTTTGCTAAACCTGAGAGAAAAAAAAAGAAAAATGAGGCTTCCTACTTTGGTATCTTGAATGAAACCAGGATTAAAAACAAAACTTAAAAAAAAAACACACAAAAAAAAGAATTTTCTATATTTGATAAGCCCATTCTACTAGTGAAAGCTTGTCTGTCACAGAAGCCCAGTTTGTCATGAACTAAAACATGCTAATTATACAAATGGAATAAAAATGAAAGAGATAACACCTATGATCCTAAGAAGAAAAAAAAAAATATCAATATCAAATATTTGCAGGTAAGGATCTCAACCTTGAGTGTTTATAGTCAAATTCCCATATTCATAGATTGGTATTAAAAAAGCCCAAGTAACTTGATTTAAGAGCCAACCATATATGAATCCTAAATGTGTCAGGAAAAAATAACTTCTGTCAGATTATTTTTATTCAATATCTACAGAGAAGTTTAATTACCTGACTCTACCCTCCAGGCTGGAAATCACTGCCTCTCTCATTTACTTCCTCAGCAGCTCTAGGTAATATTTCCAAATTCTACACTTTGAACACCCAAACAGGTCACCCTACTGCACTGACTGGCAACGCCAGATATTTCTTATAGTCTTTGCTGTGTTCTTTTACGATTCTTCTCCGTTAGTCTAAGAGCAGCTTACTACCCTGCCTCTCATCCTACTACATCCAGGAAAAAAACATCCCATTCTCACTTCATTGCATGGAAAAGTTGGTGATACAGCCTGTTCTCAACACTCCAACCCACCAAAACACGTCCCTTCTCCTCCTTCCACTTCCAACACCACCAAGGCTTATTCCGTAGCTTTCAGGGAGGAAAGCTTTGCACAACATGCCCAATGTATTACACTCACCTTTATTTCATATTGTTCTCAGACAATTTTATTAAAAAGCTTGAAAACGTCTACTGTCAGTAGAAAAGTGCAAAAACATAGAAAGGGACACAAGTTTGTTAAAATACAGGACTTTCAAAGTTGAAGTTAAATATGCAGGAAAGCCAGATCTATGAAAATTAGGTTTAAAAGTTATAGTGTCATGTTGATACCACTCCTTTTTTCAAGTCCCTGTCTTTTTTCCTAATAAGCAGGCATGCCTTTCTTGTGAGCATTGCAGGTCTTGCTGGTACAGCAAACTGAAATTAGCAGGGCAAGGGCATTCTGTCCCATTGCCATGTTCATATCTCTAAACATTAGGTGTCAGTTGATTATATTTCAGATATCAGCAGAAGTCTAATGGATTTATCCTTCAACTTAATCTACTCAAGCAAGTTCAACATGGGTTTTTAGGTCAAAATGAAGAGAGCAAGCAAAAGAAGCAGTAGGTAAATGCTTCTGTCAAACTGTCACAAGTGGGAACTCCTCTGCTTTGTATTTAAATTAGGAAAAGAATATTTATCTCAGGAACAGGCTGCTTCTGTCAGTTTGGAAGTAGACAGTTGTCCTGGTTTCAGCTGGGATAGAGTTAATTTTCTTTGTAGTAGCTGGTACAGTGTTATGGTTACGGTTTAGTATGAGAATAATGTTGATATAACACACTGATGTTTTCAGTTGTTGCCAAGTAGTGTTTACACTAAGCCAAGGATTTTCAGCTTCTCATGCCCAGCCAGCAAGAAGGCCGGAGGGGCACAAGAAGTTGGGAAGGGACACAGCCAGGACAGCTGACCCAAACTGGCCAAAGGGATGTTCCATACCATATGACATCATGCCCAGTATATAAACTGGGGGCAGTTGGCTGGGGGGGCACGGATCGCTGCTTGGCAAGCGGTGAGCAATTGCATTGTGCATCACTTGTTTTGTATATTCCAATTCTTTTATAATTATTATTGTCATTTTATTATTGTTATTATCATTATTATTATTTTCTTCCTTTCTGTCCTATTAAACTGTCTTTACCTCAACCCACAAGTCTTACTTTTGTCCAATTCTCTCTCCCCATCCTACTGGGTGGGAGGAGAGAGCAAAGCAGCTGCATGGTGTTTAGCTGCTGGCTGTGGTTAAACCATGACAACAGTGTAAATTATTTATAAAGAACAATGAAAGAGAAAGAATGCCAGAGTGAAATGTATGCATGAAATATTTTTTCTAACTTTGAATCTAATTCAATGCCCAAATTTTACCTTTATTCTCAAACATACAAGGCTATGCCTACCATTCACTGTAGTTACCTCCCAATATGTAATAAAATTAAATTTCCCCCTCAGCTGTTACCCTTCATTCTCCCCTTCAGAATCCAAAGAAACGCAGAAATGAAAGCACATGACTCACTCCCACTACTAGCAAAACTGCTTAGCATTTATATATTAAATCAGAGTCCTCCGCATTACCTCTTCTGTCAGACATGCTTTGGCTTTGTTGGCGTTGGGGTTTTTTGCATATAAAACGTGCCATAAATTCTTACTTAATCTACTAGAGTATATCTATAATTTACCAGTAAATCAAACAAAAACTAACATGGGGTAAATTTAAAGTGTAACTATTTTATTTCACTATTTTTCCTCTAAGTATAACAGCCACTGGATTTAGAAGCAGTTAGCTGAAGTATCTCTCGAGTTCCATGGCCAAAACTAAAGGCATTATCTTTGGAGTCAATGAAGTCTGCAGCTGCTGGAATCTGGAATGGAATGCATCTTTTCATTAGGCTGGTGCCAAATTAGAAATGCCTGCTCATCCAAATGAACCATGAATGCAGTACTTTAGAAATATCTGCTCTTTGCATGTAACTCAGCATGCTAGAGAATGTGACAAGCCTAGTAACACTCCATCTTTGGCACTTGCGAGGAAATGAAAAATGTCACTGCCAGGGTCCTTGACTGAGCACTCACAGTGCTGCCCTGTCCTGGAGGTGCAAAAGCAGACTGAAATGCCACCTCCATTTCTAGCCCCACGCTGCTGCTCAAAATAGAGTATTTTACTGTTAGATTACTTACATGGGGAGAAGATCATAAAGCCCCACGTAACTAAAAACAGAGCTGGAAACCACAGTAAGAACCAACAGGCTGTTACCCTGCTTAATTAAAGAGCATGGAAATGTGACTTGCTATACATCACGGTACAAACAAATCTCCCTCAGCTAACACACTGACGCTGGCTTGCTCACTGCCATATCAGCCTAAGACTCTACTTGCTCTTTCTCTCTCTTTCTCTGAGTGTGGTAGCCCAGAATCACAGGTTGCAGAAGGATTCAAGGTATCTATCTAATTATGTCTTTTCTTTTTTTCTCCCAAATAGACTAGAACTTGCTGCCTTGCTAGCATTTTGTACTAGCTGGAATTTCTCAAGTGGTGAAGGATTCAGTGAGTCCAGGCACATAGGCACAGACAGAAACTGGCAGCAACTTGCTGAAAAAATAATAGGGAGGAAAATGAAATTAATCAAACTCTTGTCTATCCCTCAGCCAATGTTCAACGTATATTATCCATGAACATTTTATAGCGTTCAATTTTAAAAGCCTCTAAGCACAGTGATTTCAAAGACTGCTCTGGGGAGATCATTCCATAGGCTAAGTGCCCTTATGAAAAAGTCTTTCTGAACTCCTGAATTACAAAAGAATCCTTTAATTTTTATCATGTACATCTCAGTGGATCAAAACTCGGAGTTTGTATGCTCTGGACCGTATCCATGTAACTATAATAAATTAAAAATAAAAGGGTTATTTAACCCAAACTCACTTGCACGCAATTCTGCTGATATTTTACTGATTATATCTAGACTTATTATTAAGTATTAGTCACAGAGTATGGTTAAATTTTTCTGACACTTGCACATATAAAATACTCTCATTAGCTGATACAAGAAACTGTAAGGGCCAGAGCATGCAAACATCTATTATACAGAGTCATGGTGTTTATTATCACAAGCAGTCCCACTGAATGTCACAATTCATAATATTCATTAAAAAAGAGAGTGCTACAGCTGTGAACATTACAGCCACTTTGACAACACTCATTTGCAACAAGAAGTCATTAGAGAAAGTGTGGTATTTGAACAACTAAGTTTTTAGTCATCTTTTGTTATTGCATATATATGACAACTTATACTATGACAAAAAAAATCTTAAAATTTGTTCAGTTATTCCTAGAATGACTGAGAACTGATTGTGCATGGTATACCACACTGCTCAGGGGAAAAAAGACAGCAAAATAAAGGCAAGGAACCTGCCAGCCCTTTCAACAGACACCTAAAAAAAAAAGTCAAACAAATATTCCTATAACTGAGGTCGACAGAACTTAGACCCAGTGTGGCCTTCTCTCAAGAAACAGCAGAAATCCAACCTTGAGAGTTCACGTGCTTCACGCCACAGCCAGCTTTCGAACAGCCAACCCTGTTGATGCTACTTTTCCAATATTTTGAATGTTTATTGCAATGAGAAATTGAAGGAGAATTCAGTGGGCTCCTTTCTTTTATTTTACACACACAAACACACAGGAATAAATGTATTCAGCAAACAGTGAACCAAAGTAGGAGGCCTGTGTTCCTGATGCCACCACGGAAGGAAGCGCACTAATAGATGCATGTAAAGTACTGAGCAAGCGGTTGCTGCTTGGCAAACGTCCGTTAGTTTGGCAGACTGATGATAGCTAACAGTAAACATTGCTATTTCTTACCTCTAAAACAGAGCTTTCAATCAGTACATCAAAAGCACCTTCCAAAAAAGATGCATCACTTCCACTTACTGAGACAGTTGAAAGTTGCCCACCTTAATGGCAATAACATGCACACACACAGTATTACAACTGACAAAATCTTATCCTAACTGGAACCAACAAAAATACTGGATGTTGCCAAAGAGAGAATATACAAGGCATGCAACCACTAAATATGGAAGTGGAAAGAGAAGATCTAAGAAAAATCTGAACAAATAAAAAGATCAAACCCAAATCACTGGTTTGTTGCAGACACTGAATTAAGAGTTACCGCACCTGCACTCTGCAGTGCCAGAGATGAGGGCACTCTCATCATACTCTCTGTCACCATCAGGAGCTCCAGAAACAGTTTAGGAAATAAATATTCTTTCCATTTAGGAAGGAAGTATTTTGTAGAAGAACATACATAAAGAAATACTGCTCTTGCTATTCTCATAGTGCCTCAATGAGCGCTGAAGTGTGGGAAGCTGTCCACAGCACACAGAAGGTGCCTACCTCCTGTACCACAGTACAGAGGAATCTCTTCTTCTGGTGAGTCAGGAGCCATTTTGGCCATGCAGTGAAACCCAGCAATTACCCAGAAAGGTGTGCACAAAACTTCTCTTCTTAATACAAAGCAAGGCACTTCAGAATGTGCCATGGGGTATCTACAGCATGAGACTAAAATGAGGAAAAACAATTATAAATGTAATGAATTAACTTTCAATTCCGCTATTCATGAGCCTTCAGATTTTGCTAGTGAATTATCATACAATATTATATCATAATGATAGTTATTATATCTTATAACTATCATTACCAGTAAAAGACTACATATTGCTATTTAAATTTTAAGAGAATAAAAAATGGACTACTTGAGTTAGGTATGTGATTTAGCAGGTGACAAATCTTAGCTTTTTTGTTGCTGCAAAATCAAGCAGTATTCAAGAGATATTAGTTCATTTATGTTCAATAACTTTCACCCTTAGGCATAAAATTATTATAATAGACATAATTCCAATCAACTATAAGCTATAAAGACATTACAGAAAAGAAGTTACAGTCTATACAAATATATAACAGCTCCACTAGACATAAAGATTAGATCCACATGCGACTTCACTAAATGTTTCAAACGTTACATCACTAATTATGTGATACTGTCACTTCTGGTAAACCACAGATGTAACATGAAAAATATTCAGCTTGGTCTCATGTAGATCTTATCTCAATGTGCAGGTTCCAAAAAAAACTGAACCAAGCCTTTTGATCTCTGCACTGTATTAGCTGTTAGCTTAAGAGTGAGCTTGCTGAGCTAAGGAATTTTTGCAAGACTTGCTTCAAATCTCCACATGATAGAGGCAAGAGGTTGCACTTAAAGTATGAAATGCTAACTTTCATTTAAATCACATATTGTAGCATTTATGTAAATCATCAAGGTTAGCTTATGTTTTTGATATTAGATACAATGTCCCTTAGAGGAGTCCTTGTCTCTCATTCCTTTGGATTTTGCGTAAACAAAAGCAAAGTTCAGTTCAACAGCTTGTGTCATGTAGCTAGCTTAAAATTAAAATTTCTCCAAAGGTTTCAAAATTCAACAGCCACAAAAGCACTACATCAAAACACTTTATTAGAAGAACCTGCAGGTACAGGTGATACTGAATTAGCTGTACCTCCCATAAATAACAAAGGTCAAACCTTCATCTAGGTTAGTATTTCATTCTTCTGTGTGTCAGCATCACTGGCCTCCAAGGTTTCATTTGCAGTGCACGTGAATGAGGTTTCAATGAATGATGAGATTTCACTTGGACACAGCAGGTCCTGAAGCTAATCCAGCACGTGGAGTGTGGCTGCTGGGTGGGGAAAGGGACAGACCAAGAAATAAAAAAGTGACAATAAAGGTGCAGGAAAGGGAGCCAATGTTCAGCAGAAGGAGAAAAACAGAGCAGAAACGGGAGAGAGAAAAGGAAAGGGGAAACAAACACCAAACTGAACGAAACGACAGGAAGACAAACCAAAATTCTCAGGTTTTATGTCCAGCAATTAAGAAGCCCATTTCTAACAACTACAAAGCCTCTACTCTTTGGAGCAGCGCCTTTTTGATGATTCAGAGTAGCTTACACAGACAGTACTTGGTACCAAGATTTTATTACTCCTTCAGGTACGATATATTTCCTATGCAGGCCCCTTGGCAACTGAGAGGCTACAAGTGACGCCTTGAGAGCTGTTTGCAACCTCTGCCTGTCCCAGCATGTGGCTTCCCGCCTGCCGAGATAAGAGCTCTCACCGGCCCCAACCCCTTCTGCTTAGTGGACGTAAACACATCTGAAGCACCGATGGAAGTGGCTTAGCAGAAAGCAAGCTTGCTTCTGGTGGTGATATAATGCCAACAACGCACAGTGATGTGCAAGATCCAGAAAGGTGTTTTCTTCTGTTATCTTCCTCCATCTTACCAATTTTATTTTAACCTAGAACTGACTACTACACAAATGTTCACAAATCTCTACAGCAGCTGCTTCATCATGCCAGCCACCCTCTGAAACAGGACACCATACCTGATAGATCACTAATTTGGATCTAATATGATGACAGAGTAGCTTCCTCCTGGAGCCTGCTGTACCTGAACCTTCCTGAAGGAAGGATGATGGGGGAAAACAGAGTCCTGGCTTTCTCACATCTAATACCTACGGAGTGAAAATTCAGTCTCCATCACAGCCAGCAGATATTTTCCCATGAGTTCAACAGCGCCAGGGTGGTGTAAACAGGTTTTCATCTCCTTGGCCACTGGCTATAAACACGTACGAGGGAAGAACAATAAAGAGAGCCCATAAAGCAGGGTGCTAATATTTTCTTCTATACTGGAGAATAAAGTAAACAAAATTCAACAGTTACTCTATTTGGGGTCTTCAACACTTTTGTAAAACAAAGTAAAGAGGAATAGCGCCAAGGTGTCACTCAGGCTGTGCAGAAATTCTCCTGAGAACAGTAATCTGTAGAAGAAACAACCACGGGCAGTTTTGCAAGGCTGCGCTGAGTTTTGCCAGGCGTTTAAAAACTGCGCTATGTCCTCTGCAGCAATGAGAAAAATAAGCACAAGGAAAGAATAATCTCAGAAAAAGGAGGTATAAAAAGCTGCACAACAGCAGGCAAAGGAGCGAAGAAATCAGGAAAAAAAATGATTTATGAAGTTTCCCCTCTTCCTCTTCTGCTGCGATATACATTAATCAGGGCTCCTGTCTCTTTTTGGGACCTTGATGAAGATGAGGTGAAACCAAATATGTTTAACGATGTCTGAAATGAGGCATGAAATTGAACCATTGTTTGATTCTGTGTTGCCTTTGCTTTCATAAGCAAGGCAGCTCTTTAAGCCTGGGTGGTACACCAGCATTCACTGGAAGACTGCTGAAAGGAAATATATTTTGCTTTCAAATATTGTTCTTTTTCCTTTTTAAAGCTTAAACTGACCAACTTGCTACATACATCATCTGAATCTGTTGCACAGATGACAAAACAACATTTAGGATAAGTAGCCAAGGACAAACAAATGTCACAATTTCATAACCTGATAGTAAAATTGGAGAAAAGAAAGAATATAAACAAAGAAAGGTTATCTGGGAAAAACTCACCATGAAGTGATCTAGAAAATAAAAATTCTAAATGCACTGGAAAATTTGGGAATTAAGTTATTTAAATAAAAGAGTTTGGATGCCTTTAAAACACTATTCTGATACAAAAGCTTAAATTAGGGGACTTGCATTCAAACAACTAAGTTTATATCCATTTGCCTCATACTTGACTTGATTTTTAAAGACAGTGATATGATAGGCCTGGAGCTACTCTGTAGTCATTTTTTATTTATTTATGTCAACCTTAATTCTGGGATTAATAGCAATATGATAGGATTAATAGCAGGAATGAGATATGGCTCTGGATTTAGTATACTTTGCACTGGAAAAGAAAGCAACAGTTGCCACGTTAAAAAGAACGGTGGGGTGAGGGAGGTGAGGACAGAGCAAGATGTTCAGAGGATGGGAGCAAACTTTTAGCTTTATGCTGTGGTGGCTGGAGTTAAGCCTGCAATTCTGTGAGAGGACGGTAAGCCTTGTATGAGGAGGACGCATACATTTAAAAGGAGTAAAAATTATTCCTTGAAATGTTTTGTCCCCAGCTTTGTTACTTTGATTTAGGAAATGCTAATCCCACTGTAGGTTACCAACAGGAAGGCTCATCTTGATTGCTACTTCCATTTGAAGCTTTTGAGGAAGCAGAGGTGATGCACAGGGTACAGTGTCCCTCAATGTGATAAAGCACCCACCAGAGGGAAGGACCACCTGCATTTCTATCATTTCAGCAACCACATCACAGAATCCCTCTATCAATCGACTTAAGAGCTATGCAAGTACCAGTTTGGCTCCTGCTGTTCAAATTCCTGTTGGAAGGCAGTCCCAGAACCTCAGTTTCTTGTAGTCAGGCTTTTTTCTCCCTTTTCCAGCCTCAGTTCTTTCATGGCTAGCTGATAGCCATTTGTGCTTTTACTAGCAGTTCACTCTGCAAGCCTCTTCACTTTTGGCTGCTTTTCTTAGCTGTTACTAACAGAACATGGCTACTGGTTGATTTTCTCCATATATTCTTCAGGTTTGAGTCCTAACACCTACAAGTGCAGCTCTCCAATTTCTGGCTGACAAACAGGCAAGAGGTGCGTACAGTTCAGCACACTGTATAAGCCACACGGGACTGCCCCGATCAGAAAAACAGCCCCCAAAAATAAATGTGGTAGAGTTTTGGATAAAAATAGCAGCAGCAATGTCAACTCTTTGAGAATGTTTTCAAACGAGCTTTCTATCCCTATTTAGCCAGAGTACACACATCAGGGATAAACTTCAGATATGTAAGAAATGCATGTTACGTTCACCCTGGCTTTTTTTTTTTTTAATGTACATATTTACGTTAACTGAGTACATATAGGTGTACACACACGCACACATTTTAGTAAGGATTTTTTCTGTTAGAAACCCTGCATATTTATGCATGCAAATGCAGCAAATTTTCCCATGGATCACAGCAGTTAAATTTGTAGAACTCAAGGACTACATGTTTGCATGCAAATGAAAGAAAAACAGAGAAACACAGCAGGAATTGGCATCTGCCATACAAATGATGTGTTGTGTGTATTAACAAATGAACAGCACACTCCCAAGGGAGTTAAAGTGCATGGACCAGAAGTTTACTTCCTTGCCAATTTATTTCAAATATTTCACTAGTTGTTCTTGCTGCAAAGAGCACACAAATACATTTGATGTCCAATCAAATCTCTTCGGTTTTTAAACAGTTTGCATTCTATTTTTAGAAAAAAAATATATGCACTAAAGAAATAAACAGAACATTAAAAATTAATGATTTCATGTTCCGTAGCAGCATAACATGCATGCACCTTTGATTAGCTGCTGTAAGTGAAGTTAAATGTATCAAAAGGCTATATTATGGTTGTAATTAATTCATAACAATGGATTTGAATAGTTACCCAAAGCAATGGCAGTCACAACTGAATGTAATAAAGCAATTCTAAAAGTAATTTGCATGCATAGTTTATAAAGGTCATAGAACTCTTTTAAACATATTTCTTTGATTATAAACAGCTGTCATACAACAGTATATTCAATTTTTCCAGCTATACTTCCAAAAAAATATTACATTCATAGCATAAGGTGAACTAAGTCATACTATAAACGCAGGCTTTGTGCATGATTTTAACAAATCACAGTCCAGCTGATTTTAAGAATCCAAAATATATCAAAGCATAAAAAGCTCAATATCCAAAAAGTTATTGTAAAATTTCCCAAGCAAGTTCAGTTATACCAAGTTTTCTTAGATTACAAGCCTGCTGAATTTTAGCAAGGTTTTGAGAGTCAGTGGCATGTAAAATATATACAAAACTACCAGTTCTAAGCTTCCACTTTGCCCACTGTCCTCTCTTCAGAAGAGGACTACTCCCTAAAGGACTGGTCCTCAGTAAAAGCACATTTGAAACAGATCCACTGCAACTCAGATGTTTTTTGAAAACATCCTTTAAGGTGTCAGAATACATACATTTGCCATTGAAGCCAAAAGATGATAAGCGCCTATTTGCAATATAATTTGAAAGTTAATACAATGTTAAACTCCACATAAACTAAACCTTTCAAATGCAAGATACATTCTCTTACCAAAATAACACATGAAAAAAAAGCATGTGAGGCTGAGAAGGGGTGGAGAGAAAAACTACATTTTCTTGCAGCTTTTGATCCTTAAAATAGAGCAGCATATCAGTGACTTCTGCATCTTGTCCAACCGTATGGTAAATACCATTTGTATGTAAGGATTTTTTAAAATTTTGGTATCTATTTATGCTGACGACTTTCTTCCATTAATAGTTTCTGTGAAATCAGTGTGACTTCTAGGCAGCACAAGGCACTACTTCAGCATGAGTATGGACATCAGAATGTGACCCTACATCTCTGCTTCCTTTGAAAGTGATACAGCTAACCCACACTTCAGCAGAATATCAGGTTAACACTTCAAGGGGCTCACCGAAGTGTACAGGGCAGATCCTCAGCTAGTGAACAGATTCAAGAGCTGAGTGAGAGAGTGTCTTTTTGTTCTGTGAAAACATACATAATTTCAGAAATAGCCCCCATCCCAGAAGAGAGGGGGGGAGGGGAAAAAAATCAAAAGAGGATTTTCAAATAAAAATGTAACAATGCTCCAGTTTTGGTCAATCAAAGCACTTTAAAAGTTGGTTTTCAAATTCCAAGATAGGTTAGCTTGTACTTCATTACAAAGTTGCCTGAACATGAAAGACCTTTTCATTTAAAAAAAATGTTGACAGGGACATTTTAACTATCTCAGATCTTTTTTCCCCTCAGTTTTTTTGAGTTGAGCCATAGATCAAAACAGACTGTGTTGTAAAAGCTTTTTTGAAGATGAGCCAGATTTCTTTTTTGACAGCTCTTCCCTCTCAGAAATTCACAACAAATTGCTGCCTAGTTCTAATGATTGAACTTTCCTGTGAAAGTTTTCCCAAATCTATAGCTGAAGCCAATCTTCATCAAGAGTCATCCATGAGCAAGCCAAAAGCCTCTAAGTAATTTAAATGACATTCTGTGAACAGTAGGGGATTATCATCATTGCCAGGAGGAAAAGAGATGTTCTTTCCTGGAAAGTCCTGACCAAGTTTCTAAAGAGACCTTCGTACTGAGAAGTCTAGACTTCAGACTAAGTCAATGGGATTATCTTCTTTGGGGCTTTTTCAACATGGAATGTGTGTTTCAAAATTATTTAGGTATTTTTTCAAATGATACATCCCCAAATTTCAAAGCTTCTGAAGAAGAACATGTATGCAGATACTAAGGGACAACATCTCTAGACTTTCTGACTACTGAGGAAGGAAGTTGAAGGTGCAGGATGAGCACCGAGTTGAGAGCAGTCCTCATGGAACACAAGGATGAACAGAGATGACAAGTCGGTGTTACAGTATGTAAAAGGATGAGAGCGATAGTGCTGTGCCTAAGCTAATAACGCCATCTGATGCTATTACGAAGAATGTAGAGACATCAGAGAAGCTTGAAAGAAACAGCCTAATGTTCAGCAGGACTTATACTCACAATAAGCTAATAAACCTCACTAGAAATAAGGTCACCATACAGTCAAATAACTGTACAGCATTGCCTACATGAGTTAACCAGAATCTTCTAACTAATATTATCCCACGTATTAAGGGTTCAACAGTTAACAGTTTTACTGGTCCACTCTACAAAATACTTGCAGCAGGAAGGACACAGGGATGAACAATCCTTGACCATGCATGAACTCACCAGGTTAGTTCAGTATTATCTACTGAATGAGACAGGGAATGACAGAAGAAGGGAAAGCCTTATGCTTGAGGCAAGGGTATATATATTCATCCAAAAAAAATCAATTCCCTCTTTACCTTTGCAACACTGAGCACAACATTTCAATACAAATTTTGGTTTACAGCCCTTAACTGCAGATGCACAAACTGAGACACCTGGGATCTACTACAGACCTCCAGTGGAAGTCAGCAGGACTTGTAGAAACTCAACATTTGCAGTAAGGAAGTATAATTTGGGGGAAGTCTTAAATGGACTTTAAAAGATCTTGAATTTTAATTCTGGATTTGTTATTGATCTGGATAAATTTGTTATTTTTGAAAGAACTCTTCCTCCTAGGGTGGCAATATTAATGGAGATAAAGCCAATAATACATAGATGGTGCTCAGTGATGAGGCTTGCTAAACAGAACAAGAGTGTGTGCTCTGGATTCAGTATACACTGAATGTTGATGATAAACATCTTTAAGCAGCTGTCCTGCTAATTAAAGTCCTGATTCTCAAAAGCACTGAAATCTGTGCATCAATCAAATTGCTAATCATCAATGCTCAGCCCTAAAGGAGCTTTTGCACTCAACCCCAGCCCTTCTACCTTCCCCTACGTAGCCACCGAAACTACAACAGCCTCTGTGTATCACGAAACCCTCTGGCCCCTTCAGCTTCAACTCATGAGTGCAACAACTTCCGCAACACTGTGCCCCATCAGACAGCACCATTTTGATAGATTTGCATCTATTTTGAAAAGACAACTGGCAAGAAAATAATGGTCACTGACACCAAGTTACTGTTAGCCAGAATATCTTCTCTTGAACAAGCCACCTGAGCAAGAAACAAAGCTCTTGAGCTAGAATGCCATCAAAGGAAGGTCTGTTACACTAGCGAACAGCCTGCTTGCAGATTCTCTGCTAAAATTCACGAAGCATGTGTCAAGTATACCGTCTCTGAGCACTTCATCTTGTCCAACTTGTCTGTTCCTCTTTTTGCTTGCTTATTTTATTCCCTTTTACTGTTTCATGATACAGGTTTTAGTTGCACAATTTCTTTGAAAATTGCAGGGAAGGGAGGAATTGGATGAAGCATAATCTTTCATAAACCATATAGTGCTTTGATAATCCCCAACACAAATTACACCAGGACAGTATATATTTTTAGCAGAGCATCTGGTACAGAGGCGTATGTTAGGGTCCCTGTGCCCAAATGAAACTCGGAATAGAAGTCGCCACCATTCACTGTAGAGATGATCTACACAGTTGTGTTCCTGCCTGGCGTTCACAGGATTCTCCTAAAAACTTTTTTGACATGCTGGTGTACGTCAAGCTAAACTCCAAGGGTGACAGAAAAGGACTGGTATGGAATTCTTGATTCGTACGTGTTGAAGCAGGAAAGGCAGATATTTTTTTGGCCTAACCAAATTGTCCTAAAAAAGGTAAGTCATGATTAATGCTGTCTTTTGCTGACTACTTTTAGCGATTTGGCTGAAATGACTTTTGCTTCACCATAGAAGAAAAATTATGTTTAAAGGGACACACTTGAGTCAAAAATATCTGATACATTTTCCCCCCAAATCAACTCCCTTAAAAAACCTCAAACCACAAATAAGTGTTTCTTACATGCTCCCCCCCCCCCCAAAAAAAAAAAAACAAACAACAAAAAACCTCACCAAACCCAAAGGAACTTGAAATACTGAAAAAAGTAAAAAAAGTCTCACTGGAATCAAGATGGGATGAAGAACATCACTGAGTTTAGCAGTGATTTAAAAGCTGCAGTTCAAATGTCTACTCTAGAGATATATGCTACTGCTGCCAAACCAATTACTGAAACCTGCTTGAAGAGGAATTATGCTAAATATTTTATTACTCTGTAAATAGATATGAAAAATTCTATACTTTAGACTAGGAAAACCTGTAATAGACCAATTCTGAAAAATTACATGACAGAATGAAAGACAGCACCTTCTGTACTTCTGTATTAGCTGAGTCACAGTGTTGATGTTTCCCTGCATTGGTGAAGCCTTTTGCAATACTGTGAAGTTGTATTTCAATGGAGAAGTACAAGACTGGTATATTACTGAGGTCTGTTTGATATACTCGCTATATGAAAATGTAGAGAGAAACTCAATCTCTGGGCTCAGCTTACAGATTTTGATTACTTTTCAGAAAGATTTTTAAGTTTAAAATTTTATAAAACAAAGAGAATGATGAAAGAAAAAAAATCATGTTAAATTCTGTAGCCCTAGGGCACCATCACCTACTCTTGCTATAAGGAAACACACGACTTAGTTTCTCTTGCAGATGATCTGTGATGTCCCTTCTATGCTTTATTATGAAGCAGATAAATGACTCGCTAGAAACATGGTGAAAGCTTTTGGAATTCATTGTGCTGTGGAAAACAAATGAGAAACTTAACTTGTTGCATGAGGGATTACCCTTCACAGCATAGCTTTTACAATGTGAAACTAATTATTGCAGGGAAGATTTATGGTGTTTACAGTCAAGAATTCAGGGTCATTTTGACCAAATTCATGTAACGTTAGACCTCAGGCTTGTCTGACTAAATAGAATGATGACTTCAAGAAATTTAAAGATAAAAATAATACCTTTTGGCTATTGAATTGCTTAGCAAGAAGCTGGGAAGTAGGGGCTAAACAAATCTAGGTTTAAGTATTTACTCTGAAAGTTTTTTCTTTCTGAATAGACAGATAATGCAGTGTGTCAGAAAAATGTGTTTTAATTTCTGTAGTTAATTTCTCAGGAATCAACCAGAGTGTTAAACCCTGGAACCCTCCAAGTATTTTCATACAATCATTCAATGATCAAAATATGTGCTACTGATCTGGAAATATGGCTGGCTGCATAATGAAGAGGCCAAGCTGTTTATCTTAAGTGGATCCTTAAATGACTTAAATTTTAGAACCATTTAAAAAGCCAACATTTAATACACTATCTAACAGGGAAATTGGTTTATCCTAAGTTATGAAGTGAAACAAACACTTAACAGAATACCAAGTGATTTGTGTGTCAAGAAATTATTTCTGGTAGATAAATACTTCTTTATTTTTAAGCATAGGACTTACTGCATTATATTTTGTTTTTAACATATATCAAATGTTTTCTAGCCGATTTACTGTCCCTTGAAAATTTATTGTTTTGCTAACGGCAGAACTCCTAGCTTATGAGCACAACTTCAACATGCTCGAAACAAGTGTCTTGTACTTCAGAGCATCCTGTAACATCCTGTAGCTGACTTGACTATACATTTTTCCCAGACCATCACACATTCAGAAAAGCGTTTAAGCTTGCACTTAATTTAAATGTTACAGTAGCTCCTTCAACATGATTTAAGAACCTCCTTAAGCTTTGTTGAACTAGGGCTGCTAGTATCTGAACCTGCAGATGCTTGCTACATTCAGTGGAGTATCTTCAGCTTCTGCGAACACACGCAGGAGTTAAGCAGCCGTGTGAATAATACTAACGGCAATAGCTACCTGTGATTTCAGTTATGCTTCCAGCCATGTTAAGAACTTGACGATTGCTGGTGAAAGCCAGATAACCTCTGAAGTAAAATGCCAGTAAGCCTACCAAATTCAGCATTGCCATTTTCACATACAATGTCTTACCTCACTGCTGTTGATACAACGATAGATCACTGTTTATGAAAGACTGACTTCAGTCAAACCACTCTGGTTTATCTCTATCCAGAAGAAATGCAGGAAAATGAATCTTTCAGACTGAAGAGCTGATGCATAGCTAATCCAATTTCATTAACTGTGTGTCTAATAACATTTCCCTTTTAAATGACAATGTTTTTCTTGGAAAACACTAGTTCATAGATTTAGCAATGGCCTAAGCATGACCTGAGCTTTCCCTGTAGCCTTACCAGGAAGCGATATCCACTAAGTAAAGAATTTGGAAGCAAGCTGGTCAAAACCAAGAACAAAATACTGACTCCGAAACCAACACATCGAGGAGAGTTACAATGGGTCCATACACTTATATTCCTTAAAGTGGTGATAAAGACCTGCTGATTCTATAACTCAACAAATATTACAAGCTTATAGTAATAATTATTACTGTGATATGTTTTATTTATCATAACTTATATCCATGTTATTGCAGGCTGTCTGGAACTGTGTTGTGGTGCATCAAAATAAGGACCTAGTTATAATTTCTTATTTATCACCAGCAGTGACACAGGAGCAGAGAAACAAGTCTTGACTTTCAGATTCCTGGATGAGTTTGCAATATTGACAGTATACATATTCATTTAGGAATCAAACCATTCGACAGGTAGTGAAGTGGTGCCCTTCTTATACTTTTTCATTATACAATGACTTTAAATCAGCCACTTTCAACAAAAAAATCCCGACCCATATGTATTATCCATTATCCATATTAGCAGCTATTGAGAAACAGAGAAATCGAGGGGAATTTTTTTTTTTTTTTTTTTTTTTTAAAAGAGGTCCACATGGGGGTAAAAGATGCTCTGGTTTCCTTGAAGGATCCCACCCTTTCCCAAGCCAGTTCCTCCACTTCTGTCAGGAGTAGTGCTACCGTACGTCCACTGATTTCAGTAAAGGCACCTCCTTCCAGAATCCTAGTCAGAAGCAAGAGCGAGATCTCAGTACCACACTGATGACCAACGCAGGGGAAGACTCCAGCAGACAAGAGAACACGGTGCCAGTGACAATAGGGAATTCGAGCACTGGGTCTAGAATTTAGTGCTATGGGGACAACACAACAGGTCACATTAATAGCAACCAACTTTCATGAGAAGCATGGGGCAGAGACAGGAAAACTCCAGGGCTCTGAGGCAGACTAGAGGTGCCAGGGTGATCTGATGAGGAATGAGAGAATAAATAACTTTATGGCAAGAGGGATGAAAGGAAAGGGTACAGTTCAGAGCTTGTAGATACTTTAGGACAAGCCACAGGAGAACAGGAGCTCTACAGTGGAAAGAGGTCTAGATTAAGGAGGGAGGTCTATTGCTAGAGACTTGGTAGAAATGCAGTGGCTTGGAGCCTCATGCATATAGCTACTGCTCAAACGAAAGTGCCGCCTCTCCCCCAACACACATATTTTGTGTCCTGCTTTTGATGTTAGGGAATATGGTAACCTGATCCAGAAGTATCCGAGGTCTCTAAACTAATAACTGCACCTTGACCATAAAATTTCAATGGCCCCATGAACTGAAAGTTGAAAGAATTCTTACTATTTTCGCTGTTACTTGTGTTGAATTTAATGTTGATGTGTATAAGATTGTTACTATTAGAAACATCCTTATTTATATAGTTTTAACTTGGCTATTGTAATGAATTGAAATAATTTATTTTTATTTACAAAAGCTATCACCATTTCTTAAGAGAGTTTATCAGCTATGTTGCAGGTAGATTCTAGCACATATTAAAAAATAATCCCAAATTTGGCATAATTTTAGAATAGCTGTCAAAGTTGGTTCAAGGAGCTTGTAACTGATGTATTCAAGTCCAACATATAATTTAACCAGACAGTACTCCACAGTCCTGAAATGGAAACACTTATTATACTGTAAATGCTTTCATAAGGGAATAGTGTTATCAAATTATTCTTGCTATTCTCCAGTATACTCAGAGCTAAATTAAACTGCATTTTAAATGAAACCACAGACACAAGAGCAATGCATTCAAGCCATTTGTTATATTAAAAGAACCTAATTAAAACTGCAAAGCATGTAAGAAAAAAAATCTGAAAAGTGACTTTTTTCCACTGTACACAAATTCCTTCGAAGGAACACTATTTTTAGCTTACCAATTGAAACAACTATTTCACAGATGAAACCCCCTAGAATGGACACTCCTCTGAGTGAGGTGTTCTAACACACATTTCGAACACACTGCAAGTTCAAGAGATTCAAAGCCCTCTCCCAGTAAGTCCAAATATTTGTCATTCAGTCTCAGAAACAAAGACAGCAGAAGAACTAATGCTGTAACATTTTTTGATTTAAAAAAAGCTATACATCAAAGCCTCAGCCTCATTCAGTTTTTACCTAATTATATGTAGAACTTATTAAGCAGCACAACCTTAGTATTTCAAAGACCTGACTCCTATTTAAAATGATGAACCCTTCCCCCCTTCATATGTACACATACAATTAAAATTATACTTGCAAATATAATGTCAGTAGACCTGACAGGCCACATACTGGCTACTCCTACTTTGCATGGCATCACACATTTGGGTTATGAATCACCAAAGTCAGGTTGATGAACAAGCATCATGTTATTCCTCTGAGAACCAGACGCTTCGTAGCAAATTCCCTATTTGAATGGAAGGAACAATGCTGGCAGAAGTCCCAGAACTGCTCACAGCACAGAAGGAACAATGTGACAACAGCATGGCAGGTTTATGATAAATATTTCAGAAATGTGTCTTTTAGCAAGAAAGGATTAATATAGACCTTGGGGATAAATATATTCCCAGTAGCGTCTAGCTGGCATCTCTTTTATGCAAAATAAAAAACACAGCACAGAGGGTAATTTCTGTTTGTTTGAATGCAATTTCGTAACTATTAGGACCAAAATAAATTGTAATTAATTTTACAGTCTTTCACTAGGAAAATCTGAAGAAAATCATGTCATTGAATTTATTGTTCTGAATAGCTTGTCTGCACATTCTCTGCCAGGATTTTGAATGTGCATCCAGTGCCAACAAGCAGGAAGGAACATCACCTTGATAGGACCTGGGTGAACAGTTCACCATCACCATTTCCACCATTTCATTTCAAGGTACAATTTAGCAGTTTTCACTTAATGGGGAACAGGGGTTACACAGAAGACACTAAAACGCAGAGGAACCTTGCAACAAATCCAAAAGGCACTCCATTCAAGTCTGTTTTGCTAGTCACCATCACGAGCTTGTGTCCCCAAGTAAATAACAAACAAACACCTCCATAAAACAACAAATAAAAGAATATTTACAACATTCAAGTGCAGTAAAACAAACTACTGTCAAAACTGTAAATGCTTCTGTATGTATGGAGTGAATACGGCTTAATGTAAGCCTCCCTCTCTATCAAACTGGTAGTGAACATGAGATTGTACTGTTCAGCTATACATCAAGAATAGCTGTCTGAAAAAAACCACAAAACAGATCTAGTTACAATCTGGAGGGGCTATACTGAACATACAATACAGGTTATTTTTTTCCTTTATATGAAATGAAGGCCATGTACTGCTAAGTCAGGCTCACGATGGCTTTAAAATTCACTAACATCTCGGTCTGCATTTCAAAGGAATTACATGAAAAGTACAGCCTAAGAAGAAGCTGTCCTTCACAGTGAAGTTGCACCTGAAACAAAGTCACACATCTCCAGTGCATTTTTTTGCTTTTCTCTATAATATTTATAGTCAGCATTCACTCAATGTTAGGCAATGTAAAAAACAGACAAGAGAGAGAGCTGGTGAACAGCTTGTTCTGACAGAAGCACAGATATTTCGGTAGTGAAGATGCTTTACACTGAAGTTCTAAGAGTAATATTTATTAATAACGTTATAATTACCAAAATTTAGTCTCTTATTATTTATTTTAGTACATATTGTTTTGAGGCAACATTGCTAGTAATGAATTTGTTACTTCCCTGCTGGGGAGGGGGACAAAGAAAGGTCTTTGAAAGGAAAAAAAACCCCCAAGGCAAATATTTTAACAAAAGCTTTTGCTATCCAGTGAGGTTCAAGCACAATTACTTGATAAGACACTGAACACTATTATCTACACACTAGTCTCTGTTGTTCAGATAAATAAAATACTGTACAGTGATTTTTGTGTTTTCAACTACTTCATGCACCACGGCTCCAGGTGCCTCTTTTTTTGCTAACCCTACATATAGTTTTAGGCTTTTGGACTGCCTCTACAAATTAAAAAAAATGTTGATTCTTTGTGCACAGGAAGATTGAACTCAATTAATATATACGTATGTATGTATGTATAAGGCATACAGGCCCAAATGCACTTGATAGTACACTTTGAAACTAGAGAGAAAAATACATGCTAGTATAGTCAGGGTAGCAAGGAATACATAAATAAAAGAGCAACACACATTCTGTTAAAGATGAGTGACAAGAACAGGTAACACAAAGCAACGCTTAACATTAACCCACTATTACAAATTCAAGACCAGTTGCCTTTGATCATATGGACATTGTTTGCATTATTTAGTATATACAATTTGATTCAACTGTCACCTTTAAAGAACTGTATAGAGTTCAAACATACAGGCACTTTATGCAGCATGGTGGTATTGTGAACATGCCAAAACTAGCATTACTAAACTGGGGCAAGGCTCTTCACTGCTACTACATTTAATTTGTCATATGGATAGCTCTTCCTGGTGAGCACTGGAACTATTCTCTCTTGTCTGCCCTCTTCCTCAAAAAATGCTCCAATTCCTTCATGTGACAGCAACATGTGAAATATTGGTTGAAATTTGCACTTTTTCTGAGCTAGCTATTTCTTCTTTTAGTTACTTGTTTTTCTACAGGTCTTTTTTTTTTTTTTTTTTTTTAACTAAATGATTAGACGTTTAATGGGAATTCCACTACCACCCTACAAGACCACACAATACACATTGAGAAGGCATTAGTTTGACAGGAAAGCTAGCGATCCACATCTTTACCTAAATTTACTCAGCTATGGAGTCTAAGAGAGCTATGCCTATTACACTGATTATAAGCTTGATCTGTGTCCAAAACAGTAGCAGTACACCAAAAAAGAAACTAGCTAAGAGCTCCGATTTCACCAACAAGTGAAATCAAGTACTTATTAGGCCAAGCAGAGCACCCAACATAGAGAAGTTGACAGAACGCATCCCTGTAACTCAGGAGCCAATGCAACTGTTGACAAATCTTTTTTGCTCTTTTGCCAACCAACATCACTTGCCCATAGATCACAGCTTAAGGAATTCCTAGTCCCTTCTGTAATCTCACCTAGACACCACTCAAACACACCTGGTAGGTCAATGGAGACATGCACAAACTCAAACCAATGAACAAACTGGTTGTTATTTTTGTACGCCTCTTGGCTATTGACACCCAAAATGTCAAGGAAACAAAGTGATTTATAGCCACAGCAGAAAAGCTGCTTCCAATGTTCATGAAAATACATATTAGCTATGGACTTGAGCAGAGTACAGCATTGTGCAGACAAAATGTTGTTAACCTTCTTGATCATGTTGTTGAAGCAAGAGCTAGAATAATAAGCCATTAACCACTTTAATCTACTTTATGTTACAAAAATAACACATTTTACAGCTGATCATTTTAAGTTACAAGTGTGTGTTGCAAGCACAGCATTATCTGTTCTGCTGATCTCCTGCCTATACACATAGGGCCAAAATAATTCTTTTGTCACATTGATTTAAATCTGGATTATTTCCCCAGCTTTGAATGAATTGGCCTGGATTTTGTCAGCATGATATAATGAGGGTTTAGTTTCTCCTAATTTAGCATCACATGTTTTCTGATAACTTTCTAATTATCATCTGAAAGTAAAGTTTAAACAATGCTTTGGATTGATCCACTGACAGCTGGAAAATACATGGTAGTGAAGAGACACACAAACGATGGGGCAATCTTTGCAGCTCCATAGATGGCACTAAACTACACTGACACAGTTTTATTTCAGAGGGATGCTTCTTCCTGACCCTGAAATTTTCGTGTGATCAAAAACCCTATGATACATCACATACTTTGGAGACCCAACGCGAAACAGGGCTTTGAGAAAGGTTCACATACAGGGAACAACTGCAACTCCATCACCATGGTGCCATCCTGCACGGTCTCAGCCGTCCCTCTGGTTCAGTCCTGCCTTTGCTGGTAATAGGATGTATCCCCAGTGTAAAAGCCACACGCATCTCAAGTATTTTTCTCGTGTCATGGGCTGATCACCCTGATATATTTAGCATTAATAGACTGAGTATGAATTAAAGAGAATGTATGGCAAGAAACCCTGTGCTTGTACTATGCATGAGTAAACAGGTTTGGAATGTGACTTTGAGGGTAACCACTCATATCAAAGTGATCACTTAATTTTGCAAAATTAATCTAAAACCTTTCAGCAATAAAATGATAACACAAGCCCCGAATATTTAGGAGACACTTGGCTCTATATGCACTTATAAGCTTTTCTTCTTTAAATGAATCATGGTGGGAAAGCAGTCTCTTTAATTTCCTCAAATTTCTCCACTATGAAGTGTTTGGCCACACCAAAACACCTAATTGTATGACATCCCAGTCACATAACCGCAGCAACCAAGTGCCATGACCTAAAAGCAGGGTGGACATTTATGGAAGACTGCCCTTTATACAGCAATTGAGCAATTATACTGTAATTAAAGATGTAAGACCTATTCAATACATGGGATATTAGTAATTTTTGTCCGCTTTTGTTATGTACAAAGTCCTAACAGTATTTGCACTGACAGGAAACAAAGGCAGAAACAAGAGAGCAAACACAGACCTTATCACCAGGATTATCTAAGTGAGAATTTCTTTCTTTAAGCTATCTCCAGTTCCAAAATAATCTGGAATAAGGATGGAGACTTAGTGCACTGAGTGAAGAATCTATAAAATGAAGACATATACGAATGTGTAATTGGAAAGACGTAGGATGAGAAGTTAGTTTGAGCTTAGTGAATAAGCACACTGATGATTTATGCCAGATTTAAACCACTATTATCAGCCTCCTGACTAAAAACACCACTGCCATATTCCGTGGATAAAACACTTCTAGAATGGCTTAGTATGTAAAAGAAACCCCTCTCTAGTTCCAGTTGCAATTATTAATCTTCTAATACTAAACCAGCTAGACTCAGTGTAGTCAATGCACAGGGAAGGAAGGTCAGTGGGATAACGAATGCCTTAATGAGAAGTGAGCATTGTTGAACTCCAGATTACCGGCCACTGAAGCAAACGTAATGATCCTTGATGGAAGCAGTAGATGAAGTGCTGCAACAGACAGACTACTTTGCCATTGCCTAAGACAGGGTTTTGAATACTCCAGTAACTGAAAGTCCCAAGATAAAAACAAGACACTTTCTAAGCAGATGATTTACTGGTTAAACAAACAAACAAGTTATATACAAAAGGTAATATTGCAATTGCCTGTTCAAAGATTTATTTTTCTTAAAAAATATTTAAACCAAAATTTATTCCTTTTATATTTTCTGAAATACTTCCCTATTTTTAAACCATAAAGGCAAAACAAAGTATCTAGCAATAGAATACCACAGAATGACTAGTCAATTGCTCCAGATGCAAGCAGTTCTCCATCACACATCATCAGCAAGTATCTCTGTCCCCATGCTAACATTTAGAGCATTTTTTAAAGAATTAAAGGAAAGAGGAGATATGGACAAACACATAATTCTTCCTCTCAAGAGGATGGAGATTCAAAGCAAGGACATAAAGAAGGTGCATATGCTCTGCTGAGGATACCTGAAGAGGTGTGGCATGGGAAGATAAATATTCATACTTGCTTTTAAAGTACTAAATATTATGCATCCCACTGGAGTTGGCTGCCTAGAAAAAACAACCACAGGGAGTGAAATAAGAAGCTGTCCAAACTTTTGCCAAAGCCTGAAAATGAAATTATTTTCTTTTTAATGGTTAACAAGTCATGTTAAATAAAACAAACAAAAAAAGTTTTATCCTTACCCTGGTCCTCCCCACAAGGAAAGATGAAAGGACTGACTTATCTGTAACACCCCCCTCATATGCTTCTCTGTATATTAAATAGACTGATACTCAAAAACTTTTGTATTCAGAAGACTGATGATTGAAACCATGACGAGTTAATTAAATGCACCAACTGAGAATGGAAGTAGAGACTAACACCTTTCAACTAATACTGGAAAAGTGTAAGCACTGTTTTTTACTAGTTTTGCACATCTACACATAGAAAAGGCAGCTGAGAACCAGGGCTGGTGGCAAAGGTCAACCCTGAGTAGTGTGAGTAAGGATTTCCCATTTCTGACTTGGGGGCAGATATGTTCTGACCATATCTTTTGCTCCCTTATTAAAAATGTGAGTATATGTTTCACTAAATGTCTGTCATGCACCTTCATATTACTGGTGCTAGTACTTAGACAAAGGTTGGATTATGCTGTAATAAACTGGGAGACAGGTTTGTGTCCCCTTACAAATTCAGTAAGATTTCATCAAAGCCTTTTTGTATTTCAACATCCAAGTCAATTGTTACCATTAATGTGGGTTTGAGCATTTATTCTGTACCAGGAATTCAGGAAAACCTGGAAAGCTGGGGCAGAGCAGCCTCAGCACACTAATGGCTCCACCTCAGAATAGCAATAAGTTTGCTACGGACAGTGCCACTACCTTGGAGAAATTCTTTGGCCAGAAGCTAAAAGAGATTCCACCCTGGAAATTCCATGCATAAAGACAGGGACAAGAGGTACCTGAGAGATTTAGATGAGGAATGTCCTCTTAAGGCAAGCAGGTCATTGCACTATTGCAAGACATCAGGCCAAAGGAGGCTTGAAAATCTTCTTTGGCTTAAAAAAATTCGTCTCACACCCAGGACTCTTGAAGGATTGTGCTGAAGAGCTCAATGGTTTTCAGACACATAATTCACCCAACTTTTATCCTGTGTTTGTAAGAAGGAAGCATGCACTGATACATGCTAAACTTGCATTTCCCTGCTTTACTGACACATTGCCTCTGAAAGATGTAAGTAGAAATCAGTTCTGAAAAGCTGGGGGTAACCTGGGAGGGATATGTGCAACTGATGGGCATGCTTATAGCACTAGTTTTCTAAGGCACAGTTTGCTGGATTGTTCCTCTGCCCTGGAAAAGTGTTTACTCCTGGGAGTTTACTTAGAACAGAACAAAACAGAACAGAATAGAATAGAATAGAATATAGGCTACTGCAGTTGGAAGGGACATGCAACGATCATCTAGTCCAACTGCCTGACCACTTCAGGGTTGACCAAAAGTTAAAGCAAATTATTAAGGGCATTGTCCTAATGCCTCTCAAACACTGACAGGCTTGGGACATCATTGAACAACACTCTAGGAAGCCTGTTCCAGTGTTTGACCACCATCCCAGTAAAGAAATGCTTCCTAATGTCAAGCCTAAACCTCCCCAGCGTAGCTTTGAACCATTCCCATATGTTCTATCACTGGATCCCAAGAAGAAGAGTTCAGCACCTCCCTCTCCACTTCCCCACCTCAGGAAGCTGCAGAGAGCAATGAGGTCACCCCTCAGCCTCCTTTTCTCCAATCTAGACAAAGCCAAAGTCCTTAGCTGCTCCTCATAAGACATGCCTTCCAGCCCTTTCACCAGCTTTATTGACCTCCTCTGGACGCATTCAAGGACCTTCACATCCTTCCTAAATTGTGGGGCCCAGCACTGCACACGGTATTCAAGGTGAGCCCGCAGCAATGCTGAATACAGCGGGATAATCACCTCTTTTGACCGGTTGGTTATCCTGTGTTTGATGCACCCCAGGATTGATGCACCCAAGGTTTGCCCTCTTGGCTGCCAGGGCTCACTGCTGACTTGTACTGAGCCTGCTGTCAACCAGCACCCCCAGATCCCTTTCTACAGGGCTGCTCTCCGGCCACTCCACTCCCAATTCATACTTGTGCCTGGTGTTACTCCATCCCATGGGCAGAATCTGGCATTTGGACATGTTAAATTTCATCCCGTTAATCACTGCCCAATGCTTCATTCTATCTAGATCCCTCTGTAAGGCCTTCTGTCCCTCAAGAGAATCAAGGGCACCTCCCAGCTTGGCATCATCAGCAAACCTGCTAACGGTGCATTCAACTCCTGCATCCAGATCGTTGATGAATATATTGAACAGCACTGGCCCTAGGATTGAACCCTGAGGAACACTGCTGGTGACCAGTCGCCAGCCAGATGTAGCCCCATTCACTACAACCCTTTGAGCCATGCTGTTCAGCCAGTTCTTCACCCAGCACACCACGAACCCGTTCATCCCACAGTTGGACAACTTGTCCAGAAGGATGCTGTGAGGGACAGTATCAACAGCCTTACTAAATCCAGGAAAACTACATCCACTGCCTTCCCTTCATCCACTAGACAGGTGACCTTATCATAGAAGGATATAAAATTACTTAAACAGGACTTTCCCTTTGTGACAGGTGACCTTATCATAGAAGGATATAAAATTACTTAAACAGGACTTTCCCTTTGTGAACCCATGTTGACTATGCCTGATAATTGCTCTGTTCCTTAAACGTCTTTCAGTAGCACCCAGTATGATCTTCTCTGTAATTTTTCCAGGAGCTGAGGTTTGACTGACAGGTCTGTAGTTTCCTGGGTCTTCCCTCACACCCTTCTTGTAAATTGGAGTAACATTGGCTAACTTCCAGTCAGCAGGGACCTCTCCATACTCCCAAGACCTTTAGTAGATGATCGAGAGGGGTCCTGCCGTAACATCCGCTAGCTCCTTCATTACTCTGGGATGAACCCCATCAGGCCCCACGGGCTTGTGAACATTCAGCTGATACAGCTGGTCCCTTACAATTTCAGTGTCCACAAATGGAAAGTCACTGTTCCCACACTCGTGGTCCTCCAACTCAGGGGACTGGGCAGCCCAAGGTCTATCAGTATTATTAAAGACTGAGGCAAAAAAAGCATTGAATGCCTCCACTATTTCTTCATCCCTTTTAGTCAGATGACCACCTTTAACAATGTCCTGGTTTCAGCTGGGATAGAGTTAATTGTCTTCCTAGTAGCTGGTACAGTGCTATGTTTCGAGTTCAGAATGAGAAAAACGTTGATAACACTGGTGTTTTCAGTTGTTGCTAAGTAGCATTTAGACTAAAGTCAAGGATTTTTCAGCTTCTCATGCCCAGCCAGCAAGAAAGCTGGAGGGGCACAAGAATTTGGCACAGGACACAGCCAGGGCAGCTGACCCAAAGTGGCCAGTGGGGTATTCCATACCATGTGACATCATGCCCAGTATAGGAACTGGGGGGTAGTGGGGGTGGGTGGATCACCGCTCGGGGACTAACTGGGCGTCAATCGGCAGATGGTAAGCAATTGCATTGTGCATCACTTGTATATTCTAATCCTTTAATTATTACTATTATCAATCTATTAGTGTTATCATTATTAGTTTCTTCTTTTCTGTTCTGTTAAACCATTCTTATCTCAACCCACAAGTTTTACTTCTTTTCCTGATTTTCTCCCCATCCCACTGGGGGGGGGGGGGGGTTGGGGAGTGAGTGAGCAGCTGTGTGGTGCTTAGTTGAGGACTGGCACGACAAACAAGTATACGTGCAGTGTTTTCTTTAGACCTCCTCTTGCTATTAATGTACCTAGAAAAGCCTTTCTTGTTATCTGACACAACACTGGCCAGTTTCAACTCTAATTGAGCCTTAGCCTTTCGTGTCTTCTCCCTGCATATATGAACCATGGCTCTGTAATCTTCCTGCGAAGCCTGACCTTGCTTCCAGAGATACCCAGAGCTAAAAGCCATCACCCAGACCCAGGAGTTAGGGAGCTATTGACAAGATCAGTACAGACTAGTGTTTTTCCAGGGAGCCAAACCAGGCTTAACATCAGCTTTCAAACTTTTTATTCTCTTCCAAACAGAACAAAACCTAGAAGCCATTTGATTTTTTTCCAAAATACAATACTCAAAAATAAATTGAGCATTTCTGAAGATATCGTTCTAAATGGAACAAAGGATGCTGCTGACAAAAATTTTGTTCTTTGAAAGAAAATAGTAAAAGCATTTGATGCTACTGCACTGCCTAACTGTTGCCAGGTGAATTTAAACAAAAGGTTGGCCTCAAAGTGTCAAGTCTATACATCCTCTAAACCTGAGGGAGAAGAGTTTAAGATTTGGATCTGAATTCTGCAGCACAAGCCCATCTCTAATTATAATGAATTAGATTTAAGAAGGAGAAGATAATAAATACATAAACTTAGACTCCTGTGTTGATAGCAGTCTGTGTGCCAAGTTCTTGCTGAGGGCAAATTTCTATGGTCAAGCTATAAGGCTATAAAAATAAGGGTTTAGAATAAAAGCACTTACAGATGCTTAACTACAGCAGTGCTTTCAGAGACTACTACAACAAAGGCCACCTTGAAAAGACAAGGTCCACAGTCCATTCACTGTATGGACTGTATTTAATTGCAATGCTGATTCAACCTTCCTCTTCCCAAAGAAACAACAGAGCATCACTGTCAACTCTAGCATCTCAGGTGCCATACAATCCAGCAATTCTGCAATGTTCTTCTACTTATCAATCAGTTACAGGAAGCTTTCTGAACTGACTTTTTCCATCTAAGATAATGTACGTAAAGCATGGGTATAAATCAGCTCTTGCAAAGTCAAATACCTAAATCAAGCACAATGATTCCACAAGAAGTACTAGATAAACACATAGCAAAAAGAAAAGCAAAAGGTTCAGCCAAAGATATTTCAGAATATGGAGCGTAAGCTTTTTATAGGTCTAATTTTGGAAGACAAATCTTTTCATTTTGTAATGAGACACATTGTTTATAACAGACTAGAGAGCCAAAGGTGATAAAAATGAGGCACTACAACCTCAAAGGTTACCCACAGCTGCCAGGAAACTTCTAATTAAGATGAGCCATTTGGTAATCAGAGGGGAGACAGTAGGGACACACTACCACGATGGCCTTCCTTCTCCAGGGCTCTTATCAGCCTCTAATTCTCTCTTCCTGACTCCACAATAATCACCTCTCCCTTCTCTACCGGGGAAACACAATGCTGAGTCCATATTAGGCATAGTGGTATATATTTAAAGACGACCATCCAGAGCCAAAGTAAGCCAGGGATATAGTTTCAAGGGTGTTCAAACTTTGGAGGAGTTCTCCTAGAAAGTAGCTATGAAATACAACTGCAGACACCTGCTTCTACTCACAGTCATGCCACATAGTGCAAAAGGGTACCTCCTAAAGCTGAGCTGGCAGAGCAGTGCCAGCCATATGTTCATGCAACTTGCACAGGCAAATAAGACTCATTCATGGGGGCTAATGCAAGCATTGTGAATCCTATCCTTGTGTCTATCACTTTAGAACTGTGTCTTAGAGATCCGTCAGACCTCACAGAACCCTTTCCCATTTCGGATTCTCCTGCAGCCAGGGGTTGAACCTAACACAGTTTGGGAACTGCACTTCGGTCTCTTTGTCTGTGTATCCCTGTGTCCTAGATACAGCTAGGTGGCAAGGCTGATGGTTCGAGCATGTCTGCTGGATTCCCACTGAGATGACAGCAGTAGCAACAACTGTTTGTTTTACCCCTTCTTTCTACACTTCTTCCGTACTTACAGGTCAGAGATGCTGCAGAGTCCAAGTAGATCTTCCTAAGCTGGGAATATGCCAAACAGTCAGTTTTATGGCTCTTTTAAGTCACCAGACTATTGTAAAGGGGCTGCAATTCCTTTTAACATCTGGATCAAAACTAAACAGTCCAATGTGTGATTAAAAAAAACCCCCACCAAACAAAAACACAAACCAAACCACCAAACCACCCCTGCCTGTAGCTTTGTATGTCTTCTGTATTTCTGTCACCGTGTACGCTGTTACCTTTAAACCAAATATATAGCATAGGCTGCATAGCTGAGCTACAAGTGCTGTTATAAACACGGGGTTGAATTTCATCACAAAGTTTTATACAGTTACAATGGAAAAACACCAGGCTAATGAACACTCAACTGGTATTTTGGGCATTGGTTTGGTGTTGGTTGTTTTTTCCTGGTGAAAAAATTTATTTAGTAGCATTGTTTCTTTAATAGTACAATTATTAGACGCACAGGTACCCGAATGGTGTAGACTGCCTGGGACAGTGATGGGGAATTACTTAGCTTAAGTTCCTGGAGATTAGTGTCACAGTAACAGTCTGAATTTAAACAAAGTTAAATTTAGTTTACAGAGCAACAGAAAATTTCCTAACAGTAAAATCTATTAGACAGTGAAACAGTGTCTTAGGGAATGTATTATCATTTGAGTCAGATAAAAACGGACAGTCTAACACCAGAAGAAAATACAGGACACAATCCTGCATTGGCAAGAGTATTAGCCAAGATGATCTAAATGGTTTTCTTCCTTCTTTGATTTCTGTGACGTGTGAATTGTTCATAATGTGATTGCGGTGAAATATGTTAAAATAAAGTATTCATGACACCCACCCCCCCATTGACTACTAGTCGTTCTCTTTCAGCTTTCCACAGCCTTCTTCCTACCAAATATAACAGTACCTTTTAACCAGTCCAAAAGGAACAGAGCCTTTCTGCAAGGCTGCAGCATCACCCTTTCAAAGCCTGCGCACCCTGGAGTCACTCCATCCTACAAAGTACACACACTTTGAACTTTTCAACAATTCTTAACACCTACTGTGTCTCTGCTTGGTCTCTTGTAGTAGGATTAACACAAGTATGTGTGACAGGAAAAGCGGCTTTGATTCGCTTGTCTTCAATTCAACGGTCAGTGCACTATTTCTGAACTGCTCAGACTGCAAACTAGCAGTGCACTAGTTCAGAATAACCATCAGAAGTTAATTATGTCACAAGCATCACAGCTCTTTTTTGGTTGATTTCAAGTCAGCATTTGAATTAAACTTGAATTTTTATCTTTTCAAAACAACAACAAAGACAAAACCCAACAAACCTGGTTTCTCCTTTGCAGTAAAAACATTCTTATTCTCTACTAAACCAGGTACATACTGTTCATCAGTCTCCTTCATGCGGAAGGGTTTACCATGGTTATGAGACATTTACAGCAACAATTTGTTTATTCCATTCTGCAGAACTGACTAAAATACTAGTTCAAAGGAGTAAAGTCTCAGTTCAGAAAAATATTCAAGAATGTGCTTAATTCTAAGCATATCAACAATCCCATTAACTTCAGTTAGGTTTAAGGAGATGCCTAAGTTGTTTGCTCAGTACGGGTACGATATGTAATGTGATTAACCTTAAGTATATACATATACATCCTACAAAATGTACATACCAGTTCAGAAATTTACCCAGAAAGCATGATGGTGGTAAGTACTAGCAAAAAGTATGTAAAGTTGCCACAGAGAAAACCTTTTCATAGAAATAAGATTTTCAAAATAAAGTCCATTCCTACTTTACTTGAGGATACTGCTTTGAAAAGCTCTTGCAGATGTAGAAAAAGTTCAGGCACTGGAGGAGGCACAGGTGACTCAACAGTTCTTTCATACTCAGAGGAAAGAAAGCGCAACAGTAAAACAGTTCAGGTACAATTCTCTGCCTGAGGCCACAAAATATAATTCTACTACAAAACAAATGGTAAACATCAAACATTGTTCGTCAAAGCGCACAGTAAAATAGCTCAGGACAGTTCTTGGCTTTGCTGTCAGCTCCTTCTCAGGGTTTAACGTACTTCGATAATCTGTACAATATTTTTCACTAGCAGAACATAAAAGGACAGTAAAAGTGTGTATTCTCCTTAAAATTATCCAAGGGCATTAGTCGCAATTTCCTATTCTGAGGTTTTCATTCTATAGTTTTTAAGGAAAAAGTCAATCAAATTTCTCTTAAAAGCTTACTCTAACATTAGCTAAATTAAGATTTTAACTAAAAGTTTAAAAACAAGTTCCTTTTCACCATTATCTTGATTATCTTTTGCACATGTTCCAAATGGATGGTTATATTAAATTTCTTCAATTAGACTTTAATTTTACATCTTCATTCTCAAGTGCTAGAAAACTCTGCACTGCTTAGCAACTGGAATGAACAATTTGTTCATGGTCAGTATTGCAGTGCAAACTTTTCATGTAACTTTGTGTTTAGCAAGCATATATAATTTACCAAGTCTCTCCTAAAAAGAAGCCTTTTTTTTTTTTTTTTTTTTTTTAAAAAAAAATATACAAATTTAAATCTACTATTAGCTTAGAATGCTATTTAGGTATCATGAGAACAAATGAAACTGTCTGCTGTAAATTGCAAATGACTTGTGGCAAACTGGTACTGGCAGAGTTACTAAGAATAAAACCTGTACTTTACTTCTTAGTCCATGTACATTCCTAATTTAGCATAAAGTGCTTACTTTATTGATGGTTTGTTGAATAGAGGCTTATATCTTTGAACTGCCCTGTTCTGATGCTTCTATGCGCTCCAAAGCATGTGTCTGCCCTGCATGGAATCACACCATGCCAAGTACTGATTCAGAAAACCGGATGTTAGATGTTTCTAATGTCCCTAAGAGGAGTATATTTTTATTTTGGTCTGTATCTTTATATGCAGCTTTCTGCAGGCTGGTTTCTAAGAAAATCCGTTATGCTTACCTGCACTTCTACCCCACTAATCAGCCCCCTCCCTTCCTGTAGCACCATTCATTATCTCATGATAGCTGTTGGGTTGTTTTCTGGTACATTCAACTTCAATTCCAGCTTCGGCACTAAAGTAATTCACCATACATTCAGATCAGTTTAAAAACCGTAATCACAAGCACATAGATCCTGTTTAGATTAGCACCATTTCTACTGCAGTAGTGCCCAAGTCCCTCAGACAAGCGCTAAGTTTTGATTATGCCATCTGTGCACTGTACAAAGCAGCTACTAAAGACAGCCTCAGCACATAAGGTTACAGTTTGGGACAAATCCTGGAAACAAAACAACACTGCAAACTGTGGATAAAATCTAAGGCCTGCTCGAATTTCTGGTGAAACCCCCGCTGACTTCCATGAAGCCAGGAACTATCCACCTCCTATCTCACAACAAAGGAATGCTATCATCAAATATGAATTTAAAAGTTGCCTGCACTGCTGTGGCCATTTCTGTGCAGCACGCAAAATACACATCACTGCTTTGCAGGACTGAGCTACCAAATCCCAGGGCTGCCCGATCTGCCGAGGCCACTGATGCTGTTGAACTAAACCCAAGGTAAACAAGTGTCAGCCAAACTTTTCTTTTCTCCTTCCCTTCCCTGAGTGCTCTGTTCAAAACACTGGGGGAAGGAGAGGGGGAGGAGGTACAGGTTATGTTTCAAATGAAAATAAATGCAGTTGTTCCCAAACCAGTCTCCAGCTGCCATTTGTCATCTTCTTGGAGCCACAATACAGGTTGTCACTACTTGGAGCCACTGACTGCCAGCTCAGAAGAGTTCAAGGACAGGAATACACAGGTTACACTACTGAGATAGAGAAAAGCCAGGTGTGGGAAGCCTGTAGCAGCCACTTGCACCACGCACTCAGAATTTCTGGAGCATCTTTTAATTAAATTACATTAATGAACCAAAATAAGAAAAGCTGAGGGGAGGAGGGAGAAACAAAGACAAGACAGTAAAAAACATATCCACCAATGGGAAAGAAACAAAAAGGAATTATAAATTATTTTCACACTTTTTTTAGAATGAATTGGTAAAAAATACTTTAAAAGCTCTTTAAACCAATTTTTTTTAAAAAAAAAGCAATCTGTGTTAAATACACTAATTCTCAACGGAATGCCTTCTACCAGATTTCGCTCTAGTATGTAATGCCGATCATCTCATTCCTGGTCTAAGACTGCTGACTTCCCATCAACACTTACCACCAGGATTATCATCTCTAGGAACTGCAGAAATAATTGTATAATAAATAATGGTCAATGAATCAGGCACGACTTCACTGCTGAATTATGCAGCTTCCCTGACAGTTGCCTACACTCACAGAACCTTAAAGACTACTAGGTTTAGCAACAGAGTTTAGAAGCGTCACTGGTAATGGAAGACACATTTTGGAAATCAAAAAGCTTTCAAGCTATTACTTTATTTTGCTTCAAATCCCAGACAAAGGAATGGAGAAGGTGGCAACTTTTCCCTCTGAAAATAAAATTAAAAGATTCTTACATATTTTAACCAAACTACCAAACTGGAGTTGCACTATTTATAGTGAAATTGCTTTCAAGGCCACAACATGTTCAAGAAATGCAATGAAAACTGACAGCAGTGTGGATCTGCACTTTGTAAAAGAGGCTCTGTGCTTACATCTTTAATAATTCTAGTGAAAGAAAAAAAAAAAAAAAAAAGAAGTCATTTGGTGATAATGTCGATATGCAATTCCATGTAGGTCTGATTTCCCACACAATGTTCCTATTGTGGAGCTAGTGCTTCAGCCAAAGCTGATGGCACAAGCTACAGCTACATATGCACACAAATACATAAACACACCAATTAATTATCGTAAATTCTTTAGAAACAATCAGCACACTTAGCAGTGCCAATATACAAATGCCCTACTGAATGGCAAGTTGCAAAGTGATTTTGCTTTCATCATAGCTCCATATTAAAAAGTAAACAACATTACTTCAAGAAAGATTTTTAAAAGAAATGGGTGATAATTTATTAACTGTTTTGCACTACTGTTTTTCTCTTTTGTGAACTTTACTTTGGCTGGTTTGCAATGGTAGGGAGTAAGTGGAAACCAGCTGAACATAAAGTGTTTGATTTGAAAGTTTGCATCTGTAAACTTTTGAGACAGCCCGAGGGAGAAGGTGATAATCCAGTATCTTATAATAGCAGGCAGCATAGAGATCAAAGAGAAGGAAGACTTGGCTGAAACTAACTATGACTGCTTGACTGTGTGAGGTACTAGTAAAAATAAGATTTTTTTGATGCTTAAGGAAGACTGTCTGAACTGCAGCCCTGTACACCTTCCACTTTTCATGCTGTTTTGGGCTTTGTTGCAGCCATGCTGCAGTACGAGCCTCCTGCTGATATACATGTCTTTGATAAAAGCTTGAACTAGATGTGAAGGCTTGACATTGCTACACTTGCACAGTCTTTTAATTAAAAATTCAGTTTTGTGTACAATTAAAGTTGGGGCTTTTTCTCCAGCATACAAAGACAGAAGCTAGGAAATGATGGAAATTTAAGCCTCTTGTCGTACAAGTAGAGACGGTCTCACTGTGTAACATAGCGATGGGTTCCTATGCACCACCTCAACATATGGTCTAAAGTCCCAGTACTGAACAGTGATTTTTTCTAACATGTCAAAGCAGACTATTTCACAAATTCTGTGTTCCATTTGGGTGGGTTTTTTGCCGATGTTCATTAATTATGCCAGACTGCAAGCCTCAGGGTGTGTTTTTTTATGTCTCTGGGAAGACAGGCTGGCTGACCTGTATGCAAACACACTACTTTCTGTAACCTAAGACAATTGCATGTCTAGTACTGCACGTGTTTATCCAAATGCTACTTAAAACTTTGTTCTGCAATTTTTTCAGGGCATGCAACTGCCTAAGAGTGGCTAGACCACTTGACTTCAGCTTTCCATCTACATCCTATCACAATGGCAAAACAGCAAATGATCCAACCCAAAGGTAGATGTTTCCTGAGATCAGAGAAACATATTCAGGTAGAATACACAAGGTTTGGGAGGCCCATTCTCTTTCATATATGCATTATGCTGCTCCTTTTTCTTCATAAAGTATCCATAAGGATTATGATCTGATTGCCTTGAGGCTCACTCTCCTTTTTTTCACAGCTCGTTGCATTGCACAATGGTGCTGTTAGGATGGGCAGATCTTGGAATGATCCAGGGGTGTCACACAAATGTGGAAATGGCTTTTGACTTAATTCATATCCAACTTGTTATAGGCATAAGCCCAGGGAAAAAAAATAGAAATAGCATTTGCTTATCCATATTCTGCAAATCACTTGATGCTTCAAAAAGCACTTAAGATAGTGCTTAAAACCCACCCAAGCCAATAGCTGCCTAACATCCACTTTGAGCAGGCATCTCGAAGCATTTTGTTGAACTATGGCTTTGGAAAACAATGCAAGGCCCATTGAATTCCACTGGCATGACCTCAGTAAGCGAAAAATAAAACAAAAGAAATTTCCTCCCCCCAAAATAAATGGAAGTATGACAGAGGCAGAAAGAATCACATCATCATATACTGATGCCAATTATGGCCTAGGTGCTAAAATGACGATTCCACTAAAAATAGCTATGAAAAAGTGATACTGCATTACATTGATATGTTGGGAAAAATAATGCAAAAAGGGTTTTATATCCTGTATCAAGACATCCAACATTGTTACTGACAGTTAAACCATTTGCAATTCAGATTACACCACCGCCTCAAGGTTCCATGCAAATAAAGAAAAAAAATAACTTATCTATAAATCATTTTTCTAACTAATATGCTGATAAATAGGTTCTTCAAAAAAGCATTTCTTATTCTTCCTCATAAATTTCAATATGTATGCTGAAGCAAGATTGCATGTTTCAGATCAGTAAGGCTTTATTCTGCCCCTCTTTTTTGCTTGTTTCAAAGATGCTGATTAATCTAAATTACTACATATCAGACTTTTTAATTGTGAATGTTTTCAAGCCAGTGTCTGCCTTACATCTGCATTCCCATTTAATATATATATATTACCACAGAAAATACTTTGTATATAAAGCACTGAAAAACACATCACACAGAGAAGAATAGCCTGTGTTGTATATATACAGCAGACAAACAAAATTCCATGGAAAAACACACACTGTAAATATCAATGCCTTCCCATTGAGGACAGCTGCTGTAACACAATCCAGGGTGCCTGCTGCCAGGATTTTCCACATGAGTGCATCCTCTTTTAACCACTGCTCAAACACTGGCTGAAAGAGGAGCTGCTAGACTGAACATGTGTCTCTGCTTGGATGACAAACACACGGCACAGCAATGGAATGCAGAGCGAACCTTGGGATATGGGCGGGAAACGAGCTACCCGCTGCCTACCTACCCAAACACTTTTGCTCTGGTTTGCAGAAATGGATTTTATACTTCCCAATAAGAACCAAGTATGCATGCTTGCGAGAATGCACACAGTCACAGAGATTTTAAGTAGTAGTTGCCAATAAGTGAATCACAATTTATGACAACAGTACAAAATATACATCTCCTGTTGCCTGCATTAGCAGCTGAGTAGAAAGGAAGGATAATCCTATTGGACACACATTAATTTTCTTAAGTTAAAGAAAATGGATATTGGCAGAAAAATTCAGAGATATAAAATGCTGGGGAGAGGAGATGAGAATAGGTCACTGCAGAGAATCTGTTCATAATATTAACAAAATACAAAACAAGTCATAGATTAGATAGAAAATGGAATCAGGTTTCCCTGCACAAAAGGCACCTCAGCTGCCAAAAGTACAAGAGCAATTAAGGAGCACAAATCAGCTTAAAAGCAGAGGAATAAACGGAGTAGAAAAAAAGGGAAGTGCTCACTTGCATTAATGAGTTTGTAAATGAACATACACACACATTTATACATACACACATCCACAGCCTTCCACGCTGTCAAGAGTAAAGCATCCTCACTGGACATACACTAGGCTGAGGGGTCTGCTTGATGCTGGGCTCAGATGCTCTCTAGTTTCCCCCAGCTCAAAGGGCCGAGATGCTGGTTTTTTCCTTGACTTCTACTGCATACTTCCTGCTACACCATTGCAAAAATGGAAGCCTTCTACCCAGGCTTTGTCCTAGGCAATAAAAAACCACTGTCAATTCTTGACCTATTTCTCACTGGTCAAGCTCACAAACATTCTAGACTTAAAACTCAAGATATGCACCAGCCAAAGCAGACACAAAGTCATAGTAAAAGTTGTTTTAACTAGTGAAATAATAAAGGTTTCCTTTCTCTCTGTGCCTTAGTTTCTTCACTATCCTTTAGTCTATTTTGTGTGTAGATGAGAATCCTTCAGGACACCAGAACCCTCCTCCCTCTCCAAAGACACCAACTGGTCCGGTCCCTTCTCTCTGGGTGACAAAAGTAAACAAAGACATAGGGTGTATGTGAGAAAGATGATATACCAATCAAGAGAAAGAATTCAAGAAAAAAAAACTCGAAGGAGTGAAACTTCAAGGATTTATAGGAATATCTTCAATTTTGTAAGTGTATTTCTAGCTTTACAGAAGGGCTTGAAACTATACGCAACCTAAGTATTAAGAAAACAAAAGGTTAAAAAGACATGCCAATACCTCCTTAAGTGTTGTGATTCAGCAGGGCCTAACTCACAATTTATGACCTTTTCAAGGCTGGCGATGCTATGATTACTCAACCTGGCTCATAGTTGGCAGGCACAGTCCAAACAAGAGAATTGGAGAATCTCAGTTCCAATCCCTGATCTTTTACAGGGATTCAGCTGGATCTGATTCAGCAACACATGCAGGCACATGCTGTACATTAAACAAAACGTTACCTCCACTGAAGCTATTAAGACTCAGAAAGTACTCAAAGTGCATGCTTAACCAATTACCTAAATCAGGGTCTACGTGTTCACAAGACGGCTACTCCCAAAAGTTAGGTATTCTTCCTTTGGCTTAATTACCAACTCAGCTGAGTGTGTTTGGCATTTTGTGGGAAGCATGGGATGGTCAATACCAGAATTACTGTCCAATAAAATGCAGGCTACAATATTTAGTTGTAGCATTAAACAGAACTATCGGTTCAGCTACTAGGGCAGAAGCAGAAAGCATAGCCTCCGAGCTTTCTGCAAGCTTAGACTAACACTTTTATTTCTACAATACCTTGTCTAAGAAAATGTTTCCTAAAACTTCCAGCTCTAGCATATCTTCTGGTTAGTAGCTAACCCTGCTAAGTCTGGTGGCTTCAGTCTTGGCATGATTTAGTCCTGCCACCTCTCAGGTTCAACAAGTGGGGAAAAAGACCCCACAAAACCAAACTGTTCACAATCTTAACAGAAGCCTGAAGGAATCCCACATTGATCTTAAGACTCTCTTGGCTATAAATGGCATCATCATGTAGGTAGAGCTAAGAAATACATGAGCTGTGAGATCCGTTTTAGAAATCTTGATGAAATTCCATTAAAGAAAACTAAATGGAACTATGATGATGAAAAATTAAAAATCTGAATACAGGAGATGGATAAAGCGATATAACACAGAACAAAATAAGCACAAGATGTAAGATCACAAATTCCAAATATACGAGTTGTTGAGCACCCCTTGAAATACTAAAAACCTATGTTTTCCTTTAACGTTGGGAATGCTTATGATTCCCTCATTGACATGGTGGGGAGCGTAGTAGGCCAGTAAACACTGGTACTTTCAAAAATAGAATCAGGTACAGTTGGACGTTAAAAAGCCCCCACTTTTTGGATCTCTTGGAAGATCACCTAAGAAAGTGGAAGAGCCTCAAACAATTAAACAGAAAAGTAGCAAGAAGCAAGTATGTGTACGGGACCACATTCATTCTTCTGCGAAGCCACACCATTCAGAGCCCAAATTCCTTTTGCAATTTCACATAAAAATGTGAACCCCTGCCTATAAAGTTAACGGGATCACAGCATACTTTACTGTGCGGAGGACCAGTGAAGTCTGCATCCCTGTAAATGAATATCCACAATATCAGCCAGAGACGAGAAGGTAGCTGGCGGGGGGAAAGCTCAGCATGAGCACCAAGGGTCAGACACGGCTATGCACAATCAGACATTTAATGAATTTCTGCAGACAGCTGCTTACATAACTGTCAAGCTGTCCTACCAGCCCTTCAAAAGCACTGAGGCATTTCCCCTTCTTTAAGGAGGAGAAAAAAAATCCAACAAAAAAAAACCCACTCTGAAAGATAAGAAAAGCAAAACTCATAAGCTGCAATAGTCGCAATTACTTATAATAGCTTATGACTACATGGATTAAGCTTTAATTACTACACTGTTGCTATTTGTCTACTATTGGATATGCGGAGAAACCAGTTCTAACCTGTCAGATATGACGGACTCATGTTTTCTAATGTTTAAAGAGTTATCGTTTGCCCTTGCCTTTTGCCAACAGTATATTTCCAGAATTAAAGGAAGTTATTTTATACTACTTTAAACAAAGGTTGAAGAAATTTGCCGTAGGAACAAACTTCCTGCGTTTCATTATCCAAAGCTTTAAAATGACTGGCAAGCTTCACTTTTGAGTCATATAAGTTAATTGATGACACCATAATCATGAGGAGTAATGCTAGTCTAGTCAGGTATTCTTTCTTCCTGGTAAATACAATCCAGGATACCCTGAGGGATTCTGCTAAGCACAGATGTAGAGAAAAGCACACAGAAAAAGAGGACAGGAACACATTTTTCAACATGTCTTTTCCTCTTATTCAACTGTCGAAGAGAACAAACGCATTGTCCAATGGGGATTATAAATGAGCCTCTGCCCAAAGTTAAAACTGAACTTCTGAAAACATACATGCTACCACTTTGAATTTCATCCTTCAGATATTGACAACTTTTTTAACATATGGCAAAGATTTACAAGAGAAAAAGTTGGGTTTTTTTAAATCATTTAAATCCACAAGACCAATTATGAAATTATATACTTTGTCTTTCCAGTGAAAAGAAGGGACAAAAGGACAAAGGAATCCAGCCACCAATTTATCCATGGATTTGCCAATTCCCATGACAAGCTGATGAACAAACCTTTACTTCCATTTGATAAAAAAACTGTAGTGTAACAATCTTATAGGAAGGCCCATAAAAACATATTCACCTACTTTTAATTAACCAAGACTAATTAGCACACTCTGTAAGCTTACTTCCCTGCCCATAATGCAGCAGCACTTTCCCTCTCATGAGTACATCAAAAACGGGGTTAAGATGCAACAGCTAAGAGGAACAAGTATTGGACAAAAGTCAATGATGGATTCCTACACAATCTTGATGAGATGTAATTTCAAGAAAAAGAAAATTCTTCAAGCCCTATCAGAGAACATGGATATTTTTTACATGTACACCTCACTTGTTTTGTCCTTTCATGGAGATAAGTAAAACATACTGCTGTCAGAAAAATTAATGAGTTTAACTGATACTTGTAAGTCTTACGTTGTCAAAGAACTGCTGCAGTATCTTCCTCCCCATCTGTCCCAAACAGAACTGTTATATCTACTTTTCCCTCTATAACCTGGAGCAGAATATAAACAATTGCACACTGGGAGCGGATAGATGCTGGAAGTAAAAATACCTAGTTCAAGGTTAGTGTCATCTCACTAGTTAGGCTTTGAGTGAGAGTGAAATATTCATTCCCTGAATCAAAACATCCATTGAAGTGTTGTATGAAATCAGTCTGAACCTACTTGTCAAGAAGAACAGAAAACATTATGGAGGGGACAGGGTGTCCCCACGTGTCAACCATTTAACAGCTGTAAAGATACTGGCTTACTACAAGAAGTGTAAACATAGTTGAGAAAACAGCCTATCATTTCCATCTCCCCTAACTATTTCATTGCTCATGTGGCATATACATGTATACTTGCAGTAGGGCTTCACTTTGTTAAATTGTAGGCATTTCCCAACTTTCAAGCTTATCATCTCATCCTCTCTCTAACAGAAGAAATAGTTGTATGCTCCAGAGAATTTACAAAACTTGGTTTCCCAAGTGCCTCCCTGTGTGGATTGTGCCTCGTCTAACACTAAGACTGAATGCAGACTAAAACCTTTCACTCCAGTGGAGGAACCACCTGTGAGCTTTCACTCTTCCTCCTCTCCTACACAACTGCTTATGTAATGAATTTGAGTATCATTTAGATTTAACTCCTATGAAATTAAGGTAAGACCAGACAACACGTTCAAAAGCTATCAGTGGACTGGTGACATGCAGACAACAGGATCACATTGGCCTTGTGTCCCCACAACCAAAATGATGATTTATGCAGCAGTGCATGTATGTTCTGTGTATCTTTTTCTTGTTAACCTTACCTGGCTAAGGAGGTTAAAATAAGGAAAACTCATGAAGGAGAAATCATCTGAATCCTTTTTCTTTGTTCGTGACAGCAAAGTATGCCATACATGATGAAATTAATACTCAGCCCCCAAAAATACATACAACAAAAAGCTGTCAGCCATGATTAAAAAAAAAAAAAAAATTAAAAAAAATGCAACTTCCCAAATACCATGGTTTTCCAAGTAAAAGCCCACATTCTACAAGAATGACCTCAAGCAAAACACACTAGGAGATGGCAACATAAACTTTAGGATTATCACCCATCTGAGTCACTTACACCCTGTTTATGTCTAGTTGAAGGCTCAGTGATTCCAAAACTATTTATAGCATTTTGTCTCATCTTTCAAGGGTTTTTTCTCCTTCTATCAATGATTTCCAGAAACCAAGGAGATTTCTGACATGGTAAAGTGACAGAATACTATAGGTAGCCTTGTTCAGCAGCAGAATACTAAAGCAACTAATGATCAGGTCTATCAGCTTTGAAATATGTGATCTCTCTTAATAGGAAACAGGTTCCAAACTTAGATAACATCCTAAACTGCTAACTTTCCTCCCTGCATTCTCCTCTGAGACCTATTCTCACCGTGGACCTATGTTTGAAACTAGTGTGCAAGGCTATGTTTGAGACCTACGCTGCAAGACTTGTTCATGATGTACCATGACAGATTAGGATTAAAATCACTTTACTTTAAAACTATAATTCTGGAACTCTGTGCTCATGTAACCTCACCTCCAAGGCAAATCAAGCAGATTCACGTTGAGAGTAGTTGGATCTTTCAAACAAAAAACCAAAAGGGGACCATGACCCAAGTAAAACACTATCACTATCTGCCAACTTGAAGTTTTAATGCTTCCCTACAAGCACTGAACACAGTAATTGTACTGAGTCTTCACTAATTGTATTGAACATCACCCAACTGGCCTTTCCAGGAATGCAGTGAGCAGGGATGCGAAAGAGGGAAATGAGGCTTCTTGAGCGCTATCCTATCTCCCGTCCAAGACAAATTTGGAGAGATCTCCTACTCAATCCCTCTCAGAGAATCAACAATCTTTAAATAAATCCACTTTCCAACTAAAATCTTTTGTATCCAGAGTTTTTAAAAGCTCTATTATGTTTAGATTTTCTCTTATTCCCCAGCCCTGAGGCAATATTAACACTTGAGTGAGATGCCTGTAGGTGAGAAGCGTGGAATGTACTGCAGTCATCTTGTCTAACACTTACATTATCATATACATACATATATATTTTTTTAACCTTTAAGAACAGAACAGTTCAGCATATACACACAGACTTTTTTTTTCCCCTTCAAAAAAAGATTACAAATAGATCTTTCCTAAAATTCTGGCAACCATTCTACTGGGAGCATCAGTGAATCCTGCAGTGCAGTTAAAACTGCACTTATGCCACCCTACAATGCTAATTTTGTCATCCAGTTGACTATTAACCCATGGTTGAGCAACTCAAATTAGGCATAATTTCGTATATAACATGACTGCCCCCTCGTGTCAAACTAGATCCCCTTCCATTAGCAGGGGGATTTCTCACAACATCTCTCACATAGTTCTGTTTTCTTAACATCAAAAAAACCCGAAAAACCAAACCTAGTTTCTTGACTATGAACCTCGAGCTCTACAGTTCTTGAAACTATGACAAAACAAAATGTAAGATATGGATGATAGAAAGCAATTTGGAAAGTAGCAACACATATTTCTGAAGTGATACAATCCTAAATCACTGACAAGTTTATTAACAACAAAAAAAAGGAAAAAGCTGTGTCCCTCTCAAAGGCTGTTTTCTTTACATAATCCATTTTTTCTCATAGGTCAGTTATAAAATTAATTTATGAAATTGTATAGCAAGATTGTTAGCTAACTTCACCAAGTTAGACATACAGTGTAATTCACTAGTAGCTCTGAAAACAGAAGCCTACTTCAGCATGTGTAACATACTATACTACAAGGGGAAAATTCACGAAGGACATCAGAGGTCCAAGTGGGCACAGAGACATATACAGGATATACGCTGACATTTAAAATTATGTCCTCAAACAAAACACCACCTTTGCTGAACACACTCAGTTTTCAAGTTCTGAGGGATTCATAAAGGCTGTAATATCTTTTCTAAGGATAATTTGGTCCCGTGCATAACTTGCATATATTAACACACTAAACATGTGTTTGGAAACTTAGAAATTTTAAATGTGTTAAGAAATATTATGATCTGCCCTTTAGCATAAGGGGCCAAGATAGGTATGTGGGGTTTATGCAGGCAGCAGTAACCTGTGTGGCACCTGTGAAGTGCTAAGCAAGGTTGTGGACTCAGGCCAGATAGAAAAGCGCTGCCACCAAGGAAACTTGGACAGATTTTTATGCATTTTTGCCTTTTTGTGGCGGTTGTTTTTGTGGTTTTTTTTCTTGGTTTGTTTTTTGTTTTTTTTTTTTAACCAAGAGGGTGAATGTCAGTGAGAGCCTGTTGATGATACTGGCAGATAGCAGGCAGGCAGAGCTAGATTAGATGTTTGCTATCAGGAACCAAGGGAAGAACTGGGTGCCTTTCTTTAGGAGTAGGGTAAAGGAAATGTAAAGACAGGCAGACAGAAAGAAAGAAGAGAGGCCCTCTGGCCGAGGAAGGCAATCTTTGAAAAGCAGCACAAAAAGTGAGTCAGGAGACTGAACTAGAACTTTTCCCCCTCAAAAACCTAGGCCACAATACGGCCACAGAAAATGCCTCATTTTTGCCCATTTCACCCATCTATCAGTCTTTGGCAAAGCTAAACCAAAAAGCACTGTTATATGAATTGTTATCCAAACTACCAGGCTGCTTGCCCTTTGGCCTTCAGCACTGACGTCAGCTCATGGGTCTCCCCTTCAGTTTGCCCTTGGCGCTCTGTAAAGTTTGTGGAGCCATCGGGGACTCCCCTCCTTGCTTCTAAGGAAGCAGCCATCTCTCTGTCCTACTGGCACATGCCCTGTGTGAGCACACACACTAGTTAGGAGAAATGGTAAGCAAGATGAACTTCAAGGGAAGAACAAATTTCCTATCTGCAGCACACCAATATCTTGTCTACATACAGGAGGATGAAGCACTGGTGTGGGGAGAAAGGGTGGGCCAAGGTGTTCCACTGAACCTCGCAAAAGGGTAACACTTTGAAGAATTGAAACTAAGCAGATGAGAATTTAATTGAACTGACGGAAACAAGCAGCGTATTCTATAAGATCAGTATTGTTCACAGCAGATCTCACAGTTCTCTATCAGGAAACTGAAAGCTTTTGGACAGAAATGTAGGTAAGCCAGTAATTAAGGTACAGCTTTCCAATTCATTTTGCTTTCCTACTAGCAAAACCCTATCTTTCTCTTTTTTCGGTCTCCGTGCTACATCTGTCACTACTGCCACGTGCACTTTGAATGTTTTCTCCATCACGTGTAACTCCATATAGCTATCAATCTCATTTCTCTACTGCATGTTTTATATGTTCTGCATTCTACACAAATGTCCTGGTTAGCCAGAGAGGAACTGAACTCAAAAGCTTGCAGCTCAGATGTGAATATTCCCAGATTTCAGACTCCTGGGTTGCTTTTATCCTTTCTTCCCTTTCTCTCTTTTTTTTTCTTTTCTTCTCTTTCAGGCCTTTCTGACACAGGGACACCTTACATACATAAAAAAAAATAATTAACAAATGACAGACTCCTGCCATCCAAATATTTCTAACAATTCATTCTTCTCAGGGAATCTGTGAACTTTAATGACTACAGCTCCATTAGGTATGATTTATATTGAACTGCTTTTTAAGAAGTTCACACCTTTAAACTGCACTTTCCTCAGAAAAAGAGAGCTCCTAGATGTACCTTGTCTCAAATACATCATTGGTGGTAATGCTGCAAGGCCTACAGTATACATTATTTGCCAGTTCATAATTTACAGCAAAAGACCAAAAGCCTTTGGACAAAAAGACAGAAATAATTGAGAGTTCTAATAATCTGATCCTGCTGTTTGCAGCACACAGTGATTTAAAATTATTCATGTGTTTCAATGTGGAAGCGATTTAACATAATTTAGCAAACCTGAGACCTACATTAAGATGTAATAATGACGAATGGATGAGACACAGCACACACACTTAGAGAAAACCTCAGAGTCCTGCAGAGTAAAGGAAGTACCCCTGACGACCTGGCAGGTGCCCTCATATGGGTGGCCTAAAAAAACCCCCACAAACAAACAAAAAACAAACCCCCAAAACTACAAATAGCATTTAAAAAAAAAAATATAATCAAGATTCTAGAGTGTAACAAAGAGTGTGGATAAGAACACATTCCAAATTAGTATCTGAAAATTTTACATAGACAGGACTGGATTAGGTTTCTAAAATAAAAAGCAGATGGACTGAGAACACTTACTAAATTCACTAAAGAACAAGTACACTGTGGTTGCATCCCTCCATTGTTTATTATCCCAGCAGCCATTTTAGGACTCAAACACAGCTATTTCTTGTATAGTACTTTCCATGTACCCGGTTCTCAGCGTAGGCTCCATATACACCAGCAAGCACAGTGCAAATCCTCTAGGACAAAGCACATATGCAAATCTTTACCTTTCCTTCTAAATAAAGACATTTCTGACAAAGCCTAAATATTTTGAGGTACTAAGTAACTAAACAACAAAAAAGAAGAATGACTGGCTTTTCAACTTTTTAGTGTATTTATCCCAGCTAGAACATAAATGAAGTTTTACAACATGCTTAATTATGCACCTGACCTCCTATTTCCCCTGCATCACTTATTCTATGGAATAGGCAATAACAAGAACCATTAAATGTTGCACAGTTTGAAAAATAGCTAAGAGTATAGGATGGAAAGAGAAGAAAGGAGAAATTGACGTTTGTACTGCTGAACCAGAATTTCTCAACATCGTATGTGATTTTTTTCTAAAACCAGATGTGTACAGGAGAACAACAGCCCACGATACAGTCTGCTAATCCCAGTTTGCCATATTTTCCTCAATACTGTGCTAAGATAGAGTAGTGCTTTCAAACAGAGCTTTCTGTCTCAGTCCCTTTTCAGGAGGCACAGGTACAGCATAACATCTCTAGACAGGACTCATTGGTTGTTTGTACGCATACTGCCAACACAGCAGGACTCTAAATCCAGAGTGGGGATTCTGGAAACCAATACAATGAAAGCACACCCATGTGGCAGCTCAGCATCCTAGGCTTTAGGTAGGACATGAGAAGAAAAGGATGCATTTCACTTCTGCAACCTCCTTATGCTCCCAGCACAAAGGCCTTGAACGCTTCACGTGCAATAATGGAGGGAATTTGACACCTGACTTGCAGAGCTAGGTGAATAACAAATGCTTCATACAAAGCTTGTTTCTTCAGTTTTTCAACCCCAACTGTGGTCAGCTAAGCACTGCTGCCAGCTCACATCACTGACAAAAGGAAAACTGACATCCCGCACCGCTCTGGTGCTGTCCTGCATGTCCCACCATCTGTGGGACAGCTCAAGACAAGCTTCCATTTTGTGTTAAAATCAACTTTAAAATAATGGATTGTGAGGATTTTCAAACCATTCACCACTGCCTAACACCTGTGAAGTCCACCATATCAAACCTACAACTTGAGAAGAGTTATGCTCAGGTCAAGCACTTCTGGATCCCACTCTTACGGCAGAATGTTTTTTAAACAAGCAAGGTAGGGCGCAGCAGTCATCGAACAGAGGCTAACTTGCATGGAGAGAGTCTGTACAGCAAACATATCAACTGGTTGCCCTGGAACGCAATTAATACTTTTGTTTTCACAATATTAAGGAATGTTGTGATATTTTGGGCTTCTCTCATAAAAATGAGGTAATAATTTTTAAATACTAGACTTATTTCTATAATAAAATAATATCCTTTTTTTAAAAAAAAGCTGTTTGTTCACAATTTCTTGTCTTTATTAAAAAAAAATAAATCAGATCTCATACATATGGGGGTCAAATTTTCAGCAGCATTGGCATGACTTTAGTGTCTATGATCTGCTTTCAAATTCTAGCCAGTGTCTTAAATAGGTATTGATTTAAAAAAAAAAAAAAAAAAAAAGCAGCTACAAAGCTTCAACTGCTTTCCAGAAGAATAGCTGCACTACAGGGGAGGGAAAAAGAAAACCATGGGGATAATTCAAATACGTTCCACTGCCTGTATGTTAAAGGTTTCATTGCGATGAACTTAATGTGAGATGTAGACAAACAGACAAACAAGTAATTTCCAAATGCGAGATCTCACCAGATACGGCACTCTGTTCACTGCCCTTCATATTTCTGCATGTAAACTAAATTTTCGTAGCTACCGCAAAACATTTTTGTCACCCCCTGGTATTTTCCATTCACACACAGTTTGTATTATGGATCTAGCCTGCCTGAAAGTGCCATCTATCAAAAAACCACTGCACCTACAAAACGCAGCACAACAGCCTCTTGCAAACCACGAACCACATAATGAGTGTTATGTTTCTACTGTGCTCTGCTCGCTTTGTCATCTCTCTGCAGGACATTGTGTCACACTGAATATCCCCTGCCTTTATTTTCAAGGCTCTAATTCATATGGGCCCTAAATTCCTAAAAGATCAAGTCCCTGGGATCCCCACCACTCCCAATACCTCCCCTTTTCAGGAAGAGTGACACTGCTGTACCAATGACACTTGGCTGCACAAGAGATGGGACTTGGCTGTGGGGGAGGCCCCTGACCAAAAGGACATGAAGACACACCAACAGCAACAACAGTTACCACTTTCTGATCCATTTCCCTTTTGACATTATATTTATGCATTTTACACTTGGAGAAAAAGGGAAAAAACCAAACACAAACACATCAGTTTTCCTTGGGAAAGACAGATGTAGAGGAGTAACCGGACCCAGCAATGACTAGCTTCTGTATTTATTTTTATCCCAAGAGGCACTCAGTAACCACAGAAATGGGTGTAAAACAGGAACCTGAGAAAAATAGAGACCAAAACACAAGAGGTCAGGTCCTTAGCTTTAGTTTGCTAACAGGCTGACAACTACTGTAAAGTTTTTAAGGTATTTTGTCTGCAACACAATGAAAATGCTTTAGCTTTCCCCAGTTTACCTTCCTACTGTGAGTAAAACAAAACATACAGTTCTACACACCAGAATGACAGAAAGTCCCTGAGACACTGAGTTGAAATCACAACTATTTTCAGTCCTTGCAGTCACGTGAAGAGAGTAAATTTCAGTCAACCGCTCCATGACCTCCCATGGCCTCTCCATCCAGGGCAAGCACCCAAGGCCAGGCACGTTGCACTTCATGCATCCAGCATCCGAGATGATGCGTAGAGCTCCCTACTTTACAGCTCTGCCTTGGATTTGGCAAATGTTTCAAAACCTTCTATTGCAGTAAGCTTTGCTACATCAGGAGGGTGTTAAGCATACTTGACCATGTTTTTAACTTTGGAAAAAAAATCCTCAATAGTGATCAGAAACAGCAGCTGCAGAAGAAACTGTTTAATGTGTCAATGCTGTAAAAGGATTTCCAGAGAAGTACAGCAAGAGGAAAATACTACATTAATTCTGAACTTTGTCTTGGTCATACTGGGAGCAGCAGTTAGTTGTGAAAAAAACTGCAACTACAATATTTATCTTTGTAAAACACTATGGAATGAAGTTAATAGGAAAAATCAACTTGTGTTGATAATATGTTCGAGCAATTTTCAGATCACTTTTACCCACAGAATGTATGGCATCCAATTTCCTGAACAATTACAGTATTACAGAAGGTAAACTAACCCATTTACGCCTTTTGGAATTGTTTCCCTGTGTGTTAATACTGTTACAAAATGGTATTTTCCTTCAGCATTGCTGTCCTGTTGCACTATTCAGTAATATTTAAACCAGCTGTTGATTTCCATTTTTCCAACAGAATGCACTTTACTACAAAAGATGCTCTCACAAGACCTTATTAGAAATTAAATGTTATCCAAGTATTAAAATACAAAGGTCCCTTGGGTCACACATGCTAGTGGTTTTTAATATCATAATGTGTCATGCCTGGATTTGATAGTTGAGCCTGGAATTAGATGATTAGGTCAAAAGTACATTAGACAAACTATTTGCTTGTTACGCTGTGTTGGGTTCCAGCTCTGTCTGCACAGACACAGATATCGGTAACTACGCTCACATCCACAGCCCTCATTTAACTAATGAAAAAATACGTTTAAAAATGCTAACATTTTGACCAATATTAGAATTATAATTTTGCTAGAAATGCTCATTCACCTGCACATGGAATAAACCTCAGTGGTCAGCTATGTCTCTTGGTTGGCACATATTGATCCTGACAGGCATTCCTACAACCTTGACTGATATCAGATTGACTCCTGCTGGAGAGCCGTGATGTCAAATCCAGGTGTGTTTGCTACACTGATTTAGCATATTATATGAGCATGTGTGGGCATAATGCTGCCTGCAGATTTTGAAGTATGCTAATTTGACTGCTATTTAAAAGTATTTATTACATTTTTACAACTTCATAATGAATATTTTGTTACCACATTAGTAGAAAACTATTACTTGTCATATAATTAATAAACAATTTAAAAAAATTTCTATCCCATTTATTGGGTAAAATAACTCCCAGAAGAAGTGTGCCCATTATAAACTACTCAAGTTTTTAACTTCCTTTGGCACATCCACCACATCGAAACAAAAAGTAAAGCCATCCTCCATCCTCATAACAGAAAGAAAATGTTTATTCATGCTTTGAATTTTATTTCTGGCATTAACTCAAGATGATCATAATTTTTTAAAATGCTAGATAAAAGTGGGACATTTTTATTGTTGTCGCCCCTCCACCCCCCCCCCCAAAAAAAAAAGTTTTTGCACTTCTTATTCTGCATGGTGCCTAAAGCAAACAATGATAAAAGTTAGTAAGTGGGGAGTTGCTTGTTGTTTTTACAGCATAGGAGCCCTGTACTTCTGAATCACTAAGCAGCTGGAGTCTGGTTTAATTACTTAACATCAATCAAGATGTAAACCAGCACTTGGAGACCAAGGAATGCAATGTTCATCTACAACACAAAAGAAATAGCTAAGCTATCTTAGCTTCTGCCTAGACAGTTTGTACACTAGGAGAAGTCAACACATTACTTTTATACTATGTCAGTAACATAAAATAGCCAAATAGTAATTTTACGCTGTACTTGAATACATCAGTGACAATTTGTAGTAAGGGAGAAAAGATCATGAGAATATGCTTTCATAAAGGCTTGTAACCTCTAACGCAGAACATATTTGTCCAGTACTACCTTCTGCCAAATAGCAGCACCAGTATATGATAACACTTCCCTCTCCAATAAATAAATACATAGAAAGTTATAATAAAAGGAGAGATGAAATTGCAAAGTCTAGGTTCCTGCCTGAATTTTTCACCTGTTCAGTCTCTAAGCTTGTGAAATACAATTCTTTTCTTGTGTTTTTGCCAATATTAGACAGCATTGCAATGCTGCATTCAACTCAATGGAGTGCTACAGCCTGTCTTTTACAAGATCAAAGGAGATGATCTAATTATCCCTTCTGGTCTTCAGATCTATAGATGTAAACTACACACTCTATCTAATCTATGCGAAAAGCAGCCACCCACCACAGTACACAAGAACTTCTCCCTAAAGATAAAAGAAATGAGTAACCACATGGGACAGATGTTAGCCACATTACTTATTCCACTGTCGGAAGCAGCTCAGTTGCTACAGTCTGGAGGGTGAAATAAGACACCATGAATATCTGCCCAAGTCTTCAGCACACCTCAAATAATCCATCCATAAAAACAAAGATTATAAATAACTACCTGTATTATGGAAGACACAATCAGCCAACTTTTGCCAACTCCGTAGCAGACATAGGATGCAAACCACAGAAACAGTGCGTGTGCTGGGATCCCACCTATTGGATATTATACAAACACAGAACAACAACAGTCCCCAACTCAAAGAGCTTCCACTCTAGGCGTAGGATGACAGATTAAATATATACAGACAGAGAGATGCAAGGGTACCTGGAAACAAGGTATCACATTTGTCACTACTCTTCAGGTGCAGGGAAGATTCTACAGTGCCTTTGAATCAGGGCAGCTGCACGTGAAAATGCACAACACTGGTACTATTAGCTCATTGTTACAGTGGGAATGCCACAGCTATTTTGACAGTGCTTCTAGCTGGTATCAATACCCATAAGCCAGAAATAAAGTTCTTATAAAGTATAAAATACCCATTTGCCTTTCAACATTTGAGACAGGTTTGCTTATGTCCTGCTCTACTACAACCACCTATCTCTTGAGCTGCAGACAAGTGTGCAGCCCCCTAAAACTGGGACTACCTAGAAAACTGTTAATTTCTTAACTTAAATCAGAGGTGCTTTGAGTCCTTTTTGATGTCTGTACTGCATTGATCATTGCTTACTTAAGGGTTTAGCCGTATTCAGGACTGGGTTGCCACAGCTCTTTCCTCTCCCATGCAACATCCAACGAGAAACCAGAATGGGATGATGACACTGAAATCATTCAGTCTCTTGTTTACCACTGTTCTGGAGTTTCCTTCTGAAAAAGGAACTTTCCTGATTGCTTGTTAAACCAGCTTTAGGGACACTTCATGTCCTCAAGTGGCTCAAAACAACTGAATAGATGAGAAAAATCAGATTCCTGATACGTCCAGAGTTCTAGGGTTGATTTCTATGGACAAGTTTATGGTCAATGTATAATGAAAGCACAGGATCTAATGACACTTTTCCATACCAAAGTGAATAACTCAAAGAAACAGTCCTCCCCCTTTTTAGCAAATTATTAAATTAGCAGAGATTGTAAGCAGCATTCCTAAGGGAGTTTGACAACATACTGAAACATGCCAAATGAAAAAGGAATGCTGCCCAGCGTACAGCAAGTACTGAAGACTTTCCTGTTGCACGTTAAATAAATGACTGGAACAACAGCACATAACAGTAACCAGCAATGTTTGAACATTAAGCTCCGGTCTTAACTCAACCATGTTCTTACATACAGTTGCTGTCACTGCTATTCTTCTAACGTGCCCTGTCATTAATGATAAAACGGACCCCATACAAATCATGGTTTAAATATTGTTAGCAGTGTTTCAGAGAGAATTCTTGTGACAGCAGAAGTCAGCCGCTACATCTAGCCACTCAAGAGCGAAAAAGAAATATTTGCTCAGACTTCAGAGGGTCATTTTGGTATATAAGAGAAAGATAAAAGCAGGAATCTTATACAATATGAGCTAGCAAATCAAAGCAAATAGGGATTCCACTCCCTGATAATCCAACAGAAAAGAGACAGTTATAAAACACATTCAGCACTGTTTGTTCCAAGCAATGTGGTTATATCTTATGCCAACAGATTATATGATGGTAATTAAAACACTGAACACTTAATAAAAATCTTAAAGAAAAGAGAATATTATTTCCAAGAAAAGCCAGTGGTAACTGCAGCACCATGGACACTGCATTCGGTGTTTACCAGCAGACTTTATTTCGATTATTTCAATTATATTTCAAAGTGCTCAAAAGCATTCATTTCACTCATTCAGAATGATCCATCTGTTATAATTTCCTCTTAATCAGGAAATTATTAAAAAGCACTAAATTTGTTTGCTTAATTATTCCATCTGTCCTGCTGTTTAACAGATAAGTGTTTATTTTTAAACACACCTCCACCACTGGAGCCTCCCATTTACTCCTAATACAATGCCTAAAAGACTCTCTACCACAACTGAGATATTGACAGAGATAGTAGAGGAGACAAAGCTGATGTCACAACACAGTTTTTTCAGGATGGAAATATACTTAAAAACAGAAAGAAAGTGCTTTTTGTTTTTAATCTACTGCTTTATTTTAATGCAAGCCTACTGTATTAAATCTAAGATCACAGCAGTATGTCATTGCAAGAAAGCCTCCATTGAAAAAGTATTTTATATGTATACTGACAAAGCCAGTCCTTAACTAATGAAATGTATTTTCATCACCCCAATAAAGAGGTACATAAAACATGTGGGGAAGAGTCATTAAAACATCAAGAATTATTGTTATTTTGACAATATAGATAATAGCAGGATCACAAATGTGCAATGTTAGCAACTGCTTTCAGCAAGAAATACATTCCCTGAACTCAGCTGGGTCCACAGTAATTCTTTCAAAAAAAATTAGAAAGGTGTATAGGAAGTAATACCATACTCACAATTTAAAGATCAAGAATTTTGCCAACAATTTGCATAGTTAGACAGTATATCGGTTTATATAATCTTATGACAGCGAGTACTCCTTTGGTGCAATACTCAAGGTGACAGAACTAGGTATGAGTTGTTCAAGGGGTCTTCCCATTTTCTTTAAACTTTGTGAAAAAATTGAGCTACTTTTTATATATAAAGAGTTTAAATACAATATCCAGAGATGATCTCTGATTTGTGTTTCAATTTCTGCAGTAAATTTACAATACATTTAGTGATAGTATTTTGCTAAAAAGTTACTCTTATTAAGAAGCAGAAAGAAATACCAAACATTTACACATCAGGACTTATTAAACAAACCACTGTCTAATGAGCTGCTGAACCCCAAAGAATGGGGAACTGTAGAAATATCAGACATGAATTTATTTTTTATTCAGTAGCATTTCTGAAAGCTTCATGGAGAATGCAGAGCTCTTTTTAAACTTCTTTAAAGAGGTGAGAAACTTATATAAAGATATATTAGATTCAGAGTTCTTCATTATTTTCTTCTCTCCCTTTTTCAGCTCAATTCCACCCACTTCTCCCTCTCCCTCACATTTGTATGCTTAGGAGCTTGGTTAATTTCTTTTGCTACTTCAGCTAATGCCTAATGTAAAGTTAAAAAAGGTGTTGAAATTAAACAATACAAACACAGGGAAAGAACCTCTTGGTAGCTGAGGCTCAGCTACAAGTAGCCTCAATTTTCTGTTGCTTTAAAATGCAAACACAACAAAAGACCCAGTGAAGTGAAACAGGGAACAGGAGACAATACGGGAACGCACTGATTAGAGAGAAAGAAAACAGTGAGAAGTCCAGAGGTATCACTACAGTCTAGTTTCCTATTTCACTTTTACAACATAACAGACCACAACAATCATTAAACAAACCATTGAAGGGCCAAGCCTTATCTCAAACAACACACTGTGTACTGCATTCTTCAAACTGTTACAGTTCATTTTATAGGCGAGATCCATAATAGCTAATTACAAATTGCTCTGCTTGAATCTGCATCTTTTGCTTGTAAGACTTCGCACATAGAAGGGAAAGTGCAGTCACTCTTCCATGCGCTGCTATCTTATTTTATATTTCGGCATGCACCTGCTGCAAATCTGTTTTTTCTATGACATTTTAATCACTTTTGTGTTTGAACATCAGTTCTCAAAGTGCTTCTATTATTATTTTTGTTTCCTCAAAGTGGTAGTGACAAATGATTAACTGGTATAGTAATCTTTCCACATGAAGGATTTCCCATTTCTAATTCCACAGAAATAGGGCTACATTTAGTACAATGTTTGTTTCAAAACAGATTTAAAATACAGCCAGAAGTACATCCTGCAAGAAAACCCACACCTGCATTTTTATTATTAGACACAAAAGCAGTCCTATTAAATTCAGTGAGAATACGCACCTACATTTACAAAAAGAGAATAATTTTTACATAAACAAGCAAGGCACTGAAATTCAATTTAAAGGGTACTTTGGGCCTAGAAGCCTAAAGCCCTTTGTCATAAGGGCTGAAAGAGCATTTTCTTTCCATGACCTAATGGCAAGTGAGGAAACAAACTTAGTCTCATTCTTTTTTTAAGCCACAATGATGCCACGTGTTTGCCTGTCAGTAACACAGTAGGTACCCCACACTTAAGCCAGATTTACGCTACCTGTCAAAAGGAAATATTTTTCATACTGTCAACTAAAAGTCACTTTCCAGTTGCATGTCTCCAATTAACTGAGTAATATTTACACATGTATTTATGACTTTCAAAAATTAATGTTTATTCTAGAGTCACCTTTCTGTGGTTTATGGATAAGCAAATTCATCTATTGCAATAAATATATAATTGACCAGGAAATAGTTCTATGAATCCCAAATCCAAGCATCCCTAGATCAAGTGTTTTATATTATGCTGCCACTTCTGAAAACTGTCTTCATGCTTCTGTTCCTCTGATAGAGTATGAATTGCTTTTAAGATGTGAAACTAGAGATATTTGCACTTAATTTGACTTTTCCGTACTAATTTGTTTTCATAGCTGGTGCTTTTTTTCTTTTTTTTGTTAAGTACTTGGGTTTAGACTTGCATATGGTTGCTTATTTCCTTATCAACAAATCTGGAGCAATCATACTGTATATATGATGGCTGTATGGAAATAAAACGCTCCACAACTGGGGACATCAGAACAAGCTAATTAATCCTAGATTCTGTCAGGCACAGCATAACTTTCAAGTCTGAATTAAAAACACACAGAGACACAGATCTGAAATGACTAAACAATTTCATTATCCAGAAAAATAGTACGTGGCTTTCCACACAGAGATACATCTATTGCAAAAAATTCTAAATTCTAAATTTGATCCTTAATTCTATGCTCACATGGTCTAACATGCAGCAGGTCCTACTAACGTGTAACCAGCTCATAAATATTTGTTCCCTAGGACTTTGAAATGAAGAATGAAAAATAAGCATTTGTCTAAATAATTCATGGAAATTGACTGGTCTTCAGCATGCAACAACATGGGTACCCAGTGAAACACAGCACAGCAGCTTGCTTTTCAACTGCCTCAAATGCAAGCAGAATGCACAACCCCAATGTAAAACAAGCATTAGAATATTTTTCATTTAAAAATATTTGAGACTATCTGTTACCTGAATGCCAATACTCCAACTGACATTACAAAACACAGGGTTTTCACTAACTTTTTGCCAAACCCTTATATCTGTAGGCTGACCTGGCATTGTTTCAGGCCCGCATACAAAGTAAACCCATTTCTAAGTGAACAGTTCTCAGGCTCTACAACATTTGGGCACCTATACTTCAAAGAGACACAATTCAATTTGGAGCCTCAGCTACCAAAAATTTTATCCATTTTTGCATTTAATGCAATTTATCAAGTTTTGAATCTAAACCCAAAGGCTTAAAAGAAACAATGACTTCCATTTTCTTCTCTTCTAGCAGAGACTCAATTCAAACCATATATGGGGACACGTTTTGTACCATCCCATCACTCATGACCTAGAGCAATCTAGGGAGATTTCAAAAAAGTTACAACCAAAAATTAAGGAAATAAAAGAGAAATATATAAGTTACTAAAAGACTAGGGCGTTAATTTGGTAAGGTTCTTCGGTTGATATACATTACCTACATCCTAAGGTCTCCCACAAGTAGTTCACAGAAAAAAAATAATCTCAGCTGCTACACAAGTTGGACTTAAAAATGATAGAGCACCTTATTATTTGAAACACAATGAGAAATTACTAAATCATTCCCAAATCCAAACAGGATAATGAAAACTCCTAGCACCAAACCTTCTTTCTCTTGAAGAAAGCCTGCACTGTTGTGGTAAATTAAAGTTTAAAAAAGGCTATGCAAAGGAAACTTCTAGATCTGGTTTTGCTGCTCCGTTGTTCTTGTCGAAGGCTTGAGGAAATTTATGACTTCCTCCTCCTGCTTGTACCACTAAGAAATCTTCCAGAATACAAGTCTCCTAAATCCTCTGCCTACAAATACATGTACATTTAGGTGATTCAGCTGGAAACGCAAGTCCTTTTGTTTGGGGGCAGGGAAGACTCCCCCCAAACCCACTTTTTTTAAAAAAATGCCCTTCTACAGTGGCTATAAAAAGTACATTTGTGCTTCTCTAATATTTTTAGTGTATAGGAAGAAGGCCTGAAATGGCAGCAGGCATTTCTGCATGTTTTGTACCTCAGAAATACAAGTATGTCAAGAATTTTCATCTGTGGTTTCACTGCAGAAATCCTCAGATTTCTAGGAATAGGAGGGGGAAAAATTGTCTCATTCCTCTGCTAGAGGACATGCTGTCACACATCTGCTATGGTAAATAATAAGCATTTGTCAGGAGTTTGAATTAAACAATGACAGAAGATTATTTTTTTTAAAGGCATTTGAATAAAAATCTTTTACAATTCTCAATATTTTAGAATAATCTGATAACCTGAGGATAACATTTTAGTATAAAAGACATGTGGAAAATCTTCTTTTAAAAGGACAAAACCCAACAAAATAAAAAATACAGGCCTATTTCAGATCATTTTTATGTACCACAAAGCAGTAATAAAGATCAAAACAGATCTTTTCTTCCAATGCAGATCATCATTTGACTGTTAGAGAAGGTGCTGCTGAAATGGAAAGGCTGGTATTTCATATAAATAATATTTTTAAATTTGCACTTTACAGCTATTCCACTTGTATGGTGGAGTGAGTAATATAATTCTCAACAGGCAAGTACTCCCACACATTGTCTCCATGTGAAAATCTTGAGGCTCTCAACCACCAACTGCCCCAAGACATTAGCTAAAAACTAAAGCCTTGTGTCACAGCCAAGTGAACTTTTCTTTAGGTCAACATGAAGATTTACTGGCACTCAGAACAGTATACACCAGCTTCAAGGTAAAAAGAGTTTGACGCAAATATCTGAGATAGCCCTATCAGCTCCATATTTCAGCTCCTCCCACCTGAATTGGCTTCTCTTGTCTAAGTCAACTAATGCACAATTCAATAGCCTTGACTTACTGTGAGATGTGAGTTATTGGGGTCAACAGTGTCTCACCCTCCAGGTCAAGCTCATCAGCAAAGCTGTTGGTCCTGATGAAGGGTCCTGTGTTAACATCTAAAAACGTTGGGCTTCTTTTCACTGTGAGGAAACACGCAGATAACAGTTAAAGCAATAGCATTCGGCTTTTTCAAGAAAGGTCTACCACTCATTTGGATCTCTCAAATACTGTACATTTTAACAGAATATTGAAAACAGAAGATACTATTAAAAAATTGCATATACCACAGAGTTCATGAAAAGTAAAACTTTAACTCTTCTTCTACCCAAAGAATTTCAACTTCTGCTGAAGACTTAAAGCTAGGGTTGTTTGTTTTTTTTTTTTTTTTTTTTTTTTTTTTTGTTCATATGCCTTATACACTAGAATGTAGGGTATCTATATCACAGGCAGCTTCATGCATTATAAAACTTATTGTACAATACTCAGCCATACCATGGACCACCGCTCTACAACAACAGCGTATGAGTGCAATGCAGTGACAAGATCAATTTCTTTTTATATCATCTCTACTTCATGTTTTAGTTTATAATACCAGCTTCTGGGGTGTAACTACTGTGACTAAGATCAAGAGACCAGGCCTAGATCAACAAAGGAGCCTAGGGATTTTCACGGTGAGCAGTCATCTCCTGCCACACGCTGTCTGAGCCAGCCTACTGGCTCCCAATCCCTCTCACACCTAGGCACAAGGATGCCTCATCTTTGAGCCCAGGCACGAGGCAGGTGGCAAGATGTTCAGTTCATCCAAGATGAAGTCCTTAGTGAGAAGGCCATTTCACAAAACTTCAGATATTGAACGTTTTCAGTGGCAAAGTTACTTGTATACCAACTTTCATGCACCAAAGAAATTAGGCAGAGTATTACACATTTCATTTTTAAACTCAGGCTCCTAAATTCTGCCAGACTCTAAAATGAAGAGCCCTAACTGCTTTCTCCAGCATGGTCCTAACATTTGGTAGAGAAGCCACAAAATTTGCATATAAATAAATCCACTATTGTATTTATACATGATTGTAATTTAATTTTATAGAGAATAAAAACCACCAGTAAAATTCTGTAGAAATCATAGGTAGATTCTGACACCTCCGTAGAAATCTTTATCTGTGTAACTGGCTGGATCATTCAATGAAATAATTATAATGTTGTAATTTATGAAGTCCCGACTGTATTAAATAAAATACTTTATAATATAACAGTAAATAATGCCCTGCCAAAATGCAACATGAAAGCTAAAGGAATACGACAGAAATAGCTAACTTAAATGTAGCTGAATTTAATGAGAATGGAAGTGGGGATATCAGGAAACAATTTTTTAAAAAAATGCAACCATTTTACTCAAGTAAGTAGATCACTTCATATGGCGGAAATGTATTTGAACTTTTACAAATAATCAGAAGAAAAAATCAGGCACATGGCCATTCAAAATTACAATGGGAAAGACCGCTCTCCAGAAATTATAATAGGAGAGAAAGACCTCTGAAATCAGTAAAAAAAAAAAAAAAAAAAAAGAGACAGACAAATGCTAGGAGATAAAATTATTAAAAGCAGGAGCCACTTGCAGCACTTAAAAATGAAAATTCTACAGTAAGTTTTAGCTAATGCTAACTTCCTATTTTCCTATTTTTGGTTTTATTGTCATATTATTTAATCACTTTGCTGTAGCCATCATCCAACATAGTGGCTGTAAAACAAGCAAAATAATTCCAGATTCACAGATGGAGTAAAATGTCTTTAAAACAGATTCCTTTTGGCTTTCATTAAATTAATTTTCACTGCTTTCATTTCTACATGATACAAATGAAACTTTCCCAGTTTCTAGGAAAGGACTCACAGCCTTTTTAGTTTTCCTGATGACAAGTGATAAAACTGCTGAACCTAAAACCATCTGGAGTGTTTGCTGAACACTCACCAAACTGTGCTTATGAGAGACACAATACACACAGTAAACAAGTGTATTTGCAGAAATTGCTATTCTTGGATCATTCACAGTTACTGCTTTTTAGTTTCAGGGGAGGGGAGAGAAGGAGTGGCACAATGAAAAAGGAACAAGAAGTCAAGACTGTACCACAGCCTCTTTGAAAGTGCCATTATCTGAGAACACAGAGCTGAAGACCTGCTTAATATGAGGCAAACATGGTACCTCCATCCCTCTTTTTATTCTAAAATTTTCTAAGTAGATCATAACCAAGAATCAGTCTGTTCTGGTGCCCGATGCAGCTTTCTGCTCTTTATGCTCTTTTTCTTAAATGTATGTTGCTGCTTCCAACATGAAGGAGGAACCACTCCAAAACACTACCATGCAACCTGCTTGCACAGAGAGAGGAGGGACCAAGAAAAGAACATGGCCTTAATGAGAGCTTCCCTGCCACAAAGTGCCTTGAAACAAGGCTCAAGTAGAGCACCAGGGAGCATAAGCTGTCTCAGCACTTTTTTTATTTATAAAAATAAATTCATAGCCATTTGACTTTGGAGGAGCCTTTCTCACAAAGGAGTGTTATAAAAAAGTACGTTAAAAAAAGACACTAAATTTCTAAATAAGTAAGCTAAAGGAAAGAAAGGAAGCTTTAGAAACTCATTTTCAATGGATAATAATGAGTGAAAAGAAACAGGCAACAGGTGTAGCAAGGGATATTTACTATAATTCGGGGTCCCCAAGCTTTATTTTCTCTATTTTTGATGGGTAGCAGCAGCAACTATGGTAACAGCCATGACTATCCAACAGATAATGCTGAGCCAAGTACTACTTTGAAATGGCAGAAAATACACTCCCCACAATATGAGAGCCCCTGCTTTAAAACAGAAACTCTGAACTTTCTGGAAACATTCCAGGTCAGGCTGGACAGGGCTCTGAACAACCCGATCAAGTTGAAGATGTTCTTGCTCATTGCAGGAGGGGTGGACTAAATGACTTTTAAAGGTCCCTTCCAACCCAAACCATTCTATGATTCTATGAACTTTCAATCAAGGATTATAAACACAATAACAAGAAATTACTGATCGGTTTTCTATATAACCAACACAACAATTTTATATACAGTATGACATGTATGCAGATACTTTTCTGGTAGTGGGGTATTTAGCTAGTAAGACAGAAAATATTTTGCAGTTTCTCTGTTGCAAGCACAGACAAAAAATTTAAAACACTTTAAAGCACTTTTCATGGAAAATCTGAGTTTTAATTAATGCATTTAGAAAATAAGTCTGTTCTGCAAAAAAATTCTTTTTTTCATTTAACCACTTGCAATTTACAACCTGAACAACTTTCCAAACTCAAAATTCTACTGACATGCCTACGCTTTCTTTAAAAACCAGCACTATAATTTTCTATGCCACGGCAGGCAACTCCAGACAGAGCATTGCAAAGATTTAGTAGTTAACAAAGGTGATGGAGCAATGAAATATTATGAGCTTTACCTGGAGAGGAAGGAGCACTGGAAGACTGCTGGTCTGCAGAAAAGGATGGCCAGGAGCGCTGACAATCTGAGTCAGAGTAAAGATGCACATAAAATAAGGAGAGATGGGGGGGGGTAGAAAAAAGCTCCAGATAGGCAGCTGAGGAGATGAAGGCATACCTAAAATATAGTATGTTGTACATGATATCTTTAAAAGCAAAAGAAAAAATACTGTGGAAAAGACTTTGTATGAAACTCTTGAAGTGTGCATTACATGTTAGCAGAACATTAAATCACCACTAGGGGATGCATCGTTGTCCCTTCGAACCCATTCTTCACGACAGTGTCACCTGCTGCAAGATATTCCTCCCTACATGCCAGTCCCATTTTGAGGAAAGTGATCTATACGTTTGCCCCTTCCTTCCTGACTTTAGGGTTTCCTCAAGTGTTTCCCTTTCCAAAGTGTACAACCTCATACAGGTCAGACCCCTCTTGCTCTGGTTCGTACTGTTCACGTTGTAGCTAGCTCCCAGTCAGATTTCCATGCTGTCAGGTGGACAGACAAGTACTGCCACCCGTGTTTGAAGCTGCCTGGCACATCCCATAAAAAGCATTTGAAGCTGCTCACTTCAACCATTTAAGCCAAGTGTCTGCCTCAAGCTGAATTTCTTGGGGAAAATTTTCAGGCAAGCAAGAGGAGTCAATGATGAGAAAGAGACTCAGCAAAACATAACGTTTATGCTATGTTTAGTTCTTTTTAATAGTGTCATCCTTTTAATAACTATTTCATTAAGAAGTACCTGTGGGACAGAGTGGTATTCTTCAGAATTGTTGCCTTACTTTCATGCAAAGAGAAAAACTCTTAAAATATAAAGGTAGTGGTGTTAAAAAAAATCTGAAAAAAAGCCTCATTTTGCAAGTGTTCTGTCAGTGCTATGCATGCTCCAGCCACGGCTCTTGGGTCTTTGCTGAACTGATGATGCCAGGAGAAAGGAGGAGGGGAGAAAAGGAGGTGGAAATCTCTGGTTGCACAAGTGTACTGGCAGGGAAGCCAGATGGGGGACCCAGGAGTGTGAAGACTTGAATATAAATAGGCAGCCCAAAGACAGAAACAAAATTTACTGAATATGAGAAAGCAGCATATGGATATGTGACTAGAGGCTTTCTGAGGATTAAATCAAAGCTGAATGAGCATCCATTTTCTTGTACTTCCTAATTTCTTGTTTCTGAGCTTTTGACTTGGCAGCTTCAGTTTTCTGCGTAGGTAATCTTACTCACAGCAAGTACAAAAACACTCTCTCCTCTTTATTTCTTCGAGTCAGTGTGAGAACAGTGTTAGGCGACCTCTCAGGTTCACTGAGCTCACGCTGCCTGGCTAGGAAATAGAAACCGAACCTACGGTGGCTGGCAAAGCTCCTCTGATATTTCCCCAAAATGAAGGAATTTCTTGTTCATGTGAAATGGGTGACTTCATGGCTCTTGCTGCTTTTCTGAGCTTGTTCTACCATGCTCACCCCCAACAGAGATGCACCGCTTGGAATACAGGAGAAAAGTGGAAACTGGAAAACGGGCAAATCAAGGATTGGTCAGGGGGAGTCAAGGAGATTCAGTTTGTTTTCTGCTTTTTTACCACCTTAATTGCACCTGTGCTCCATGTGGGTTCAGAGGAGAAACTGAACCTTTTATTTTCAGACAATTTAATCCAAGCCTGAGCATCCTTGCATTCAATCACTGAAAAGAAGCCTCTATTTTCTTTAGTGGCTGTAGAGCAGACAACTTGCAGGTGGCTTACAGCACTCTCACTAAATCACAGAGTTTTTTTGCCCAGACCTAGCTCTAATCCTAGACTCTATGGGGAACACTCAATTGTTAAGAAAGTGCCTAAGCAAGCACATTAGAGACATCACAGGACTACATGGCTGCTTAAGTGATCACAGAATCCAGACAAACAGTAAAATAAATTTTTTAATTTATGGGTCCCCATCTGTTCACAAATATCTACAGAGCATTTTTACAGGAACAGATGTGTGTACTTCAGAATGCACAATATTGGAGGTCAAATCTGGAAGTTTTTCTTCCATCCCAATCTATTTGTTTAGAAATTAATTCTCAGCTATATGCTCAGATAACTTAACTACTGGATGAATCATACCTTATTTATATGACATTATCTTTTTCTATTGGTTATATATACACGAGCAATTTTTCTCAATAATAAAAAAAACAGAGATCATCTACTTAAATGAGTGCTCTCTTTTCTCTTTGTAAAGAAACCCTTGGTGCAATTGTGATTACAAGTGTGAGAATATACATTTTTGTCTGTTTTGATCTCCTTTGCTGCAAAACATTTCTTAGATACTATACGGCACTAGACACACATGAAAAGCACTGCAAACGCTACATGGTCATAAGCTGGCATGCCATAGATAGAATTATTTTCCTCAACTTACCAAGCAATTTTAACATTCCTGTTTGTCCTGTATACTTGTAACAGTTTAGAGAGAGCAGAACACAGATAAAAAAGAAAAAAGATAAGTGTCAGAAGAAATTAAAGAAAATCCTTTTATTGAAAGCTATAGAGCTGATTTTTGAAGTTGCAGCAGTAGGCTGCCTGCAAATCACATTGTCCTTTAATCAGCTTAGAAACTTAATGATGAAAGGTGGGACTTTACAAATCTAAGCATTTGTACAGTTCATTCACTGGATTGTTTTGAAGGTATCTGTAGTCAAAGACTGAGACACAGACTAAACTTAGTACTTGTCCACCTTTTGACAGCTATGTCATTTCTACAACCAGATGCAATTTTCAATCATTCCTTAATAGAGGCCAAGAAAAAGTGGAAAAGCATGCATGTTACAGAACAAGACAAGACAGAAGCATATCAAAAAAGTACACAGAAGATGAGACTTTCTGCTTGAATTGAACTCTGCCTGGTGCCAGCCCACATTTCTATCTTATTTTAAAGATCATTAAATTTAATCAGCTCAGCCAAATTTATGAGGAGAAAAAAACATAAGTACTTAAGGTATCCATAATCAATAAAACACACCTTAAAAATTAAACCTCATTCTTGCTGCCAAAAATTTGAGCAATACACATTAAAAGCTTCTAATAAAAGTACATTTGTAAAAAAGCCACACCGTAAATTCAGAGTTATTTTGGAAGTTCATTACAGCTAAAGCAACTATAACTAAGCTATTAATTATAAGGTGACTATCAGAGTCCTTCTTTTTCCTCATACTGTACCATTTTGTACAGTGACAGTTAATACAGATGGATCTACATTTATCTTAAGTACTTCTGGTTTCAAAATTTCATTCACAGCCTACGCCACTGAGCAGATGACAAGAAGGAGCACATGATAGTTTCATGTATCAGACTATGATCAGTGCAGCCAAGATGTGTCAATCCTTTTTGGTTGAAGTACAAGCACAATAGTAACACATCTTGGGTAAATTTCATGTGGAAAAGCTGACAGCTAATCCCTGTAGTTTCAATTAATTGCAGAATTGGGCAATGTATGCACCAGCCTTAGAGACAGTAGCTCTTCTGGCAGGCAGAAATGACAAATAATCTCAGTTTGTCTGCAGTGAAGCATGCTCATTAAAGAAATGGTTGAATCTCATCCAGACAAGCCAGCAAACAAAGTCAAAAAGCAAAGTATTCTTGCTTTAGAATGACAAGAGCTTGTTCTGTCCTCATCCTCTCTCCTACAGATACTAAAGAGGACCTGTGTGTAAATCACTAATAGAAGCCACTACAGCTACTGCCATTTTATAATGGAATTTCTTACCAGAATTTTCATAAGCTTCAAAACTGAAATCAGGTTTCCTGTCCTCCGTCACGTGGTCGTAAGTGATGTGTGGAACAGTTAACATTCTATCTGGAGAAGAAGGCCCATTGTCCTTGTCTAACTTAAATTTCTTCTTTTTAACCTAAAACCACACGTACGTTAAATTACTCAAAGTCACAGTTAGTTACATTTTCAGTAGTATCTTCAATAATAATGCAGTCCCCAATGAGCTATAACCAGTCAAAACAGTGCCTAATCAATTACGTTTTCATGATGCTACACAGTGCATTTCTAAGTAAGATTGACCCCCATCTTGCCAAAACTCGCTAATCACTAGAATTCTGCACATTGTCATTAGCAAATCCCTTGCCTGCAGTAAAAACATCTGCTAGCTCTGTGACAGTTTATATAAATCAAACTACTCTAGAATATCTTCACCATTTTATGGATGCAATACATCATACCTTCAGCAAAAAGCAAATGGATATATTGCTACTGAACTCAGATGAACCTGGGATACTAGGGATGCTTTTGCACAACATCCTCTCCTTCCAGCTTGGGAGTCCTCTGTAATACTCTTACAACAGAGAGGATGAAGTATTACATAATCTAAACATTCTGACAAAGGGGTTTTGTTGCTGTTTTTAAAATAAAAAAAAATTCTTAACTTATGGAGTCAGTTGATATGAAAATACTACCATATGTAGGCACAAGATGTCTTCACCATAGAGGCTTAGAAAGCCACGAAATCATAGCTAAGAGAAGCAGTAGTTTTGTTGTTTGTTTTTTTTAAAAAAGAAACAATTAAAAGTTACTGGTTTGGAAATAGTAATTTTCTTTTTTTTCCTTTGCTTATAGTTTTCCAAACAACAGTAAGTTACTGACTGATGTGCCTGAGTTAAGTCATTATTGCTCTTTTCCAAGCCCATAGATCCATTAAAAAAGTTAAGATTGGGAACTGAAGCAAATTAAGTTATGGTTTAAAAAATTTGTATACTGAAAATCTAAAAACTGAAATGAAAATAAATACTTTGAAACCAAGTAATAATCTGTAAAACAAACACAACAAATAGCCTCTAGAGAGTAAACAAATTCAATCTAATTTAACAAATTTAAATTACTATAATAGGAAATGTTAGTTACTGGTACCATCACTGATTTCTTCGGTTTTGGACTGGGTGACAGCAAATGATAATTTCTGGCAGGTTTTCGGATGTATATTTTCCATGTAGAAGAGTCTGGATTTTCTGCTGCATAGCATCTCCATGCAGTCTAGAAAAAATGTTTTAAGCAACAGAACAATTTAAGCAATCGGATTTGTAGCTATCTGTACTAAAAAGTAACTTCCAAGTAGCATGTTAGTCATTCTTTATTTAATAGTATTCTTGAATTTCCCTACTGGAAACATAAACTCAGCATGGTTTAGAATCCGTATTTAGTAAACAGAAACCACATAGTTTGAACTGGGCAAACCAGAAAGGAAGATCAGTCTTTTCAAGTGCAACTTCTGTTTGCATTAGCAACAAACAAATAGTAAGAGAGAATTCTAGACTGGACTCAAAAGATTGGGTTTAAATTTCTTGCTCTGCCCCAGTTTCCCTCTGCGCATTCTGCCCATTGCATCCTGTGTTTCAAGCTCCTACTCAGAAAAGAAAAAAAAAAAAGAAAAAAGAAAAAATCATTCTTCCCTGCCTCACAAGGGTACTATCAGAAAAAAAACCAAACAAACAACCAATCGTGATGTGGTCAGTAGGGCTATATTCATACAAAGAAATAAGACCGAGGGCATGAGGGAGCAGCACCAATGGTTAACCAGGAGCCAAAAGCCAAAACCAATCCTCCCTCCTGCCAACCACCAATGATTAAAGTACTATGTTCCAAGACAAAAAGGAAGAAAACCAGGCCTAGGAAACAAGACCAATCAGAGACAAAACACTACTGCATTCTCACTTAGTTGTGTAAATATATCATCAAAGTTGATTAATAATTAGTCTCCACATTAAAAAGGCAGATCCTCATTTACAGACTACATGAAAAAAGGACACACATACACATACACAAAATCTAAAGTGGGAAAGGCCAGAAAACACTAAATGGAAGAAACAAAGCAAGGCAGAATGACAAAGGAAAACAGACAGCAGTTGAAAAGTAAAGGATCAGACAATCACCATGTAATTCCCGCCACGGTTAATAGGGTAGTGGAAGAAACAACTGGCCACTAGAAGATAAGAAGGAATACAGGGAAAAAGTATCACTCATTTCAGCTGTTGCCACCTTGTATTTATTTCATAAAATTCTTGGTTTAAGAATAAACTTTTTGTAAATTATTTGTAGAGCATTCATTAAACTGGGCTTTTAGAAGTCCAAGAGTATTAGTAAATCATAATTACCACTATTAAGAACAGGTAGTCAGCAACTCATTGTCTATCCTCCACCCCTCCTTAATATTTCAGATAGAGCCAAGTATAACATTCTTGACATGCAATCTCAGGCTTCCCCATAATTTGGGGTTGATTTCCCAAAAGAGTCAGTGGGAACACTAAAAATCCATTCACAGAATCATGGAATGGTTTGGGTTGGAAGGGACCTTAAAGACCATCTACTTCCAACCCCCCTGCCATGGCCAGGGACACCTTCCACTAGCCCAGGTTGCTCAAAGCCCCATCCAGCCTGGCCTTGAACACTGCCAGGGATGGGGCATCCACAACCTCTCTGGGCAACCTGTTCCAGTGCCTCGCCACCCTCACAGTAAAGAACTTTCTTCCTAATATCTAATCTAAATCTACCCTCTTTCAGTTTAAAACCATTACCCCTCATTCTATCACTACACTCCTTGATAAAGAGTCCCTCCCCATCTTTCCTGTAGGCCCCTTTAGGTACTGGAAGGCTGCTATAAGGTCTCCCCAGAGCCTTCTCTTCTCCAGGCTGAACAACCCCAACTCTCTCAGCCTGTCTTCACAGGAGAGGTGCTCCAGCCCCCTGATCATCTTCATGGCCCTCCTCTGGACTTGCTCCAACAGGTCCATGACCTTCTTATGTTGGGGGCCCCAGAGCTGAAGGCAGTACTGCAGGTGGGGTCTCATGAGAGCAGAGTAGAGGAGGAGAATCACCTCCCTTGACCTGCTGGTCATGTTTCTCTTGATGCAGCCCAGGATACAGTTGGCTTTTTGGGCTGCGAACACACATTGCCGGGTCATGCTGAGCTTCTCATCAACCAACACCCCCAAGTCCTTTTCCGCAGGGCTGCTCTCAATCCACTGAACACCCAGCCTGTGTTTGTGCTTGGGAATGTTCCGACCCATGTGCAGGACCTTGCACTTGGCCTTGTTGAACTTCATGAGGTTCACACAGGCCCATGTCTCAAGCCTGTCAAGGTCCCTCTGGGTGGTATCCCTTCCCTCCAGCATGTTGACCACACCACACAGCTTGGTGTTGTCAGCAAACTTGCTGAGGGTGCAATCAATCCCACTGTCCATGTCGCCAAAGATGTCAAACAGGGCTGGTCCCAACACCAATCCCTGAGGAACACCACTTGTCACATGTTTTCCACATTCTTTGCAAAACCGTACCTTTTTCTAACCATGCAATCGAAACGAAACACACTGAGTCTGAAGATTTTTGGCTAATCTCTGGCTATAACCAGAGCCCTAAATTTAAACCTTTTTCACATTAACTCTGGGACTGTTTAGTTTCAAGCATAAACTTTACAGTTAGCTACTGTTTCCATAAAGAGCCTGACCTGGAAATCCACGTTCACTCATGAAGCTAGAGAAGTAAGTCATATGAGAACACAAAAATGATACAGCTTAGGTGTACATCTAGATTTCTTTTAAATTTGATCCCCATGCTTCTAAAGCTACATGCAGATACTGAGTGAGGGAAGAAAAGCTGGAAAAAGCTAGAATGAAACAATACTTCTCCAGGGTGAAAAGCTGGCTCCACTGAAGTAAAGGATAAAAGGTCATTGACCTTACTGATGCTAAACTGCAACTGTATTTTCAACAGAGTGGATCAAAATTTTTCTGCCTGTATGTTATCCTACGTGAAAAAACTGATTTTGCAGAATCCCAGTGGTTCCCAGCCACCTATCCTGGAGCTGAAAAATTTAGACAAGATTTTTCTATTTAACATTCTGACTTAATTCTCCTAAATTTGAGATTTTTAAGAATTTATTTGTCCCAACAAAAATTAAGCATATCTGACATTTGTGTTTACAAGCAACAATGTATTTTTTAAAAGTACAATTTTACATGAAGCCTTCTCTCTTTTTTTCTCTACTGCAAGCATAGTATTTCATAATATTTTCTCCAGGTAAATTGTTCAATAATTGTTAACTACACAATAGCCTTCAGTTTTGATTTTAACCAGCTGAATTAAACAGTTTGTACTGATTTGGGAGGGAACTTTTCTGCTTATTAGCTTACATTAAAGGTGGGATTACCAAAACAGTTTGAAAGACATGCATCTGTAACTCCTATACAATTTTTAATGGGAATCAGGCATGAAAATACTGCCAACAGTTTTGAAAAAAACCTGTAAATGGAAAGAAATTATAGTATGCAAAATACAGAAACTCGGTACCTGTATGAGAGAGGCAGCAGCTGGAATTTGACGGTTGAAATGCTTCTGTCGTTGTTTCTGTTGTACCTTTAGGGCAAAGCCTGAACCAAGAATTCCCTGTGGGAAGAAAGAAAACACAGATCTAATTTTTTTTTTTAAGGGGGAAAAAACCCACACATAAGCTTGCCAAATTATGTTGTATTAATAAACTTCTATTCAGCATCATAAAACCCAACTAATTATTTAGAGGAAATGACTTAATACTGTTAAGTTTTTAAACTCAGTATTACTTGTTGAAACAAACTATGAATGCTATCATGCCCTGATCCAAACCCTATTTAAGTCAGCTGGACTCAAAGGCTAAAGAGCAAGCAGAAATGATATTTCATACCCTCTAAAAGCCTCATAAAAGCTTGTGCAGGGGAACGACAGAACAGGGAGAAATATTAACCTGATGTGCTTCATTTTTATGAGAAATAAAGCTTTGGCATGGCATGATTCAGGTCACAAGAAAGACCTTTTAACTGTAGTATGGTAATTTCTACTTCCATATGTTAGCGTATGCTGGGAGGGGAGGACAAAGAAGAGGAAAAGGAATATTACAAAATGGTCGGGATTTCAGCAAGTTCAACACAAGGCCATCTAATCCACTCTCAGGACAAAGGATATAGACCAATGGCACAGGATGGCATACAACCCAGAATGGCCTCCAAATGTAGTATAATAATAAAGTCCAAAATTAAGTATAGAGGGAGTCATTTATGCAGTCGTTTCCATAGCTATAGACATATTTAACAGAGGTTTTAGTAACATGCATGAAATAACACCTTCTATAAATCAGCTTACATGACTACACCTACTCAGAAAAGTGTAATTCATTTTCTCCATATGGTAGTCAAGGTGTCAGAGCAGCCAGTGATCTTGGCTCAACCTCTAAGAACAGTATTAATCATCAAGTGTTTTGAAAGGAACAGGAAAGGCCCTTCCTATTATGTTCGTTTAGCAAAGATCAAAGAGTTAATGATGCTCAAACATCACTTATTTGGGAAATGAAGGATCGTTGCTAGATCCAGAACCCATACCAGTTGTGTTTAGCCACAATTACTTTTGACTGTGATCTCAGCAGTTCCCCTTATTTAAAACAGCAACAAGGCAGTGTGCAGTAGTTACTACCTATCAACTATTTACTGCTAGAGCTTCAAACCCTAAATTTCCCCCATGGGCCAACTCACAAGAACAACTTAATTCAGTAATAAAATCACACAGATAAAGGGGTGTGTGGTGGTGTTTTACTTCTACAAACGACTAGGGAAATCTGATAGGTAAAACTAAAACCATTGCTGTGAAGGTGGGGCTGCTACACAATTATTTATAAAACATCTTTGCTGGCATTCAAGCCTGAGGGGAAAAAAAAACCAACCCACAACTCTTCAGTCAAAATAGTAGCTTTTGGCATTTTTCTTACAAATCATTTCATTTACCAGATCTCTCTTCTAAACAAGGAATAAACGTGAAAGACATTAGAATGAGGAGGGGGGGGACGAATATGCTTTAAAGGCAAACTGAAGCTGGAGAGTCTAAAAATCTACACTTAGTTACCCTCCTTTGCAGAAGATTGCATACCTTTAAAGTAAGCAACACATTTTTAAAAGCCACTGGAGTTTTAATAGCTACTGTTTCACATCATGAAGAATTTTTGTGACAGTACTGGAATAAAAGTACTCTTCTCATCCACCCTGTACTTATCCCCACCACTTCCCTGCCACAACTACACTAGCATCTGCTAACACAACTGTTCGTGTCACTGAACTGAAAAACTTGCTGAAAACATCTTAACAGCACATTTCAGGTTGCACAAACTTTTTAACAGCACAATTCAGGAGTAAAGCTAAATTTGTGAAAAAAATACCCTTAAGTACCATTAGCACTAAACATTTTAGGTTTTCAAACCACAGTCCAGGTTTTGCTGATTTTGACTTTACCCTTGGTACTCAAGTGCCTTGTTTCTTGTCAGAAAGTACCTGGGAACCCATTTTCAGTGCAAACAAAGTGCTGTAACACCTTTAAAAGCTCAGCCCTATGTCACTTCTGGAAATAGGACTTCGGCCATGGACAGACGCTAATTTGGCAAAGAGCTGCATCAGTGTCCCTGGCTGCTTATTGTTGTCTCTCTGCCAGTGACACCTTTTCAGCAGCTTTCCTAGAAGGATGTATGAGAACTCTACAGTTCGCCCTGGACCTAATCAGTTGAGTAAAATATGAGTGAATGCCTTAAAAAGCCAAAATATCACTGAGTCCAGAAGTAATTAGCATGAGAAATAATTTCCTTTACCCTTCTGAGACGGGCAGAATAAGTACTTTGAATTACATACCTTAATACTAAATCTAGTGCTGCATACAATAAACACTGCATATGCAATTTTTTTTTTTGGTACTTCTAGAAGTTCTTTTGCTACTACAATCTATATATATTTTAACTACCATGTAGAAGTTTAATACAAATCTTTCATAATATCAGGTTAAATGAAAGGTTAAAGAATTAATAACAAAATTTTCCTCTGATGACTAATGAGTCAACACCAAATTGCCAGCAAAAGCACAAGATAACCTACCGCAGGTAGTGCAAAAAATGAAATTGCAAATACTGAAAAACAAGATGCAATCGTCTTTCCTATCCAGGTCTGAGGCACTTTATCCCCATAGCCAATAGTTGTAACAGTCACCTGTAAAGAGAAATACATAGCACGTTACAGCAAGTATCAATGTGGTAGTTATGGGTTGTTGTTCTTTCTTCCTTTTTTATTTATTTTAAAGAAACACTGGTTGCATTCCTAACTGTCCCAGTGACAGTCTGTGTGACATTAATGAAGGTAACTCTCATCTCCAGGTTTGCTTCCCCATCTGTAATAGATGGGAAAAGGTACAGGAAATTGAATTACAATAAAATACACGCTTAAAATCTTGTAAAGTAAAACCATTAAGTCTTCATGGCTGAGGCAACTATGCGGTATATGAAGTTACTGAGATATGGGTTGCCTGCCCACGTCATACACTTTCCTTAGGGGGAAGCTGCCAACAGTTCTGAATTGCTCATTTTCTTTATGGGCAGGAGATGTTTGCTGAGAGGGCTGTTGCATTGAAAGAACATACATATACTGTAACCATGGACTATGACTGGGGTCAGACATGAAGTATTCTAGAGAATAATACTGGTATAAATAGCAAGAGAAGCTGAAAGTTTTCCATGCAGTAAAGATCCTGAAAACATAGTCTAACAAATCACTAATTCGTATAATGCATCAAGAGCAAGAACAGATAATTTAATGCATGCATGCAGGAAACATCTGTTGAGTTTGGCTTTCAAAACACTGAAGTGAAGATTACCACCACACTGATGTAGCATAACAAGGCTTAATAAGTCATTATTTGCATGAGCTCAAGGAAAGAATGGATTTGTTTGAAGCAGAAGGATACAATTGGCACCTGAGAGCAATTTAAATTCACCTATGTCACACGCTATTTCTGAATTTGGGAATTAAGAGAGATTTTTATCTGTGACTTTGAAGAAGGCTAACCAAATCAGAGCATGTGAAACCACACGAAGCTCGCAAGCAGTTGAAGCACACCTCAATTGCTGGCTGTTCAGATTTTCTTCTGACAGTATGGGCTTCAGCTGTCCAGGACACAGAGGATGTTAGTCCCAGACAGTAATATACACAGGCCATCCCCACCTTGTCCTGCATTTGCTCCTAGTTCACCTGTCTGCTGTAATGCGTACTACCCAGCAATTGCAGAAATGCAGGCAATACCTAGGGCAGCATCTCTAGGGAAGGAGAGAAGGGGAGGGCAGATTTACAGAGGCAAGATGTTTGTTAAGGGGGTGAAGGGATTGAGAACCTGGATTTGGGGAAATAAAAGGTCATGAAAGGTGCTTCAGGAAAAGTGTGGCTATTGGCCACTTCAAAAATTGTCCATTCCTACTAAAAGGTGAGACACCGGAGGGAAATCCTGTGGATGTAAGTTCTGACCTGAGCTGTACCTCAGAAACACACAAAGCAAGCCATCCATACTCAAACTGCCCACCTTCTAAGCAATGTCATTATGTGTCTGTCAAAGACATAACAAAGGGACAGTTCTATCTGCTTGACATGTTGATGTTAAAAGTTTAGTGTGAGTTGCTGATACTCAAAACGGTCAAAACGGTCATTTAACTTTTAATACAAGTTTTTAAAATGTGGCTTATTTCCAAGACTGTTTCATATTCTACAAAAGTATTTTAAGAATCAGCAACGTGAATGAAGTACCCAAGTACCTTTGCCTGTATTCCTGAAATTGTTGTTGAAACACCACCTTAATTCAGGGCTTGATGAGGAACTGAAGGGATGACATTATCTCCTTACCTGCATAAGAGGGTCAGTTTAAAAAAAAATCCTAAATTCTAATTACAATTTCCTATTCAAAATATATAGTATAAAAAAGGAAATATAATTATGGGAATAGTGATGGCCTCCAATGTCTTCTTCCATAAAAGATTGTGAGAGAAGATAGTGGGTTATGCTTCAGTTTTTTTAAAAGATTTACAAATCGTCATTGAAATTTTTTATCAACTATTCTGTTACAACCTTAATATCATGTTGAAATAGATACATTAACTAGAAATGTGAAAAGAAATAGGTACTTTTGAGCTGACTAAAGTATAACTGAAGAAAAATTCATACACAACTAAGAAGTATTTGTCACCCCTTTCCCACAACCCCCCTGCCCATCCCTTCTGAATTGGTCCATATGAAGCATCACTGACACAAGAAAAGTATTTTCTGTGATGCTTGTTTAGGATTTTTTTTTTAATTTTGGAAATTGGGTTGCAAATCAAAGTGTGTGTTTAAGTTAACATTTTTCTCTGCCCTCATAACTCTAATCCATCTACAAATGCATTGTATTTCAAAATTACATTTTCTTTTTTCCCCAAGATATATGCTGTTGAAACCTTACGTGCCAAGTTTCTGCCCTAAATGAAATTTTACAGCCAGATTATAACCCCCTAAAGACTACAATACTAATTTTACAGTTGTAAAATAGGATTTTATAATGGAAATACTGACTCAACTTCTACTCTAGCATAGTAAATATGCTGGCATAATGAAATTAAATTGATACAAGAGCTCACACATTAAAATTTCATTGAAAAGCAGCATGTAAAACTAATTGTTTTAATTAGGAACAAAATCATATTCATCCATTGACTATTTCAGAACTTTGATCTGATGTACATCACCACAGGCTTTGGTATTAAGACTAATCTTGTTCCTATTAAATATGCATCAATAGTCTGAAGCAAAAATCCACACAGCAAGAAGAAATAGTTAGTCAGCACTGAATAGGGAAGGGATTTTATTCAAGGCTATCAGGCTAAAGTGAGCACAGAAAACTAATCAGGTGAGTAACAATGCTCTGTTGATGAAATTCTTTCTGTGTGCCTTGCAAAAATTTGGATAAACAGCTACAAAATACAAGACCGCATGATTCAGAAGTATTAAAAAGGCAGACATCACAGGACTGAGGGAGCAAACACAAACTAAAAGATTAAAAAAGCCAAGCGTTAAAGCAAATACGGGAAAGTCACCTTCTAGAAAATACCTTAACAACTTTGTTTCTAAATTTGCAGCACTGCAACTTCAAAAGCAATTGCACTAGGTATTGTTTTGCATACCAAATACCACTCAGAATTTTCTGACCCACTCGCAATACCCATCTTGATTAAATCAACTAATACAAGAACAACATCCAGTGATATACCAGAAACATCAACTGGTTCCCTAATTTCTTTGCAACTGAGGTCTAGTAAATTGCAAAATGGTTTGAATGCTCTCCTGTGTGCCTAAGTGTAATGAACACATTAGAAGCCTTTTTACGGCTTGACATCTTATTCAGTCAGCTGCATTCATACAAGTTGAATATAAAGTAGAATCTTTCCAAGTTGCTGAAATCCGTGCAGCACAAGTGCAAACAGATTAGACAGTCATGCTTTTACTTTACTGTGAAGTATGCAATCTATATAAAGCTAAAAAAACCCCCAGCAATCTTTCGATATTTTGGATTTTTTTCCAAATGACAATATTTTTCTCCCTTGTGCATGTAAGGATGTTAGCAATAAGAACCAATTCACACAACAGAAATTCCACTTTCTGCTGCCAATCACCTCTATGTACATTGCAACACTCCAAGAAGATTCAAGTTACATCCTTCAGATGAACAAGTTAAGAGACTATGTTCTACAGGACACAAATGTTTTGAAACATTGGAATTAAAATTGTAATCCAAAGCTGAAGAATGGACTTCCTTGTCACTACTATTACAAACATTTAAAGGGGATGTTTATACTATTTTTCTCCTTAAAGTTTTGAAGTAATTTCCACAGTTATCATTGCAGGCTCACACCATCATTCTCGATGCAGTTGAAGTACATAACTGAGACACAATCACATCTGAAGGGCACTGAAATACTTCTAATAACTTAGGATATGAAATGAAATGGAACTACACATCCAAACTGCAAAAAGAACAAATGGAATACATTAACTTCAGTGTCATGTCTCTCAAATAGTAGATCCTCAGTGCTGCCTAGCCATCCCTCTTGGATCTTAGTTTAATGCCTCCTCAAGGTGTCATTTTCAGCCATCCATCAGTTCTGACCAAATTACTGGCTGCTCTAAACCTCCTAATCAAATGGTGGCCCAAACTAAACATCGCCACTTGTGAGATTTCAGAGATAAAACTAGAAGTCTTAAAAAATAACCAACTGATGAAAACTAAGTTGAAGCGCTGAGCCTACCTAAATTTTCGAAGTCTGTTCCGTGCAATGAAACAAGGGACTACAGCAGCTTTAACCAAGACAGTAAGAATACAAAGGTTGAAGGGATCTTCTGGTTGCTATTCCTAGTTTCTGGCTACTTCAAGTCAGCCACGTTATGTCACCTCGTTCACTATCTCTTGAAAATGCAACTCCATCGGAAAATTAATTGGCTTTCCCCTCACTGTACCTGTTGGGATGTTGTTCCAGAACCTCACATTTTTAATGGTACCAGACATTCTTGTAGGCTCCTGTCTTCATTTCTGAAAGATGGGATTTCAGCCTTGTTTTTCTGTTCCGCTGTTTCATGGTCTCAGTTTGTCCACCTACCCTTTTCTGTTGCCTCACTCCTGCAGTACAGTTAATGCTGCAAAGGCCACTGAATCCCTTTCTCAGTGTGTTCAGCCTCAAAAATAAAAGCTGTTTTCACTTGCTCTTGTAAAATAGTCTATTAATCCCCTGGATCACCATGGCAGTAGTTCTGAAGGATGACACGATACAGAACATAAACTTGCATAAAAATAGTGAGAACTGTTCATTATTAGTGAAGGTATAGGCAAAGTGTTGTGGTTCATCCGAGCTTTTTTTTTTTTTTTTTTCCTTCCTCCTACAAGCACACTACCAAAATACAAAGGTAACTGAATTAGGAAAACATAGTCCAGCAAAAAGACTTAAAACCTCCCAGGAAGATGGTCATTTGATCTTTTTTTTTAATTTGATCATTGTTATGATCATTTTTACTTGGAGTGAACAGACAATTTTAGGTCTGAACTCAGTAGTAAACATATACATGGACACAAGCAATAAAACTCATAGGAGATCCAGCAGCTTTGTATCCTAGCCTGATAATTAATCCATTATCAGTTGTTTAAATTTTACAGCACAGCGATACCCACTTTCTTCGGGAGGCTGCAGTGTGCCAGCCCTTCTCTGCTCACTGATCGGATGAATGGGAAACGGCGGGAGGTCTGCCAGCCACCAGCAGTCACACTGCCGGCAAAGTCAAGAGCCAGCTCTGCCTAGTGGACTTGACCTCACCAGTGTTGAGCTCGAGCACATATAAGTCAATCTAGAGTAGAGGAGTTTCTCTTACCTAAACCTTGCTCAAAAGACTACTTCTGTACAAAAAAATGTCAGAAAAAGGAGGCAGCTGGAGTAGTACCCTCTATATCTCAGTGTGATATCGAAGGAAGTGCTGAGGTAAGATATCAACATATGCAGATAGTTTGACTACAACTTCTAGACTGTTTGTGGAAATTTTGCAGCTATTTCTTTTCTATTCATTATTAGTACTATATTACACCTCACAAAATACAGTAACTATACTGAAAAGAAACAGCATTATCTAGGTACAACAAGGGGAAAAGAATGTTTGAGCATATACAAAGTAGCCAAATATTTTAGGAGGGAAATTTTAAAACATCTTCCTATGAGGATAATGCTAGCCATATGACAGAGGAAAATCAGAGTGAAGTTAGTTTCAGCCTCCTACAGATCCACTTCAACAGGAGCACAATTTGTGCTAAGTATTGAAATTTAAATGACAGCTAAATTCCTTAATTATAATTATTTTTCCTAGATCCTGCAATAGAAAATTATCTATATTTTGAAATACTTTACTTTTGTTTCATCAAATGGAAACCAAGTGTTGAAAATTTCTGCATTCTTCTAGATATAATTTTTTTCCTAGTTCTTTGATATCTTTTGGTAGAGGTTTAGAGATTTGGGAATTAAGAAAATAAGTCCCAAGAGTGTTCTTTACATGTAAGAATAGCTACATCTGTACTTTGTAAGTAAGAATTTTAAAAGGTTTCTCTACATCTACCACACAGATCTTCATTAAATGAGAACAAAATGTAGCTGGAACTGCTCATGGAGTTAAAGCTCAGAGATGAGATGGCAGCTGCAAGATGCAGAGATTGCATGTACAAAGCATTTAAAAATACTAACCCTTGCATCTTCTGATCCCCGTTCCAAAAATTCTTAAAATAACCACCACCACCCCCAAAAAACCCCAAACACTTAATCCCAAAAACTGGGGGGGGGGGGGGGGGGATAAAAAAAAAAGGAGGGGGGGGAAGGATATAATGGGCCTATAGTTGGTATTCTTGATCTGTAAACCACAAGAAGAATAAAAATGAAGTGTCGCCTTCTGTCTAACATTGAAGACAGTGTATAGTCCTCAACAGCTTTTTTAATTTAGGAGGAGGGAAAAGAGGGTTCTGAATAACACAAGATCCCTTTTATGTAGCAATTTTTCAATATTTACGCTCAACTATTTATAAATTAAATCAGATCTGTTCTAATTTAACAAAAGTTCTATGCACATGTAGTTTTTTCAAGTGTATTTCCCTGCAACTTTTCAGCAAAGCTTTCCCACAATTTTGATTTTCAATTTATATTAAGCACATACTGATAGGCTTTACTAAATAGGAACATGGTTTTATGTATGCTCAGAAGTAAGCAAACTTGTAAATGTTGTGTTGAATTCAGTCCTTGGTGAGAAAGCACATATCGATGAATTAAAGGAACAAGAAACTCTTAACTAAAGCTGGTACTTGCAGACAATTGCTTGATCCAATTCAAACCAATTCAAAGGAACGGGCACAGTGTAATATCCATGTATGGCTATATTCAATAATTGCTTGTGACAAATAGTGCTCATGATCAAAGAGACTGTTACCACAATCCACGTAATGGTTTTCCTGAAGGATGTTTGTTCAGATGTGAAGGTTGGAATTGTGTATCATTCAGTGGATATCAAAAGGAGAGCTCCCCTCAGTCTGCCTGAGGCATGATTGAATTTAATGCTTAAGGGGGGGGACGGGGGGACGATGGACAAACCACACACAAAAAAAAACCCCAAAACAACACAAAAAAAGCCCCCCAAAACCACACAAAAAACCCTAGAGACAGTGAGACAATAACATTCCCTGAAGGTGGTCATCTTTGACAGATTTGGTGGGAACATTTTGCATCTTTTTTTTTTTAGTGGTGGTTTTTGGTTTTGTTTTGGTTTTTAATTCTTGCTTTTATTCGCCAGAATCTATACTAGGTCTTCAAGACTGTTAGTCTGAAGATTAAGGACAACATAAGCAGAGTAATTTTGAATATGGGCACTGGGAAGCTGAAAGATGCATCATGTTACTTGTATTTTACTTGCAAATATTAAATTTGTCTTTTGAAAGACATACAGATATGCAGCCATTGGCAGAATTATTTATATAACATGTGCTGCATTCAAAACCAGCAATAATACAGACAAATTTTTATGCCACAAGGTAACCTTAGGTTTCTTCAAGAAGCCTATAAACTGGAATGGTGAATAGCTACAGCCCAGAGTTCTCAAGGAAATTCAAATAAAGCCTAAGAGGCCTATTTACATATGGAAATGAAAACACAATATAGATTTATAAATAACAACAATGACAACAAGGAACACTTAATTAAAAGTTATGCACCCTATGGGTATGTCTATAGTCAGCAAAGCACAGTAATATAAAAGTACCCAATTCCAGATGCAGTTTAGTTGTAGTAACACAGACCTTTTATATGGTTTACTTTATGCTATGCTACATGTTCTATTGCCGCTATCCAAAGAACTTGTTTAGCAGTGTAGACATAAGCTGAGATAACAAAAAAAGTGCAGTGTTGTAGAGCAAGAAAGGGGATGTGGAAACGTTATCAGGTATTTTTCTTTTAGAAGTATTCTCTACTACATAAGGTAAGTGCACTTTTAGAGCAGTGAGATCAGCTACGTTGCCAGACAGATCACGTATCTATGACAGTGTTTGAGACAGGAGCTGTGAATTACCCTCTTCTGCGTGTCCAGTTCAAAACAGACTGACACAGGTTTTCAGTGACCAGAATTTGTGGCATTTAAGCAATTCTGAAAATTCTGGCTAAAAGACAACCAAAACTTTTGAGACCTAACACTTTGAGAAGGTTTTTGTACGAGTTTGAGAACTTCATTAGGAAGCATCCAGATACTTAATGACGCCCCACTTATTGCCCTAATTTTAAATGGCTTTTTCCTAGCAGAAAGCATGAAGAATATTACAGTATCAAAATACCAGAAATGGACAGACCTGAATCCATTTCAGTTTTGTTTTGCTAGATTCTTTTAGCAGTTAGCAGAAGTGTAGCATCTGCATTTAGAGCAGAACAAGGACACTAAATTCCATTTTTAATATTAAAGAAGTTACATTATGGGTTCATTGAATGCAGTCTCACACTTCAAGTGGCATGCTGCAACGTAATAAAAGTTATAACAGAGAAAGAATATTGCCATAATTAAACTTATTGACTAAAGAAGTTTCTTGTAATTAGAAAGACAAAATAACTGGCATGCCTATTAGCTGAGCAATAATTCCCTGAAAGGAGAATATTTCAATATCCTGACAGACCGTATTGCTTCTGTGGAAGGCTTTACTGTATTTTCAGTAAGCCAGTCTGGTCTGTCACATACTCAATTTTTAATGCCAATGCCAATGACAACATGTGTTCTTAAATGCAGCTACATCTGCCACTGTTAATTACTTAGTCATCTGACTGCTATATTGGAAAATAAAAACACCGTGATGACATGAAAGCATTGAAAAAGCTACTTGCCAGAAAGCCACTTCCTTGTGCTACACAGCAAGTTTTCTGATCCTAAGAGAGGCTGTATTTAACCATGGCAGACAGTAAGAGGAAGGACTTCTGCAGCAGACCTTATTAGCAACCTAAACAAAACCTGTTGTATTAAAAAAAGGCTACATGTGTATTTCAGCACCAGGAGACCTGCAATAGACTTGATCATCAATAGAGCCTTCCTTCCTGAAAGAACAAGTAGTACTGTTTGCAGAGAGAAGGCTATATAAGCACATACACGCAGAGGTTTATTAAAAATATTTCTTAAAAAAAAATATATGTTTTATTAGTGAAATGGAGCTGTTAGTCCTATCGCTCTTGTACATAAGACTTACTAGCAGTCTCATTTTTAACAAAAAAAAAAAGAAACAATGCCTTTTGATTTAAAACAGCAAAGACAAGACTCCAGAAGATCAGCACATTTTGAAAATGCAAGTATTGAATCATTAGTGATGCCTATGCATTTTAGAGATCTGTAGCATTTAATGATGACAGTTTGCTTTATTAAGCTACATACAGTTAAAGCAGATAAAATCAAGTCATTGCTTGAATACTAATGATAAGGAAAAACAGCTTTCAAAAAGTACCTTTCTTTGAACTGTTATAGGAAAAGGAAAGGGAAAAAATTACAGATGGGAAATCCCAAAACAGAGCAGCCAACCTAATATTGGCATATCATGTGAGAAAAGAAAGAGGGAATTGTTACTAGCAGAAGCAAGAAAATTGAAGTGTTTACTAAAATATAATCCCACAATAGAGATGCCAAACTAGTACATATAATAAACAAACATAGAGACAACTGTCACTAGCAACAGCAAGAAAGCAGAACTTTATTGGCAGAACTAAAGATTCATCTACACCGAAGTGTGGCAGCACCTTAGAGAAACCTCAGAAATATCTGAGCAAGATGGTATGTTGATACAGCACAGACGAATGCCACATAAGGATACTAAATGGGTTCCAAAGCAATATAACCACTTTAAAACAGTCCTGTGCCTGGATTTCTTAAGTATTTCAGATGCATCTTGTTCTGGAATTAGTCCATTCTGAATAAACAGGGAGTTACTGACCCAGGCCAAATAGCAAACCATAGATATCTGCTTAAAACACGACAACAACAAGGCACCCCCTCCCCACAACCACACACCCAAAAAAACCGCCGAAGCACTAGCCCTGATTTAGCAAGACTCTTACCACCTTAGATGGTTGAACCCTACCATGAGAAAAGTAGCAAGAAGTAATCACTATAACAGAAGGGAAGAAGAATAGATGTTTCTACATCTCATATACATAATTTGATCACTTCAGATCACATAAAACTATGACCACCAAATAGCACTACTGATCATCTATAGTATTTTCTTAGTTTCATAGAATTACAAAAACAGAAAGTGCATTGAAGAAATAAGAGGCCATTCCAAAGTGCTCTTCTAACTCCATGCTTGCTTGAACTTTACTCCACATTTGAAGGTGTTAACTACTTTTAGTACATGTATAGAAATTGCTATACTTACTACTCCCCACCACAGGGCATCTGCATAGCTGCCAAACTCTGTTTCTCCAGAATCATTTACAGCATCTTTTTCAGCCAGGTACACAAAATAAGAGGAAAAAATCAGGCCCAGAAATCCAATGTAGAGTGTAGTTATCAGTTCCTGCAAAGAGAAGCAAAATAATGGCATTATAATATTATTGAGACACTTAAATTACCTATCACTGATGTTTTTTAAAATATGATTGGAATAGAAGAATGGAATTTTAGCAATTAATAAACATTGACACTGTTGGCTGTGGAAATTAACAAAAATCCACTGAGCTTAACGGTGAAAGAATTTACACCATAGCTGATGACTTGGTCCAGCGTGCACATTTCAAACACAGGGTCAAAACAACCTCCCTGCTTGCAAGCGTGACTCATTAATCTTTTGGTCACCAAAAAGTAGTTGGGTAATTTTTTCAGACAGTGCCACATTCAAAACAATTTTGGAATTTAGATACATGTTTTTAGAAATACTCAGACTACTTTTAAGAAGTCTCATTTTCTGTGGTTAAGTCCAACTACAAGCCAAAAGTTTGCCAAAGTGGAGGTGAATATTTTTAATCTTTTAGGAACTTTTTGTCCCTTGAACAAGACAGAACAACCATACTTGGTTAAAAGAGATGACTGCCTGCCTCCACACTAAATATATTTGACATCAGCAGCATATCTGCACACATGCTGTTCCAAATATAAGGACTTCTGCATCAATTATTATGCTATTCCTCAGAGTACTCAAACTTACTTGTCTGTGTATGAACACTACTGATCCCAGCAGCCTCCATGTACCACCCTGACGGTCAACATGCAGCATTCGTAAAATCTGCAGAAAACGGATGCCCCTGGAACGCAATTTTTAAATGAATGAAAAGACTAAAGAAACAAGAGAAGAAATAGAGGTGGAGAGGGGAAGTCTGTCTCTTCCAAAGGACTGTTTTAAGAGAAAGACTTTTATGTTTTATTATATTTTATTTTATGTTAGACTTAGCAGCCTGTCTCTTTTCACTCCGTTCACCTGTCTTTCATCTTGTTTGTTATGAAGACAGCATGGGGAGATTGCACGACAGGACAGACCTTTCTAAACATGGCTAGTACAGATAAGTCAAGGATTCAGGAATTTTGGACGCAGGCTGTGAATGCTCTAGAAATCATTCATCAACTCATATTTGACCTGCTTGCCAAGATAGGAAACAACATACAGAAACAGCTAACTAAAGATCTGAGTTCCTCACCTTTGAGGAATTTCATAGGCAATTTGAACTAGACAGTCCAATAATATTTTAAAATATTCCTTTTATGAGAGTCTCTGCAATCCTAGAGCACCACTGCAGCTAGTGAGCAGAGCACAGTACACTGACATGTACCCTGTCATTCAAGAAAACCAAGTGGTGTGACCTTCCTGAGCATGAGCTGGGTTCAGTCCATCAGGAGCTCACAACTACTAACCCCAGGCATTTTATGAAGAAGCAGCTTGAAGACATCAGAGACATGAAGCATGAAAGAGTTGCTATAAAACTGAGCCAAGAAACTAAAACAGGATTTGGGTAGAACCCACCTAGTTGGGGAAAGGGGGCAGGGGTATGTGCACCTCTTTCCATCAGACATAAAGGCATTATGACCAAACAACACACTCAAAATTTTATTTCCCCTACATTTAATGGGATTACTGTTTCACACCAATACATGATTGGTGATCTGCTCTGTTACATGACTCTGAGCAGTAACTCATTTTCTCCTGGAAAAACCCAACACCTTACTCAGCACTATTTTCTTTTATTGCACATAATTACCTGATAGCTGAGGTTGCAAAGACTTGACCTTTAGAGCCCACACAAAGAACTATCATGGAAGCAACAACTACAATTAAATCTGGAAAATAAAAGTCAATTGAAAAAATGAGTTAGCAGCATCTTGCAATACTTCTGCAAGACTGGTACTAGAACCAATGATAATATTACTGTAACAATTTGAACAGTCACCCCAAACTAAGAGTTTTGTTTATATATCAAGAGATCTCTATTGTAACATATGAAGAAAATATAATTGTGTGATGGTAACGTGTGAAGAAAATATAACTGTGTGATATGATAGAAAGGTTTTACTGGGATGGGTCCAAGATGGCCACATTCTAGATGAATGACGAGAGTGATATAAGTTACTGTAAAGCAGCCTCAGCAGCCTGGAATCATTATTAGCTACAACCCATGAGGAATTTCAAAAGTTTCTACCCATTATGTGTTCCGTGTATCTTATTTTCACTGCTGTTTTAGACAGTATTTTATTCATTGACAGAGGTTTTGGGGTTCATTTCATATATAAGACAATTGCCTTACTATTATTTCATCTGTCCAGGTCTAAAAGTGAGAGAAAAATTGAAATTAGTGTGTAAATCTAATTTAGTTTAAGTCAGTCATTACCCTAGACTATACTCTAAATCTCTGTGCATCAGGCCTAGTTAATTTTGGAAAGGAACTCCGTATTTTGGAGAGTGAAATAGTTCTTGTTACTTATCTGGCAAAGCAGAACTTCGCTTTGCTTTCCAAGATGAAATAAATTGGATAATGTTTCAGAAGCCCTAGTGTTCTAGGTCTCAAGAGAAATGGATTGTGGACAGAGTGCAAAGATGCAGTCAAAGCCATTTTATAGTTGTAGTCACACCTGAGATACAGTTGTTATTTATATATATGCACAGAGAAGCTAAACTAACCTATTTTATGATTGTAAAAATACCCAGGTACAAAATTTTGTAATTTATATTCAGCAAAATTGTAGATAGCTTATGAAATACTATATCCTCTACTCAACAACAAATCAAATAATGTTTCCAAGTAGCAGAAAAAACTATGTCACAGAACAAGAATTACTGTGCTTTTATAACAATACTCCTCTTCCAAAATCTGGTTCATTTAATCCATCTATATTTTAAGTGCTTCAGGGCAAGGGTCTTTACACAGTTCTTTCAATATTGGCTAACAAAATACAGATTGATTTTGGATTATTATGTTTCTTTCATTGAAATTGCTAAATGCATGACAAGCATTCTAAAAACAATAATTGTTTGTGACATTTATGGAATATATGGATGTAATTTCTAAGAACACCGAAGTCATGTTGGGAAGCCAACTGCAGTGAATATCCAGGGCAGTCTGGTGCCCAGTTTCAGATGCATCACTGAAAACCATATTTTAATCCAATAGATACACAAAGTAAATACAGTGCATCTATCATGCTCCACCATGCAGTACATAGCTCAATTAGAGTGCAAAATAAACTCATAAAAAATTATTCAAATGGCTGCTGGGTGTTTAAAAAAAAAAGCGCAAGCCGTCTGGTACCTAAAAGAAATACAGTTGTAGCTATTGTATGGTGTCTGGGATCCTGAGGTCACAGGAGACAGGACTATGGTCAAGACTTATTTCTGGCAAAGCTTCAGATCACTTGTGAAAAGAAAACACTCTGCTCTTCTGGAAAAACAAGCCAAGCTACATTTGTTCTCAAATGACAGTGCCATGGATTCCTGAAAGGAAATTCAGATCTACGATAATGCTAATGACAAGAGCTCTTGCTCTAACTTGGCTTCAACTACTGCAGAAATTCCATTTCTCAAAACTTTCAAGGACAAGTTTTATTCATTGTTTACGTCAACTTTGCAAGATGTGCATACTCACCAATGATTGAAATAGGCTTCCTAGCAAAACGAAGTCTTCCCCATATTCCAACATATTTACTCCGGCATCCTGCTGACCATAACCGAACCACATATTCTGTTCCAAAGAATACCACTAATACAATTTCCTAAAAGAAATAGACAGGGAACTAGGTTAATTCTCTACTGTATGTCTCTCATCTTTTTTCAGCATGTATTAGGAAATGCTAAAATAAAATGTAAAATTTGGAAGGTGAAAAAAATGTCAACTATACCAAAATGATCTCAAGTAACATAGAAAAATCCGTAAGACTAAAGAAAGAAAAGATTACGAGCAAGTTTAAATACTTTAATTGCACAGTTTGGTTTGTCTACATGTACTAAAACTGAAGACCATTCTCTGCAGTTCACTTGGTCTAATTCAAACAAAAGCTTTCCTGACTGAGCCAAAGAAAACAAGCAGAGTCTGTATTCAGAAGATGAGTATTTTGCTAGTGTATTTCATTTCAGGAAGAGGTGTGCTTCACATTCAATTTACTGTATCAGCTTAGCCTCCCACTTATTTATACTTTTTCAGTCTTCCTTTAATCTCACATGGATTGAAGAAAGATTTCTAGTAGCCATTACCTATAATAGGTCAGTTTCCAGGTGCACTGAAAACATAGTGAGCTCTCAAGCATGCCTTTCCCATCCTCTTCTCAACAATTAGAGACCTTAGCAGAAACAGAGATCAAGTCCTGAAGAATTGCTGGTATCAAGCTACGTGTTAACCACAGACCTATGCTAAGGTATGACTTTGGAAATGCCATACAAGTGATAGGTGTCAAAGACATCTAACATTCTTGTTAGTTAGACAGAGGTACAATTATGTTGTATTTGGAATTTAGTCAATGTGTAGATAAACCTTGCTTTCCTACAGACTGGTTGAGCATGGCATACTCAGCATAGTTTCCTTGAGTATCAGGGAGCTGCAATACTCCCCTTATTGGCCAACTTGACTAATAACTGGCCATATTCTCTATCAGACCCAACAGCAAGATCTACTAATTGGAATTGTAACAGTGGCTTGTAATTGAAAACATACAAGGCATGGCATATGGAAAGAGTAAAGCAGAAAAACCAATCATAAGGTATCACAGTTACATATATTAAGAGAACGAGCTGCTTATTTCATAGACTGATTTAATATAAAGAGCAACTGCAGAGAAGACAACATACTGCTCAACATTTTATCCAGCCTCCTCACATCTCTGCAGGGTTCACTGCTGGTTTTTGTAACAGACTGGCAAAGGGGAAGGTACCTATGATTATCTTCTAAATTAAATGAAATAACCAGGATACAACCCTAGTCCGATCAAGATGAAAGGGAGTCATATAATTAGCTTCAAAAATGCATGGGACATTGCCCTGAGTACTGAGTAAAATAATAGGTCTGTATCAGCAAGAAGCGGGGGGGGGGGGGGGGGGGGGGGAATGTTATGTATCTGTTGACTTTGCTATAACCTTTTTGTGGCTCTAAAAAGCCAGTCTCCTGATGGCATAACAAACTGTTCATCTCAGGGCACTACAGTGTTGAAGTTTGACTCCATGATGCTTCTAGAAAAGCTAGGAGAACATCAGCCAGGACACTTGCCCTTTGTTTTGACAATCTCATAACCTGTGCAAGATGTCAGATGCAGCAGAACAGCTATCACAATTGTTTATAGTCACTTGTATTCCAGTTAGATTTTCAAGATATAATGAAACTGTCCAGATTGTTGCTTGTAATAAACATGAAGCTCAGACCCTTTGACTCGGGCAAGAACCTCTTCTACAGCTTCATTCTGAAAGGATCTACCAAAACGCTTCACCTTTTAAAAAAAAAAAAAAAAAAAAGGACTATTATTAAATATATTTCAATAAAATAAAGTCATAATGAATGTCATAAATCTAAAGAAACAGTATGTGCAGCAGACGCTTTAAGGAAAGCCTGTGTCTTATGGCAGAAGCTTCAAGTGCAATGAAACTCTCCCTTCGTCCAATTTCACCTAATGTCTATTTACAAACCTACACTGAATGGTAAAATTATGATCCCTGCTTTACATGAGGTGCTGTTGAATTGTCACAGCAAAATAAAGCACCCGAGGCCATCTTTTCTGATCAGGTGATTGTATTCATTTCACAGACATGGTCAATAAACTCTAACATCCAAGTACTCTTCTGTATGCAGAAGGCTAGTACATCTCCTTTCGTCACTACCACAGAGGAAACTCCCTTAACAAAAGACAACAGCAACCATGCAGGGAGCAAAAACTGTCTTTCATTCAAAATAACTAATTTGAGGAAGCAATGTATAGCTTCACATCGTATATGATAGGACAGATAATACTGTTCAGATATCCCCTAAAGCAATTACCAAAAGCAAAAGAACAACAACAAAATTATCTCAGCAGGCAGAGAAACACCCAGAGAAAAGTTTAGGTTTTAGCACAATGAAACCACAAACAGCACCCTGACCAGGCACCGTCGCCTTGTCAGGATCACAGTTTCAGTTTTATAGCAAGAAGGTAGAAAGTGAAAGCCTGGATTGTGCTTTAAAGAAGCGTGTATTCTCTGCGTAGGGAATTTGCATCGGAGTTGTGCGCCTATGTTTTTTAAAGGCCCTCCATGGTTCATTGGATAACAGGCACACCGGCAAGTATGCAAATAGGGGCTGTCCCAAAGACAATGTGACAGACACGCAGTCAATGGTTACTGTCATCCAGCTCTTTGCGTGACATGCAGACAAGCTTAGAGAACATTGATTGTCCTATAGACGCTGGTGACTGGAGGGAACGACCAGTCGGCTTACACCAAGACACATTTTTCACTCCTGACGTTTTGATAAAGGCTTATTGACCTAAATGAGACCCAAGTTATTCAGGGAACATCAGGGGTGAAAGTGCACAAGCTGTTCTTCATGGTCATACACAAAAACTCCAGGTATCCATTAGCAACTGGCAAATTCCCCCTCCCCTGCCCGTGGCTATGTGACAGACAAAAGTGTTTTTAATATCTTGTGTTGTATAAGTCTAATAAGTAGTCTCTGGGGGGGGGGGGGTGGGGGAGGCTGATGAATTTCTGTCCGTACACTTATACTAGCGGCCAGAAACTTGCAGACAACAAGGAAAATTGCATTAGAAAATTCTGCTTTCCTGAGCTTCAGACATATGGCCTATATTTTCATGATTAACAGCTTAACATGGAACTTCACATTAACTAGAAGGATGCCAACCTGATCCTTAGTTCATTTCTACTGGTGATAATTAGGGCTAATTCCATTTAATAGCAGGTACCCTGGCAGAAAGCAGCAATGCCTCACACCTGAGAATTCCAACAAATCTGAGTTGTACTACAGATCAATTTGGTCCACTGTTTCTTCAACACTTTCTCCTAATTGCCCACTTAACACCTATCTATTAAGTGTACTGTATAAAAGTTTGCGCTTCTCACAAAGAATCAGCTAGACTGAAACATCGCTTCGAGAAGCTGATATAGGAAAATGGAAGGATGAAGTGCTGAGCAGACAGAGAGGATGTAAAGAATGAGTGAAATACGAAAAAAAGCCACGTTCAGCACAAGGGAAAAATTAAAATACAGAGAAAATAACTGCCTGCAAAACACTAGTGGGAGTGGGGATTAAAGCTCAGTGGAGGAGTTTTCCTGGTTAAAATTACAGACACACAAGAACTGCGCTGTGCAAGGACTCATTCAACCTTGTGTAACTTAACTGTGATCTCCTTTCTATAAGGTCAAAACAGAAATACAACACGGAGATAAAAAACTTATATTGATATGGTAAAAAGAGCCCTCTGAGATGTGACAGTAGTGTGGGCATACAGGAGCCCTCTTGCTTAGGAGAAGAGGCTTTTTTTCCTTTTAATTATCAATTTGTACATGGTACTCTCACTCCTGCCATCCTTCCTCCTCAGCCCAGGCATAGGGTTAATGCCATCTTCATGCCTTCTCAGCCACATAATCCAAACACAGCCAAATACCAGATTAACTCTGGATGAAAAGGTAGGGAAGATGAACATGAGATACACATGTAGATCACTTTTCTTGAAGAACTCTATCCGTGTCAGTAACTGTCCAGCTGCAAGCAACTTCTCACATGTAAATTCACAACACTTTCAACTGTAAGGAATAAGCAGAGCAGACGAGAGTAGTGTAACAAGCCTTGGGCTTTTCTACTGTGGTACAGCGTGTGGTGAAACTACAATAGATCTCCAGCTAGCCATTTAGCAGACACCAGGGAATGAAGTATTTCTCATGAAGACCAGTAAAGGAGCTTGAGTCCTCACTGGTGCATTGGTGCAGGAGTGGGGTCAGCATGTGGGATCCATTTCAAAAGTCTCACGACAGATTCTCCTGTGCATCTCACTACGCACTTTCACAGTTTTGACATGGAAACAGAAGTTCCTTTGAGCTGATCAGGTACTACATGAACAGTTTTGGGAATTGGTTCAAGTATAATGAAAGAGCCATCAAAACATAAAAATTATCCTCAGCCCGAGACAGACATGTCATAACTTAATCATGTGGCTGAAGTACAGCTCTCATCACCGGATGAAAGGACTTAGGCAAGATCCATAAAAACGCAGTCCCCTGACAAACACACCCATGCTATTTGTCATTACAGCCCATATCTCCACAGTTCCCATGGATTAATCACAGTTTCACAACAGCCCACACAGGGAACGGCTCAAAGAACAGCTGTGATGAAAAGCTCATGTATTAGGTTTGACTTACACTGAAGAACTGGACCCGCTATGGGTAAGGCCACTTTTAACTATCACCTTGACAAACTTCAGGATGCCATTAGGCAAAAGAACAAGAAAGTCCCTTCTATCAGAGGACAACAAGGAAAAGTTACTTATGAAAAGGACTGTGACTGAATTGAAGGAGGAACCAGACTTCGTCAGCTGTGTGACTGGAGTCAGATCTATGAAAACAAATACACACAAGTATATTAGAAAAATGAATATCTGGTTTATTTTGCTAATAAAAGCATCTTGAAAAGCCCTTCTTTTACTACTCCATCCCCACTGGATTGTAAGAGCTACAATCCAATGTTGGGAGGCATCCAACATCCACACTGCGAGGTAAAGTGCAGTAGGAACTCCAAAAGCAAGGACAGAGTCCCTAAACTTAGCTGAAGGACATGTTTTTTAGCAATTAGACAGATTAATAGCTTGGGGAAACAAAAACCACAACAAACCCCTGACATAGAATGGAACATGACACCATAACAGCAGCTATTTAACAGATAAAGAAATTGTCTCTGGAGGCTGAGGAAGCATCTGTGTAGAGAATATATTGCCTGACGCTCTGCCTCTAGACCTCAAAACTGTAACTAGTCATGGAGCATCACAGAAGTTCACACAGCCATTCGATGTGGGAAGACTAGATGAGGTCATCTGAAACCTGTTAGGAACAAGAATGCCTTTACTCTGAGTCTAGACTTTTTTCAATGAACTCAACAAACATAAGAGAGGTAAAAATACATGTTTCAGGAACAAGGAGGCAAAGCATAAGACTATGGTATTCTAAGAGGAAAGGGAGATAACAAGCACAGGAAAACAAGAGGCATTGATGAGGGGGATGACTTTAAGCCTCATAAGCACACACTTCTTTTACTGTAAGAATTTCCTCCCATCTCAATATTTTACTGGGAATATGACTCTTACCCATCTCTGCCATATCACAAGCTCTATTACATTATCCTCATTGGAGGGATCAACCACATTGTTCCCCACAAGTCTTTCAAATCTGGCTTCTTTCAGACTCTAGCTTCAAGCATGATAAAGTTCCCATGAATTCCTTTAAATAAGGAAATAAGCTCTCCCATAGCTTGTATAGGGATTGCATGCCAACCAGCGTTACCTCAGCTATAAGATTCCTGTGGCACTACTTGCACCGATACCTATTTGTAAGGCAAGGCAATGGAAGAGCTCTGCTACAGAGCTAGTGCGCCAACGGTAAAGTGGAAACCTCCTCGCAATCTCAGGCAGCAGCAGTGGAGCAAGGACACTGCCAAAAATTTTGTTTGGAAGTCATGACAAGGAGGTCTCTGAAGTAGCCAAGAGAGGGGACAATAGATCTGCTGATGCTAATGAGAAGTGACGCATGGAGCACTTGCTGTCAGCCAAGGGCTGTGGAGCTGGATTGGGCAAAAGAGAAACAAACAGGCTCAGCATCTTCACAAGCAGGGACACAGGATATCCTCTACAGCCACCAAAAGGTCAAGAAAAAAGCAGGAATGTCTCTCATGTAGAGCAACAGGTTGCATTTACACTCAGAGAAGGCTAGCATGCAAAAAAAGGAACCACTGCAGGCTACAAATCAGTTCAGACAGAGCTAGAGTCCACTTCACAGCACACTGTTCACCTGACACATCAGGGCTTGCAAATGCTTCAGACGGCACTTGTGTATAGCCAGAGCAGCACTTGTCTGTGCAAATTAACAGCAGGCAACTGTTTCTTCTAATCTCACTCACTTTGTATAGAGAGGCCCCTCTTTGTTCTGTCAAGAAAGGCAGGATTTTTTCCTGAAAGCTGTACTGTGTTTTCTAAGATACACAGAACAGCAAAATCAGATGGCCTAGGCAAACAAAGACAGACACCGAGCTCAATAAAGTAAAAATCCCAACTTGATGAAATACAGATCAAAAATAAAAAGATAAATAGTTTTTCATATTATAAGCACTTACTGAGCAACAACAAGTGCCAAAAGTGCTATTTAGGACAGGGGATTTTTCTCCCCTACTTAAATCTCTTCACTTCCAAAGATCTTGTAAATTGCATCTTTTCAAGTGAAAAACAATCATGAAAAGTTTTTAAAAAAATGTTTAAAGCCAGAACTTTTGGTGTTCCTTCCTTTCAAAGAGCCTAGTATCATTTGCTAAAATTCTTTATCTGGCATAAATAATATAATAATTTGCTAATAATAAAACCTAGCAAATTTGGCACCAAATGATTAAACAGGCAACCAAAAACAAAAAACATGGTATCAGTATCACATTTCTATCTTCAGAGCCCCATAATTAATCCTAAGAAGTTACTGGACATCATTAAAGTCCCCTTATTAATGTTTTTAATTAAGATAAAATAATATTTACGTAAGTGTTCATGTTCTGAAAAAAAAGAGGGACACTTACTACAAGACGGACTTGGAACACTTGATTGTGCTGAAGCTTTTCTGTTTTCCCTTAATCGGTGCCGAGAGCACAGAACAATAGCACTGGGACCAATAAAGAATACTGCAGGCCTGCAATTTTAGCTTGAGATTTTCCAAAGACTCCAAGCAACTAAATCCTATTGAATTTCAATAGGAGTCGGGCTCCTAACTCCCTTAGGTGCATTTAAAAAGCCTTTAATTGATTTCTTAGCTTTCTTCTCACTAGAGGTTTCAGCCAAATCCAAATGCAGGCAGTTGAATTTTTTCCACCAACTACAAAAGGCCTCAGATGTCAGTGGTGTAACTTTGCACATGAAGGCATGGTCTCAGAACGCGGCTGCGTTAGAACAACTTTCCACACCGTCACCCTTGCACAAGTCTCTTCATAACACAGTCATCTTTAGCTTTTGAACTTACTTGCTGATGATATACACCAGGAAATTACAGAAGTAAATTAAGCTGGGCTTGCACACTTAGTTTACGATACTTGTTTTAGTGTGAAGTTCTCCCCCATCACGAAGTATGCTCAAGAACTAGACTTTAAATCCAAAGTATTTGGCAAGAGAAAGGAAGTGTCAACATGTTAACACTGGCACAAAAATGATTAAAACCCCCAATCCTTTCTGTTTATTTCATGAACCTCTTATTCAGGGCTTCATAAAAGTCCGTAGAACGAATTCATACAGGACCCTCTCCTTCAAAGTGAAAAATGCTCTGGCTTCTACCCAGTGCAGCATATGCTTAATTTTATATCTCAATGAATTGAAAAGAACTATTCACCTACTTAAGATTAAGCACATATACACACAATTCACAGAGATGCACACTCATTCATTAGTACGTACAATATGCTAATACGAGTAGAAAGGAACTGTTACAGACTATTAAAAAAAAAAATAAAAGAAATCAATCTGAGCCAAGTAGTCTATATCTTTATGTTACAGAGAACTTTTCATATTAACACTATTTATAGAGTGGCTACTTTCCCTGATCTGATTATTTTTATCCTGTCAAGTGTCTTGTTGCATGCTTTTTATTAAATAGCCTTCCTCACTCATTTTTAAAAAAGCTACTTCATATCCACCATGTCGTACACCGACCAGTTCATAAGTCTTCCCTTTGCTCCACAGCTAACATTGAATTTATTGGGGGATCCCATGAAGAGACTGTATGTCTCTTTTTTCTGGCTATAAATGACAGGGCAATAAAAGCTATCGTGTCTTTCAGTAAACCATGTTTCTCTTATACCCTTAGACTATCACAACACTATTACTTTCTGAGAGAAAATCAATATCATACAATATCTCTTTCCTGAAAGCAGAGCAACGCAAAAGGAAGAATCTGGCCATTATCAGCCCAGCTTAACCTGCAATAGCTTCACTTTGCATACTTAAAAGGGAATGTGATGGTAGATGGCTTTTTTAAGATGCAGTGGCCAAGCTCTGGTCACCTGCTATACAGTTTGGTAACCACAACACTTGAAATCTAGTGGTTTCAAACACACCAGTGTACTTTTTTTTTGTTTGAGGCCACACTGTGATAGCAGCCAGGAAGCAACAATACATTTTAAAACAGAAATTAGAAAGATTATTGATGAAGAAATATTTTTGTTCCACTGGTTTTGAAAAGTAGAAAATAACTTCAGGCTTTCTATGAATATTACTTTTTCCTCCTTACTCATCTCTTTTCATTGTATTAGGAAAGGGCAGAAGAAAAGAGGAAAAAGACTGGTAAGGATGGGAAGCTAGAAACCTCTAGTCTTCAATTATCTTTTACATTAAATCCATCTTTGCTCTTGACAAACGGTGTTTTTCAACAGAGTCATATTTTACACAAACTGCAGCCAGGTTTCATTTTATATTTAAATTTTAGTGATTTTTTTTTTGCCTTTTTTTAATGTGTAGTGTTTTTAAACACAAGATGTATGTCTGCAGAATCATCTGTAGATTTAAGGCTTGAAAGGGAATACTTTTTTATAATAAAGTAGAAAACTTAGAAACTACATTTCTCTCTCTAGAAACTTGCAAAACAAGGACTGTAAGAAAATAAGCTTTCATGAAATTAATTTTCCTTTTTTGTTGTTTCTCTCTCCATACAGTCACCAATTGACCAAGGATATCTACATTCCCACTTTGCAATAAACCTGACCTCTGAAGCTCTACTAGTTCTTTGGGAGTCTCACTCCTCCAAAGCTTACAGCACTGCATATCCATCATCTCAACCTTACCCACAGCCCAGACATTCTGACCTGCGAAGATTTCTCAACTTAAGGGCACTACCCAGAGTCCAAACAAAGAGAAAACACACCCACAAGCTGTAGCAATGCCCTTCTTTGTTCCCTGGCTAGGTAGGAGTCAGGAAGACTGAAACGATAGGGGAGATCAGAGCTCGACTTGCTATTTAGGTACAGGTTTCTCATAGGGCTTTAACTCCGCTCCAGAGAAAGCCACTACTCTCACCATCCTCTCCCACACGAATGCTTCAAGACAATGAGATAGTAGCACTGGGGATGAAAGTATAGCTGGATACGCACAGCAACATCACGAGGCCACCACATCTAAATCCCATGAGCTATTATGAGCTATTTCAACAACTAGCTCCTGCAAAAGCAGGTACAGAGTATGCTGAAGAGGAACTCTTTCTGACAAAGTTCTAACTTCTTACCTCTCTTGTGTAGACAAGACATCCCCTCCCCTCCCAGCCCTGCCCTCCCTCCAGAATGGAGTTACAAAATGGTACTGTGCACTAGATAGCCTTGCTTCAGGATTCTTAACTCTACACTTCCAGCTCCTTTATGTGGTTTTTGGCTTTATGGGACCTGTCTGGGATGTGGTACGTGTTCTGCAAGTAAGACATTTCCAGAAGAGTGAAAGGTCACCGAAAGCAGGACATTACCTCTTTTCTACATGTACTCATGATACCTTCCTTTTCTAGAAGCAGCATGTTTTCAAAATTCATCCTCCAAAAGTAAGATTTCTGGCCTGAGCAATGACTGTACTCTTCAACAACAGTTTAACAAGAACTAAATTTCAAATGGATTAACACTGGTTTCAACCACCTCCAGATAACAAAGGGAAAAAGAAAACTTTCATTTTTTCCAGACTGGCAGGACAGCAATGCAGGATAGAGCTGTCAAGTTCTGAAACACAATCCTGTGCGGTTAGAAGTAGGGGGCATTCCTTTCACACACCTGGGTGACCACTGCTCAGTTACTGGTATCAGGCTCAGTGTTGATAAGAGTTCAAGTGCCATATTTCTGTTTGACATTCCCATAAACACAACCTGCTTTTGCCTCAACATACTTGAGCTCTCTCCCAGGCCTGCTCCAGGGAATACGCATCATGCTCTTCCACACAGCTGCAAAAACAGTCACACACTAAACCTGTAGTCCAGGCACTTAATACTCCTCACAGGAAAACACATGTGCTAGTTTAAGCTAATAAAAAACCTCTCAGATGCCATATGTACACAGCCCATTCAGTCAGCATTTTACAGTTGCCTCTAAAATTTGTGAAGGAGGAGAGGGGAATTATTTGACGTGCAAAATAAACCTAACCGAAGGCAACAAAGTCAGCATTTTCAGCTAAGTGGCAAATACATTTTACATACTGAAGGCAAGTAGTTTCCTCCTCGTGCCAATTTCCTGCGCTCATTCAATCAGCGAGCATTAAACAGTTGTGGCTATCATTTAGCGCATCAGGATTATAGCATACCAAAATGGGAAGTTAATTTATACCAACCAAAGCACATGATTAACTCAGTGCAAACTCTCCCTAGAGCTTTGATAATGTTCCAAACGGACCAAACTAAACTTACATTTGCAAAATGAAGATATAAACCAGATCCCTCTGAAGTTGCATACCCCATTAACCAAGCTACCGTTATGTGCAAAGACTTATATTTTTACTTGGATTCGTGTTTCTATCAGTTTGGGGTCCAACATAAATAAATGGTGCAACAGAGGCAGCTCTTTCCAGAATTCAAAGTTACGAAAGGAGAACTCCAGCTCTGTGAAACTCCCTTCACTCACTATCACCTTTCCCCTGCTCCCTTTACAAATAAAGGACAAGTGCACTATTCATTGCTGGAAGAAAAAAAAAAAAAATCTTAAAAAAGCCATGGCCCTCTCAGTGGCAGCTGGTCTGAGCTTCAAGACATCAAATACCTCAGGAAACTAATAGGCATTATATGGAATGAATTTAACAACAACAACAACAAAAAACAAACCCAAACTGATATTTGGCAGATTTCACCAACACTGTACTCCAAAACTCTTTGGAAAAGGAGAGACCTTATAAAAGCAATGCCTAGGACATGTCAAGAATAAACTGAAGGCTCTGCAACAGTACATGGGCTAGCAGGCAGCTGATGTAGCAAGCAAAAGCCACCCAACCAGAAGAAAACCCTCTGTGGAATGGTACTTGAAGAAGGAAAACAATTGCAACCTAAAGGAACAGGCACAAGGAGCATAGTGTAGAGACAAATGAGCCTTTTCTGTGCTGAAACACTAGGCAATGCAGAACAGATTGAGAGTCCACTTTAAGATATACGTTATCAGAACAACCAAAGCACTGGTTATGCATTTTAAATGCATTAACAAGAACAACCAAAGCACTGGTTATGCGTTTTAAATGCATTAACATAGCAGAAAATCCAACTAGTAGCAGTGGAGCAGGACTTCATATTATTGCATTACTATTGCACTCATTTTTGTGAAGCATGAGGCATATCTGCTCTCTATGTGAGCTATTCTTCCAGGTGATTCATGGTTTGATTTTTTCTAGGAACAGCTGAATTTTCAAGGGCCTTCTCTTTGATCTGAGATTTACTGTTGCTTAAATTAGTAATTAAACTGAACACATCATTGGAAATGCCCCATTTCCAAACATTTTTTCCTAATTTCTTATGTGATAAAGCAAATGGCAGTCTTAATCCACAGCCAGACAAATTCTGTCAGTAATTATAAAAACTTTTTTGGTGTGTTTGTGATTTGTTTGGGTTTTTTTAATGTCAAAAGATAATCCAGTTTTTTAGCTTTCCCTTTACGCCATCTCTGCAGTTCTCAATACTGACTATTTCAAAAAGTTGTTTTTAGTATGTCTGTCCTGCTTAAGCCTCTCAAGATCCCATTGTGTTGGATGTGATAGTAACAAAAAACTCTAAGTCTAGTCTGGACACCAAAGGTCTTTCTGCCAAACCAGAGAGCTAAGATTACCCACTGGAACCAAAGATGCTCATCCCACCCAAAAAGATACTTGTTCAGCAACAGAGGAACTAGTAAGAACCGATGCTTGTACCAGTTGTCTTAACAGAAATGAAGCAAGATGTTAAAGAAAGGTGACTCCTTGCTTTAAAGCTACTCAACCTTAGTATTTACTAACCCAGTATGCGAGCCACCACTGTGTGACAAACAACTGAAACGCATGACATTTTTCATATCCTGTCATTACTGAGAGGTGATAATATTCTTTACACTGTAAAACATTCTTTTAAAGCAATATTTTCTCATCAGGCTAAGTTCTTTTCTAGGACTAAGGAGGAGGAAAAAAAGAGAGTCCTGATGCACAACAACCAAATACTGACACATTAATAGTGCATGTAAAGAGTTTGGGTTACATCCTTTTTTAATGGTTTTACAAAAGAAATAATAGCCTAAGTGGCCAAGACCTCTAGGAATGATCAAATGCCACAGGTTTTAGACCACCTTACAGAAGGAAGAGGCTACTTAAACTGCAGTTCAGTCTGGACAGTTTTCCAGTTTTCTTAAAGCATCAGTAAAGGTGGCTAAAATATGGAAACTGGGGTCAGAGGCCTATCCTCCTCTGCTGAAGGGAACAAGGCAACAAAACCAAACTCACCCATTTGGCGAGTTCTTTCTCAGTGGATGAAACAAGTGGTCTGCCACACTTGAATTTGCGTCTTATTACCAGCTCTGCTAAAAATGGCTTTAATGACAACCTCGTGTTTCCCCTTTCCTGAACACATAACACATTGCACATTTAACTTTGTACAGAAGTGTCAATTGCTAGTACTGTTCAGGGTGTAATTAATAACAATTACGTTACACTAGAAAAGCACATAAGGGACTGCTTTGTGTACAACGTGCATTTCCTCATCAGCTGGATGGCCAAAGGAAACCTACTAGACATGAAAGAGTGGTACAGCTGTGTCCCGTAACTGGCTATTTGAATATTTATAAGCTATTGTACTTGGGATACCAAAGCTGATGACATGAATGCATGTTTTAGTAAGTTCATCAATAAAGCTTTCCTCATTAGAAATCTGCCCCTAGCATGTTACATCAGAGAATTCTGTTATCATGAACCATATTACTTGTCCCAAGTGGCATACTGTTAAAGCCAGAAACATTGTGCCTATTTTAACAGCATGCTTTACCGTACTCAAAGTGGTAGAAAGCCTCTGGTAATACTATCTGTAGTTTCACACCTTTTGAGTAATAGTAATGAATATTTCATGCTATGAAGATATGAAATGTGTTCATCTCGGCTGCTAAATCACCCTGAAAAACACTATGAAAGCTCTCATTTTTAAATACTTTGTGAATTATTTGCAGGCTGTGAGAATTCTCTCTTCAACAAATTTGATTATTTTTTAGGTTTAAAAAGACAGCAAACAATGGTGGTGCTGGAATAAGCCATCAGTTCTCAGCGCAACACTGAGTAGTTAGCACTGGTGACTCCTAGTATTGCCATGAGACGTCATGTTTGACTGTTTCAATCTTAAGCATAGTGTTAAACATGGACAGATTTTTTTAACGTGGAGAATAGGGCGAACAATCTTGGCGGGGCGGGGGGGGATCTATTGCAAACTGGAGGTATTTGTATACTAACTGTCTACTGCACTAATGTTTTCCACGGAAATTCCAGCTGCATTAGTTTTGGCAACAATTAAAGACTACTTTTAGAATCCTTAACAACATTCAAGGAGTTCCTTTTAACTTTACTTCATGTTCTGTAGTTCTTTCTACTCTTTAAAGTAGGGAAAGCAGGTTTTTTTCAACCTTCAACTTGTTTTACTGTTAAAATAAATACAAAGATAAGTTTGTCAGAATTCATGCTCAAAGGAACCCCACCGAAGTATTTATTCCTCTTTGAGAGCCGAGAAGCTCCTCTTCTACTCAGGTTGTACCTCTTACTGCTGTTCAGTACATTGTGCAACTCTGCCTGTGAGCCAACACGATCATAGGACTCAATGATAAAAGAAGCTATTCAGAGTTTTGGCAGGAAGAACACTTCTGACATTTTGTTTCATCTGGATCACAGGATTAGACTTCGGCTCAGGGCTTTAGCACTAAGCTGCCCGTGCTACATCACACAGAGCTGCTTTCTGACACCTCTTCCACTGTATAGCACTTTATTCTTGAATATTCCCATCCAAGTCAGCAGGATGACCCTTGAAGCAAGCTGCAATCCGTAACAAACAAGCACAGTTGAACCCATCTGTTAAAAAGGGAAGATTACAACCTTACACTACAGATATCTAAGTACTGAGCCACATAGTCAATGATTTGTGTTTCTTGAAAGGAAACCACAAAAGCCAGCATGTATGCAGGCATCAGAAATGTAATTGCACCATATTCCAAAGAGCAGCTAAACTGTTAAAAACCTCTGTGACTAGATGTGATGTATTTCAAGCATGTTTGTAACTATCACACAAACAACATTAGTATTAATACCGATTAACTAAATTAATATTAACTGCCTGGCTAGAAGGTGACTTCATGGAGAATGAAAACTCCAAGTATTTGAATAGGGTAAACATGCAGGGCTTTTTCTATAATTAATAGAGAGAAATAGGCACATACAAAGGGAAATTCATCTGAAGTGTTCTAGGCACCTTAAGATGTAATAAACTACACTTTCAGGAGTACCTATCCTTTTCCATGAAGGGAAGGCCTATGTGATTGGCTTATACTACCTAACCTAAACTTTTAGACAGCTAAAAGCTGCAAAAAAATTCAGTCATCCTAGAAGAACTGCTTTGAATTATCCAATAAAGTATTCTCAGCTTGGAGCAATGGTATAACAGCAGAGGCAATTTACTATTGGTTCTCACTTGAAAGAGAGGTTTATGAAGGGTTTCTATTTTGGGGGTAGTTTCCCTAGAGAGGTCCATGTGATCACCTTTTTTACCTCCAGTTTCCCTCTCAAAACTCCCAAATCCATTAGTTGATCTGGACAGATTAGAAGGTGAGGCATGTCAGAGGAGATTTAAAATTCCTGAAAGTGGTGTGAAAATAAGGAGCCTGGCAGAAAAGAAATATCCTTTCTACACCCTCAGAGAAAAGATTTCATGCTAATAATCACACTCATTGGGATTCTCTAATATTTATCAACATCAAGCATCAGCAAGGCTTATTGCAAGTTTCAACTGAGGCCATTGTTCTTCATAAAAACAAACAAACAAAACCCAGAAAGACAAACAACTGTCCACCTCAAGACCTCCAAAGCCCCCTAGCATCGTAAGGTTTTCCAGTATCTTTTTTCTATCACTAAGCAGAATTTTTCCTACTGATTCCTGTAACCTATGGTTTACCCAAAAAAAGTGACTAAATGCAAATCACTTTCATAAAGAAATTTTTTAAAGCTATGAAACCAAGAGGTTTATTTTTCAGTTTCAGGAACAGTTTGCTTAATTTCATACTGAGTTTCATGGCAAGAGTGAAACAGGAAATACTTCCTCCATGTCCTTTCCACCACCACCCACCCACATACTTCTTCACATTGTTACATGACTGTTTCCAGGTAGGAAAGAGAACCATTTCAGGGAAAAAAACCTGACACCTAGTTTCAAAGGTTTAACTCCACAGAGAGATGTAACTCTTGATTCATCAGAGCATGAGCTCAGCAGAGAAAGCAAACCAATGAATCTTCATTCAATAAAGAGTATGTATGCATCATGTAGTCACTTCTTGAATCAACTCAGATTGATTAAACTTCTTTCATTAACTGATTTCAGCTCATCTGGTATATTAACATCTATATGACCCACCTGGGGCCCTCGAACATCTGCTGCACTTGTCTGACTTGTTTGAGGAAGCCCAGGCCCCTTTGTTTATTATAAGCATTTCTCAGATTTCTGTTAAGACCTTTAGATTCCCTGGATCTTTCTTAAGAACTATGGCAGCTAGCTGCTTATTCTCCATAGAATCATTCATTGCTGTTGTCCAGCAGAGCTGAACACACTTCTCTCATTCAACCACACATGCTCAAACAGAAATCTGCTGGTCTTCCATAAAGGGAGACATAACGGTTCATGCTTATGCCTGTCCACACATTTTCATTTTCTAGTTCATGATGGTCACAATAACCTACTGAGTTCAAATATTTACAATCAGGAGTAGGTGTCAGTAGTGGGCGGGGGGTTGTGGAAGATCAAGCATTTATTTGTGCCCCACACATTTAGGATGTTGGTCTTGGGCCTCTTATAAGACACTTTTCTGCATGCATTATGCTTACAGAAAAGCTATTGTCCACTATGTTCATTTATTAGCATATGAAAAATACATAATGATGTCCTCATGTGCAAACAGAAAAAAAAAATTCTATTCTTCAATATCCTTCAAATTTCTGAATGTTACACAAGATAGTATGAGCCAATAAATTTTATGGTAAACAGAAAAAACCAACAGCATAGGCAAACACCATATCCTCAGGATAGTCTCTGCATATTGGATGCAAAATTTGGTCTGCAAAAATCAGTTAGGAATTTTCCTGTATTGTACACAAAAATATGATCTGTACTTGATTTCATTGATGTTAAATAACTTAAGACTTTTACACATATTCACCAGTTATTTTGAGGTTTATTTGTAGTCGTATGAGCTGTTCAGAATATTTCTTTTGAAAATAGTTAAAAGTTAATTGACTCAAGATTTTGGGGGTGGGGAGTGAACTTTCTAGACTACAAGCCATAGTATGTTAACACAGACAGTATCTCACACTATATTGAGCTCCACTAAGATGAAAGGCTTAGAGGGTTCACTGTATAATAAAAAAAGCTCATGTAAGCAAAAGAAAGAAATATTTGCAAAGAGAAAAACTGCCTTTAAAGTCCTAAAACCCACCCCACACTGAAGATTCACCATCATATTAGACAGAAACATCGCCATAGGGAAGAGTGGGGAGTAGGAGAATGAGCACAAGCAATAGCCTTCCTTAAAAAAATAATTATCTAAAGTAGTTAGACAATCTTTGACTTTCGAAACTGCTGAACCAGTCAGTTCTATCTCATGTTCAGCATCATACTATTAAACTAAGTCAAAAGTTTCTGTGGTTACTATCAGATGAAATGAGCTAATTTCCCCTGAGAATTGGCTACACTGACCAGATGTCTTTAGCCAGCTACTCCCCAGATCAAGCAGGAGCAGCACATGCAATGCCTTCTCTGTTACTATGGAGATGGGTTTTCCCATCCACTATGCAGCCGGGCGTATAGTAGCTACCAGCTGTTGTCTCGACTCGTACTCCATCAGGAGAGACTGAGGAAAGAAAGTGGGAGACATAGGGCTGAGCTTCTCCCAGCCCTGGCCCTCATAAACCATAACCACAGCGTCCAACCCTCAATCTTAGCTGCTGCTTGGGCTCATTGCTATTGTTTAAAGCCACCTTGCGATGCTTCCTCCGCCAGTTTTACAGATTCATAATAAGTCAACACGCAACTGCTTGGTGTAACACATTCGACTGCTGGACTGGAAACTTAAGGCTTCCCCAACTCACGCTTCTAGCCCAACATTCCCATCTAAATGGTTTTATGAGCTTAAATCTAAATCTCCAGCAGTAACCCATTTCAGGTTCCTGACATTATTCTTGCTTCATACTTTCAAAGAAAAACTTCGTGGACTAATGGCTCCCTATCCTTCCTGCAAGGCTGGTTAATACCTTCAATTCCCATTACTTTTTAACTCCTGTGGAACTTTAATCCGTCTCTGACCATGCTGATGAGCTGCAGAGAAACAACACTGGCTAGGATTTTCATTCCTGCATTTTCTTTTTGAATGCAGCCAAGTTCAAATGTCTAATTATAACATTGCAGAGTTAATGATCAATTTAACAAAGGCTTTAGAGTATCTTTGAAGTCATAACAACAAACCAAAGGGGGGTTTAAAACGTTAACTGCACAGGGAGCCTATGTAGAGAGCTTTCTTAGGATTATCTCTCTCACTTAACAACAAAGTTGAGTCATTTCAGAATACTTCCAGAAACCCCATGGCTTGATCTGGTTGCCACATAGCACAGAGCTCTAGCTAGTGTTTATTTTATAGCTCTGAGCAGCGCCAATCATTACCCTATTAATTCAAGCATGTTTAATTCAATGTCCTTCAACTACTCAGTCATGTCGGTTTGTAACTTTTAAGCAACTACAGAAAGGTACAGCTTGTCACCACATTTATACCTAACAGGCGCTAATCACTAAGGTTAGATATACAATGTAAGTAGGGTATATATTAAGACAGCTACAAGTGAGGTTCACTTAAACGTATGATATGCAGCCTCTGCTCCTTTTGTGTAAGGCACACTTTTTTCCGCTTATCACACAGGCTGAATTTGCCTTCAGATGTATGTAGCTCCTGCTGATGTCAGTGAGCTATAAATACACATCAGAGGACACACTCTGACCTGTTTACTTTTTAATCTGACGTATGTAGCCCCTCATATTTAGTATATGTTATGCACCCTTGCAATGCTGAATCAGCACATCCAGAATAACAATAAGGGCATGCTTAGCCTGGAGCAGCACACAGGGAAAGCAGTCAGGCTCCTCCTTGTTTTCCTTTTACAGCAATCCTGCCAGTCAGCATCACCGGACACATTTTGCAGAGGTTTTTTTGTGTCTGCCCTCAGGTATCAGACAAGGGTGAAGCTGAAAGGCATTAACCTGTTAATAAAAGGTTAAGCAAGGAGTTAGGACAGCAAAGGAGTTATAGATGAGGGGGCAGCCGGTGCTGGTCCTCCAAAGTGAGCTGGGGGGAAAACCAACAAAACCTCAGGCTGCCTGCAAGATCTCCACCAACGCTTTCCTTCACACTATACTGGAGAACAGGGCTGGACATTCTTCCCATTTAAAATTACAAGTGAGGAAAATTTCCACAGCAAGAAGCAGAGACAGTCTCTAGAGCTGAGCGCTGTAAAAGGAACATTTCACAGGTTTGACCAGTAATTTAACAGCCATGCTGTGGCTTGCGCAGAGTGACAGGGCTGTAATGAAAAACTTCTAGGCACATAGGGGCTTATATATAGGGCATTATCAACAAAGAAAATTTATGTATCTTTTCTTCCCAGTGCTGCAGTTACAGACCACAATAATTGTATGGTGACATGTAGGATAAGTAAAAGCTGAATAAATTACATCAGTGAAAATCAGTGTTTCCTCTCCAAATCAGCCAGTGCAATCAGATTTCCTTTCAGATCTCTTGGGAGATTACATGTTACTGCTTGCTTCATTTAAACCCAACTTCCCTAGACTTTATCTATGTGACAATTTCCACTTCATGGTGAGTTTGTTCATTACATTCTGGTACTTACCCTTATAGCCCTGCCACAGCAAAGGATTATGGATGCTTGAGTCTAAAGATCACTTAAGCTCTGATAAAACGTAAAGCAATAAAGAAGTGAGAGCAGTCAGTCTGCATCATGCTAAAAAAGGGTTTTAACGAATACCAGAGTACAACGCTGCTGCAACAAGACCATGGAGCTGGCTTCCCATTTTGGGGGGAGTTTACTTAAACTCTGAAGAATGCTAGTCTTCCAGAGATGATCAGGGCACTTATATTCTACAGAAGTAAAGGGATGATTTTTTGTTCTATTTTTAAAACAATTTTGCTAGGAAAATCACATTATGAAATGGTATTTGGACGTTTATCACAACTATCCCTACCATTCTTTCTAAGTGTACGACACAAACGTACTGCAACAGCAGTACAGACCTGTGTATTTTTAATAAAATACAACTGCATCCAACAAAAGAGAATGAGGTATCAAATTTGTTTGCTTCTCCATGCTTTGAAAGCATAAGGACTTTGTTTAAATCAGAAAAACAAGCAAGCTCATCAGCTCTCCTGAGGACATACAGGGCCTTGAAAACAGGGGTTGCATCACAAGGCAAAGCATTTCTGGTTGATACAGCAACACAACAGCTATAAATCCTGAGACAAAGTCTTCACATGGGTTTCAGTGGTTTAGTAACCCCTACCATATCTTCCAAAGCAACATAAGCACTAGGAGCAAAATTTGCACACCTGTAAAGAAAGCTGGATTCTTCAAGCATAAACTGTGCCAAGAGAGGTGGTGATGACAGGACATCTGCCAACTGACACTTCTTCACCTACATCAGAAAGATTCACCCATGATTTTTAGAGATTTTACAAGCTTATATTCAATTTCACAAATGCAATTAGGCCTACATTCATCCCACCTCGCTTTCTGCTTTTAGCTGGAAAACCCATGGCTCCATCCATAAATCTGTGCAGGAGAGGGGCACCTCTAGAAACATGCTACATACCTAACATTGACATCTCAGCCTCAGGTTAGATGGCATGTGCTCATACTTGATTCTCAAGTAAAGCAGCACTCATGTTCCTGAAAGCTATGAAGTACAAACAAAAAACCCCCACCCAAACAAAAAAAGAGCTTTGCCATACCACAGTGAGGTAAATGCACTGATTTTCTGCCAGATCCAACAGCAGGGATAAAAGAAGTGAGTGCATGCCAGCTCTTCAGTAGGCCATAAAATTCTCATTCTATTGTAGTAAGTTAATCTGAGACCAACAAAAGTTTAAACCAATGATTCAGACTGTGAACAACTGCAGCAGCAAAGAAGCCACTGCAGATGACACTGCCCCCTCTTATGGGAACAACTCACACCCAGGGGGGATGGGCAGGTGAATTTTTGCATCCATTGATACTAAATTCAACAGAAACCATCTCATAGACACTGGCCCAAAAGCTTCTTTTTCAGACAGAACCACTGCAGTGCAACACAGCATCTTACAGTTCCTTCTCATCACTTAGCTCAGATTTTGAACACCTGAAAAATTCAGGCAGATTCTTCATTTTTAGGCGCTATGCTTCGTGGTGCAACATATATTGAAAAAGCTGCTACTGCTAGCTTGTCACTTTTTGTCCAATTTATCTAGTGGTTTGTATCTAGCAGATCATGCTTTAAGTTTTTGGCACAAGAAAGCTCCTTAACATATTTACATGATGGCAAAGGCCTCTCCCTGTTTAAAATCAAGTTACATCTTTCTCTGTCAAAAAGGGACACTGTTTTGAATCATAATCACTGCAGACCCTACAAGTGCAAAAGAAGCAGCAAGCAACATGACAATATCTCACAAATACTAAGAGAACAACCTGCAGTACAAGGCTCTTGTAGCTGCAGTCTTTAATATTTCCCTCCACAAGGTTGCAATGTACAGGGGCTCAAGACAGTATAAACACTGTCAAAAGCTGAAACCTCTATCCAAACAGGAATAAGTAGCTAGGTGCAATACACATACAAGAGGTTAGACAATATCATCATTTATCTTAACCTTCTCCTTAAATTAATGGTTTGGTTATGTAACTAAATGATGTATTTATTGCCAAACATGTTTTTAAGTACACTTACTAAAAGACATACACCTTGCACTACTATAATTCTTGATTAATTGTATCAATTTCTAAAACAGATAGATATGTAACTTCTAGAATCCACCTGTTTTGATTCATCTAATGCAATGCACTACAGCAAGACAGAAATAAAAGACGTTATTTAAAGCTTTCCATAAGAGTCCATTTGTCAACAATACTTATTCAAAGCATTTGCTTTGACTGTGACATATTTGTTTAACTACTACTACTGCTTATTTTAGCCCATACTGAAGAGTTCTGAAGAACATAATCTGGGCAGATGCCAGAGGAATGTGGCTTTAAAACCTAACCTTATATTCAAAGAGCAAAATCTAGCTCTAACAACATAAGCAAGCAAAATTTTGTCATGTACACAAACCTTTCCTGTGTCTTTTTTTCTTTTTTGAAAGATTTAGTGGCAAAACCAGGATTTAAGTAGTTTTCCTTATAAATATTTCAGAAGACAGTAGAGAAATTCATGCATAGCTCTTGCTATTGCAAGAGCTACTTGAACAAATTTAGGAGTTTTACTTTAGTATTTTGATAATCAGAAAATTAAGCATTTCACATCAGATTAGATTTCACTGACTTGTGTGGCTTGTTTTCTTGAAGTACAGTCTTCTGGGAGGGATTTGTATGTTTGTTTTTTAATCTGGTGTGTTTATCTGCTTACCAGAATCACATTCTCACACTTCAAGGTGTTTTCTGACTTTATTACGTAACCAGTGTGGTGGGTTGACCCTGGCTAGACTCCAGGTGCCCACCAAAGCCACTCTATCACTCCCCTCCTCAACTGGACAGGGGAGAGAAAATATAATGAAAGGCTCATGGGTCAAGATAAGGACAGGGAGAGATCACGCAAGCAATTACCATCACGGGCAAAACAGACTTGTCTTGGATAAATTAGTTTAATTTATTACCAATCAAATCAGACTAGGATAATGAGAAATAAAACCAAATCTTAAAACACCTTCCCGCCACCCCTCCCTTCTTCCTGGGGACAACTTCACTCCCAACTTTTTCTACCTCCTCCCCGCCAGTGGCACAAGGGGATGGGGAATGGGGGTGCGGTCAGTTTATCACACGTTGTCTCTGCCGCTCCTTCCTCCTCAGAGGCAGGACTCCTCATTTGTCCCCTGCTCCAGCGTGGGGTCCCTCCCACAGGAGACAGTCCTCCACGAACTTCTCCAACATGTGTCCTTCCCACGGGCTGCAGTTCTTTATGAAGTGCTTCCACCATGGGCTGCAGTCCTTCAGGCACAGACTGTTCCAGTGTGGGTTCCCCCACAGGGTCACAAGTCCTGCCAGAAAACCTGCTCCAGCCTGGGCTCTTCTCTCCACAGATCCGCAGGTCCTGCCAGGAAACCTGCTCCAGCACAGGCTTCCCATGGGGTCACAGCCTCCTTCAGGCATCCATGTGCTCCAGCATGGGGTCCTCCATGGGCTGCAGGCGGATATTTGCTCCACTGTGGACCTCCATGGGCTGCAGGGGGACAGCCTGCCTCACCAGGGTCTTCACCACGGGCTGCAGGGGAATCTGCTCTTGTGCCTGGAGCACCTTCTCGCCCTCCTTCTTCACTGACCTTGGGGTCTGCAGGGTTATTCCTCTCACATATTCTCACTTCTCCCTCTGGCTGCAGTTGCTGTTGTGCAGTTTTCTTCTTCCCCTTCTAAAATTTGTTCTCCCAGAGGCACTACCACCGTCACTGATGGGCTCGGCCTTAGCCAGCAGCGGGTCCGTCTTGGAGCTGGCTGGCATTAGCTCTATCAGACACAGGTGAAGCTTCTAGCAGCTTCTCACAGAAGCCACCCCTGCAGCCCCCCACTGCCAAAACCTTGCCACGCAAACCCAATACACCAGTAATTAATTGTCACCATCTTTCATTTGATAATGGTCATTGATTCTGACACTTTGCTTAGAATCAATATAGTATCTTTCTACACTCACTGTTCTCAATTGCTATCAACTGCTCTTTCTAAACTGTAGGGTACACACTAACACAAACAACTGCAGAGTAAGAATCGCAGGTGATTTAACAAAGCACATTCATGGATAAGCAGACGGTTCTGTGCACATGTACTTAAACTGAAGGGCAAAGATTAACATTTAGGTCAAATCACTAGGTTATAGGACAATCTTTTTACACATTTATTGTATATGGAGATATAAACACACTTCTTTACTCTGAATTGGCAGTAATGTTACTCTGAATCAGACAGTAGGGATACTTCTCGGAACCCCAAAACTCCACAAAAGGCCACAACTTGATTTCAAGTGCACTGAAAAATGTAACAGGTAGGTACCAAACCTGAATCTAAAATTCTACCCGTGTGCAAAGAAGGAATAAGTACCTGTAGTTCACCATTTTAAAATTGTAGGTTAAGCTTTATTAGATACAAAGGTTTCACAACAGCACTGCAGGCATTGACATTTTGGGCTTACAAATGTATTTTCTGGTCTGGTCCATACATATTCATGGTGCAGCTGGCAGGGAAGATCAAAGCAAAATGCAGCTGAAAATGCCACTTTTCATCTGACTTCAAGGTTTGTCATGTTTCACAGGGTTTCCATTGCTAATAATAATCTGTCCCTGCCAGCTGAATAAATTGCACCAGATGAACACAGATTTCACAGTGCAGGACAACTGAATGTTTCAAAACTTGGAAAGGTGCTTCAAATTTCAGGTGGTGACAAAGACACAGGAGACTTTCAGGGACAGTTCCTGACCCACAGCAGTAGTTACCTTTTTAGGCTTCTGAGGCCAACCTCTCTAAACAGCACCTACATCAAGACTGCTATTAGGGCCAACCCTAACAGCAGCACTACAGGGAAGCAAATTGAAATAAATACAACCCATCATTCTTGAAAGCAGCCACTGAAAAAAGGATTTTAGTGTAGCTGTTCTGGATCAGCACACTAGCAGTGTATCTCTCCTTTGCACTCCTATTAAAATGTTTTATACAATTCCACTTCACACAAAAAGAGGACTCCTGGCAATCCAGGAGTCAAAAGCAAGCTCACAAATATTTTTGTTTCTTCTAGACAAAAACAAATCTCCTCAAGCCAGACTGCAAAGAGCAAAGGCCTTTGCAAACATAGTAAATGTATTCAGCTACTTAAAATACAATGTTTATTTTACTTCAAAGAGTTTTAGACTAAATTACCTTAAAGCAAAAAGTGCAAGCAAAATAGTTTGGTCTTTTTTTCTTTTCTTTCCCAACCTCTTAAAACATGCCAGTTCGTCTAGACCTGCATATCACAGGCTAACATAAATAAGTGCATCTTTCATAAAATTTATTCCACAAACAGGAGCTAGACCACTGGACAGATGCAGCAGCTATATTTTAAACATTTTGGCATCCTTTTTCACCCCTGTTTCCGTTTCCCTGCACCTTCCTTTTGATCTGTCCCCACCCCAGGATCAGTCATCTTCCCTTGGGGGTGGATGTACTGGCAGAGCTCAGCTCAGCCAGATGTTTTGAGGGAAGTTTCAGTCCCTCCCTGCTACTTGCTCAAGAGAGAAGAGGTACTGCTCTGGGCTGAACTCCCCCCTCAGTGGCTCTAGTCAAGCTTTCCAACTTGTGAATTAGTACCTAAAATAAGAAGGCAATTCACAGAAGAAAACAGAGGGACAGCGTATGAGAAAAGATACCCTATTTATCTGATGGTTCAGAACTCTGTCATTAGTGCTGACACGTACTTTGCTACCTACAAAACAGAGCACAGATCTTGGGAAGTATCCTTCAGTTCAGCCAGCTACTGCTTTTAGTCTTCAATACTTAGGTCTCCATATTATGTTGGGGCGCAAAACACAAAGGGGCCCTCATTTACAGCCAACTCCCCCACACAGCAAGTAGCATACAAAATAGCAACAGCAATCATGGAAGCATGTTCTTTGAAGCTTACAGTAAGCCCAGAGTGGAGATTTGTGAATTTTTTCTCTTGCTCAAGGACAGGCTTGCCTGCTTTCCTCCAAGGCCTTCCCCAGCTAGGAAAGCATGGAATACCTACAGGCACATTGTCAGAAAAGCCTGACAGCTGTAAAGGCAGTAGAGGACGTGGAAGGCAGGTGGCAAATTTTAATAGCATTTAGTACATTAACTATTACAGATTTTTCTTTCAAGAACTGACTTTGTCAGGGAGGTTGAGAACCCAGCTGCAGACTCTAATGCTTGTTCTTAGTCTTTCCTGCAATCAAACCTTATGGTTCCACGGAAACATTAGCCTTCACTTTGTAAAACGTTAGAGACTGAAGAACCACCTTTTTAGAACTGGCCCATGAAACCAAAAACTATACATTCACCTCAGACATGCTCAAGCATAATCCCACAACTTTCCGCTTTATTATGAATTTTCTGGCTTTTGATATGAAGGGAATGTATCTAGTAGTCCATTACAGTTTAACAAGTGATACAGTTAAAAAAAAATTTCTCTTGGGAAAAGGCTTGTCTGGTGACATTGGCAGCACTGGTCACTGACCCCTAGGGAAGTGGGACAGTCATACACAGATGGGAAATAGCTGGGAAGGAACTACATGGAAGCACTGAAACATTAGACCCTACCTAGTGCCTGAAAACTCAAGTGTGAGGTCCAGATGCTAAAGGCTGAATATGTTAGCATCATTGTTAGGGAATTGATACTAAGTGACAGATAGATTATATTACATAAAGTTCAATTTCTGGCTGCCCACAATGGCTCCTAATTCAAACAAAGGCCTGACAAGCTACTGACAATAAATAAATCAAAGTAAAAAGCACATTGCTTTGAAACTTTAGCCTTATGGCCGGGAACATTACAGTAAGCTTATTTGTTAAAAGGACTGCTTGATTTTGACCTAATACTACTTTACCAAAGCAACTGAAAATTATTGATTTCCTGTGTTAAGAATCGAGATGAATAAAAATCTAAGAGATTACAAGTAAAAATCTTTCTTTGTTCTGTATATCACTTCCACTATTCTGGTCAGTCAGATGCCATTGTTTTTCCTCCTGATCCCATGGCACATGAAAGTTGTCTTACTGGGAAATTAAACAAAATGGAAAGAGAGAAACAAATATATTTTCCAAGATTTTTACTGTTTGTTTTCAGCCTTACATCCAAGACTAAGAATAAACAAGAAAAACAGTAGCAGTTTTAAAGAATGCCCCACACTAGTTCAATTTTCATTTTTGTTTTAAAATATTTGCAATTCTTTTGGTCCTGAAGCCTCTTGGGATAGAGGGCGGGATTAATATTCATATAAAGTGATTAAAAGACATTTTATTTTAAAAAAGATGACATGCAAGCAAAGTGAATCTGTGCATGAAAGCCTAGATGCACATTCAGAAAGGCAATGCAAGCCACTTGCAACCCTAAAAGGGCAGAAGCTCCCCCCAGATTTTAATTGACATTGGCTTTTTGTGTGTTTGAATTCTCCGTGCCTTGTAGACTGCTTCGGTCAGTAACCATTTTTAAGTTCAAGCTAGGGAAACAATAACAGAAGATACAGTTCCACAATGAGTGACATCTGCAATTCATTAAGAAATTATAATACTCAAGAAGTCCCTGTTCCAAGAGGTGACAAAAAAATCCAGAAATTATGAGAAGTATCTGATCATGCGCTTCATCCCTCATCCAAGCCACTTAGTATTTCTTCCTCCACCTCTTACACCTTCACACAAAGGTTTCACTGACAGTCTCCACCACCTTGCTCCAACTCTCTAAAGCAACTAATTTTTTTAAGTGAAAAAGCTCTAGCTCAACATCTCCTTTAAGTATTAAGAAGAAAAAAAAACCAAACAATTAGCAACTTTGTCAATGCCACACCAAATTTAAGAGCAAGGAGAAAGACAGCTGTTTCAAGGAACAGACAACTCGGTGAGGTAACAGTTATCAGAAGAGATGTTTCTCCTGCTTGTCTCCTTGTTCACTCCATAACAAGCAGTCATCTAACACTAAGACTATTTACGATGCTGTCCTGCATTTTTCTGCCATTCTATGCTCAGAGGCATCGCAGCAGAATCTCCCACTTCTCATCTGCTATTTTCCAGATGACCACCCTACCAGATGCAAGTAGCAATAATCTACACATTTGCAGGAACTCTACAGGAACCATAGCACTGTGGTGAGTGGGAAAAAGACATTAAAGTCTAGGCCCCTGTTACCTGACTCTATTTAATGGAGATTTAAAGTGCCAGAGGATATTTGTCTGAATTAGCATTGATACACTCTCCCTAGCAAAGAGCGCAAGCAGCACTGCAGTGGGAAATGGACCAAAAGAAGATGCCTTACCCTATGCATTTACAAACAATAGTCTCTTCTTTCCAAATGAAAGCTAACTGCAGACACAAAATCAGAAGAAATCAGCAATTACATACAGATCACAGAGCTCATTACATATCTATGAAAATATGATTTGTTTTTAAAGAGAGAAGCATCCCTGCACATAAGCTATGAAACAAATGAAGCTGCCTGGGACGTAAAACCTAACAGTCCCTTCTGTCCGAACTCTAATAAGAAACCAGAGTTCAGATGTTTTCCAAACGTGGAATGAACTCCTGAAACAGCTTTCTCTTAATGGCTTCACTGGCATTTCAGAACCACAGTTTGTTGACCTTGAGAAAGTAAAGATTGACAGGCTGCCTGTTTGTTTTGGGATTTGTCATTTGACAGAATGGCCACAGTGCGCATTTTTGTGCGACTTGACGCATGGCTGAGCTTCTCACCTCTGACTCTCATTGGCCATTAACCTGACATAATCAATTAAGAAAAGAAAAGGAAATTTCATGTTATCACTACACTACTTGAAAGCATTTTCCCAACATTTTAACACTGAGTTTCCTAGTTTTGTTACCAAAACATAAAAACAGGTCTTTGTTTACTGTTTTTCATTTTGATTACTGCTGCAAACCTTGTCCTGCTTTCAAGGTCTACAAGATCCCAGATCTATTCCCTCCACTTTATCCACTGTATCACAAATGCATTTTAAGCGCATACCAGTGGAAGGTTTGACTTCAATACAGTCAGTATACTGCCCCTACTTTTCTTGCATTTTTTCCTTGTGGATGAGGTAGCAACTCACTAAGCTTCCAGTTCAGAACTGGGAGTAAAGGAAGAATTTTTTCTTTACATCCTTTTTAACTCTGTTTGCTTTAGAAAGGAACATGACTCATAGCAGTTAAATATTTAACCATTTCACTAATGATCTGGATCCTAACATGCAAGTATGAAAAGACACATCATTATGTCTGAAAAATCCTGCTCATATCCAAGCAGCTTTTTTTCATTTCTATTTGTATATCTATATACACACACACGCTAGGGATCTGTAAGGTAAGTTGCTATCTCAGGACTAGTCTATACACACATTTAGTACTGGTATTCTGTGCAGAGATATGTGGGGGTTGGGGCCTGGTTGTGTTTTGGTTTTATCAAAATAGTTGCAATAATTCAAACCCAAATGTGCCTGTTATTGTATTAATAATAACAATGACATAATATTAAAATTATACCCTATGGGACTAGGCTACACTGACACATGCAACCACGTGCTCTCGATCACTTCAAAGACAGCAACAGATTGAAGATACTACCCCACCCAACTCCTCATTACTGCACCTCTCATCTTAGAGATTACCACCCACAAAGCTGAACAACGGTAACCTGTTGTGGAAGTGCTCTTAGCCCTCTTCGATCTAACCAAATTAGTTTTAACCATCTTTAGTGGTAAACAAAGCTTGCTGGGGCAGCTAGGCACTGCAGCAAACTATGAAAGCAAATGCAGTACAATGCAATGCTGAGTAAAATCCCACTGAGGGGCAGCAGCAAAGAGCTAGCAGATGACTGCTTCTTAAGCTTTTCCAGAGAGACATGCTTCTGCAACTCTATCTACACCCTGTCTGTACTAGCCGAGTTTGAACAAAACAGCTTTTGTTTGTAGAGACGGCCTAGCTGCCAATTCGAGTTCAATAACTGGCTCTGGATTATAGTAGGCATGCCTAGACCTGTAGGATAAAATTAATTTCTGTCAAGTTGGTCTCAATCAGCTGTCAGGCTGATATCCCGCTGTCCTGCAGCAAAACAGATGCAAAGTAAACATAAAATGCTACTTAATTCATTATTCAGTCAAATCAATACAAAAGAGGCACAGAGCTAAGTATGTAAAATAAGGGCCAAAATCTCAACTTTCATATAAAAAAAGCTTTCAAAGTTCTTAATTAAGAAGTGAGACAAGAAATTAAATATACTTCTCTTTTCAGTGTTATGATTTCTGAGGCCCATCACTGAACCTGAACACGTGGAGCAGGCTAAAGCTAGGACTTCTGTAAGTTATGTTCTTTCTCTGCTTCAGTGCCTGGCTGCGCAAGAGGCTACTCACGCTTCCTTCCTCTCACCTTTTCACCACATCGTCTGTTTAGGCTGCAAGGTCTATGAGGGTAGAAGCTATCTTTTAGAGTATGTGGGCCCCCACTCTACTAAGTGTTGTACTTGATCTTACAAGCAGGAACCTTTGAATTGGCTGTAAGGTACACAACAATAATAATACCCTTTCTCAAAAAGACAGCACACAAGTCTGCTTGTAAATTGTGTTGCAGATAAAGTTTCCAACACACTTTTAACTATCAAAAGCTAACAAACCTTAATCTAGAGTTCCACAAACACTTTAAACCAGCACTGCTGCCAAAAGAAGCAATCTCATCTGGCCAAAAAAAAGCTTAGTTTGAACCCATCTGGGTTCTCCAAAGCAGTTTACAACATAGCTGCACAAATGCTTGTATTGGCACAAGGAATGGAGCAGCAGGACCATTTCTTCAGGTGGCAATGCCAGTTTATGCAGGCTGAAACTCATTCTTAAAAGTGCAGCCTGGGTTCTTTGAGGGATTTAACTCACAAAGCCAAGCTAGGGTGGAAAAGCTACAGGTCACCCAATTTTACATGTAAAACTGCTAATACTCACCTCCGAAGTATGCTGCCAGGTTAGGTACATTTCTGTTTGTAAGGCATTACAGAAGTAAGATTAGTAAATATTTAATTTTCTCTCCTCCCTTTTCCCCTGCCCTGGCCACTAAGTATAACTCGTTACGAGTTTCATACACTAAATCAATGAGTTGGAGCAGCTCCTAGAAGGTAGATGTCAAGCTCCCTGCCTGTAGGCCAGATGGAGGTCAGTCATCATACACACGTATTCCGATTTAAAACTGTTCTGCAACATTGCAGCCAAAACAGCATCTAAATACAGTCTACTCACCCTGCTGTAGGGAACCATGAAATAGGCTGATTACCTCTACAGCAGACGTTCTTTCTCACCTTGATCTGGGGAACAGCTGCAGAGGGATAAAGGGCAAGTAAATAAACTCCTTTTGCATGCATTCCACATGTAAACACATCGTCAAGCTGACAGAAACAACAATGAAAAGGAGTGTTTCTGAAAGGTGCCTTAATAAGGATGTTAACAGCATGCTGGAGGGAAAAAAGGGTCAGCCTCAGTGTCATTAGCATAAGGGAAACCATCAAAGTGCGGCAGTACATAGCTTGCTTTCACAGAATGGGTGTGGTTAACCATGGATTTTGGTTATGTTGTTAGTTCTTCAAAGTCCTGCTGTTTCTGAGAGCTAATAACAATTCTTGACTCCCTATCATCTTAAAAATACGCTCACATTCGATGGGTTAGGTGGAAATACCTGATGTAAACAATACACTAAGGTACAGGTTCCTGAAATCAATGAACAACTGGGATAGCTGAGAAGTGCAGTAGTTTTAGGACATCTATCCCAATGTTTGGTTCCTAAGGGCAACTCAGAGAGAGCTGCAGAACTTACTCCATCACACAGCTTCTGATGCTGTCGCTACCAGAGCACATGGGCACCCATACTTGTTTGCAGCCAAGGCACAGGACATGCCAGGAATGCAGAACAGAAATGCAGTATGCAGCAGCTCTCTGGGCTATCAAGACTTCTCCAGCAGCTCAGTACAAACACCAAGTTCTAAGCTCTACAACAAAATAGATTTATTTTATAAGCTGAGATGGAGTGTAAATGCCCATGCTATGTATTACTAGCCACTGAATCAACAGCTCTAAATCTCTTTCACAAGACCTTTCTGATTACCGAGACAAAATAGTGCTGGGCCTCATATTAAAACAGGAACAATCCTAGAAACTCTTTGTGCAAGACAAGTCTAACAGAACTGACGCTTCAGTCACGCTGACATTTTTCATACTACCAAAATAAAAGTAAATTAGATAAAAATAAATTTAAAACATTAAATGTGAGATAAAACCAGCTTGCAGTTACATAAATCAAACTCTCATGCTTCTGAGGTTATCCTTAAGTACAAGCAGAGACTGTTCAAGAAACCTTTCCTATTATGCCCCGATCCTGTTAATACTTATGCACACAGGAAGCTCTGTTGAAGTCATGATGATTACTCATATGCACAAAGTTAAACATACTGCACAATTGCAAGTCTCATGCCATAAAAACTTCACTTATAAATGTAGAACCTAATTTGGTCACCGATACCCATATACATGAAAAAACCAGCATACAGAGTCTTGACTTCCCCCCCACCCCAAACCGTGGAATAAACACTTAGTAGGGTGGAGTTGCCAGAAGCTCTACTCAATACAAATGACACCTAGCTAGAAGTGTTTTTTCTCATCATTGCTAAAAATAGAAATATGTTCTATATAGAGAAATATATATGTAAAGAAGCATACACATAAATATATATTTAAGAAATAACAAGGCGATCTCTATACCTTCTTGTTCCTTCTCTGTGCACAAAGTCAGGTATTTGTCACGTTTTTCACGGCATGGCAAGTTTCTAACAGGATGTTCATTTACTCCTTCCCCTTCCAAGAGCAGTCAGCACTCAATGCTGAGATGCGCTTTCCTACTATCAAACACAGAATTCATGAAATGAAATAATGAAGTTTTTATAAAATAAACTTGTAGAAGCTTACTGTAGAAACTGCCAAGAAAGAGAAAGCCACCAAAAAGCCCAGTTGCTTTTGGTTTTTTTTAGCCAGTTAATTGAACTTACTTAATCCAACATCGCAAAATAAAATTCTTAATGCATTCAGTTTGAGTTATTTTCTCTCTGCTAACTCCTGGAACCTCCCTTCTTCCAAGACATTGGCACTCACTGCTCTTCTGCACTACATTTACACCACACCTGCAGAGTTTATTCCAGTTTTGGCTACCAGGGGCCACTTAAAGCCATTCAAGAGCCACCAGCTAGTGACAGCTGGCAAACTCAAACCTGTCTCAGTAGTCTATCATATGTAATCAATTGCAAATAGAACTTCAACAGACTCATCCCATTATTTCCTAGCTCGTCCCCCCTGGGAAAACAAGCCAGCAAGCTTCCACTTTGAATTATGAAGCTAGTTTTGCCTCTGTCCCTCCTTCCCAACTTCTCCCTTTCTCCTCTCCTTGCATCAGTTCACTGCACTGTTTCAGTTTTTCAGCTTGATATCCGTTATGTTATGTCAGCTGTTACATTACGCTTAAAACAATAGACTCCAGCTGGCTGAGGTCAGATGTGAAAACAAGGACCTAACAAAGCCATAGACCCTCCAGTTATACTGAAATTGAGATACACACTGAATGTAGCACTTAATGACAAACTACTTTCCAGACATTTGGGCAAAGCATAAAGGAAACACCTGTCACTGCAAACATTACACACTAATCCAGACAAACCCTAAATTTAAAAATCTTTTTTTTTCCCACTGCTTGGCTCTAATATGTACCAGTATTTCACAGTTTTAATTTTTTTTCCGAGATGGAATTTGTATTACTCTGCCTGTTTACTAAAATATTATACAGTGAAAAATGTGTATAATTTCAAAGAAAATATGTTTACCATGTTTCTTTTCAAGTTTACCAAGCAAATGCTCTGAGTTTGACATGGATTTACACCCCAGAAAAGTTTAGTCAAACTTTAACCCTTAAGTAGAAAGCTTGACAAAAGTGAAAAATAGATGTAACAGTGAATGAAACACACTTTTTTCAGTGATGGTATTTTCTTAGATGCACCTTTGAACAGAACTTGTTGGAATGCAGTTATAGTAAAAAATAAAGAAACAAAACATTGGCATACTATGCAACTTATGAGGGTAAACACAAGCTCTTGAGAATAGGTGATCTACTAATAACTCTGGAGCGCATATCCCCCTAATTTTCAAAACACTGCATACCATATAAAAGCAGTATTTTCTGAAAATCGTCACGCTACTGTAGGTCACATATGAAAGGCTGGGAAGCTTGCTCAGCACAAAAGGACAACTTGGCACTGTGCTCATGTCAGTCTTTGGCCAACACCCCCACGTTGCCAGCCAGGGATACCACCATGTCAGATCATGTAGGCCACCAAGCAGCCAGCAGACGGCACCAATCTAACACCAGTGTTTCGTGCTGGCCTGCAATCTGTCACCAGCTCCATCGTGAGCTTGAGGAAGGTCGCTCTTCCCAGAGCCTGTCTTAGTCTTCAGAGTTTAAGCCCCAATAAATGCTTGGTGCTTCATAGCCATCTCGTCCCTAAGTACTGTGGGGATAAATGCTAAATTCTGATTCTTTTACTCACAGTGATGTAGTTGCAGACTTTATTTTAAATGACAGCGTTCAGGTATGACACCACAGAACTCCAGGTACAGAAATCCAACAAGAGAGATTGTTTTTTTCTCATAGTTCTTTGAAAAGGCAGAAACACAAGTAACCAATTTTCTGCATCCAAGCTTATCTTTATCAAATACACACTCCAGTGTAGCAGACTAAAATAAGAATTCAAACCCAGAACTTTTGAACCTGCTAGAAGAAATACATGCAATACATGTAAAAAGAGTTTTATTTTCTGTAAAAATCACTGCTTATTCTTATCATATATATCTAAAAGTAACTTCTGGTGGTAACTTCAGAGAACTGTAGCCAAATAAACTCCCCCCCCCCCCCCCCCCCCCCCAAAAAAAATAAACATCTAAGACAATAGCAAGAGCATACCTGGAAGGACATAACATACTAGAAATCTTTCAGTGTGTTAACAAGTTTAGTATATTTTTCTTTCTCCTCCATGCAAATACTTGTCCAATTCATTTCACTGAAAGATTTAATTGTTCTCACTTTTTTCCAAAAGCCATCCACCTGATGAGAAATCAGGTAGGCCAAACAGCATGAATTTTGTGGCTACAACCACATGAAGTGGCCAGAGTTGTCTCTGGCAGCAATGTTTACACAGCCTTTTTCTTCCACCCTTCTCTCCCAGAATTATCTTTGTTGATTATTCTTATAAAATTCCCCAAGACCATGTGAAAAACCATCTCTTTATTAATAGTTCACTTCTTCTAAAAGCTATTTTTATCTCCTTCAGGACATCATCCAAGGTCTGAATCCAGTCACCCCAGATGGGACACAGCGTGGTCCAATGCTGCCCTCTACAGATTTTAAAAGGAAACTATAGCTCCCTTCTACAACTGATTTTTAGCACGTGAAAAAACAAGCAGCAGCTCTTCTTTCCCTCACTGGTCTTAGCATACTTTCCTTCCATATCACCTCTTCGTCCCTTCCTGGCATTACTCTTCAGCTCAGACTTCATCTACACCAAACAATAACAGGCTTGTCTTTTTTTTTTTTTTTTTTTTAAAGCCCATTTAATCAAATTGGTTCAGCTGTCCCTAACAATCTTATTTCCACTTTAGAAGCATCTGATTTGGCTCACTCAGACCTGTTCAGAATCGACATGAAGCAGAATTTAAACTGGACTAAAAGCATGTTCATGCAACCTTCTGAACCAAATTAATTAAATCCCTTTAACATCACATTTGCATTAAACACATAATTCTCCTATACTGACCAGGGGAGTTGGCAAGGGATTGCTTTGCAAACAGCTGGAACAAGTTAAGATGTTAGTTACTACCAGCAGCATTTCAACCCAAAGCAGCTGATTTTGCAATGAAGCAGATTAGAAGCACTCACATTATCTGCCAGCACAGCTCAGCTGCAAACATCAGAACCACAGGCTGAAGCAAAGTGAGAAACACCTGGGTTCAGATTCAGAGGAAGCTCCTTGTTGCAGCTACTAACTATACTGTCACCTAATTAAAAGGGGGGAGGGCAATTTTCATTTCTATTCATGTTTTCTGAGCCTTCAAACCACTCGCATTTGGCCTTTTTACTACAAACTAAAATGTAGAGAAGCCGACTTCAAATGAAAGCTGGGATTCTTGACTTCAGCTATCAATGGAGTGACAGAAAGAAAATGCTGCAGTGGGTCATTCTCTGGACAGGACTATCTGCAGGTCCAGCAAAGGAAAAGGATTAAAGAGCAGAAGTCTACCACGCACACGTCTTCTACACCAGCTGACCTTACTCTGGGTCAGACCAGGGGACATTGCTGAGGCTGCAGAGACAGATTTTTCACTTTCTCAGCTACAGTTGTTCTTTAGAGAGAGTCTGGAGACTACATTAATCTGAACAGCTATCACCAGGCATCCTTTACAGAAGTTAATCCCTTTTAATTTTTCAAAAGGATGAAAATGCAGCAATGTCTCTGTCTTGGTCGTCTTAACCAAGGAAGATAATCAGAAAAAAATAAAATAATGCTGGAACCACTGTGAACTATTTGAACCATTTGTTCTCTCTGAAGACTGTCTTCAGAATCAAAAGCTGTAGGTATTTTTCTCTTTCTTTCTCACAAGACCCACAAAACACTCCAGCAAACAAAACCCAAGGCTTATACTCAAAAGATTATATTAAAAAAAGAAATAAAATCTAGATCTCTCACAGGCCTAGACTCTGTGCCACTTTCTTTTAATTGTAAGAATAATTTCAATGCCAATAACATAAATGTTAACCACTCAACTACCTTTTATCTTAATTGATAGTCTTTTTAATGTTTAAAAATCATTTAATCTCTTCCGTAAGAAGTATGCTAAAGTAGAAAAGGAACTCAGAAAGCTGGAAAGAGCTTATACTTTCATCATAAAAACATAAGTTTTTTTTTGTTGGAATCAATATTGAAATGAGATTCCTACCAGAAAATAGCTTTTTCAGGCACACTAAATATCCCTTGGTTCAGCAGAATATTTAATCCCCTTGGATCAGGCATTTGGATTTTCTTAGATCATGCTGAGATAACAGCATTCTGCTGTGTTCTGGCACCATAAAATCCTTGCTTATGAAAATAAAAGAAAAATATGGCCTCTCTGGGAACATACATCTCCGAATTACTTTTTTCCATAGTTTAAATATTGTAGTCTCAAAATCAATTTTTACACAGATATACCACATTCTCTTTATGAGTCATGGCAAAAGCTCTCCCGCACCACTATTTTAAATGGGCCAAGTGTACATATACCCTTCAAAATGACGATCCTTTCACAATCTTGGCTCAGACTCCAAGCTCATGCTGGGCAAGTGCCAACAAGTAACTGGAGTCAAACCCCCTCCAACAGCACCATCTAGTGAAAAAAAAAATAAAATAAACACATGCAAATTTAAACAGTTTTCACTGCATTCTGGAAACTAACAAAAGGCCAATTCTCTCCTAATCTCCCATTACAACTGCATTTAGGTATAGCTTTCATCAAGGCTCTTTGCCTTGTGAAGTGTGGTGACAAGCAGAGACAGATTCAACAGCTAATTGTAAGCTTTTTGTCTAAAAGTGGAATACCACTTGGAACACATAAACTTTTCCTTGTTTATTTTTCCAATATTAAGCTTGCATTTTTCTTATTGTTATTAAAAATAGAAGCATTTTAAAATGCTTTAAAGTTACTGACAACATCTTCTATTTCCTCCTCTGGTAGTGGGAGGTAATGTTATAAGACAAGCAGCTCCAGAATAAAAAGGAAACAATATATACAAGTAATCTCAACCACTTTTTTAGCTCTTACTTTCATATAATTGTAATATCTTGTAGGGATATATTTTTGAAGCATGAAATTCTTATTCATGAAAATGGGCACACTCAGCTTCCATCTGTAACTTTAATGTGACCAGTCTCCCTGGTTTCAAAAAGACTATCTGCTCAAGTTGTGTAGGTGCTTAGATCTTTCACAGGATCAGGGTAAAATACTTTGGCTACATGGAGGAAATAAAGCAGTATAGCTCTTAATTGTCAGTGTTTTCAAGGGTCTTGTTTGAATAGTTTTTCAGTCAGGAGGAATGGATTTTGTACTTTTCCCAGCATGCATCTTCAATGCCATGCAACTCACAAGTGGTCTGTAGAAGGTATTCTGTGATAATAGTAGTTTGCAGATAACACACATGTGCTTTTACAGTTATTCCATCTCTTTTTCAAGATGAATCAGATTTACAGTGCCTGTGCAGTAACCTCATCTAATCGGACTTGCTTCATGGGGCTGTTCAGCTCAGCATACCCCTATGCTAACTGAGCACTCACTTGCTCATTTCCAGACATTTAGCATGATATAGTCATATCTTGCATTTCCAGACCTATGGGTGCCTGGTCAAAGCCTCCCCCCCTCCCCTCCCAAAATACAAGAAGGCCACAAATCCCAAATAGGCAAAATTTCAAAGCATGACACTGCACATTTGGTATCACTATCTCAGTCTTATATTTGATGCACTACAAAGCATAATTCATTTAGAGACAATTCTACACTAATAGGAATTTATGTCTAAATAAAAAGCAATCTGCTCTTGACAAAGCTTCAGTAATTTTCCCTTTGGAATGCAGATAGGGAAAGGTGGACTCAATTTTATAATCTTCAAAAGTCTCGAAGTGTTACTTTATTTTAATCTCACACACACTCAGGCAGTGTAACTAAAGTTTCATGGAATGACTTGAGGTCTCATAAACCTCAAATTACACATGGCTAAAGGCTCCCTCCTTCTCACTATCCCTGTTAAGCCCAAGCAGAAAAGCCTTCTTCAAGATTCCCATACTCCTTGTGGCAGGTTGTTGCTACACTGCTGCTCCTTTGAGGTCTCTCTCACTCAGTTTTTAAATCAACTTGTTTGCCCTTCTTTGCTCACCTACAATGACAAAGTTATCTACTTTCATTGTCTGGCTCCAAATTAAAACTATTATTGTGGTATAACTAAAAGTGCCTCTACAAACACAAAAGATAAATTAATTCCTATTACAAAGCAGTAGAAAGAGTGCTCTCCTAAGCTTTAATAAGTCTCCTTACATCACCATTTGGGTTGGAAGCTTGCACTGTGTTTTTTCATCCCTGTATGCTGTTACACTTTCTTTTACTTCTTTCTTTGCATTTTAGTTTCTCTGCAACCAGTCATCTGTGATTAACTCCCCCCTTAAGAACTCAGTTACATCTAATTTTGACAGCTCATAATGATATAGTAGAGTGAAAGTAAAATCTTAAAATAAGAACAGAATAGGAAATTTTACTGGTTAGACACTAACAGGAACAAGATTCTGACATTTTTATTTGTGTTGCAAGGTGCCACAACTCCTTTGAAAGTCCCACGAAAACTGGATAGAGCAGAGAGCATATTGGCCTATCTACTGCTTTGGACCAACAATCACTGTAACCCCCTTAAGTTTCTTGAAAATAACCACAGTTAATCCTTTAAGAAAACAATATCAGAATATGCCAATACTGAACAAACAAACAGCTGCTGAATTCCCAAGAAACCATAACAGCAGGAGTTCTATGTTAAAAATTAACCATAGTTTTTCTCATTATGTGGAACAGGAAAACTGATCCATACTACTTAGAAAGCAAGATAACACAGAATAGTATGAACAACCAATACATACTGGATATTACATAGATTGTATGTAATCTGGAAAACATTGCAAACATATTACACTGAACATATTACACACGTGCAGACAATACATACTGCATACAGTATGAACACACAAAATTAGTTCCGTGATTTCACGGGGGGTGGGAGGGAAAGAAACATCACTGGTTGTCACTAGAAGTCATTCCACTGAAACAACACACATGTAAAATATTATGATATATTTCAAAGATGAGTGAGATATTATCACAAGTGAAATTCATCACAGAAATTGGCAGAAGTATCCATAACTACTAGTTATGGATAGAAAAAAACACAACTAAAATCTGTATAAAAAGAAAACCCCAAACCACAAAACAAAAAAACACCAGATGCAGAATTTCATATATAGACTCTCTTAGCTGGCAACTAATTCTAATGTTACACCTAGGAGTTCAAATATCTTACAAGTTACTTAAAAATAATATACCAGGCATGAAGGTACCTTAAATAGAAACAGTGTGATTGACACTAAATTTAATATACTATATCCTTATTCTAACAGTATTCCTATTAGGTATAAAACTATAGCATATTGAATAGATAAATAGATAAAATTTATTATAATTGATGGGGGCGTTAAGTGAACTTTTTCACATTAATAATGATATCATACATAACAATGATATTACTGGTGTGCTGCTATAACAACTATTTTGAACAAACATGTAAATTGCTAGTTAACTTTTTCTCAATATAGTGACTGTTTTCACAAGTAAAATCATGGTCATTTATTTACAATTACAGAGAAATCAATGATTTAGCTGGGAGTACCCCACCACTGAGGTACAACAAATTTATAAATTTTTTTGTATGTTTAAAATCATGCCTCTCCAAAACTCAGGCTCTTCAATGAAATCTAAGCTGGCTGGACAGTAATACTCTTCGAACATACATGGAACATATATGTTGCAGCACTAGTGTACTATAAACTAAAGGTAACTATGTTTTCTCTACTGAAGGAAAAGTGCGTAAAACAGGTAGAGCAAGTTGTCTTAACTCTGAAGTCAATGAAAATACATGAGTTTTCCACTTGTGAAAGCACCAACTAAAAGAAAGGACTTCCACTTACTTTTTGTCCCCCTATGGTCAGGTGTCTGGTCTTCAGTATGGCTGAAAAATGGATTAACCTGAGCAATATGACAGATTCAAGCTTAATTAGAACAGCCACGTATGTTAGACACAACATAGATGCTCTCATTATAGGCCATATAGGGCAAGACTTGGTTTTTGCACGACCATGACTTTTGATGTATCTGTGGCTTTACAGACTCATTAGGGAAAAACAGAAAAGCTGAAAAGTCTCTTGTCAATTAAACTACAAGGAACATTGTGCTTGATATGGTATTAGCCCAGGAGATCAGAATTTGCACATTAAGAACAAACATGCATCAATCACATTAATGTCCACATACATACCATCCAAAATAATGTCCCTGTAGCAAGAGCTGCATACTGTTCAATTGTAGAAAGCACGCTGAAAATAAGGCATATCAGCACAATAAGGAAGCTGTAAATAAAAAAAAAATAAAAAAAAATGTAACGTAGTCTAGTAAGAACCTAGAGGGAAGACAGATAATTATGCCATTACAAATTATCTGTACACACAGAAGTGTTATTGGCATTGGATTATCTTAACACACAGGTGGTAACTTTTGAGTGATCCTGCTTCATATTGGATAGTTCATTTCTCTTCAGACACTGAGGTTTTGGGTTGGACATTATCAAATGAACCTGCACAATAATATTAGCTTTAGCCTACCTATAAGACTTGCTGCTTCCCAGCCCCTCAGGAAAACAACATTTCTTGTTCTTTCCCATTGTAAGGGCTTCTACAGCTGAATCACCACCACACAACCACCCCACACACAACCCCTGCAACATGATTCAAATATTTGCCTTTTTGCTGTTCCAAATTCTAATAAATTGCAAAGAGAAATCCCAATTAAGACAGAGCTTAACAGGCTCTGCCCACACTGTCTTTTATAACCAGTCCCCAAAAGACCCCAGATAAATGAAATCTGACATCTGAAACACAACCTAGGACCAATTCCATTTTTAAATAAAACAAAATTTCAGAAAAAGCTATCAGAGAGAGTGGGAATATAAGGGTTTGTTCCCTGGTCCCTCCTGCCCAACTGAGTCCTTAGGGAGGGGGTCCTGGTTCCCAAAGTAAGACTCAGGACAGCCAGGGAGTTGCAGCAAACTCAGCCTAACTGCCTGTAGCCCCCAGAAAGCTTTTTCCCCCAGCTGGGGAGCAAGGCTGCCCAGACCTGCAGCCTCAGCCTTCAAACCCCTTCCCTGAGCAGCTTCAGCCGTGCCCACCACGCTGCAGGACTGCTGCTTGCTTTAGAGGAACATTTGGGAAGCAGAACATTTGAGACCCAAACTGAATGCTATCCACTACACACTAGGCATAGGCCGCTTCCTGTCCCCAAACTATGTGTTTCTTTTTAAAACATGACATGAGCAGTGAAGAAGACTGAAAAAATTAACTTATTAAAAACAGAGCTAATTGTTAGGGATATTTTTCACAATGCTGTTGAGATAAGCAACACCAACCCTTTGCACTTGACAGAAACTTGCTGAAAAATCCAGTAACTAAATAATCTCCCCTGTTACAGATCTCTAAAACCATTAATCCATTTTTTTTCTCAGAAAAAAAAACCACAACAAAAAAGAATTGGCATAATGAATAAAACTGAACTGAAGAGGAGAAATATTAAAATACAACATCACTGGCTGCAAATTGGCATGGCTCAGCTGAAGTCACCCAGGCCTTTATCTTTTTTTTTTACCTGAGTAAGAACTCCATTGGGTGAATCTTTCGAAAGGCCAAGCACTCAAGTAAACAAAAATGTGTCAAGGTTAACATTATAAGTTAGACTGTCCAGTGATTGCTTCAAAATACGGTGCATGTGAGTCCAATTCACACATACACAAATGATATTGTAAACACATTACAAAATCATGGAGAGGAAGTCTGTAGGTAATTAGGTCCAAAAATCAAATTAGTAAGTGATAATGAACTGAAGTTAATAGGATAGAGATTATCACACATCAACACAAACACACATATGAGAATATACTTTTACCTAGGCAAAGTATAAATATGTGGGTGTTTCTGATTTATCTCCAAAATCTTCTCATTTTACCTTGTATCTCTAACTTTGGCCATTCTTAAATAGAAGTAAGGTGTGCTGACAAGGCAGGGGAACGCAAAGATGAGCCAGTCATTTGAAACATAACATAAATGTTCCCCAAGTGTCCAGCCCTTCTATCTGCAATATTCCCACAGTTGCTTAAGACCAATACACATGATAACATGAACATAAATGGGTTCAGTTACACAGTGGTAGCTAAGGGTCTCTGGATAAAAAGTCCAATATGCACATAAGTACCGGTTCGAAGCAAACAACGAGTTGCATGGGATGGCGTAAGCTGTCTGAATACATCTTGAGCAGTAACAATTTATACTTATTACATCCCTTAATAGTAGTAGACTTCTTAAAAGCGTAACTCAGCCAATGCATGACACAAGAGGGCACCAAAGCAAAGACTATCCATTTCTGTACTTTTCCTAAACAAACAACAAGAGACCCTAATAAGGATTAAAGGTGAAAGTTTGTGTGCTTAAGTGACAGGAGGATAAACTTAGGGTAAATCATTTGCCAAATCTCTTTACTTGTTACCATTAGAGAACTTGAAGGCTGACATAAGAACTGCATCAAGTGCCACTCACCACACTACCTACTTTTATGGGGTTTATGCATGTGGATCCATTTCAGTTTACTAATTTTTTTTTCACCCCCAGAAAAACTCTTGAAATTTATTGTTGTGCTCCTTGCAGGCTGAAACATGAGACACCTTCACACACAAACATACACATTATCCCAAGCAAAACAAAGATGTTTAGTGAGATATTGCTCCTGCTCATCTTTCTTGGGCAATAAGGGGGAAGGTGCCCACAAGCCCCACTAGTACAGCCATGCCAGTGGAGCACCACAGTTAAACTACTAACTCTGTCATACTGGCATCACTATTTTGCTTCTGAGATAGATCAATCGCATATAAGGAACAAACGGTGCAAAATTAAGAGACAAAAAAAAACCAAACCACAGTCCTCCTCTGGCATCAGCCTGCTGTTCATTTCCTTCCAACACTCGGCTCTTACTCGGTTTTTGTTTCAGTACTAGTGGCTTCCTCCTCCACTTCTGAAGCGTAAGAAGGGAGTGAGGCACCAGCAAAATGGAAAACAGGAAAAGTTTGCCACCTTTTTTTCTTTTTTTTTGACAGCTACCTCCCCTCTCTTCAGCGAGAAGTGGAGCACAGATTCTCAGTTACTGCCTACTTTCACTTGTTGACAGCAGACAAGTCCCCAGTAGATAAATAGTTACAAACAACAGTTGCAAGGACAGACTCTGCCTCAAACTTGAATTTGCTCTATGTGAAAATCATCCTGGGGAAGTTTAACTGTCAAGCCTCAGAAAGCTGCCACTAGTCATGTGAGAGCTGTGTTTTTTTCCCCAAGTATTTAGAACGGAACTGAACTTGTGTGAATTTTCATAGGGAAAAATCAAAAGTGCAACCCTGACAATGGAAGATAACATTTCAAAGCCCACAAATTGGTTTATTTTTTTCAAAGCAAACGCTACAATTTTCACATGCCCAAAATAACCTTATCACTCTTAATACCGCTTTACTGTCATCACTATTACTATATTTTCCAAAAAAAGTACCCACCTTGATACAGATGCTAAGCATGTAAACTGTTCACCTAACCAGTTAATATCAAACTAATGAGCAACTGAAGCCAACTTTACAATAAGAAGCATTAGACAAATTACTAGTGGCTAGATGTATCAGCCCTACCCTAATCAACCACATAATTTCAGATAGCTAAGTTGAGAGCTTTGTTTCAGACAAACTAAGTCTCACCTGCATGTCAAAGCTCTGCTAATGGAAAGACACTGGACACCTTCAGGAAGCAATTTATATCCCATGTGAAACAAGTTACTGTGCAAAACGTTTAGTTATTTCAACTGTTGAGCAAATGAAGGCTCTAAACATGGACATTTAAATCAGGCAAACTGAATGTGGGCTATCCAGTGTACATGCTAATCCCAAAACACTTACTCGACTCCACAGAACCACCATTTACTCTTCACTGGGTTGTAGCCAAGCTGCTTTAACATAACGGGTGAAAAAGCACGTTACTTAGCCTTGCTTCTCTGTCTCAGTAAAAAATTAAAAATACCTTAGTTCCCATATAATATCACTCAGGGACTTCAAGATCCAAGACAGATGAATGGTTTAACTAGTAGCATCGGCCACTCTGGAACACTGCTAAGCATACAGTCCCATGCTGATTTCACCAGTTGTATATGGGGTAGCAGAACAAACATTCACTATTGTATCTGCCCTAACAACTCCAGTATAATACCTTTTTCCTCTAAAGGAGGAACAGAGAGCAAAACACTCAAATGTCTTTAACTCTAGCAGTCAGGAAAGGCTTAGACTCTTGGAAACCACCAATCTTTTATCTCCTGCAACCCGCTGCTTGTCTACCCTCTATGCACACATGTGACCATCTTCAAGAGAGGAAGCAGAGCCATGAGGAGTTCATGGCTGACTTTCATCAGCTCTGATCTAACTCTTAGATTGCGGGGCCAAGAAAGCATCAGAGATGAGGCGATAGTGTGTGAAGTCTTTCATATTGCCTGTCCCAGGTTACAAAGTAGCATCTGCCTGCATGTCCATAAATCCCAGATACTGCATCAGTAAATGCTCTCAAAAGTCCTTAGCTTTGTGGTTAACTTGTATCTAACAGTGCTGTTTCTTTTAACACCAAGAATTTTGCAAGTATTAAAGCAGTGTGGACACAAATGCTTACAAGGCAGCAGAGGTTTTCTTTCATGGACTTCATTTTCAGTAGACTATTACAAGGCGACCCGTTTCCTCTCAGACAGCCAGCACTGTTTTACTAGAAGCCGGTTTCTGTGGTTGCCTCTTCAACTCTGTTTTCACAGGCACTGCATACCTGGTGAAGTCATAGCCAGAAGTGGAGGTATCTCAGTGTGCACGAAAGGTCAGCATGCAACCCTCCAGTAACACTTTGAGCTCACATACATCCAAGCCTGTATATAAACTTGGGACGTCTCTCTATGCTATACTACCCATTAAAGAGAAAAGCACATACATAGACACAGGTGTATATAGAGTTACATGAGACAATGTGTGCACAATGTGTGTATGTGGGCAAACATGTAATAAATAATAAAATTTGGCTTACTCCATGAAGTCATCCAGATGATTTAGATACTTTTTTGTCTCAAGCAGGTTTGAGAACTCAGAGTATTTCCAGGAAAAAAATCATACAGCTGACAGGTAAACATGACCAACTAGTATATGCCCTATACTTAGCAATATATAGGAAATATATAGGGACTATATTAAGGACTAAAGGTGGATTTAATGGTTTCTGACTATTAGAGGATGTATTTTGACTTTCAGAACAGTTCCAGACTTAGGGCTTTTACACTGACCTCAGTGGCAGCTACAGAAACTTGACACATTACAGGTAGCTATCAGTACTTCACAGCCTCCAGCCCTGAGCTACTGCTTTTTTTTTTTTTCTTTCTGTATTTAACTATGGGTTTAGAACATTAGCATGTCTTTTTTGCGGCTTGAAACAATGTGTGAAATGATCAAAGGAACAATTAACCACTTAGTGAGAGATAACAATGCTCATTTAGTAAATGTCACAGGTAGGAGAACTGATTAAGGTTTATAAAATAAGTCAACTGATATGACCTGGAACATTTAAAAAAAAAAAGTGCATGAGACAAGCTGGAAGTACTTACTCACCAGATTAATAAAGTCTCATGCACACGCAGCCATGACCATCAAAACCAGTATTAAAATGTGGGTAGATTTTATTCATTCTTGCAGTGTTTCTTACATATTCTCAGTAGGAGTCTTTCCATGAACCTGGAAAAGGTTGGCATTAGGCCCTAAATTAAGCTGAAACCTCAAAAGCATTTAATAGATGAGAAGGGAGATACAAAGTTCAGCTCAATTTATATAAACCCAACTTGAGTTCTAACCCTCCAGGAAGACAGCCAGTTTTTCTTTGTTCAATGTCACGTAAGAGCTAGCTAAGTCTGCTCTTTGATTCCAAACAACTTTTATTCATTACAGCTATCAGTCTTGTAAGTATCCAACTATCAGTGTCCTTGCATACAGGGAATAATATTTTAGCTTATAGCTGCTGGATCTGTGCTCTTTTTTTTTTTCACAGGAGGTCAATGGCTAGTTGTAATTCATCCTCTCTGTCTACTTGAGAAAATTACTGAAAATAAAAAAGAAATATTCTGTAAATAAAAAAATGTCTTTTGGGTCCTTCTGTGTCTTTGCTAACATTCTACCTAAACCTTCCTCTTGAACCTCTGTTTGTACCTTACTTTGGGGCAACTGGATTGTCTTTCTTTGAATGTACAGCTTTGTTCAGTCACACGCATGATCAATCAGCAACTGTGCAACTTCCTCACCAACCCTGTAACTCAGGGGGTGGGTTTGCTTTTTTGTTTTGTGGCATTTTGGTTGGTTGGTTGTTTTTTACAGAGTAAATAACTTTTTTGCCATTTAGCTTTTAACCGTGATGGGTTGAAACCTATACAGGTAAACAAAGTAATGCAAACAAAGTTTAACATCCTCTAAGTGTACAGCTTTAGAGGAACTGGAAGGATGACACTGAGAATGAACGACATAAGTGTGCAGATTAAATATGGGCAGATTCTTATATCTTGATCATCGTAATTTGCAAACCATAATGTTGCTGCATATCCAGTTCATGTTAGTTCATTAAAACATATGACAGCAGCATTATTTCATCTTTCATCTCCATGGCTTACACATATTGACACTTCATTTTCAGATTGTGAACACAAAGGTCAATGGTATCACAAAAGGTCATTTTCACATAGCTTTCCAGGCAACAAAGACTTATTGCAATGAGGATTTAGATAGACAACTTCAGGTAAGACACACACTGAAGACAGGGGATCACTCTTTCACTTTGTCAAATATTCTGTCCCATTCCAGGCCAGAGAAGTCAATCCTTCCTTAATTTTCATGGGGAAAATCCTGACAAAAAACCTGAGCAGGTTTATATTACTACAAGTCAACATAAATCCCTAACCTCCCCATGCAGTATTGCACAGTCTGCCCAGTCATTTCCACAGTGCAACTAGGTAAACATTCGTACTAATACATATCAAGTAATTTCTTACTGTGGCTAGGCACCAGGTCTTTCTTGTTCTTTCATTCAAGGCATTTTGGGATTGCTTAAGGAAAAAAACAATCTAATAAAAGGTAGAAGTTAGACGGGGAATAGGTAGAACTGGTCAAATGGAAGACAGCTGGCAATAAGAGAGAAAAAAGGACTCTAGATCATAAACAGCAGCGTTGGGAAGCTAATACAGGGTGGCAATTTATTTTACGGGATCATCATCAAGGTATAGTGTCAAGTAGAAACACCAACTGGTGCTTTTAAAAGTGAGAAACTCAGAGAGGGTTGTTTTTTAAAAAAGAATCAGGATTTCACCATGCAGAGAAAACTTTCATCCTTAATGAAATTCACACACATTAATATCCTGTATGTGTAGGTCTTATGCTGAACTTTTCAGCAAGTCCAAACTGAACACTGGAAGGACACTAATTCTGTCATGACTATAAACTACTGGAGCACAGTGCCAGTCTGCTAATAGAAGACTAAATGAGCATTCACTTATGCAACTGGTGGATGTTAGAAGTCCTCCATCACTTCCTCCATTTAAAAAAACCCTGTTTGGTTTTAAGAGAATGGTCCGGTGAAGATACATGATTAGAATGAAGGAGCCCTGTACTTCAGTCCATCTTTGCCCATATCTTTGGCCAACTTTAAAATTTTTATTAACACATGTATTTTTCTTCCAGAGTATGGCTGTGAACTCTCTAATCCTTGAATGAAAATTGCATAATAACTGCATTAGCTGTGCTGCTTAACCAGTTCAGCTAACTTTCTTAGGAGACAATCATTTAAATTTCAAAAATATATAATTTGTGTCTAGATCCATTAAATAGGGCAAAGTATTTAAAAAAAAATAATCAGTGTAGCAAGGAATTAGAAGAGACCAGCAACTTACACAAACTATAGCTGAAGATGAAATAGTTAAAAAAAAAAAATAGTACTTTAGTCCTGATAACAACAGAAGAAAGGTGACGGTTTAAATCTCTGGCCACACAGGCTCTTTGCATGGTTTTTCTCTAAGAAAAAGATAAGACAAATCCTGTTTTGCTTTTAAGGCAGGGAAAGGAAGGAGGGGTACCGCCCCTTCCCATCTTCCAGCCTCTCCGCAGCACGAGCATGCCCAGCAGAAGGGGAAGTATACTTGCATTCATGCAGAGAAGCATGATTCCCTCCAGGAACTGGCTACGACAGTTTCCTGTACAATGCACACTTCCTCTCTGTTATGCCCTACACAGGTCAAGCTAGTAGACAGGTCACTATTCTCAGTTGTCACTTGCCATCAAAAAACTTTCGACAGACAAAATACGAATGCTCTGTTTGTGTTAGCTTAGGTCTATCAGATGGTGCTTCCTGTTAATACGTATTTGTTCCAACCGCAAGGCAAAGTATAGTTGGTGCTTCCTGAAGGAAACAATGGCATAATTTTTAACCAGCTCCTTGACTTCTTGTCAAAGAAATACTGTCTTCTAGCTCCCGTGTGAGAAAGCGGTTTTATTGTACGAGAATGACCATATACAATATAGGGTAGTCTGATACTAAGGAAAACAGGTTAGCTGTACAGCTAAATAAGCAAGGCTTCTATCACACTTACGTGGCTCTTCTGGGAGATTAGAGTCTGTAAAACTAATATAAATTATGGGCAGTGTACCAAAGCACAAAAGCACACAATGAATCAAAAGTCATTTAGGATACAGCACCAGAATTATTGCAGGAAAGGCCTTTAAGCTCTTGGCAAAGGGTATGATTGCGGTAGAAATGCAAACCAGACGTCAAGATGCTTCAAGAGGAAAGGTTAACTGCTCAGAAAAAGCAATGTTATTGCATCCTGCAATGAGGTATTGGTTTCTTTGAGAATAGCTATGGTTGAACAGGAAAAAGATGATAGGTACCGTGTAGGAAACTGGAAAAAGTATATGCTACATTTAAAACAAGTGCGTGACCCAAGAGATGTGAACCACTGGACTGCAGAAGATTCATCAGGGCTCCTCAGATGGTTCATAACAAGCTTCCGACGTGCCTGATCATTAACATGAAGTCCCAACATAGCAACATGACAGCTAGGGAATGAGTAAATACACATGTGCAATGGGGAAAGGATGTCACCCAATACTACAAATCGAACAAATTTCTGTAGTTCTTTTCACATGTACTTCAGGCTTAGCAAGAGAAAAATATGTCATTAGTGCTCTTACTTGAAGACTAGAAAAGTACAATGAAGGTACTCTAACACAATGAAAGATTTTCTCTTATTCTTGTGGTTTGATGAGACACTACAAAGTAGGAGAGAAAACATAATTTTCACTGCTTATTTTGCTTGGAATATCTCATCCTCACTTTTTATCACTCTAAAATACCATCAGAAAAAACAGTACAGTCTTGTGTGCTGTCCTCACCCTCTCAATTCCACATTCAGGTTTGCCCCAGTCCTGTAGTACCGCATCATTCAAAGCAAAACCCATCATCCAGCAGCATGTTCCAAAAGATATCCACCGCTGCACACTCATTGCCTGCAGCTCTAACACACTGGCTGACTCAAGGTCATCAAGGTCTCAATGCCAAATTTAACCTATTCTTGGTTTAAGCATACATGCAAGTATAAGCAGAGCTGAACCATGGCTTTTCAGCTGCCCAGGCCACGTCACTTGGTGGTGGTGGCACCGGCAAGAGAACAGGTAGCATCCCTCAAAGGGCCCTCAAAGGATTTGAGACTGAATCACCCTTACACTGTGCTGCAGTCAAGGTGGGGGTGGACATCTGCCTTATTTTACATAACAGGCAGATTTAGGCAAAACCAAACATGAGTTGCAAACAGGGCCTTAGGACAACACAATTGCACACCACCGCTGAAAGCAAACGGTTTGTTCTTATTGCAATAGAGGACTTTCCCTTTTATTCGCCAACTCTGGGTAAGATTTCATTTTAATGAAAGGGGAAAAAAGATAGAAGAGAGGTATGATCTAGAAACTGAGTGTCACAATACCAGTAAAACTGTTTTCTAGGTAGAGTTTTATACAGTTGGTCTGAGGGCTCACGACATCACTGTTTCACTTTTCTTGTAACAGCAGATTCAAGGCAGCAGAGTTTAAAATAATTTAGTATCCAAATATTAAAAGAAAAATTCTAAAAGCTCTCTGATACTTTGTAAAACCCAGCTTCTGAAAAATTGCCAAGCCTAGACTATTGCTCTGCTTTGCTGTTATCAAACCTAAATTAAATAAATCTGTCTGTATAAAATACTGTACTTTTTTTTTAAATAAACTTGAAATTACTTTCCTTAAATACACAATATTTATTTAGACAAGCAACAATATTTACTCATAATGGCTTCTCTTGTTTGGGATGGCTGGACACTATTTTGATAGCTTCATCTGACAGAGCATTTTCAAGAGCGGTATGTATTACTCTTTTTCTTTTTTTCCCTTCCCCTATTTACTTTCATCACAGCGGTACTGCTACAAATCACTTTCCCTCACGAATTAAAGATCAAAGGACATTGTATTATGTCTCCTAAAGCATATGCACCTTATAATACTGCGGAAAAACTAGATTTGTTCGCTTCTCAGCTCACAGAATTGCTTGCTTAGTAACCACCTTCTGGATATTGCAAGTAGTCAAGTAAGAATGCTATCCTACCCCAAAGAAGTAGAATGAGGCAGAAGAAAGGAAACATTTTCTCCACACCTAAGGAGAGAGGCACTATCCCACAATGTTGTACAACTGATTTACTAGTGCATGTAAACTTGTAGACTAATTTTATTGCAGTACAAATCAGGACTTATGCTTCTATATGTTCTATAAACACCCACAGTGTTAGCTCACTTAAAATCCTCCACAACAGGAAAACATTATTGACATTTTTGACAGCTTCTTTTATCTTTAGTTGTGAACAGAGTGAAACAGTGACAGGGACTAAAAAGTCACAGATAGATAAATATACAAATGGAGAAGCAATCATACCTTGAGCTTCTGACCTGGATAGATGCTTAATTTGATTTGTTACAAATATCACAAAAGTGATACCAGACCTGAGGAACTCTGGCCTACCCCCTCACCTGATCCCCCCAAATGCCTTTTCATGCTCCCTTCTCCTGAAACAACTGTGTCTGAAAGGCATTTTCATCAGTACTGGCAAGTAAGATGAAGACCATGAGAAAGATCTGAAGCTGGGATAATACTCTCACCACTGTTTCCATTACGATCCTCTGCTTTAATTATCTAAGGGTACAACTGACATGCTTTCAAGAAATCAGTATTGCCACCTTCTTTTGAGCTTTTCTACATTCAGCTCGGCATGTTTCTAGGGGTGTTGGTGGAAGAAACACGGCACCCTTAATGCATCACAGCTTAGGAACAAGGAAGAGAAACTACATGACAGGTTAATACTCCTAAAGTGAAAGCAGAGGAATTCAGCAGATAGACATTTTGACATTTCCAGAGAGGAGAAAGTGTTTACTGAAGGAAAGACATAATGCTTGGAAGCTATGGCAACTTGACCTTCTTAGTTTGCTTTAAGCACGATGGAAGTTTCAAGTGCCCCAGGAGGAAAAGAATGAAAAGAGTCTAGAAAGTGACAGGCAGCTTTTACATTTACAGCAACAGAATCTTTCTGTAAATTGAAAAATCTCGATAAATATGTGCCATGAAATACAGAAATGCTCAATACTCCTTTTCCTCAAAAATGCCTATATAGATTACATTCCCAACATGCAATCCATGCTATGCTTAAAGAGCTATAGCTTTGTGCCCTCATCACACAATAGCCAGTTTTCCAGGCTGAAAATGATGAGGTTAATTACATCCATCATTCCAGCAGTCAAGTTAGCTGTTTGTGGAAATTCCAATTGTCTATCACTGGGCTAAAAATTCTGCTCCATCGTTTGAACTTGCACTAAAACCATTCAGGATTTTAATCTATAAATTGATTTTACCCTTTCAGAAATAAATGTTGCAAATCTACACAACATCCCCACAGACGCTGGCCTATTTGTTAATATCATACACTTTATGAGTGATAATACAAGAATCGGTGATAATACAATCACACACAGATAGAAGCAAAACAACTTTGGCTCTATCAAGAAAAAAAAGTATTTTCCTGGAAGTGTGGAAATGGCATGACCTGGGTCAACTGGTTTTGTTAACTGCCATCACTAATCATTTACAATCCAAATGAAGGTTGGCAGTGTCAGCATACGAGAAAATCTAAAGTTCAGTGCAAAATTATAAGAAACTTAATACTTCAGTATATCAGTAGCATCCCTCCAATGGCAATCATCTATTTGCTAATTTACAGCAGTAGCTGTGGTGGTGTGATCATAGCACAATGAGTACATGAGTGAACCCAGATTCACAGAGAAAAGTAGCATCTTTTAAAATGAACTGATAAAGGTGGAAGAAAATCAGGTAAACTCTCAAGCATTAAATGCTTGACTCTCACTTGACTTTGAGCCTATCTGTCTTTTCCAGCCATACCCACCAGCCAATGTACTGAACAGAAAAAAATGGAAGAAATTCTAACAGGATACTAAAGGAAAGCAATAAAATTAAGAAGAAGAAAAAAAAAACCAAAAAACCAAACAAACCCTCTTCCCCAAAGAAAACAAAGTAACACTAAAAGAAAATAGTTCAAGAAAATTATAATCAGTTCTGAGGCCTGCACCCAAGTGACATTACGAGGTGATTCAGTGTCCAAAATACTTAAGTTTCAAAATGGGACTTCAAACTTCTACACTCAACTACCAAAGAACTTCCTTGTAAGAGAAGTTAAGAAGTAATCAAAGGTATGAGATGCTTAATCTGTTGAACCTTACAGGAAAGGCTCCTATTCAGGAATACAGTGGCTCTGCATAACAACAAAAAATAACTATTAACTGAACACACAACCCTGCTGTGCTCACAATAATGGCCTCACTGGTGAAGCTGCCAGACATGTGCTTTATTTTTCCTCTTCCACAAACCTTTCCATCGTTGGAATTTTAAAAGACTTGACCACTATAATGATCAGAAAGTTTGGTTATAAAATGCATATTTTACGTTATAAATACTAGTATAGTCATTTAGACTGTTTCCCCCAACTAGCACCAATTAAAAGCATACTTATTGTAACATTATATAAGAAAAATACATCAGCATGTGTATACCTAATGCCATTACCACCTTCTGCTGCCCAAACATCATGCTTCCACTCTAAAAACCGTGAGGCATCTAAACATTTCTGGGAGTCATCTTTTGATGCTGCAGAAGAAAGAAACCCTATTTATTTTGTAGCAAAATCTCAAATGGTCAGTCAGGTAACTTCAGGGGAAAAGATTTATCAAAATTCATTAATGAAAAAAAGACCTGAAAGATGGTAACATTTTGTGGCACATCTGAAGATGGGCCACAGCCTTAGAGTGGAAAGCTAGCAGAGTACCTTTAAAGTCAGCCATACAACCACAACTTATCTCCATAGGGAGCTGGCAAATATTTTGCTATATGTATAAATGTTATTTTTCACTTGTAAATGAGACCTCAGATTCAGAATTCCAATGGATAGCTTTTATGTATTTTCTTAAGATTCCCAACTTTGGCTGCTAGTCCTGCGACCTCCACAGTAGTGCAAAAGGCCAGTGCACTCGTGTAGACCAGCTGCTTGGGCTATCCATCACACTAGCTGCGAAGCAATCAAAAGAACAGAGCAAAAAATGCCTTGAAAGGAAAATCCCTCTGAACTTTGTTATGCTGTTCTGTCTCCCTGAACTTGGAAAGAATTGTTCCTAAGCTGCATCATTTTAAGGCTATGATTTGACACTCTCCTTTAATGCAGTTACCCTCATCTGAATTCAATTGGACCTTGAGCACTTGATTAAATGCTTGCTGAATTTGGGCTTCACTCAGGACAGGACAGATTCTAGGTGAAAAGTATATCTTCACTGGAAACAGCAGGGGAGCTTAGCTATGATATTTAGTTTAATATTATTAAGATCTTCCAATATTTCTCATAATTCTGATATATCATCACAAGACAGTATGAGGAAGGAAGGGTGCAGTGCATGGGAGATAGCACACTGCATAGCCCATATTCCAATGTTAACACGGACTTAAAATTAGTTCTATTATAGCTCATACTAAGGCTATTAAACTATGCAAGTGCTTGCTAATGGCATGAAATACATTTCTGAAAAGAGAGTGATACAAGTCAGAAAAAGGCAAAAAAAGATTTGAATTCTTTGGCACATTAATTGACTTGAATAATAAATGAAATTCTAGTTAATTGTTAATGTTTCAAGGCCTGACATAATACATAAAAGTTTGAATATAAACTTGTTTCAATTGCATGGAGGAAAGCACACAGTACATCTGCAACATTAAGATGTCAAAAATACTAAATTAGTCAAATTTAGGACTCAGAAAATTCTACCCCATTTAAGCTTTAAAAATACCAGAAGTATTAGGGCATTAAACCATAGTGCATATTATTTCAATTCCTGCATATTTCTTTCTAAAGCACCAATATTTCTACGTATGTACTTCGTTTTATATGTGGTCCTCTGCAATGAATAATAAACATAAACATAAATTTATAATACATAAAGCAAAGTACAGGGATGCAAGCCTTCATGAGAGGCAGACCTTGACGAGCTCTCTCCAGGAAGTCACTGTTTCATGGCTAAACTACCAGGAAATATAAAATTATGATTTTCTGTCAAAGTTCAGTGCCCTTGATATTAAGCTGCCATTTCAAGTGTATGTTTAGAAAGTGCCAGTAAAATGTATTGATATGATCTGCCAACATATTAAGAACATCCATTTGAATAACATGCTTTAAGGTACTTTTCTTGGCCCTAAACTACTAGACATTTTAAACAAGTATTAACAACATTGCAGCAGCATCCAAAACCCTAAGAAAACTGCAGGGTCGAGTTCACCCACCTATGTGACACTGCAGTAGATGCATATCCTTCCATGTCCGTAACTGGCTGCCAGTCACAATATTCAATAAGGTAACCTCCAGTAGCCATTCACTTCATGGTATCTATTATTTCTACTTTAGTTTTCAGTCATGGGAATTTACTGTTTAGAACTACATCCTGTAGATTCTGGTGGCAAATCACTGAGGAGAAAAAAGCAGAGATGAAAGCCGAAGAGCGAAACACAGTACCATAGAATCACCTATCAAGAACACTGAACTTTTTGATTGCTTTTTAACAAATAAAGATTCGTGTGGTTATAATAAAAGCTATTAAAAGCAGTCTAATATTTTGAAGGCACTTCTGGAAGTACATCGTAATTAAACCATTACACTTAACATGCACGGAGTAATCCATACAATCCTTCCATGTAAAAATAAGATTTCCATGTATATTCATCATCCAGGAGCTCAGGCATGATTATTTTGCATAGATCTTCAGTTTAAAGCACTGATCCCTTTTGAACACATAGTTCCAGTTCCAGATCCTAATTGGTTTTGACCACTCAATCTCTAGTGAATTTAATAAACTATAAAGTAAGTAAAGGAGAAGATTCAGAATCCTTATTCCTTGCTAACCAATGAATTCTACAATAACTAAAAAGAGGTAAAAATTACCTCAGGACATACTAGTCACCTTGCAAGTCACAAGACTAAGAAAATTACAACGGACAAAAATAGTTGACCTTCCTTTTCAAACTGCAGCTTTAATGAAATATTCACTTATTTCTAAATGATTTTAGCAACAGGCTTGACCAGATTAAAGCACAACTTTATTTTTAATAGAATTTTTTTTCAGAATGGGCTAAGAAAGTCCTATAGAGTTCAGAATTTCAGGCCAGACCATGAAGACTCTTTTTTTTAAAAAAAAAAAAAAAAAAAAAAAAAAAAAAGCTTAAATAGTACCATACTTTGCTTCCTTGAAGTCCACAAGACCAATTGGAGGCAGAGGGGTTACTCTTTCTATTTATCAATGTCAAAACCCAACCTGCAATAATTAATACTGCAGAAGGCTGAGGAACACCAGTAATGCCAAACAGCATTAGAATAAAAGTCAGCAGTACAGCGTAAGCCTGAAGGACATGGTTTGATTACGGACACTATTGAAATGGCACCTGTGCCATTGGAGAATACTTTTCTATGCAGTTTCACCTTCGTCAGTACAAACAAAAGCATTGTTCTACTTGGAAAGTCTTTGGCAGCAGATTTGGGAAAATAACAAAGAATCTCTAATGTGCATAGCATATAACATTTGTTTCATAATCTGATGGAACGGAATTAATTTCTTGACCAGCTGACAGGATATGCTTAATTAAAAAAAAAAAGTGGAAGGGAGCTTTCTTAATCTATGTACTCCTCCTTTTCTTCTCGAAGCAGACTGCCTAGAGTAGGAATCTGCCCAGGCAATTGCATGTGTCTACCACATCAAGCAATGCTGAAAGCCAGAAACAGGACATGAGTACAAGCCTCTGGCTTTTACATTTCTTAGATATCGTTTATATTTTTCTTAATATTTCTTAGATAAATACAGTAGATGGTGACACAGATTTTCAGCTATCTGCTGCTCAAAGGGCCACAACCATTAAAAATATAAGTAAATAAATAAATACCAAGGTCCCATGCCCAAAGTGTCTTCCCCATAAAGTAAGTCTCTTTTCTGAAAGTGATTATTACAACTGGTCTCAAAGAAAAAGAACCTAAGGACAACTTATTTATAAACTTCACATTTCCAGATTTCCTGTTAGATACTGTTTCCCATTACTCAACAAATACCAAAAGAAAATCATACTACCGTGAGGTAACCTAACAAATTCTGTTGATGTGCATTCTTAATTGGGAAGGAAGGGGCAATTTCACGTCATCCATCTCTGACACAGATTTACAGGAGAACAGTGTTTTATAATAAAAATATATTCTTTTCAGTAGAATACTGGCTCCAGACCTAGCTCATGTGAGCTCAGAAAAACCTAGCATTGCAGATAAAGAAATAAGTGGGACACATCAGCAAACAAAATTTTTATGTTTAAGCAGTGAAGTCATGAACTCCCTCAGCAATGGACTTTAACAAAACCCCACAATTATTCTGAACAGTGAGAAACTTCTTTGTCTGAAACAACAACACCTGAACTTTTAGAAGTGATCCATTAATTTTTTTGTGCCTTGCTCAAGTTGGCACAGAGACACATTCCTCATTCACCTCAGCCACTTAAGCATCACTCCCTCAGGAAAGAAGACTTCCAGGAACAGGGTCCTTTTTAAATGATAAAAATCACCTGTTCAAAAGATTTTTTTTTTCTGAGAGTGACTCCTTTACATAAAGGTAAATTGTCAGATAAATAGTTGCTGTTTCCTATCATGATTAAGAGACAGGTGCACAGGAACAGTTTGGAGACGGAAAGCATCACGAGTCAAGCATTCATAAAGGTCGGGGAAAAAAAGGTTCAGTGAAGAAACAAAAGTCTGTCTGGAGTAACACAGGCACGGGAGAAAGGAGGCTCCTGAGGGAAGACTCCAGCAGATGGCCCCAAAGCAGCAACAAGGTTTCTCAGAACAGCTCCTGTACAACGAGTGCCATTTCTAGCAGTTTTCTGTAGATGCTGCAAAGGCAAGCTTAAGTCCCAACTCCAGTTTGGTCCATTGGTACTGATGCATTTGAGAAGGCACCCTTGTTTTATTAAAATGAGTGAAAGCTTTACTTTATTTATGTATTTATTTTTTAAGAACATAAATTAATACAGATAATTAAATCTGGTCAAAAGTTGTGATCACTTAAATGGACAGTTATTTTTTAAACTTAAATTTTCTAAGCACAGTTTCTATTTTTTATCCTTACCTCTTTCTGGCTTTGGCAATAAAAGACAAGCCATTAATTGTAAGAAAAATGCCTTTTCCCCTCGCTTTTTTCTATAAAAATTAAAATTTTACACTTCAGAGAAAAATGAGAATTATCTACAGTAAGTTTTCTTTTGAGACAAATGCTTTTATATTGAAATGTTTTTCAATTCATATCCTGATCCTGCCCTTCATAAGCCATTAAATATCATTTCAATGTGACAAAAATCACATTTACAGTGCTGCAAAGCTTTCCAAAAGCTTCTTCCATTGTGATTAAAGAACTTCAAATCACTGTAGAAAGTATTTTAAGCAGACATTTTCCAGCAGTAACAGGTGAGAGGGTACTGCACATATTTCAATACATGTCATTATTCACACACTTCCAAAGTTAGTTGTGTCAAAGCCCTTTTAAAGAAACTTAGGAATGGTTTCTCCTACAAGAACATCTAAAAGGCACATGCTCAAAAGCAATGCATTCTGGTTAAAAATTACTGCATTCTGAAATGGGACTTTCAGGTCTCTCATGAAAATGTCTTCCTTAAATCTACTCCTTCAGAAAATTTGTTTCATTAATCACAGCTGAAAACCAAACTGGCCTTCCTCTGTGTTCAGGAAGGCATGCTTGGCCCCAACACAGCTGTGGTGATTAATGAACTTGTCTAAGAAAATAAAAATATTAAAAAGAAAGAAGTTTCACTTTTTTTTTTTTAATGTGACAATGGGATAAAGAGCAGCAGATACTAGCATATTGTCTGGTTCAGACAGACACGTCTGTCACAGGGTGAACAAAAACACCGCATAGAGGCAAGTGCAGCTAAAACACTGTCCATAAAAAGTTTTTAGAAGTCTTGGAAAGCTGCTTTTTCTTTGAGGCAGTGGACAGGGACAAGATTTTTTTGTTTGGTTGGTCTTTTGTTGTTTTCTTGTAATGTTTACTCAGCCTGCTAGTCTTTTTTACATTATAGCCTCCACCAATTGTTTTATTATTGCTGCAGCATGAGAAGGCTTGGAAGATAATTTTGTTTCAGCCTTAATAATCAGCCTGTAGTTCATTAAAAGCAGAAAAACCTATTCATAAAGAGCCATTTAGGGCTCACCTCTCTATCTGTAGTAAACATACACACACTAATGATCATAGAGAACTCCAGAGCTACCAAAGGAATTAATATAAATTAAGGACGGCCATCTTTTCCATGCTTTGCAATATACACTGTGACAAGATAGGTCTCGCTCTAGGTGATTTAATTTACAGTAAGAGATCTCCCATTCCACAGCCTTCCCTACTTAGCATTTTAAAGAAATTCAGTAGTATCTAGTTCTCGTACTCTACCTTCTCCTAAAATTATTTGCCAGCTATCAACTAGTCATGCATTAAAGTCTGATACTTCAAAAAAATGTTACAAGCCAAGAAATTAAAGTTCTACCCCAATATACTTCCTGATCTCAGGTAGTTCCCACGCTCTTACAGACTGACCTTTACTGAAAGCGTACTGCATACTATATATTGCAAGTTTGCAGGCACAGAGCACATACTTTGGTCAGGTTAACCTTGGGGTGGGGGGGGGGGGGACGACACTAGTTACTTCCTAAATTCATGCAAACTTCCACTGCAGTGACCTATGTAGCAATTATCATCTTCATCTACTAGCAAAGAAAAATGAACAGCAGATTAAGTAACTTGTACAAGGTCATATAGCAAGTCTAATGCAGAGCTGAAGACAGATCCCCAAGGACCTGGCTTCTGACAGTGAGTTTCACACAGTTAGATTTCCACATGCTGCCTGGGCCAGCTCTTCACACCAAAGAAACCCACACGCAGGGGGAGAGCAGCCTCCTGTCTTTGCCCCATGTGGCTTACATTCAAGCTGGCATCCCCCAGCCATTCACCAGTTCAGTGCAGGCACCACCAAGCCTAGGCACACACACTGCAGATGTTTCTTGCCAGCTCAGCAGGGACAAAGGTGGCTGCGTCCCAACAAGTCCAGCACACCCACCAGCTTGCTGGCCATCTACCCAGGTACCCAATGTTGAGCACCTTGCTGGTCAGTAAAGTCAAGGGGGGGAAGCCTGAAGAACTGGGACCACCCTCAAGAAAGACCCAGACCCAGTCCTTATGCATCCCTGGTACCCCCTCCACCTTGTCTTCTAGGGAAAGGCTCCATATGGGGAGGGCAACCCCTGCATTCCCCCTCAGCAAAGTGGAGACATCCTGCCTGGGTGGTGAGGGTATGGAGAATGTGGGGACATAAGAACTGAAACTGCTTTGGTGACACCAAAGGTTTCCACCCTCATTTTTAACATCCATGTCTGTATTTTCCTTTCCTACAATCAACACCACTGACACTCCCCACAGTGTAACACTGATTATAGGCTACAGTCTCCCATCTGTAGAAACTGCTTAACTACTTTGTCACAACAGCTAGGACGAAATTTGACAAGCTACATAGGTGTTTAAATAGTAAGAAATTTCCATCTTTTGGAGGAGGCTTACAAAGTTGTTCATAAGCATGGGGAGAAAGTATTTGCTTGATAATTTCACTCAAAGGAATGAAAGCAGAAAGCAAAAATTGATAAGCGTCCCTAAGCTGGCCTTATGACATTAAGAAAATGATACATTGAATAAGCTGAAGGCCTTAAAAAACAAAGTCATATAGCTTATGTCTGAGATAAATTGAAAGGGAGACCCCACTGGTAATGCTAAGAGAATAGTGAAAGGGCAAAATCATTCAATAAAAAAAAAAAAAGGAAAAAAAGTGCTTTATAGCAGCACTGTGTATGTTTACAAGGAGAGCAAGATTACATTCGTCAGAGATAAAACAAAATAGTAACTCAAACACAAGAGGATATTAACTTAGATGAGTTAGATGAGTTTTACATGCCAAAAGGGACACAGAACACCATATCTTTCCTTGCATCTTATACTAAATGCGCAAGGTATAGATATATGCAAGGAGTTAAGAGTCCATGTTGAAGATAAAACCCCATGTTACAAGCTTGAGCATTAGGGAAGAATCAGTATTTCCTATCAGTATTTGGAAAGAGGACTGCGTAGCACTCTAAGGTGTTTTTTGCTTACTAAATATTTTGAGATTTAGCTAACAAAGGGCTGAAACATACCATTCTCTGAAGAAGACTTTTCCATTCCATTAACCTCCCAAATACCAAGAGTGTATTAATTTTGCACATGCATTGCTCAAGTCCGTTGTTTGATTTAGGATTTTGTGTAAGCAAAGAGATCTCTGCTTACACAGAGATGAAGAGTCACACCACTGTAGTACACATGGACACAGATCCCTTTGCACCAGTCAGTCTTTGCAGCAAGACAAGTCTTCACACGAGTGTTCTGTATTGGGATAAATTAATTTCTACCTGTTATAAGGCAGCCAACAACTGTTGGGGTTTTCATTCGCTTTTTTAAAACCTGTGTGACCTTTCAAATGTTATAATGGACAAATCTTCCAGTATTTCTTTCTGGCCCTGTTAACACTGTAACAGGTTCTGGAACCACCCAGTGAGGAAATGAGCACTTGAGCAGTGGCCAAGCCCAAAGAGATAGAGTGCCAAGATCTTCAAATCTGTATCAGGTACACAAGAAATCAAGGGCAGGTGAGAAATATGAAAGGTGTTTTGCTTCAAGTAAATGACAAGATTGGGGTTTTCTGATTTTATTTTGGGAGAAAGGGAACAAAGGAGAGAAGCTAAAGCAGTGACTTCACTTCAGGTATTTTAACAAAGTCAGCAACAAATCCATTTCTAATCCAAAGCCAAAGTAATACAACTACAGATTTACCAGTGTTTCTGCACATCATACAGAGGGAAGAGAGAGCAGCTAACTTGCAATCATTTCAGTGTATGATAATACAGTGTTCTAAGTTGTTACATCATGCAGTACCAATACAGAATAATTAGGCACTGTCTTGTCTTCACTCAGAATGACGTTTAAGGCTTAGATTCATTGTGTGTTTAAGGATAGAAGGAAAGCAGGATTAAAGACTTTAGCCATACCACTTGTTCCATCAAAGATTAAGCTTTATAGGAAGTTACTGTATACCTCTAAAATCATAGTTTGAATTATGTTAAAGTCAACTTGTCTCAGTTTCATGAACCAGTGTTTATGGATCAGTGTCCCAAGTCAAAATTTATCTTTCCTCAGCTACACGCCTCCAGTCTTAGACAGTGAAAGACAGCCTGTTGCTGGAACTGCACAGAGCCTGAATGAGAAACCACAACATACCCGCATGCAGGCACACACTAATATTTTAATATCGCATTTCCTTTAGAAGCTGAGGGTTTATCTCACTCTCTGAAATCGCAGACTGTTCTTAAAGTTTTATCTCTTGTGGTCTATCGTCACATCACCACATCACCCTGAACACACTTGATATCACCCATTTTAGAAACTAGACAGGGTCAGACCCAGTTACTGCTTGGACAGGAGACAGCTTGTGAATGCTAGGTGCCATAGGCTCCCAAAGCTTGGCTGGAGTTGACACGTGGATGCAACATCAAGGGCATCCAGAAGAGCTTCTACAGCCACATTAGTAGTAAAAGACTAAACAAGGGAAATACAGGCTTATTGCTGAATGGAGTGGGTGATTTAGCAGCAGTAGAGACAGATAAGGCTAAGGTACTCAATGCCCTCTTTGCCTCAGTCTCCACCAGCAAGGTCTCCCTGACCTCTCTGCTTAGATGCAAGGTTCAAAGAGGACATGAACTACCAGAAGAAATCAGGATCGAGTTAGAGACGACTTGAGAGAACTCATCCTACACAAGGCCATGGGACCAGGCACGTTGCATCTGAGGGTGTTGGAGAGAGATGGACTATGTCACTGTGATTTGTCACTCTGAGGGTAATGGAGGTGGGGTAAAGAGTCCCCCTGACAACTGGAGAAAGGTAAATGTTGCATCCATCTTCAAAATAGCCAAGAATTAATACAGCAGAGACTTTTCTCTGTGCAACAGCTAGAGCTGAAAAAGTCACAGACTATACCACTATTTTCAGTGTCCTGCTGTAGCTAAGACTGCCACAAACCGTAAGCACTCTCATTCAACTCTACTGGAAGGTCACCCTCAAAAGCTATATCCACCAAGTCACAGACACAAGGGCAAGAAGCCAACAATGGAGCAATCAGGAAAAAGGAAATCCCTTGCATCACAAGATTCATCTGCCTGAAACCATCTGGAAATTGACTCTTCAGGATATAAAGTTCACAGCATACTTTCTAAAGAAATCCAAGCAAAAAAGATTCACAAGTTTCCTGGGCTTTGACCCAGAATAGACTCGAACATCCTTCTCTGGTTCGATATACTTCAAAGGAAGATTTAAGTGAGAGGTAAAAAATTTCCATGCTAAGACAGACAGCCCCTTCCCCATCCTTCTCCAACCAGTCCCAATTAATCTACTTATTTCCAAAAGGATGAAATCCTGTTGTTTCATTTCTCTGGGGTGATATGCTGAACAACAGAACCCCAAAAACCCAAAAATCAGGGAGAAAGATGCAACAGCTACTCCCTTCAAATCAGAGGTTTGGAGGAATACTATGAGTAACTTATCAGCCAACATGCAATCAGGAAGACCGTCCGCCTGCAGTAAGCCTGCTGGCATTTTGCAACTTCTAACCTTTTTTAGCATGAAAGACACAGACAATTCATAGTGCAAGACTGATGATGCTAGTAGAGTCCCACAAAATCCTGACTATTTTTTCCCACAGGTACTGGGAGTTGGAAAAGTGACTTTTGTTTCCACCAGCAGAGGATGCATGGATGACACCATTAGATTTAGTATAAGAATAAAGTCGTCAGTGCTTTTACCTTTGTCCACAAGCCCAAGACAAATACAGCAGGAAGCAATGGTCCCTACCCTGTTCTTCCTGTGTGAAACAGTATTTGTCAGGCCTCACAGGGACCAGAAAAGAAAAAATATGCATTAATTTTGTAGGAAATGGCTTGATATTTTTCTTAAGAAAGGCATCATTTGTTGATGGCAAGCCATCACAGTAGCTGCTACACTGAAGTTTAAGAGAGAAAAAAAAAAAGTTTAAAAATTAAACCTTACTTCAGACCAAAGAAAACAGAGTCAACATAATGTGCTTTAACCAGCAGGCCTCATAAAGTGCCTTGAGGGTAAACAGGACAGACTTGTCAGGTAGCATGCAGGGGTTAAAAAAATTACATCAAGAATTTCCTAACTACCAGTTATTCTTCCAGAGAGTATCAGACTGGTATACTGCCAGGCCATAAACATTCAAACACACACTCCCTTAGGTAGCAGATGTTACCAAAAGGTCTTAAATGGTAAGCTTCGAGGGACTGCATGTCATGTTTTGAGGCATCTTACCATACACTGTGACCAAATCCTACCCAAGACACTCAGGGCATTTTCCAAAAAGCTGTGGGATCTAAATCCTGTCACTATCATAACTTTAGGGGGAAACAGTTGGTGGTAATTTTCTTTTCTTCCTCCCCCATTTTCTAGTCTTCTAAACTCACTTTTTTCCTCTTTTCTCTCCTGCTCAGTCACTGCTGCAAAGGGAACAAACAAGCATGGAAAAGTGACCAACTGAAAATATTTTTCATGGCCCACATTTGGTAATTTTAAAAATAAAAACGGAAGCAGAAATTTTCAGAAGAGAATGTTCAAGAGGAGGCTGTTTGGAGGTTTGCAGTGTGTTCTGAATTTTAATTAGCTTTCTAAGAGCATTTTTTTAGTGTTAGGAAGTCTTCAAGCCAGGTTAAAAAATGCATATCTAGTCCAAGGGGGTGCCCTCAAAGGTTCATTGTCTGGTATCTCTCTAGAAACAATATCCAATATATCTGGGGAATTAATGGAACTTTCTGACAATCAAAAATAATTCATTTAGTTTTGGCTCTTTCACATGCTGTTGTTTATTCATTCTCTCAAAGTAAACTAACTTGATTCTAGGTGAAATAGATAACCAAATGCTCAACCAAATTCATCAGTTCAGAGTGAGTTCCTTTTTTACACAATTAATCAGCTGCAGAGACACTGCATATACAATGGCTCAGAGAGGAATGGGTTCAAGTACACGCAGATACACAGTAGTCACAAACTGAAAAAGGCAGCAACCACAGATTACTCCACTGAATACTGGCAGCTGTAGTAGGCTCTTCGGTTTGCAGATGCAAATGGCAAATAGCTAAGGGCACACCATACTTACAGGGGGCAAAGAGAAAAAAAACCTCCAAGCCCACACAGCAGTGTAATCCAAGAGCATGTCCATTTGCAGAATGCCATGCTTATTTAGTCCTTCCAGGTATGTTGACAGCATTCAATAACAATCCAGTTTAGATGACCACACACCAGATGAACAACCCGTCCTATCATCATGTGCTATTGTTCACACACAACAGTTCTTCCTAACGCCATTTAAATACACAACATGGAAACTCTTGACGTAAACTGCCTTTGTTTCTTCTGTAAAAGATTTGTAACATTAACTCATTAACCATAAATATTTAAAGTGCAGCTCGTAACATCGTTTCCCCTAGACCACTATGCTGCTGTTATTAAGGTGCTGCTTTCAAACTTGTGTTTTATCTGAACAGCTTTTTACCAGCAGTTCCCAAATAAGGCAAGGAAGCAAGTCCAACATGTTCAAGGTCACTGTTTCCATGTCACATTGCACTGATAGTTATAACTGTTGTGGTTTTTCCACCTTGAGAGGGCAGGAAACTAAAGGTCTTCTGGGTAATCAAATGCACATGTAGAAACAATAAAATACACCCATAAAAAGATGAGTGCCAAGCTTATTAATACAGTCTGCTTTGCCAGAAATGGCAGCAAGCTCTAAGTGTTCTTAGACACCTTTTGCCTGATTTATTTTTTTTTTAAGTACTACAGAGGTGCAAACAATCAAGGCCCCCAGAAGCCATCACAGCAAAAAGCAGAAAAAGGCCATCTGAAACTTTCAGTGTGTGACTTATCTGCATGCACTGCATTTTTAGCTCATTCCTGGAATATTGTTTTTAACACAACACAAGATGGATAATGAAGGCTACTCTTTGCTGTTGTTTGTGCATAACACTTGTTAAACAAAAGGTGTTATGAACAGGTTATTCTGAACAACAGATATGCCAAACCAAGCAGAATAAAGCAGAATCTTTTTGAAGGAGAGATTATCAATTTCTCATGTTGCTGCTTTTCCAGTACACCATCTCATTGTTGGTTTAATTTGAACAGACACTTATAAACTGTGATAAATTATTTGCAACCACAGAGGACAAGGAAGCACAGGGACTCCACTGAACTAGGCATCCTACAAACACACCCAGAATAGAAAGATACTCTCTTCTGTGAGGAACTCAGGAGTCTGAGAAACAAAACCGCAAAAAAGAGGCAGGAATGGGATTGAAAAGCCATACCACAATATTTGCTAGGGACTGGTGGGATTTCTACATGTCATCAAGTCCTCTTATAGGCATCACAGGATGAAAGGCATAACAAGGGACTTGAACAATAAGGTAGCCTTGGGAAGAACACAATTAACATCCTGTTTCTTTCAAGAACTTATGAGGAATTGATTATCTGTGACGTCCCCTCAAAAATGTTCCAAATGTATTAAAAAATCCCCAAACTAAAAAGTATTTCTATAGCTTTTAGTCCTTCTTGAGGATTGGATGGGGGGGTTTTGTTCATTAGCTGAAAGATACAAGAGTTTAACTTGAATGCATACTCAATGTTCTCCAAAGAGAGAAACGCAAGTATGTACAACTAACCTAAGGATTATTTTCACTTTATTCATGCTGTTGAATAATTTTCCTTTGAACTTTCCATCATTAGCATGCATTTATTTTGAGGTTAAACTGACAGTGCTGAAGAAAAAAGTTTCTCATTCCAAATTAGGGGTTTAGTTAATCATTAGGTACTAATTAATTTTTCATTTGAGGAGTCTTAAGATATACTTTTATTATCTTATAATTTCAGTCATCTAATGAAATAGTTTAGGGAGCTTTGAGTTCTTCATTTTTTTATTTTTTTTTCAATCCTTCTTTTACAAGTGTCACTTGTTCCATTAACACAGGGAAAAGTTCACGATTGCTTGAACTGAGTGTATTGTTCTTGGAGGTCCAATCACAAGACACAGGTTGCTAGCATTTCTACTTGCTTTTTCTTTTCTCTTCCAAAGTATCCTCCCCTAAAAGAAAAATGGACACTGAAAATAGAGAAAAATATGTAGGCCAAACATAATTTAGTTTTGCTGGCCCTGGTTTTATATTGCTTTAGAGAAATAAAACCAAAACTGCTTTCCACCATTTTGAGTCAATTTTCATCAGCAGCAAGACTGTCATTACAGGAGACTCAGTAGGGTGTTCTAGTTCTAAGTACCTGAAGAATACATAACCACAGGTATTCAGCCTAGATGATTTCAATATAAGTTTTATTCCCCCCTCCAACTTTGTCACCTCAGCTATCATAGACCCTGAAACTAGATTTAAACATAACTGTTTCCCATCACCCCAAACATACGGGGAAAAATAAATTAAGCTTGAAGATTATGCAATGACAGGTAACTTTCAACATCTTAACTGTCAAGATTTAAATCAACAACATTAACAATTTGAGTCCCAGTTCAGCCTGGCAAAAAAAATTATTATGTGGTAATATGAGAACATTCTAAATATTTAGTATATACACTAGAGAAGTCATTAATAATTCTAACATGTAGTTACTTTCCTGTATCAGCTGTAACGCTGAGCAGTGAATACAAAGGTCAGGGTTTTAGGAGTTTGGCTTCTTGTTGTTTTGGTTTTTTCTTCAGTATTTTGGGTTTGTTTATTTGTAAAGTTATTCAGGATGGGTTTTTTTCAAACTCCTAAGTGCACAGATCCTTTTAATTGCCAGCAGAACTGTGTTGTCTAAGCAGCAATGAAAATAGCACCCACAGTTCATAAAAATAAATTAAAAATCTGTCCATTACACACAATGTATTATTTATACTCTAGATGCAAAACTACAGCTTCCTGTAGCAAATGAAATTATTTAAAGTCCATTTGTTATCACCGCCTGAAGCTTTGCTGATTCAAAAGCATACAAGAAACTGAACCACTGGCCAGCCTGGTTCCCTGGTCCCTGTTTGCATCAGGCACCACAAAGGATACAGCCTTCAGAATGACAGATTTCTTGATCTGATCTTTGCCTCAACTGCTATGTTCTCAAGTAAAATATTTGGAAAATACCCCTGAGTTAACAGTACAACATATACATATTGAGTTCCAAAACCATTTTTAGTTTGACCTGAAAGAAAGCACATTGTTTTTTTCTGGTTTTGGGCACTTTCTTTCAAACAAAGCAAAGGATAGGTTCATGCAGGGCCTCGAACACTGTTTACACACAAGAGGAACTAATGACAGTACTACCAGTGGTTAAGAGGTTCATAGGCTGATAGGTGATTTAGGCTGAGGCTCTGCAACTGCAATTTGGCACTGCAATAATCCACGAGTGAGAACTACAGTTCTCATTCAAGTAGCTGAAGAATTTGGAATAAAGATGACTTTGGATTTTAAGGTGCAGTGATGCAGACAGCAAAGTATATTGTAGCTTAGGATGCTTTCAAATGGGTGTAACAGGAGAGAAGGCAAGATCATGATCAAGCTTAGTAAGAGTTTCACTGCAATTAGTTGCAAGTTGCACACATATGCAAATCTATTTGCCAGGTAACACAGAAATTTACAGCACTAAATTCAAGTTAAGGAAACCCTATGCCAGCCAGCAAGAAGTTAGCCGTATGCCTACCCACGCTAGCTTCTAAGTACACAATACAGACACCTTACAGCAGTATATACACAATACCCAACCACCACCAAGTGAATAAACAGTCACTGTATTATAGGGACACAGATGTTTTCAGGAGATCTGAGAGAATATATAAGCAAAAATTAATGACGGGTTCTCGGCTTCTTTAAATTTAACCTCAGTAGAATATTTTTCTTGGAGGAAGGGTTAGTTTGATTTGGGGGGCCTCTTATTTACTGAAACTTTAGCCTTACCAGAGAGATGGTTCCTGCCAGCTGCCTGAAAACGACATAGTAATAGCAGATTCATAAAAGCCTTTGTCACACACCTGAAATCACAGCTTTTAAATGGCTCAAGAGTTAGAGAATTCTAAAAGAATTTAGACAGCAGTCTTCAGGTGTGGTAGCTCCATTCAGCAAACACCAACGAGGCTTTCCAAGCTTTTACACTTCTAGCCACGCACTACAACAAGCTTTCTATGCTGTGGAAACACATATCAGGATGGTTAAGGAACAGGGATAAACAAGTACCCCTCAGTGTGTTACTGCAGTTATCTGGCCAGCAATGTTTGAGAGCTTGAAGTGCTCTTCAAACAAGGGTAACCAGACTTAACCTTCCTGTTGGGTTAACTTTGCCATCTCACCAAAATCTTATCTGTTTAACTTCACTGCTTTAGCTGGTATTACACAAACCTCTGCTCCTTCTTCACTCTTCATTTCTCCTCAGCTTTCTATCTCCTCTTGTTTTTCCTAAGATATGTATCATACAGTTATAGAGCAAACATGTCTTTGGCAGGCCCACATGGAAGACCCACGGGTCAGGAAGACTGAAGAAAAATGAGAGTGCATCTTATCAGAGGATAAAGTATGTTTGAATACTCTCTGAATGAACACTTATACAGTGGCTTTTGATTACTTTTTTTTTTAAATACTCAACATTTCAAATATTGTAGCACACTGAAATCAGCAAGAGTCCCACCTAAAGGGGAGAACTAAAACTGAAATACAAGTTACCACAAAAGAAAAAAAAAATATATTAAAAAAAATAAATCACTGAAAGCAAAAGAGATTGTTATCATAACTCCCTGGCAGAACTTGGAAACTGAGCTCTTCAGTAGCCTGGAATCCCCATCCCACTGGCTGGGCTGCAGGGCTCCACATTCCCCAGGATGCAGGCTTCAGCTCACTAGGCTGGCCCCAGGCAGGGTCCCTTTCAGAAACACCTGCCACTAATGTCTTCTGTTTGCTTACAGCACCTTCCATTCCATGCACTGCACTCTGTTTTGAACAGGATGTGTCCCAGTCTCTAGACAGGATAGCTGTGCTTGAGGCTAGCAAAAAAGGAGCAATTATTGTGGAGGCTGTCCCATGCCACACTTCATCAGAAGACTCCAGCATGCATGATCGCTATTATTTATTGTCTGCAGTACCCTAACACCTAGCAACCTCTACCATGAAGCAGTGCAGTTTGGTGGTAAACACTGCGCGTGCACACACACACACAAAAAGAGATGGCAACCTGGCAGTAAAGTTGTTCAAGAGATCAGCTTGCTCAAAACAGATTACAGAATACAGAATATCTAATATCAGCACAGGCCTGAGAAGGTAAAGACTTGGTGCCTTTCAAAAGGTGCCTACATTCAGCCAATTAATCTTCAGAATATATACTCAGATATTCATAGCTACATGTACCATACCTTCTGCAGAGCTCATATTCCTTGGAAGTCTCCTAGCTAACAAGACTGGGAACGTAGATGCATTTGTATTACATACTGGGTTAGGGAGAGACTTTCCAATCTAGAAACAGTGCATGTATTAAGCATTAAAGTTTGCTCTTCAGAGTTTATTTTGACACCAGAGCTTACAAGCAGTTCAGAAAGCATTTGGTTGTCAAGCTGTTGACACTACAAAATTGCTGTACTAGTTATTTTATGTTAATACATAGCAGAGATCCGGCATCTTTATTAAAAAGCCACTCCCATTTCATGAGTAATAGGAACTGCTTGCTCCACGCAAAAATGCAAATCCATTCCCTGGCTAGAATTGTGAATGCTTAGAAAGATTTTGCTCGAAAGGTGAACATTTGTTATTTCATTTCAGAAAAATAAAAGCTAACAAATACAAAGAAACAGTAAAAGAAAAATGAAGATGAAAAGTGAAAAAATACACATCTCCTATCCATTTAAGCAAAGGCAGCAGTGTAGTAATGCAGCCAGGGAACTCTGAACTAACAGACTTGAACTGGTGACCACTTGAAAACTGACTGATTCCACCTCCTGCTTCTGTTTAATCACACACAGGTAGCCAGCCAGCAATAGCTTGGCTATGTATTATTCCAGTAGGAGCGTTCCTCTCCATAAGCTGACTAAAGAGACATCAATAGTTCAGTATTTCATAAGCCAAGGCAGTTTCAACTATGAAATTCCTCAGGCAGGAGGGAAAAAAAACCCAAAAACAACAACAACAAAAACAAAACAAAACAAAAAAAAAAAAAAACAAAAACAAAAAAAAAAAACACACACAAAAAAACCAAACCACCCGACACTAAAATCCTGGCAACTGGCAGCCACAAGGAAAAGCAGTTTCCTTCCACTTTAGGCATGGACAGAGTTTAACACAGTAAGTAAACAACTGCTCTAGCTTCTCATTGCTGCTTTTTCTAATCTAATGCACAACTGCTCTCTCAAGAGTCCAAAGAAGTTGAAACACATATACACACCAAAAAAAGGAGAAACAAAAATGCTGAAGGAAAAAGAAGAATTTCAAATGAAGACAGATACACATCCAAAGAAAGGAAATAGAGAAATGATGTTTGTATGCTACTTCAAGTACCAGACATTGAAGCAGCACTTTAACAGGCATACACATTTGTAGGAGAGGTAATAGCATCTACATGTGTGGCATGAAAATAAAGATGCCCTTGTTATCACCTCTTTAAGGTGCCAACAGGACTGTTTTACACATTATTTTCTTCCTCTTCCCCAATATGTCTACATGTCTTTTAGCAATAGTTGCAAACAAATTGCCCACCCAAATGACCAGCTTCCTTGACCACCTCAACAAAAAGGATGAAGCATTAAATGCAAACAGCCACGCTCATGCTCCTAGAATTAGTTATTTCTGGTCAAGTCTCATTTAAAGATTTTAAAGTTGCTACAGAGAGTGAGTGAACCCAGCTCTCATTTCAAGTTAGTGAGGGACTTCCAACATCTCTTCCCTAACCATGTGTGAAAATCCTACCTACATACCACACTGATTACTCTGGGACACAGCTGCTATTTAAGGGGTAGAGCTGAGATCAGAGAAGTGGCTTCCATTGCAGCTACTCCTGATTAACTAACTGCTGTCAATCTGCTCCTTGGCAGCTGCCATAAAGTGCACATTTTTTTCATATCAGCTTCTTGTTTAAAAGTTGCAGTTCCTGAGTAATTTTCAAACTAAAATCCAAGGGGTTTTCTTATTACTATTTTGTTTAAAAGTAGCTCTGATGAACTTTCAATTGCATTTAAAATGCTTGCTTGGCATTTCAAAAACCTGCACATCTACCAATTTCTACTGATCCAGTTGTAGACCCATGTGGAATTTGATGCCTGCTCAAATTCAGCAAGCTGACTTCAAAAAATACGTAAAGATACCTCTCACAAGCAAAACCATCTACGAATGTTGATGCTACTGTTCAAAGTGACTTTATCTCTGGCCCAGTTCCCTAAAGGTGGCACAAATTTTGGTTTTAAGTGTGTGGCATGAACATTGGACTATTCTGTGAATATTAACTTTGAAGTTTCTATTTTTACATAAATGCATAAGCATTAATGCAATGTTTAAAAATGCAGTCTAAAGTTATTAGGTAATACAGACCTTGGTTTCAGCAGCAAAGTAATTACAATATAGCAGCATCTACAGTTCAAAAAACCAACTGTCTAAAATTCAACATCTTAACATTGCTCTATGCACCTCCAGTCAATCTTTTCTTCAGACTCTATTTTTGCACTTCTTTACCTGTTGAATTCAATTGTTCAACCTGAGTTCTTCCTGAAAACAAACTATTTCTGTTTAATTTAATTTTACATTCAGCAGAATATTGCTTGCCAGAAACACATAACACACAGTGTAAACCAGAGTTGCTAATACCAGATGACGTTAGTTAAACAAATGACAACTTTCCACCGCCCAGCAATTAAAATTGATAAGAAGCCTGTGTTCTTCAGGACTTCTTTTCAAGTCTAGCAGTAAGCTCTGGAACTGTCAGCCACTGAAGGTTTTTATGACTTTGCTTTTTATGAATGCACAGCCTAACAGGTGATAAGTGCTTTTGTGCGCTTGGCTGGTGTTTGCCCATGATCAAGACTGTTGACTGGAGTTTTATTGCTGTGAAAGATGCCAACAGCACCCCAAGGACAGACTGGGACATTCCAGTGCTTGTCAGAGGTGCCAACTTCCCCCCATATCAAACACCAGTGTGATTTCACAGAGCCACAGCAGTGCTGATAACAGCTTTAGACTTGGATGTCAGGGGAGAGAGAAGTCAGATTTTGTTATTCACTACAGCTAGAACAGCCTACAATTTCACTTGAAATTGTGGGTCAGGGAGGAAAAGGGATCAAATCTTATCTATGATACAGTTGTCAGTCAGTCCCTGATGCCACTGCATTAACACCTATCCTGGGGTACTAAAAGCAATGTGCTCTAAGGTACTAGTGCAATATCAGGGCAGGGTAAACTCAGAAGTACAGACTGGCTACCTATTTGTATTGTCCCTTTACCTTAGAGCCATGACTATTCCTGCAGTACTAGATGCTGTGAAGACATACAAGGCATGAAGATCCCTGCCCTAGAAGATTATACTATAGTACATAGCAGCGATGTCTACCCAGTTAGGTGTAGTCACTACCTCTGTCAGGCTCAGTGCCAACTTTGGTCCCAGCTAGAAATGTTAGGGCCTACCTATGCTAATAAGCCCTGCCTCTCAGAGGCTTTGCTAGCGCAGGCACAACCCTACACTGTTGGGGGTCTCTCGCTTTGGGGCCAGAACCAACTCACGCCCTGCCAGTTGGCACAAGTGCAGGGTTTGCATATATGTTCCCTCTACCTTCATGCTTAACGCAGCTTTATCCAGGCTGATCTAGCAGTCACAGCTCAATTATAATCCACATTTAGGTCTAGGAGAGTAGTGGAGACACGTCTTTTAAAACCATCTGGACTAGTATCAAATTTCTTAGAGATATGAAGTGGAGAGAAAGCTACAGCCAGTAAATCTCATTGTTTCACTCAGGTCCACGGGGTGCCAATAGAGCTAGTCTTTTCCTCTCATCTTCTGTAAACAAAGTGATATGAAGCAGCCAGTAAAGCTGACTCAGAAGAGTTGCGAGGAAGAAGTAAATTTACAGGCAGTCCTTACTCCTTAGGGTCTAGACTATTTTTCTCCATTTCATTCCACATATTCAAACTTATTTCAGCTCATTAATATAAAGAAGTCATGTTTACACTTTGGGAACAAAAGCATACATTGTCTGGCTTTCCCATGGCTATTTATCTTCCTCGCATTGCAATAGCAACACTTTCCCTACATGTATACTACAAAAACCACTTCGCTCTTCCCTACATTTATCATGACATAAATGGAAGAACAGGGAAACGGACAAAACTACTTTCACAACCATGGCCTCTCCTAACTCTATAGGAAAACCACTTATTCAAAACAGAGCTCAATTACTAAATGCTTGTTAAAAGACATGCCCTATAATACAAGTTTTATTTTACAAGGTAGGTGCTAATCTCAGTGGCGTAGCCAAATTTTATTCTCTTTAATCATTTGCTGCCTATGGGGGACATTACTCCGATTGATTTAATTTCCGCCTTCAGTTCCTGTCCTAAACTTGCACAATTTTCCCATGGCTGTGTGGTATTCCACAGCCACTGGTGGCTAAAATTCAGCAGAATACAAAGTATCTTCTACACACTACATGGCTTGAGCATTTGGGAGGGATGGGAGGGTGGGGAGAAGGCAAAAAGAGGCACCGTGTAAAAAGAACAATGAAGTCTGCTTAACAAACAGATGTGTGTGAAAGAGAAAGAGACTGCAATTCCAATGAACACAGAGCACTTCATTTTAGCAGACAGACAGAAGCATCATCACACTACATTTTCATATGGGAGGTGGAGGAAACCAAAGATGCACATGGCTGTTGTTTTCCTAACATCACAAGACTGCTTTTCTTCCTTCCTTCCGAAACCATGTTTGTCCTGAAGCCAGGTGCAACCAGTACACCTCACAGCTAGTCGCAGTTGATGGATTGGACCAAGCTCTATTACTGAGTTTTGGATCATTAAGTAAACAATTCTAAATGAAGGTGTATTGATTCTTTTTTTCCTCTAAACAGGTGGCAATTGAAACATTAGGAGATCATAAAAATATCCCTTTTAACAGAGGAGATATAATTCATAAAAACAAACAGAAGGCATGACTAAGTAATTGTTTAAATATTTAAGATCATTTGAACTATCACCAAACAGGGTAAAACTTGAGTTTAATCTTACGCCTTGAGTTCCCATTTGTAGAAAAAGACAGAATGATGGCCTCAATTTCCATTATAATGATTTTTGCAAAGTTGTGGTTTAACCTCAGCCAGTAACTAAGCACCATGCAGCCACTCACTCACTCCCCCCCTCCACCCAGTGGGATAGGGGAGAGAATCAGGGCAATAAAAAGGTAAAACTCATGGGTTGAGATAAGAACAGTTTAGTAGAACAGAAAAGAAGAAACTAATAATGATAATAACAACAATAATAAAATGGCAATAATAATAAAAGGATTGGAATACACAAAACAAGTGGTGAACAATGCAATTGCTCACCACTCACTGACTGGTGCCCACTTAGTTCCTGAGCCACCCCCCCAGGCCAACTCCCCCCAGTTTATATACTGGACATGACATCACATGGTATGGAATATCCCTCTGGCCACTTTGGTTCAGCTGCCCTGGTCGTGTCACCTCCCAACTTCTTGTGCCCCTCCAGCCTTCTTGCTAGCTGGGCAAGAGAAGCTGAAAAATCCTTGACTTAGTCTAAACATTACTTGGCAACAACTGAAAACATCAGTGTGTTATCAACATTCTTCTCATACTGAACCCAAAACATAACACTATACCAGCTACTAGAAAAAAAAATTAACTCTATCACAGCTGAAACCAGGACTGCTTGGTAACACTCAAGAGTTATATACACATACGTGCATACATAGGTGAACATCTAAACACACAATCTGGAACATAATGCAGCTTACTGCGCATCAGAGATTTACCTGACAAAGAATCAGAACAAAAATCCATTATTATTTCTTGATTCAGCTGTGGCAACAGACTTCTTTTTCTTTATTAAGTATCTGGATGACATTTTTGCCTTCCCCTCCCTAAGTTTTCACTGAGAAAATTATCAATTCAACATAGGCAAGCACTAGTTAAAAACATCTATAAAGTTTCAGTGTGGGGTGGAGGAATTAAAGTTAAAAACCAATTAACTTTTTTTTTTTAATCACAACAAAAAATTACATTTAAAAAATACTTAGAACATGCATTTGTAGATCTTTTTCCCCCAAAATTTACAGAGAAAGGAAAAGAGGTTACTAAGCAGTAATTGGAGCTCTTAGAAATACATAAATTACACGTACAATCCATCCACTGTAGGCAAAGAGGCACCCCACCATAAGCTAAGTAACACCGCTTTGTCGTATTTGGCAAGTGAGCCCATGTGGTGTTCCCTCTGCTCAGGACACAAGTATATCTGATGAAAGTTTATCTTTCCTTTCAACTCCCTACCAAATACAGAATTCAATGCAAACAAATTCTTGTGGGAAAGTGGGAAAGAGTGGACACAGTGGAATTTCAGCATCTCGGAAGTCTTCAGCTGACAGTAGATAACATTATTACCCATTGTTAGAAATGGTTCTTGATAAACACTTTCAGCTAGCAACTTCCACATAGTGTGTCCTACCCGTAGGCAAAACAGAGTCCTTCAGACCAATAGTAACCACAGAACCTCTCAGTGAAGTACCACACAAGCTCTAAATGTTGGTGGAACAGCACAGAACTTGATAAAGGTGAGGACATTGCTCCAGGTCACCATTTGACACGTTACAAAAAAGGTCACATTAAGATAATCAGGTATGTTCAATTCTGGCGATTTTTGACAACAGAAGGACACTTCACTTCTGCAGTGTTGCAAAAGATACTATATTAACTCAGACCCTGCAGAGAGACTGCTATGTTCTTCGATCTCTTTCAGCTTCACACAAACGATCTTGAGGACTATTGAGAAGGCCTGAGTTTATCTGTCATGGAGAATCATACAAGTGAATGCCACCACATATCTGTGACAACCAGGCAGTACCTGGTTAAAGTGCCTCCTGCACATAGGTACATCTCAGCTGGAGAAGGACCAGCCACTAGCGAGTCAAAGGTCATGTCAATTAGCCCTAGTGACTGAGCAAGAGACAGGGCAATTTTGTCACCTGTTCACCTATTACAACACAACTCTTGATACTGGGTAACCTGTCTTGATGATCCCATTAACCAGCTGAATTTCAGGGACACAATCGCTACTGTTAATACCTTAGAGCTGGCTCATGGACTAACGGAAAGCCTAAAAGAGCCTCATAAAAATAGTCACATGCCATGAGGAAACAAGTATTGCTCATAAAATAATCTGCTGGTAAAATGAGACTCAAAAGCTGAGAGATACAGAATGCCCTTCTTACAGATTTTCAAGGGCACAGCTATCACCCATCACTTGTGGATGAGATCATTCAGCTCCATTAAGTCCTAGATGGGTTGACACCTCCTTTCACGGCAAAACTAAAAAGTTCTTGCAACAAAACCCATCAACCCTGAGATACAGGAGAATCTATTCAACAGCATGCTCAGTTGTGAGTCTAACTGTCTCCTACAAAGAGGGATACCAAAAAAGGGGTGGGAGTAAACACAACACACACGGGGCAGGGGGCCCTCTGGAGAAGGACAGAAATTAAGCAAATTATTTCTGGTAACTCTGTCCAAGATCCAGGCATCTGATATTTGCTATCAAGGATAATAAACTAGGCCATTCTCAAAAAAAACAGGAAACTACTTTGAGATGGAAAAAAAAAAAATCAAAGTAGAAAACAGTAGTGAACAATGTAGACCCAGCTTCATGCTTGCTAACAGATGGAGGAGAGCTCTAACAACCAAGATGCTCTCTAAACTTCCCCATAATGAGACCAAGGTATAGATCTGTTTCTCATGAGATACCCAAAGCACGCAAGGTCTTTGCTTCAGCAACAAGGCTGTCACTGCTCAGTATTACGATGCCAAGAGAGGAAACAGAAAGCAGACATTTTCCTTTGAAACTCTGATACAACTGTCACTTTTCTTAGCCGTGTGACAAAAGCCACCCACCCACCACAACCTGCTAGATCTCCATCAGCCGCTCACTGTTAAATCAGCCTGTAAATTCAGATATAGTGGATTCAGCTAACAATCTACTATACGTAATGTTTCATCCCAAACATCTTTGCCAGTTTCAACAGCAAGACAGAACAAACTGGATGGAAAGGAGCACTTCTTATTACCAGAGCAACAATGCATTGAAAGGTCTTAAAAGTTTAGTCTGGAGAAAAGGAGGCTGAGGGGAGACCTTATCGCTCTCTACAACTACCTGAAAGGGGGTTGTAGTGAGGTGGGTGATGGTCTCTTCTGTCAGGTGGCTGGAGATGGGACGAGAGGAAAGGGCCTCAAGTTGCAGCAGGGGAGGTTTAGGTTGGATATTAGGAAAAGTTTCTTTACTGAGAGGGTTGTCGGGTATTGGAACAGGCTGCCCAGGGAAGTGGTTGAGTCACCATCCCTGGAGGTATTCAAAAAGCACATAGACAAGGCACTTCAGAACATGGTTTAGTGGGCACGGTTGGTGGTTGGACTCAATGATCTTGAAGGTCTTTTTCAACCTAAATGATTCTATGATTCTAAAATTTGACTCCATCTTGCTGTAAGCGCACTGAAAGGATCAACAGAGGAAGCATCTAAACAGCACATATCCTTCGTGTATCCAGACAGCTAAAGCCCCCAGTCACAGGAATCTGGCCATCACAGGTAGCACAGAGGCCAGATTATCTGCAGAGATGCCATCAACAGCAGTGAAGGTGGCATGTTTAACAAACCTTCATAGTGGGTTTTGGATTGAACTAACATGAAAGGAGAAAAGGTACTTGTGGAGAAGAAAGAGAAAGGCTGGGGACAAAAAGAGTGCCAACCCTCCACCTTTACACATGCACATGTCAAATACAGAAGTGTCACAAGGTTAAGAAATTGCCCACCTCCCAGGATCTGCGCATACTCCTCCCAGGATCTGCACATATTCCTTTCACAGTGTGAATGCAGAAATCCTGGACACCTATCCTGCAGCAGGATCAATTACACCTAGATGAACCCTGATAAATATTCATCTAGACTGTTCTTAAAGCCTTCCAAGGAGCAGATTCAACAGCCTTTCCAGGCAATGAAGTTCTTTGCTCCACTATCCCTCCCATGCAATAGAAGAAATTCAGAGTGCGCTTTAAAAACCATTACTTTTTATCCAATTCATCTGAACACAAAGAACAGATCTTTTTCCTCCTACCTAGAGCAGTCTTTTTTTGAAGACTTCAAGTCATCCAGCTTCCACTGTTGTTCTTTATGCTAAGCTATCTTTCCTCAGATCACAACATCATGTTTTCTAGTCCTTGAGTGGCTCTTATTCTCCCCCAGACAGTTGTGGGTTTTTTTCAGTTGGTCTACACCTTTGCTGAAATACAGTACTCACAATTTCCATTTCCTATCCACACAGTACCAATTTCATCAACAAACCATGCTCATAAGCAAACAAGGGAAGTATCAAGAATCTGATAAAAGACATATGTGGCAACATCTGGTTTCCCTCTAGCCAGAAACCCTTTTACTCCATCACAGTCTGAAATTAATTTGACAGATTACTGGGTTTTGACCAATCCATGTTGACTGCTAACAAATGTATAAACTAAGGGGCTGATTTCCTCCAAGTGCTTAGAAATAGTTTGATTACTTGCTAGGTAGTTTCCAGCAGAATCCCTCAAGAGAAGAGTCACACAGCACTTTGCATACATCATTTCAATAACGACAAACATAGACCACATGCAGGTTTCCTGAAATGAACACTGTTTGTTTGAAGAGAAAGGCATTTGATATAAAACTTTCCTCAGAAAAAAGAGACCACCTCAGCAGACACTAACAGCTAGTATCAAAACCTGCTTGAATGTTATATACACTGCTTTATATGACATATAAGCTAGTGTTCCTTTTCTCTTACAGATAGTATCCACTGAAAATTTCTAGAGATTATGCTTTTCTCATAGTACATCACATTTTTGCACAGCGTGCTCAATTTCTCAGTTTCACTTTACAGTGAGACTTAATGAATGCATATTTTATATTAAAGCCACGCCAAAAAACCTGCCACAGAAGTCATCAAGAGAGGACCTCAGTGTTTGACAATCAGAGTGCAACAAGCAATTCACATGCCCCAAAATGGCTAGCATTAACACAGTACAGCTACAGCCTTGCATTTGCTGCAAAACTTGCAGAATCCAAAAGCCTTGTTTTCTCCCTTATTCTTGTAGCATTTTTCTCATTTTTATGGTTCAAATACATAGCTGTCCAAATAAGATCATGTCATAATAGTAAATAAAAGCTACAAAGAGCTGTCCTGAATGAAGAGAACTACAAAGGCATACATCTAACATGACCGTGTAAGACTTAGATGTCTGCACCTGTCATATACTTTACATACTGTTGAAAACAGGGAGCTCAGACTGTTTATCAGTAGGATGCTAGATGACCTGTTGACATAGAAAACATCCAGTGAGCACATTTATTTTGTGTGAAGTGCTGAGATAATCCATTATCAATACTTTCTGGGTCACGGATAAGATAACAGCATAAAATCACATGAAGTTTACTCACACTACAGATAAAGCAATACCCATTTATTTATTTACTCATTGACAGGTTTGACCACTTTTCAGTGTCTTCTAAGACAGGAGTGAAAAACAAACAAATCAATCTCAACTAGATCTACTTAGGAGGAATATTAAGTGGAAAAAAATTTTAAGAACTATTTGCCAAAGTTTGTAAAGGACAGATAAAGCTTTTGTTCTACAGAATATAAACACCACTGATTCTTAACTTGATCAGCACAGGGTGTTCTCTTTTTCTGAAGCCACAGGATGGAAGATCTTTCCTCTTGTCTCTGTACCCTATCTCCATTGCCCTGCACAGGTAATTGGACAGAGGCATTTGAAGGGTGTAAGAATGAGATTAGCAGCAGCAACTATTTCCTGCATCCATTCTCCTTTGCTTTTCTTGTCAACATCCTTACAGGAGACAAGGCACCTTTACTGTAGCTCTTAGTTGGACTGTGGTGCCCTCAAGGATTTTTGTGAAAAAGAATAGTCTAGCCAATTCCAGACCATTTTCAGATGACACAGTTTTGCTGGGAAGGCAATAGCCGCTGCAGGAAGAAACATATTCTTTGAAGGTAATTTCTTACTTCACAGAAGGAAGACACTTTCACTACAAAGACTGCAGCCTTTGTTGTACCAGGGATGAGCAAGGGTTCTGTAATCTTTGCCACCAGCACCATGCATCTGCTGTTAATCCTACTGTCTTTGGAGAGAATCCAGGGAAGTAACCTGATGGATGATTTACATTCTGTTCTCGAACTGTGACCAAATTTTCTTCCCTATCCAACCCATATAAAATTATGCAACATTAACCCTGCAATGAAAAAAAAATTGTTAAAAACTGAAAAAAGTTAAATGCATCCCCATGACGTCAGGGAGTACGTTCGCAGAGGAGAGTAGTGACTTCTGAGCACTGGCGTTATACATATCCAAGCTAGTACAATCTTCTTGTGCCAGTTCAAGACTGCTGCCCGACAGTGAGCAGCTTATTGCAAGTGTGACCACTCTCTGGTCTAAACAGAGGGGACAAGTCTGTGTTCTTGCCTGGGCTAGTACACATGCAATTAGGGAAGGACAGTGGGAGAACCATTTATTTTTAGAAATCAATAACAAAACTACTTGTGAGATGGTGAAAAACCCAGGTTTATATGTTACATAACATATTGACTACAGGCAAGAGACAACAGCCATATGGACAAAGTAAAAGTTCATACAAAATTAGCACCATAAGATGCTTAGTCTTTCAGAAAAAAATAACTTATTTTAAAGAAAATAATTTTAACTAAGTTCTACACAATGAACAATGCTTGCCAAGTAATTTTAATTGCCCTAATTTGGGGGATGTGCATACAAGTTTTTGTCTTTATTGGTTGGTCCTTACCTTTTCTCTTTACTAGTTGCTCCCACTAGAAAGCAAATATCTATTCGTATAGTGAAGTTAAACACACAATGGTCATTTCTTACAGAATCAAAACAGATATTACTTCAACAAATGTATTATACTTTCCTATTATTGTAAAAGAAAATGTATGCTCTATTTCTCTACTTTTTTCAGGGTGTGTTAGAGTAAAGCTAATGGATTATAAACAAGAGCACAACCTGGTAGGAAAAACAAAGATAAAGATTTGCTACTATTTAAAGATCTTAGTGCACCAAGAACAGTGTATTTCTCATTTGAAGTATACACTAGCATTTGCTTTTTAAATAACCCCAGCAGAAAAAGGCACACAAAAGAAAAGGGATTTTATAGTTACGAATAAAACATTTCAATTTTCTATTACAAATATGACAAAACTGTATTGTCAAATGACATATCATAAGTCCATTGGCATTAGCAAAACATGCAAGAGATTTACGTTCCTATTGAAAACTTAAATGTGAAATTCAAAGATCAGGATCGATATTTGCAGAAGCAGAAGAAACTTAAAAGGACGCAGAAACCCTGTCCTAAGTTTATTTTGGCTTTAGTTAACATTTTTTATAAAATATTAAAACATCACATTGATTGTGAAAAACATATGAGAAAAACTAAAAAGACCTACTCTAGGCACATTACTATAAATATATAAAGACCACCTAATGATTTGCAGTATAATTTCCTATTTTTGGTAGTTTATAACTTTCAAAGGGGTAAAATTCCAAGGCTGCAGTTTTAGTGCTTGATGTATTCCTTGCATAAAGTCCCACACACAGACACATTCTTTTCTTAAGCTCGAAAAAGGATTCAGCCAGGTTTGAGAAAATGTGCGTTCATTAATTTACACCACTGGCAGTTCTGACTCTAAAGCAGTTCAGAGAAAAAAAACTTGCTTTTGTCATAGTGGTTGTCCTAAGCTCTAAGAAATCATTGGCTTCCCCTGTGCCTGCCTAATTTTTATTGTAATTTTTCCTGGTTCTAGGTTTTCTGTTGTAAAGTGTGGGTGTTAAGGGACAAACCTGCTATTTAAGAAATGTGGGACGCTACTTTTGGGTTTTGTGTGGTTTAGTTGTTGTTTTGGTTTTTGGTGGTTTTTTGATTTTTAAAAAGTACTTACACGATACCTACACACTTACCCAGGCCCTGCTTTGCACGTTGTGCAATTTCTTACATCGTCTTGAACATAGAAAACAGCTGTTAGTTTACTATCCTGTACTATAAGATGAAGATGAAAATCCATGTGTCCTCAAAAATTGATCATGCCAGACAAGGGAAGAGTTCACACCAAACACCTCTCTAGCCCTCCAGGTGTGCACAAACTGGCGGCCAAAGAAAACTACTTGATTTAGAGCAGCTTTAGAATTTCCTATGAAAAAAAAAAAAAAAAAAAAAATCACTATCTAAACCTAAAGCAAATTAATGTTAAGTTTGACTACTAAAGCACTGAACACTCCCTCTGTTATTAAAAAATAAATAAATATATATATACACATATATATCTTTCTGGTAGGAGGTAAAATACAGTAGCTACTACCATAGTCATGTACTCTCTCATGTGCTCTTCCATTAACATTACTGGTATTATAATGGTTCGCACAGGCCATTATGCCAGATGAAGCATGACTGTATGAGGAAAGCTAGTACCTTACCTAAAAACTCAGTTATCTACACATTCTTCTGTAACTCAGCCTACCCATCAGGCTTATTTGCAACTGGCAAGTTTCCAACACCTTTGAAACTTGTTTGGACCTCTTGGTGGCAGGCAGAAAACACCTTGCCCCCAACAAGACACTATTTTCCATCTGGAACTCAATGAGCAAATGTTCACAGCTTTTGTGTTTGGCCACTAATGCACATTAAACAATCTATTAACACACAAAATTAATGAGGTACTGCCAAGTTTAAAGTCAGCAAAGCACTGTGCCTGTGCATAGTTCCCTGCAGCATATGTTGGCACCATTGTTTATAATACATCCAGCGCTCAGGCATTTGGAGCTCAGCCTAATTAGTTCACTGCAATTGAATCTCAACTCTAGCCTTGATTCAGCTGCAATGAAAGTTTTCAAAGAGGCATATCTATACAGCCTTGCATGTTTTTTCCCTGGCACTTGAAGAGCCAGGGCAAGGAAGTGTGCCAGAATTACCCAACCAATCATTTGACAGATATACAGAAATGTGAATACTGCACTTACTGGTTTTCTTAAGATCATTCATGTGCAACTTTTAGAGGTAGAATAATTCTTTTCCTGGAGGAAAGCAAACACCACAGAAGTACTTGGAATGTTATACTGTAAGGATGATAGGAAAAGAGAGAAGGCCTAGCCCCAGGAAAGCCTGCGCAAATTTAATACATTTATAACTTTTATGTATGCATTCCACAGAGTTGTTTCTCCACTGCATGCAACCTGTCTCCACTGAGCTTTAGTGTTCAGAAGTTTACAGTCTTCTGCTTCCATCAGTTATTCAAAACCCCTAAACATTAGTACAATTACAAAGTCTTTTTTGCCCCAACAGAACTCGCTCCCCTCATGCAGCTTCTGTGTCTGCCTGCAGACCACAGGACAAGATGACACTCAACAAGGTTTTTTTTCAAGTAAGCTGACCATATTGTGCTATGCATTTCAGAACAGAAGTGGAATTTTTGTAACTATTGCTAGATACTGTGTGCCTTCAAAAGGCATTTTAATTAGAAGATACCTAGTTTTTCACCTTCCCCTTCAACAATCTAAATACGTTTCCACAATCATTTTCATGCAGCAATCATTTAATGCGACAAAAGATGCAAAGATGGTGGTTTAGTCAAAGTGACTTCCAGATATAAACTACTAGTGGTTGACATTGAGAGGATCAGGTTTCTGATACTGCTTTTCTTTCTAATGACAGTCAATTACTAAGTAAACTTGGATAATTTCTTTTTTTTTTGTTGTTCCATTTTTAGTCAATTATGCAGTTTAGTCAATTATGTATTATCTGCGTTTCTTATACTGAGAACTTCTACTGTCCCTCTGGGAGAGAGAAATAGGGAGCCCTCCTGACCTGTAACGATGCTGTCACTCCTGAGGTCTTCTTGGCACAGACATGGTGGTCTCAGTCACAGGACAGCCAGACAGTCCTCAGCAAAAATGAAACTTCTGTCAAGTTACAGATAGGGAAACACGGCACAATGCAAGAGTGGAAAGCTGTATATTGGCCAACCCAAATACTATCTCAATCACACAAGTCCTAAAGAAGCACCTTCATGCAATATTGTAGCTAAGGGGCTGCACTGTGGCATGCAGCAGGGAAGGAGGGAACAGCAAAACCTTTAAGTCACTTCTCCACCTCACCCGTATCCAAAATCTGCCAAGACTCAAAACTTCAATATTTGGCTGATCAGCAAACAGGGCTGACCTGCAACAGCAACTCCTAAACATTAGCACACTATCTCACATGTACAACCAGCTACAATAATGGGACAAGCAAAAGGTCTTCCCTGCTCTCTGAGAATATGTAAAGTTAGCTTTCCAATCCCTTTTTGTCTCAGATAAAATCGTTACCAAGCACATTGATAGATACACAGTGCTAGGTTGCAAAAATGTCCACTCTGATGCAAATCTGATGCAAGACTGTGGGGCAGGGCTGGGGGGGGAAGCTACAAGTATCACCTTGTTTCCACTTCATTTTTCCCAATTGTAGTCCTTGAGCATGTGTGTGACCTCAAGGATCTATATAAGCCACTGCACAGCTGTAACACACCATGCTCTTGAAAACGTGAACTGACAAATTGGCAGATTCCTACTATTACAATTGTATCTAGGATGAAGGGATGGGAGTACCGGGCTCCAGTAATACAAATAAACGCTAAATGCTGGTTGCAAGCAACAGGAGCTCATAGACAAAAGTCATATAGAAATAAAACAAACATTTGTTTGCATCAGTCTCTGCGTGACACAGAGCACAATATCTCTCTTAAACATGCCAAAACAAGGGGGCCAATTTGACCTCAACTAAACTACCTCAGTCTTGACCAGACCAAAATAAGCTGAACCTGGGTCTTCCTGCAACTGACTGCAGCAGAAAGAATATAACTGTAATCAAATTATTTTTCTTTCCTTCCACTTAGAAAAACCATGCTTATTTTGGAGGATTTATATCTCCTTTTTAAAATAGAAGTAATAATCTGAAAGTCTGATTCCAAGCCCCAAAAATGCCTAAACATCCCAATGTTCATGTCCAAAACATAGTACTTTGTATGTTTTGCCCCTTTTTTCACTCAGTTTTCTCAGCCTGAAAGAAAACTTAGTCATCTGTGAGCACATGCACACAGTGATTTATAGATCTTTTTTGCTCCTCAACAGTTCACACACCAGTTATGAACCAGGTTTGGAAGTATGCTTGCAGTACATTTGGAAACATGACAAAAATGGGATTTTAAGTTGGAATTATGCTTCTTCCTCACAGTATTGTATGTAAGCAGCACTATGTAAACACTGCATTGCCATATTGATTACTGTAAGTCCTGATACACACGCAGCTGGAATATTCTATCTACCCTTGCTTCTTATCTTTGCACGCATACAGATGGAGCCACACTTCTGAGAGTTTGCCGGCTTCTAGAGACCTGTCTCCCAAATCTCAACCACTGGCCAGTCCAAGCTTATGTAAACACCTTGGGATTTGAACAAACTCAATGACAATCATTGCCAATTAAACCAAATGTATACAAAGGCAAAGTAAATTGAACAAGGTACACGCATGCAAAGATAAGACAGAAGCTGATTATCTTGCATGGTAACAAAGGAGAGCTGCCATACCGGAACAGACCAATGGTCCATCGGTTTCCAAATTGTTCCCTCTGGTAACGGCCAATACTTCAAAGAACGTGTGGAGTCAACACGCAGTGTATGTTGCCAGAAGTTTTTTATTTGCCATACCGAGAACAAGAAAAATCCCCAGAAAGCTTATAACTTAAGTTTCTTCAGGCACATTTTAAGATGTTTTATTTTAAACTACTTAAAGAAGGTGAGAATAAGCTCTTCCCTCACGCACTTACATCTAAAATAATTTTATAAGATATCTGAAGACTTCACTTACTCTTTACAGTCATTTCCAACACTTGGACAGAGTCTCAGTATTTCAGCAGGCCACTACAAGGGCAGAATTAAAGCTTCTTTTGTCCCTCCACCTCTCTTCACATAGCCTGAAACTTGATTTGTTAAGGCCATAGAACATTTCACCTCTCAAAGCCACTATCCCAAGGTGCACTACTATGATAAGTGTGATAAGATGCCATAGCTCCAAGGTCATTGAGAACAGTGGCACTCAGCCACTTCCTCACCTCTGACAGCCAAGGGGGGTTTGGTAGCTCTGGAAGGACATTACCATACATGCAGCCATACCACAGGGCAAGCTTTTGCTTGCAAAATCCAAGTTTCCAAGCAACCACCAGTTGTGTTTGGAGAAGCCACGCATGTAAGTGTTCAGCTATTGAGCATGGTTTACTTGCATTGGTAGAATTAAGTGTATGTATGCTGTAAACTTCATATACTTAAATGAAATTTAATACAACATCAAATCAAGTTACGCAGCTGAAATAAAAGTTTCGATCATCTCCACTAGTATTTTTAGGCATGTTTTTTGAGTGGTAAATTAATAGCTGATTCCCCATTCCTTCTCCCCACACAGACTATTTCCACAGCCTATAAAAATGTAGTATAAATGAGGTACAATAATTTTTTTCTTATTCTGCTCACTTGAGATATTTGCTCAGACCAAAGAGCAGAAACAAGACAAATCTCAGAAAAGACCTGAGCAGAGTTCTATTCATTTAATCAGCAACTGTGAAATCCAATTATCCTGCAAGATTAAGATCAACAAGAGAGAAAACATACATTTTGCATCTTGGAAAACAGGTATTTCAGCCACCTTTTGAAAGAAATAACAATTCAGAAGTAAACAAGTCATTGGCCTGATCTGGTACAGTAACCCTCTATTGCTGTACAAGATAACCAGATTCCATCCTTTAGATCAAGGGGCACACAAGGGGCTTTGCTGCACACCAAAACATACGGCGATCTCAACAACGTGAAACAAACATAGCAATATAGAATCTGTGGATTAAAGCTCGATATTCAACTTCCCTTTTCTAAACATTATAATATAAAACTGAGGAAAATCAGTTCTGAATATCAGTTCTTAGCTATTAGTACCACTGACTAAGTTTCCTGAGCAGGAAAAAGAGTGTGACAGGCAATCAGTAGATACAGCTCTTACCATTTGACAAACAGTGCTTCAACAACCAGCCAGAGATACAGGTCCAGAACAAACTACATTAACTATTTCTGGAGTTGTTTCCAAATTCAATCATTTCAGCATATAATTAAGAACACAGGCACACACTCTGCAAAATGTAGAAAATGAGTCTGTTTCTTCAGAGTCCTAAGAGAAGGAATTTGCACAACACTTAGAAAGAGGCTTGAGAATATTTACTGCCACTGTCATTCACCATTGCATCAGAAGAGCTCTTCTGGAAAGAGGAGAAACACCAGGGCTAATGCTTACAGCCTGGATAAGTGTGTATTGGGGGGAGAGACAGGCAATGACTTCCCATCCATATTACAATCTCTTTCCTAAAGTAGAAATGCAAAATCTTAATTCTTGCACAGATAGGATTAATCCATACTGCTAATACTTGCAATAAAAAAAAAAATAATTTAAAATTCAAGCTAGAATCTTAGGTAAAGGGATCTAACAAGGTTTTTTTCAGGATTTTCCTATGCCCATTGTAAAGTTTAGAGAAGATTAATTAAGATATTGAACACAATTTACTGTCCCTTCTATACATAATTTAAGACACTTGAATGAGGTCAGAAATCATAAAAGATGGCTGCCTAAAACTCCTTTTGGGGGACGGGGACACACAACACGACTCCTATTCCTGAAAGGGTTTTACATTGTTCAACCACAACTATTAGACACTTCATAATTATGGCCATTAGCTGTTTTGTCATCTAATGGCATTATCATAATGCTAAAGAGAATGGAGCCCACAATTATCTCAGCAGCTGCACACAGTCATCTCCCAATTAAATACATTCAGATGACAGCTGTTTTCCCTCCACTAAAATAAAGTTGTTACCACTTACCTGACTACCTAAAGACTCTAGAATCCTCAAATGTGGAATATAAGCAATCAATCTTGAATTGACTTAAAATAATAGTTACTTAGAAATACAATTTAAAATCAGAATACCATAATTAGGTCATAAAAACTGATTTTTATCTAAGTCTTCTGTCTTGGTATTTGGACCATAAAATATCTTTACCTCTAGCTGTTATAATAAGCATGTATATATGCATGTAACATATATATACGTGTGTGTGTGCATGCATACAATGAACAGACACCACGATTCTGCCTGACCTTATTACCTACATTTAATATATGCAAATTGCTCAGGGGTCATACAAGACTGCAACATCTCAATCAAAAAGTACTGATTTCTCATGAAGGAATTTGTTGAGATCCTTGTGCACTACAGACCTACCACATGCTGGCCCGGGGTGGATGCCGTGCTCCATAGTGAATATTACACCCAAAGCAGTTTTCAACTTGCCTACAGCTAAGCGGCTTTAACATCTTGCAAAAGTCATCGTCCCCCTTCCTGTCTAAAAATAACAGCGATGACATTTGTACACGACAGGACAGGGAGTTAGAGCAAGGGCAATAAAAGAGACAAGGAAAAGGAGCATCACCTGTCTCTCGTTCTCCCCCAACAGGACTGCAACACGGGTAACACACCTATTCAGTCAGAAACAGGTGCTGCACAGCAAGCTGGAAAATCAGGAGTCCCCGCACTAAAAATCACTAAAGAATGGACGACACTGTTACCTACTTCATTTCCACGCTCAGAATGAACAACTCATTTCAACTCCCAGGGTAACTTTCTGACGAAAATTGCCTGAAGCCAGATCCTGCTCTGCCTGACAGATGTCCCTAAAAGCTCCTGAACAGAAATACAGCATTTCTGTTCAAAATGAGAGAAACTTCCCCCGCGGAGCGTGGCTTTTTCTTGTTTGTTTTGCTTCACACCTATGAAAAAAAAAACCACCTCAGAAGACCGCATCTGCAAGACGTTCAAGCCTTGAGCACCGGGCCGGTCTGGAAAGCTCCGCCACTGAGGAGACCGCCGGGGCTGCGGCTCTCCCGCCTCCGCGGCGAGGACGAGCCCTGTGAGGGGAGGCGGGGAGGGGGCACGGCGGCAGCGCGGGAGCGGTCACCTCACGCTTCAGGTACGGCGGGCAGGCGTGAGGGGCAGCCCGGAGAGCCCCTCGCACCGACGGCCGCGCCGGGAGACAGTTTCCCCGCTCCGGGCAGCCGCGGCTCGGCGCGGACAGCGGGGCCGCCACGGCTGACAGGACAAGCCGCTGTAACGGGAAGCCGGCGCGGAGCAGGTGGGCCCGGCGGGCGGCGGGGCGGGTACTCACACGGTGAAGTGATACACGAAGCACTTCCAGCCCGTGGGCCGCTCCAAGAAGTTGTAGACCCTGCCCTGGACGCTGCTGCGGCTCAGCAGGGGCTTGCGGAGGCTGTAGATGGAGACGCGGGGGTCGAGGCTGACGGGGGGCCGCGGACAGTCGGCGTTCACCACCACCATCTCGCTCTTCAGGCGCAGCGGCCGCTCCGGCTCCGGGCTGCAGCCCGCCGGCGGCTGCCCGCCCTGGGCGGCGGAGAGCGGGGCGTAGTGGGCGTTGGGGGTGCTCTCGGCCAGCTCCAGCGCCGAGGGCTTCTTACCGGGCGTCATGCTGCCTTTCCTGGGCAGCGACAGCCGGCCCAGGCTCCGGCTTTTCTGCTCGCCCGGGGGTGAGCTGGAAGACATGGCTGGGGCAGCTCGGGGAGGCCGGGCGGCGCGGCGGTGTCAGGGCTGCGCTGCCCCAGGAGCTGCGGGGCGGCGCGGCGGTGTCAGGGCTGCGCTGCCCCAGGAGCTGCGGGCCGGCGCCGGGCGCCCTCTCCCGCCGCCGCCACTGGCCCGGCCCCCTCGGGGGCGGCTCCTTGCCGGGAAAGGTGAGGGGAAGCCGCGGCGGGGGCGGGCCCGGCCCGGCCCGCAGTCCCGGTACCGCCCGCCGAGAGGCGCTGCTCGGCGGGCCCAGGCCGGCGGGGCGGGAGCTGCGCAACCTCAGCGAGGGCGACTCTTCAGCCTCAGCCCCGGCGCCGGCGCGCCGCCTCTAGGGCTGCACCTGCCTCAGGACCCTGCCTGTAAGCCCTAGAGGACAGAGGCCGGGCAGCGAGGCCTGGCTGGAGTCTGGACCCCTTCTCCTCATTGCTGACCTCGACCTGTTTCGCCCGTCTTCTTGTCACCGACACGGCTGTGTGGAGGTGGCCTCTTACCTTTGTGAGGCCCTGTGTGCTGCAGGAGGTGATAGGATAGGGACCAGGGAGAAGGCTGCCAGCTCCCCAGAAGCCCTGGAGGTTTTCCCACCTTCTCAGCCCACTCAGCATCTGTGGGGACAGTGCTCCAGTAAGTGCTTCCCAGGCCTGTGGGTGGCTTGAGCTGCTGGGGTACAACCCCTTACCTCCGACTGAGGGCCACCAGAGCCTTCAGGGCCTGCTGCTCTGTCCCTTTGTGCAGAACTTCAGTGTCTGGAAGCAGCAGAGCTCTGCCAGACTTGGGATCCTTCAGGAGGCTCTTCTTAACACAAGTAGCAAGAATAAGAGCCTGGCCAACAGGCCTTGCAGTCCCCGGTGTTACTATAACATCAGGGAGCAAATAGCTGAGTAATTGGGCAAACTGTAGAACACATTAAACAGAGTTCTGCAGACGTGCATCATCTACAAGTTGGGTCTCTCACCAACACCAAAACCATTCTGTCTTTGTGGAAGGGTGCGTGTGTTTGGCTATTAATAACAGGTTATTTTGAGGGCTTGGATAACTTTCTGGCGTAGTGGAGTAAGTTATGACTGACTTAACTGTGGTGTGAATCGATTTGTCATGGTAACAAGAGCCTTTTTTTGCACCATTTAGTTACAATTTCTATTCCCAGAATGAAAGCAGAAGGCGCTCTTTGATCTGGAGTGCTGGGGATTTTTCCTTCTAGCCCAAAATAGAACAGAACTAGTAAGAGCTATGTTGAGTTCATGGTTGATACTGGTACTCGGACAAGAATGTTGCGGGAAGATAAGGTGCTAAATAAAGTTAAACAAAAACAACCCTGCTAATTGCAGTTCCATTCAAATGTCAGGCTGCACATATGGTTGGGGAACTGGGCAAGATCCTTCACTAGTGTAAACAGACAAGACTGTAGGCTCTTATAAAGTACTAATTTACACCCATGAAGGATCTGGCTCCTTCTTAGGAATACAAAACCAGAAGTGTTAAAAAGAGAATTTGCAAAACTTGTTTCTAAAAACCAACAATATACTAACCACGCTTTTTCCCCCTCCACCTGAGCAAGAACAACAAACTAGCTTAATAAAAAAAGCATTTCAAAGGAAACTTTTCCTGCATCTGGTCAAAATAGAGCCAGGTTTCTCTATTTTGAGAAATTGTTCTTTCTTGCAATAAGCCTGCAAGAAAAAATTACTAATGGAAGAAAGAATGTCATTGCTACCCTTGAGGACTCACTGTCTGAGGACTAGCCTGATGAAGTCTTGATGTTACAATTTAACAAATGTGTTTCTTTATGCAAGTGTTCCACTTTGTTTTAAAGACCACCATATTGTCTGGGTTATACAGGACCTTATCCTGGAGCCAACTGCAAAACATAATTTACAGGGTTCAGCAAAACAAGAGGCAGTATGTTCATATGTACATTATGATGTAGTTGTTGTTGTTCAAAAACTGTTTTCAAAATCTTTAAAAAATATCCTGGCATTATGTTGTTGTTTATCCATTGATTAACAAAACGGAGAATAGAAACCCCAATATATATGAACCTAAGAAAATGGAATTTCTGTATCATTTAGGCAATTTCCTTCCAAAACAAAGGTTAGAGAGGTATTATGTACTTAAATAGCTAAGCAGGGAAGCAAATAGTTAAGAACCGAATTTGATCCTCAGTGTTCAATGGGAAACTGTTCCAAGCAACCAAGATTTGTTTCAATAATTTTCTCACTGCAAAACAAGAAAAGTCTCAAATATATTCCATAGCCCAATATATTGAACTGTTTTGCAGGTCAGAAAAATTTTCATAAGGTTTTGGGTTGGACCGCTAATGTTGGCTAAATCTTTCAAAGAATCATCACAAATAAAAGAACTTTAAATATTTAAAATTAGTATTTAGGCAATATCTAAACATCTTTTCCCTGGAGTCAAGGAATTAATCAAAATCTACTTTTTCATTTTAATGTGTTACTGATGGATGATGTTATTTTATATAGTAAAAACCATTTTGTTAGATGATTCCCAGCTAGTTCATGTTACTGAATGCTAAAACATCTGTCTGGCATAGGTGAAGGCAAGAGCATACTTAAAGTGTCAAATAGATGACTGCTTAGTGATGAGAATCCAGGGAATGGTTATCTTTAATATATATTGAGTTACCGAAACTGTAATATAATTTGCAACATTTTCAGGATGAAAACTTTAACATGGTAATGGCAATTTCTGGTCTTCCCCTTCATAAGTAGCCAGGTCTTGATATTAATCATGTTCATTTTACAAAACAACAGAATTATTTAAGTCGAAGAAGAGAAAAAAATCCAGAGAGTACAGTGTATACATGGAAGAGCTAGAAATGGGAAGAGGAGGCAGATAAGTGTTAAAAATATGTTTATGGAGCTAGGTAGCTAGGCTTTGGTAGTTAGTGAAGAGAGTAGGAAAACATGTTGGATAAAGAGGACATAGGTTTTCAATGTTAAGGTGGAACTACTACACTGAATTGTTTCTTAAAACAATAATAGTCTACTTTGAGTATTTCCAAAACTGTAGCAAAATGAATAATAACCATGATATTTGTTATTTCACCGTTTGCAAGTACTGTTTTAAATCTTTAAGTCTTTAATAGGTGTTTGATTCTAGAAAGGAGACGTCATAAATCACTAAAGTGTGATGATAATGTACCAGTGAAGCTGATGGTAAAGCTCCCAATTCTGAGTAATTTAATTGGAGCAGGACTAGTAACGCATTTCTGAAAATCCCACCATTGGGCTATAGTAGATCAGAAGTGTTTGTACCAGCTTGCGGCTGTGTTTCTGTTATCCTGTACCAAATCACGACCAATATTTTGCACGCATTGTCAGATATGCTCATTACATGCTATATTTTCACTTTATGCCTGCCATAGTATCATGTAAGATCATACTGCTAAATCACTGCTGAACGTTTACAAGCTGGAATTGTTGCAGCCAGTTATAAAGAGACACTTTGATCTTTTATGTGATTACTTCCCTGTGGAAACTAAGACTCAAACAAACAGTAAGTATCTAAGTGTTCTCTGTCTTCTGAAAGCCTTTAACACTTACATTGCAATTACAGGTTGCACCAGTTCTCTGCTGGCATGAAAATCATCTTGTTTGCTGTTAGATTACTTTGGGGGATGGTTTTTGTTCATTTTGTTTGTTAAATTCCACTTTCCATTTCTGCCGAGCTATAGCAGGGGACATGTTAAAGAACTTTTTTCAAGGAGAGAAAAGAGAGAGTTGTTTTGCCTTAATTTTTTGATTATTTTTCTTGAATTAGAGTAAATATTTTGTTCCATTCCATTTCCTGAAGAATCCACAGTTTAATCAAGTCAGTAGAATGTTTTAAAAACACAGCCAATGATGAAGGTAAATGCGACTGAGTACTGAACTGAGAGTAAAGTCCTAGGATTGTTTATATACTTTCACATAGCAATAACTGTATGGCAATAATTTTCAAAATATTCTCTATCAATTAAAAAATTCTGTTCACAGAGGTGTGTCATTATCTTAAAAATATTCCTATTAAAAGCTGCAAAACAAGTAAATATCTAGACCTCAGACACAAAGAAAAGCTTGAAAACAGAACAATAACATGTTGAACAAATAAACCTCCACCTTATGATTCAAAGCAGAGACAAGGAAAAGGGAAAAAGATAAAAGAGTTTGCTTCATTTTTTAAATCCTGGAAAGACAATGGCTTAGCCATTTCAGTAGGGAGACAGGGAGATATATATACGTTTTCATTCATTCATCAAGTTGCAATTAAGAACAGTTTTCTGAGCACCTGTACATATTTTTCATTGGACACCTTGGTAATCTTGTTTAACATTCTTTTTAATTTGTCACAATCTACTAGTACACAACCGGTATGCTTTTATGTCAGCTTAACTTTAGGTTTTACATTTAAGCAAAATTTTTATTACAGGCTCTTGAATACATTCATGCTTCTTATGTACAAATCCACATTTTTCCTGATGACAGCCATTGCTGGTCAAACAATTTAGGTTGCACACCAGTAGAAACTCCAGATATGGAGAGTGTAAATAATTTGAAACTGCAGTATGCCCCAAAGGCCTGACCATTAAGATAAAATTCCTACAATGTGCAGTAATAACTTTGTCCTTCTCCACTAGTGCCTTGTGGTCATGTAGCTGTGCTGCTAGGAAGAATCCTCAGGTTAGTTCAGCTCACTTTTTCCTTCAAGGGAATTTTTTCCAGCTTCCTTGATCAGGAAGATCCACAGTTACTGTGTCATTAGTCTACCTGCAATTTAGGCAGCTATTAACCGTTGCTATCTAGGCTTTCTCTGAGTCAACCAAAGCAGTAGGACACCATCAAGAAGTACCAGGGTAAGAATATCTAGGGAAGGTAACGCCTTTGCCATTCATTCAAAAAGCACCAGAGTACAGTGCTGGTAATTAGGACAAGCGCTGCAAAGAAAGACATAGATGTTCATCCTTAAGAATTACAGAGTTTACAGCAGCCTAGTTGACAGGCAAAGTGCGTCCCAGACTATACAATCAATAGTTTCCTGAAAACTGAACAATATAGCCTTGTCTATTCTGAAATGCTGCCTTCAGTGGCAAATGAACTATCTACAGACAGAATAGGACTTGGAAAAACAAAAAGAAACCCATGTTCCTCCTCTTGAATTAAAAAAGCAGGAGCAACCTAGCAAGTTAGCAGTTGATCAGTCATAAGTCAGAGACCTCAATAATGAATGACTTCATAAAAGACACACTTTTAAAACATGTTTTTGCAGTCTGCTCTTCTGTCCATCTCTTTCAAGACAAATGGAGCAGACAGAAAACAGCAGGTAACTTCCTATTCAGAAAGCTTAAACTGGCTTTTAATTCTACCCCCCACCCCACCTTTGTTGTTGGGTCGTTTTTAACTGTGGATGCAATAAGTTTAGGAATAGGGTCAGCAGACAGAAGTAACCTTGCAGAAGATAGTAGCATGCACCAGATCTCTGGAGTTTGGAGGCTATCCAGTCCAGCAGCTGACAATCCTGATTAACATTATCTGTTTGAATGCTATTTTACTGCATGGTTACATCTACATTTATAATCTCTTTTTACATTGTTTTATAGGTTTTTAAAGCATATTGGTGCTGTTCTGAGAAAGAATGTTATTGTCTGCCAATGCTCAGGTTTTAAGTCCTAAAACAATGTTCCAAGAAAGGTTCTGAGCATTTATTTAGACTTACAGTACACAAACCATTTTTTTGTTTTGTTTTCATGTGTTCAAAGTTATGCATATATTTAAATGCTTAACTGCTCTGCAACTTATATTTGAACCTTGCGGGGGGGGGATAGGTATTTGGTATTTGTCCATAGGATTAGTCCTGCTATTTACAACAATATTTCTATTCTTTGTCTTCAACAAAAAAAAGCAAATAAAAGTAAAAACCCTTCCAAGTAAGACTTAACAAGCATATATCTGCAACAATACTTAGTACAATCTTATTTTTTTTGTTAATGAACATGAACATTCATTTATATAAAAGGCCAGTGCCAGCCAACTGGAACTTTGGTTTATGTCAATAAAGATCCAAATTTTTTCTACAACATTAGCCCATTCTATTTGCTGTTATTGCTGGTTGACCAAAAGCTTCTAGGTATGAGTGATTCTGATAGATTCAGATCCTAAATGTTTACTTGTTTAGGAGCAGGACTTCACGGCAGAGCCCCTGAAGGGCTCACTGGCAGTAAGAAGAAAATAGCAGATCTAAAAATGTAGCTGAACTTTGGTGCATCACATCTTGTAAACGTCCCTCTCAACACTTTTTTCCTGCTCCCAACCTCCTTGCACATCTTGAATAAAGTGTCAGTAGGAAAAATAAAAAACTAATACTTGTGAAAGCCTGATAAGAGAGGATACCTTTAGGAAATCTCAGTTATGATTTCTGACAGCCAGACACTTGTGCACACATGCATATGTATTCTCTCCAGTCTGTTTCAGCAGTTGCCCATGTTCTCCAGTCCTCCCCAGTTCTTTCATGTGGTTAATCATTCAGCAGCTTTCATAATTGAAAGAGGATTCCTCTGAGTATCACACCAAAAGAGAAAACTAAAGAGGCTGACAAAACGCTGCAACATTCATTTTCAGCATTATGGCAGATGTGGTATATTTTAATCTCAGAAGCATGTGAGACAAAAGGCATTTGATTACTCACATAACACCATACAGGATACAGTATGCATATTCTTACACATGCAAAGGTATCTGAGGGCAGAGTGACTAATGACATTCTTCAAATGAAGAGATCATTATATCATCTTCTTTCATCAAAAGAAAACTCTCCTCCTTGTATTAGTCACAAACCCTCTCTTAGACTAAAATCAGTATCAAATGACACTGCTGAATAAGCTCCAAATAAATTAACTGAACCTTTGAAATTCTAAAATCCCCCCAAATTTTTACTCCATAGGTACTTATGGAGGGGACTGTGCTTAACAAAAAGGTGTGCTGGTATTTCAGGAAGGGTTTCACTCTCAGCAGCTGAGAAAGAAATCACTAGTTATCACTAAATCTCTTCCTGGTCAAGGAACACTTCCGGCCTGTGACCGTGTTAATCTGTAACATATAATATCCTACTTCACACTTATGGAATGACATGGGATAGGTAGTCATTCTTCCTCAGCAGAGCCCACTTGGCAACCCACTTTTGATGTCAGGAGTCATCAATCTGCCAGTTAAGCGTAACTGTGGTTGAACGTGTGTTTTAATTGCAGGTAATTCACTAGAAAACTTCAGTGGGAGGTCATACACGTGCAAGGCAAGGAATATAATGCTAACTCTGTGGCAGAAGCAAAGATTTTTCAAACAATAATTCATCAAAGAGCTTCCTAATGCCCCAAACAAAAAAACAACAAAGAATAATAGAAAAGACACTAGCAGTGTTTCCTCCTCTGCCACTACACCTTTTCTTAGCAAGCAGCCTCTTAGTGCAAACAAAATAGAAACTATAAAACTCAGTGGATAGACCACAGGAGACCTGTGTAACAATCAGCTCTGCCAAACTGGAATTTCAGGTTGCTTTCATCTCACAAAGTAACAGTTTTCATTTTGCTAGTACCATTCTAACAGGTAAAGCTAAACAATACAATATAATTTAAGGTCTTGCAAAAATTCTTTTAACCTGTTCCATAATTGTGATTTAATGCCAAATTCTAGTCCCATCCCTGACTTTTGCTAATTGGGTTAATTGCAGTTCTTGTCTTTGTGTCCCCATCTTCAGTGTGTCAGAAGCACAGTCACTTATATTAGCAAGATTTCATGTTTTACAGTAGCTGTGCTAAAGCTTGCTGAATTTGTGCTCTGCAGAGCCCCAAAACTTTGTGTGTGAAGAATACCATGACTTCTACAGTATTGCGTAAGTTTAAAATGGAACATTAAAGCACTCTTGTCATCTTCCTGATTGATTGCTAATTACAAATCCAGTGATCCAAGTGGTAGCATAGCTACTTTCTAGAAAGCACTTGCATACATGGTGAGGCACTAACATTTGTTAGTTGAGCTGTTAAAATTTGACATAAGTTGAGGGCTCTGCTAAATACCATTCAGTGAGAAACTAAGTTTATTGATTTCAGACTGTCTGCACCACAACAAAATCCTATTCTTCTCAGAAACTCTGAAAGAGAATAACTGTATTTGCTTTATACTCCTCAATAGTAACACATAACCTTACCACTCAATTACAAGTCTCTTGAAAGTGGCTGTGCTAACCTCACTAATTCAGTGAGGAAGAAACAACCCTCCAAACTCACATCCTACCAAGAGAAAATAAGTTGCTTTTTCTTGACAAGATCTATGAGATAATTAGTTAATTCTTATTTCCTATTGTTTCAGAGCTCATTATAAACAAATGACAATTCGTTTGACCTGCAAAGCCTTTTTTGTTTTTCTTTAAAGACACCTAATACTTCAAAATAGCCTTTGCAAATGTTCTTGAATATTCTATTCCTGGAGGTCCCTCTAGTGGCGAAAGTATCAAGTTTATCTGGTCTGGCTTAGGCTACAGGTGCTTTGTCTCTTTTTTTGTAGATATTTCTCATAATAGACATAAATACTTTCTTAACATTGCTAATTCCTCCTAAATAAACTGAAAGTGAAAGAAAAAGATATGTCACATTAAAAAAAAGGAAAAATAATTGGCACTTTAAGAATAGGGAATCTATTTCATACAGTTAGAAAATTATGTGTTACTGCTTGCAAGCCTGCTCAACTTTGCCATTCAACCACAGTCACAGTTGTGTTTGTTTTTTTCTTTTACAGGTATATTTTAAGACAAGGAGACATAATACCTTATTATCAGAATGTCCTCTGACACAGTAAGTCTTATACTTAAGAAGTCTGTCTTGTTCAGGTGTGACAATTAAATAATCTGATGAGTAAACCTCTTTTTAGGGTACATATCTTTTTAAAGAGAAGTTGAGATACTCTCTGAGGAGTAAGCTTGCATTTAAAATTCAGAGTTTTTTATAACCCAACAACTGTGGTTCTAAATTATAGGCTATGGAAAGACAAAGTTTGTAGACAACAGTCGTTTGTTGCTACTTATTTAAACTGTAGATACCTATGTGACTAACAGGCAAATTTCCGTGTGAGCTCTAGGCTAGAATATATCATGCTAGTTAAAATGCTTAGACAGATGACTAGAAGTGTAGACATACTAAAAGTAACAGTTGTACAGAGATGACATCTTAAGCAACGCTGCTTCTCATTTCTCTCCCAATTTCTCTCATTCTGCTCTAATAAGAGTGAGGACTGTTTATCTCAAAAACCCAGAAGCATCAACAAACACTGAAAACTTAGTATCACCTGCTTGCTGTTATTTTCTCTCCACCCCTGGTACAGGAACACTGTCCCTGAAAGGTACTTCCCTAGACCTCCCCTTCACTGCTCAGAGAAGTCTCTAGCTCCTTTTTCTTTTTTCCTCTTTCACCCAAGGAGCTCTGCTTACTGTTCTGTTGTCCCTACTTTCGGCTGCACCCATTTAATATTAATTGGCCACAGACATGTATGCCTGTTTCTAGTGCAGAGCTAGCTGGTCACAGCCTAACTGGTCCTGAGTGGGACAAGCTGCCTTATTACAAACACATAAATAGCAACAACAGAATTGTTCATTGAAGTGTTACATTTTAAGCTAGGGAAGAAATAGGACAAAGTGGCTTATAGAAATTATCTTATTTTTGAATACAGGAGACCTGATACTCTAAAGGGAGGGTGATTCAGTGACTTCTTTTGATGTAACAAAACGCAAAATACAACTCATTTACTTATCTGCTACAAACTGAATCATAATATGGTAATTTGATGCAGCTGGGGATCTGTCCCTAACATCTTTTCAGTACTGATTTACATGGTCTTTGCAGGGTCTTTTCAATATAGAGGGGCCTCCTGTCCGGTTTTTACATGGTGTTGTAGATTATGCTTAACAGCAGATGAATCTCTTTACACTACTTGTAAAACTAGAGTCTCTCCTGCACTAGTAGTTTAGGACTCCCAAAATGCTGGTGATGGAGTAGAGAACATGAGAGTATTTTCTAAGAAAAAGGCTGATGGCTTAGCCCGTCTTTCCCATTGAAAACATGTCTGTGATTTGACTTCTGTTAATAATCTACACAAATACTTGAAAGAGAATAGCATAATATTTTACATTTACCATTATAAACAATGATACATGAAAATTAAACCCTAATAAATGTAGTAGTTTGATGGGTAGCTGCCAATGCAAAAGGAAAAAAAGAAAACAAAGAAAAATAGTCTGGACTTTAACTTGATACATTACCCAGATTTGCATAATAAATAGTAAGAAGTTATCAAAAAGAGCACCAAATCCCTGTAAGTATATTGAATTTAAGAAGGTATTTTCAGTCCTCTATCAAAGAGGAAAGTTCAAGTCTCTAACATCGGACTTGAATGACCGGAGTTCAGCTCCCAATTGTCCCACAGACTTCCTGTGTGACCTCTGGTGTGTCATTGTTCTTATTTGCGCCTCAGGTTCTTAATTTGTAAATGGGATAATAGCACTGTCCTCTTTTGTAGCTGTGATGATAAATGCAGTTGCATGTTAAGCACTCAGATTTGCTGGGGAAGAGGAGAAACAGGATTAGTCAGTATAAAGGTAGGGATGCTTTGGAACACCATACAAAGTTCTGGTGTGCAGACAGAACTAATAAACATTGGGATTTAAAAGCAAGACATTGTGTTTTGAATGGAGACACAAACTTGAATGAATGCTTTAACTGCTGCTGATACTATACAGAGATTCTTCCTCTTCCTTGCATTTGCCATTGCTGTGAAACTTCACCATGTGAACAAACACAGAAATGGACATAACCTGGCTTATCAGCCACATAGTAACAGACATAGTTGTCACCAATAATGCTGATCATTTAAGTTATGGGCCAACCATTGTACAAAGAAAAAACAAACACAGCCCATCACCACATCAATGGCTGGGGTTAATAATTGAAGGAGGAGAAATGGGAATCTCTTGAAGATGCAGCAACTCAGATGTTATGCTAGAAGACACAGTTCAACTCAATGAACAGTCAAATGAAATTTTCACCTTATAAGACAAAGGAATTAAGTAATAAGTCATTGCATGTACACTGGCAGTGTGAGCAAGACAGTAGGAAGAGCTGAATAAACAAGTGTCATGAATCTGCACTACAGCAGGTGCATTCGACAGCTTACAAAACTTTTAATCTCAAACATCTGTAAGATAGTAATCAATTATGAATCTTCATACTCAAGCATTATTTCCCTCTTAGCAGGTTGATATGAAGGCTGGAAAGCTACCAGGAAGGGAGACAGATACACCGCTGTGATGACTGGTCTGAGTGGCCAGCAAGCCTTATTAGAACTCTCCAGAAAAGATAATGAAACTGTCTAGGAAATGGGCTAATAATAAACACATCTGCTTTGAGCAGAAAGGAGAAAATGAAAAAAAAATTTTACCTGACAGCAACCGCAGTTTAAATAGTACTTAGAAAAATAAAAACATACAAAATTTCAATAAAGATGACACAGAAGAATAGTCTAGGAGGGATTGAGATGGTCTTACTCAGGGTCTGGTACATGAAGAGTTTAGCCTCAGACCCAGTATTGCTCCTTAGCTGTAGATTAACCTAAGCAAAACACTCAGTTCTGCATTAGAGAAGAACTTCTGCTTGGGCTATGACTTTCACAGTCTCAGCACCTAGTGCTTTCTGACAAAAACATTAGTCAAATCTGGACAAAACTAGCCACTGCCTTCAACATCATACGTTACAATCCAGTCCAGCTTTCAGAGAACATTTCTTAATTAAGGACCTGCTTAATTTCAGGTTTTTATACTTCAAGTGGCTGTAACTGTTGTAACAAAGATCAAAGATAACAGACTTTTTATGACTGTGATGTAATGGAATTTAACACAATTCTATTTCTAGAAATATAAGCATTAACAGAAACACGGTTACTTAAAAATAGTGACATATGGACATATAAAGGAAATTTTAAAGCAATCCAGAATAATTACACAGGTCATCGTGAAAGAAACAAAATCCGCTGTTCTCTTGAACAGTTAGAATTTGGATATCTGACTGGTTTATGTCACTTTATTTTCTAATCAAAGGGTTGTGTCAGAGATACATGTTCTAAAAGTTTTAGAAACAAAGCACAAAGGAATCCAGACTTGCAGAAGAAAGGCAAATATAAAGCCTATGAAAATAGCAAATTCTGTATTGAGGACAGAATATTCATGGCATACATGAAATTGTGCCAAAAAAAACCAAAGCCCCAGTACAAACATATAGGAATCATACCACTTATTCTGATAGTGAAGGACAAAAACATTTGAAGAAACACATTACTATGATCATGCAAAAGTTGAAAAGCTTGGGCATATCATTGGCTGCTTCAAAGTAGCTTTGATTCACAGCAGCCAACTGAACTGCGATAATTTATACCAAATGAGGTCTGTTATGTATCAAGAAAGCCCCACAGGCAAGTTACCTAAGGAAGTATGGTGATGCAACATTCGCACTCTAAATACAGAATAAATCCCTTAAATGAATTAACTTTTAGGGCTGACATGCTGTGCACCAAAATTTGAAGTTATCTGTGGAGATAAGTGGACAGTTTGTTTGGAAACCTAATCATTAAGAGAGCACTTAGAATACATGCATGTGCTCTGGGAAATTTGTTAAAGATTTTTGTAGCTGGGGAAAGCATGTAACTCTTCTCAAAGGGAATGAAGGATTAGTTACTGATGCAGTTACTCAACATCCAAGTTATTTTAATAATTTGAAAAGGTAATTTAGAAACTACATTCACAGCTAAAGTCCATTCCTGCTGGTTGACTCTTTCTGATAACTCTATGCTTCACTACTGCTGCAGAGAAATGCTTATTATTTGCATCTCCATCTGTTTCACAGGGCTTATTTTCATCCCAGAGAAGAGCTATCGATACCATTATACACTAGCAATGTTTACTTTTATTGTCATAGGGACTGGCGTGCCAAGTAATCTGGTAACATCTTCCTCTTCCCAAACAGGAAAAGGGAGCAGCAGCAAATAGCACTGGTAACAACAGCCACCTCAATGCAACTTCAGCCCTGCAGATGCCTGTTGCAAAGGACAGCCAGCAGGTAGGATCACCAACTATACTACGTATATTAAGAGATGATTGTGATTCAACCAAGAAGAGATCACTACTTACTCCTCGTTTTATTTCCCCTTCATCATCTGTGAATAATCAGCAGCAATATAAAACAGTCATTGCTATTCTTTCTTCCTTTTTAATAATTAAGTATATGTAAAACTTCCAGATTTTCTGTATCAGGAATTTCACAAGCTCTTTGTTGCTGTCCTTTGTCTATGTTCTAGATTGCTTTCTGTGGTGTTTCTTCTGTTCAGTACTTTGGCTTTCTTACATTAACAGTAGCTAACTTACTGTATTTGTCCCATTCTGCAATTAGACGTCAGCAATGTTCCACTATTTTGCTCTCCACTGTTTAGACAACCTTTTAGCTTGCACTAGGAATAATCCTTTGAAACTTCATAGACTCCTGTATCTAGCTGATCCTTGGCTACTGTTTTGGCCTGATATTAGCAGACTGCAGAACTATTACAGTCAGGCAGTTGCCTACTATACAGCTCTTTCTGAGACAGCAAAGTACAGAGGTGGACCCATGACTTATACTGTCCTGCACTGTAGGTTTCTACTCCAAGGGATTCTTCTACCAGTCCCATGAGTTAAGGACATGAGCATGCACTAACACACCTGTACACTGTGCTAGTCCATTTTCCTCTTGCATGTGTTCACTGTTGTCTCATCCTCAGCCCTTGAAGACCATTCCCAACAGTATCTTGGGGCACAGATGATGTCTTCAGCTCTATGTCTATTTTAATATTTGCTTTTCTAAACTTTTCATGTAATTTTTTATTTTACGAGATCGCATTCAGAACAACAGATTATCTGAATGTTAGGTCACAGAGTTAAGGTAGAAAAAAACCTCTTTATTTGAAGGTTTCTGATAAAAGGCAGTCAGCAGCCTGGAAAGACTCTACATTTAGACGGGATCACAGGGAACATAGCCAGAAATTCTGACAAGCCAGAATTTGGCTAATTTGATTCTTCATTAACTTTTCATCTTCATCTGGGAAAGCATCTTTTCCTAGTGAATTAAAAAAAGTAAAATCAATAAATAATAAAGGTGAAAGTCATCCTTGTCTTTGGTAAATTCTTTGAACTTTATATAATTCTTTTTATTCTAACGGATAGCTCAAGGGAACTGCTCATGTAAATAAAATTAGGTACATGCATTCTCAAAGCCCCAGGTCTATTATCTTCAAAACAGGCTTTTTAAGACCTTCATAGAAGTAAACTGAAGGTCTGCTAATCATTATCACCCCAGATGAGTATATAGCCTGCTTCAGTTTTATATTTAATATTATTCAGCATTTTACGCTACCCATGTTTTTATTTCATCAATATTATAATCATAGCCAATGTGGAATAGACACAGCATACTGACAGTAATAGTGGAAGTTATGCATTTCCATAGCTACATTTTAACTTTGCACTTCTGTAGCCAATAATTCTATAGAGTTCTAGTTTTTAGCTGTTTTCATGGGACTTGTGGCAGGTGAGAAAGTGGCTTTTTAATCTTTTCTAGACTTGCATTGTGTAAGTTACATGTTCATCTACATGTGTTTTATTCTTTTTTTAAACAAATGTAAATAGCACTGTTATATCCTCAATGCCTAGCTCCACACTCTCATAATTGTAAAAGCTTTACCCCAGCTACGTTATGATTCAATGTTATAACAGAAATATGAATAGGAATTCTGTTAAATGTCACACATAAGCATCTCTGACAACATAGTAATTACTGAAGTGCTATTCTCTGCTCTTGCCTCCTGCATAGTGCTACACCATGATGTAACCTATGAGGAGATGGCTCATGAATCTAGCATCAACTGTTAAACTTTTTAACTTCCTGGAACAAAAAGCTTACTTGTCAGGGTAGCTGATTCAAGCTTCTATTTGTTCATCTGAGAAAATCCGTGACAGCACCATGAAGTGTAAGCATATTTCTAGTTTTATTTAACTACTAAGGGCATCTTGATTGTATGGGTTACTTGGAGTAATTGGGACTTTTTAAAATCTCTTTTTGTGACAGATAAAAATTCATCACCTCTTTCATATGTTAAGTATTCAATTTTCTAGAGAAGAGCCTTGTCTGTGTTGCAAGTATAACAGTAAGGCATCTCATTAAAGTTGTGGTATATTAGAGCACTACAAAACTTTTCCCTGCATAGCATCATGTATTCGAGACCTTGCACTTTCTTTACTGAAACTGTGCATCTATCCACCTCCCTGTAGAGTTCCATCTATAGAAACTGGATTGATATAGTGGGGTTTTGTTTGGGTTTTTTCTCTCATCACAGCACCTTGGATCTACAGGTATTAAACCCCCTCCAAAACCCCAAACCACCCAACATTGTATTACACATTGTAGAAATGAAGGGGGGGAAGCATCCCTTGCAATAGCAAGTTTGCTCTGTAATTGCTCTTTTCAGGACCAAATTATGCTGGGTGAGGCAGAAGCCAGTTTAACACAACTCAGAAAGTTCAATTGTTGAAGAGGAAGAGGTATTTCTAGAGTAGTCAGGAGGCATATAAGGCTTAATGGTTTTGTTGGCTGGTTTGACTGTAAACTTAAAGAAGCCGTGATGAAATACAAACAACAACAACAACAAAATCACTAAGAGAGGAAATCTTTTGTTGCATATAGCTTCCTTACAGCCATCTGAGAAGCGTAAAATTAATCTATGATTTACAAATCAGTTTCATCAGTTATGGAGCAAATCTTTAGAGATGACAGGGAATGATTATAAATATTCTTGTTTATTCCTGCACCTTCAAGGTTCATCTCAATAAAAAGCAGAGGTTGCAAGCAGGAAAAAAACTGACCAGGGTAATACTTGAATGTGTATAAACATCAAGTGAAGGAAAGCATTTGTTATTCTATTTCTCTCCTACAGCATGTTAACTTCTGTCAAGCACAGAATTAATCATGTTTGAAGATTTACCTCCTGCTTATAACTAGTTATTGCCATGAGTACACCTGCCAGCAGAACTGTTAAAGATATAGGGAAAGCATGTGTCTATGGGGAAGCAACAGAGGCTTTTAGCACACAGTGAATTTGACAGACTTGGAATCCCTGTGCCAGCACATGCCTCTTGTCTATCTGCAGGCAGACATGTTCTTGAGTTTCCCAAACATATAAGAATAAGTGAGGTCCCTTTCTCCTATACACTGAAGCGGTTCTTAACAACCTCAGGTCAACCATTTTCATCTATATGCCACGTTCAGACACTTTCTTCTGTGCCTTGCAGTTTTATAGTCTCCTCATTCATTTGGATCTGATCTGAACCTATCTGATAAGTAACCTGAGGAAGACCGCCAAAGAGCAAATTGACTATGATTTGCTGCAACTGTGAGTTAAAAATCAATACTATCCAGAGGAAAAAAGAAAGGGTAGGCTTCCTTGTAGTGGGCAATAGGCATATATTTAAAAATCTAGGGTTGTCAGGGCTTGCAATATGCAAGAGATACAAATTTCTGAAAAAAAGATTTAAAAAATACATCATAGTGCATTTAGTAGGTCTGATTTCTAAGTGTGCAACACAGTCCAGTGAACTTGGGTGCTTAAGCCCAAGACTTGCTGAAATTCACAATCACATCCAAATGCAACTTCAGTTCTGTAGTTAACGGAAAAGACAGAGAAAGATTCATGTCTTATCAAGGGAAAAAAAACTTAGAACAGTTGATGAACAATTTTGCAATTACCATTTCTGTACAATGCACTAAGTGCAAAATTGTGTCTGCAGTTTTGTTGTACTTAAGAAACAAAACAGACTAAATTATTGTCCTAAGGTTTGGAATTCTCAAAGTACACCTTGTATATGGTTTATGCAAAAGAGATTCTTGGTTTTGAATATACTTCCCCTTCGAGCTCACAAAATTTGCCTAAAGCACGGAACAAGCTCTTATAAATAGGAGGTGATGAAAGCAGTCCCACAAGGAAACACAGTGAAGGGGTTTTTTCCCTGTAAAAATTGCTCTTGTCTATAAAAGAATGCATGGCTACAGGCATGAAATTGAACAAAAAAAAACCCAAAACCAAAAAAAACCTGTACACATGACAAACTTGAAAAGAGGTAAAGATTATTTTAGCATAGCTTGTAAAGGGGAGTTTGTAAATATTTGTACTTAGCTTAATGCTAAGGGCTAACTTTGTGAAGTCAGCTGTTGGCATCAAGAAAAACATTTGTGAATTTTTGCAGATTCTACAAGTATGATATATATAGATCTTAACAAATGAAAAATACTAGTTGACCTGGGCAAAATGACACTAGATTATTTCAAGCCTTTCCAGTTCCCACATGGTGGTCCTTTTTATTTTCTAATACTTCTGCTTTCAGTAGTATTCATCATGTTCTTTGCTTTCAGTAGTACTCATTTGCCAGCATCCATGTACAATCCAGCTTCAACTAAAATTTTCAGGTATGGTTTTGTCTGCCTCATCTGAACATTGCCCTTCCTGAAGCACTTGTTCTGAATTGGAACTATTCCCACGTTCTTGTATTTTCTTTCAGTATTAACTATGGCTGTGGTTTTGCAATACATTATTTTCAGGAGTTTGCGTGTCATGCTGTATACCACATTAGTGAACTGATTTTGCTGAAAAATGACCTGGCAAAAATGAGTTCTTTTTAAATGCACTCAATCTGATTCACTGTGAGGCCACACAAAGAGTTGTGTTGGCACAGCTTCAAAGTGGCATGCCATGCTGTGGGAACAGAGCAGTGAAGGTCCAGGAGTATTTGAAGCTAGTGTCAGCCTCCCCCCACACACCATGTACAATATGCTATGTAAGTACAGCCAATTTCTTTATTTTAATCAAGCAGTGTTGCTCTGTGTTTTCTCTCATCTGTTCCACCTGCTCCTTCCATTGTTTACTTCCCTGATGTCTGCATTTCCCTTTTATCACCTCTCCACCCCCTCTGGTTTTCTCCCCAGAACAAATCCACTTCTATGAAATTCACTGGCTGACATCCGTATGCAAATTTCTGCAAACTCAGTAGAAGTACATTATTCAAATAGCCTCTGCTGCTCTTTACTGTGTTAAGCAGATGAAGACAGAAACAAAAAAGACAAAGTACCTATATTTGCATTAGCATTTTGCACATTCATTTGTTAAAAGATTGGTGCTAACCCTATCCAAACCAAAGCGTAATCCACTGTCCTAGAAACTAGTGGGAAGACTCCTGTGAATACCTGATTTGCTCTGCATCCTTGTGTCCTGACTCCAGAGGCATACCCTGGAAACGTTAAAACAAAGCCTACACTGGTTCAGTAACAAGGCTGTCTTCCCACACATCTTTTTATAGCTTGCTGTTGTTGTGGGGTTTTTAAAATAATTTTTTCCTCCTCTGACATTTTGTTCTGATTATTGACTATGCACAGATACAGTAAGGAAGAATTACTTGAAAAAAACATTCTATAACATCTGCTGTTCTAGAAAGGAAACTGACAACGCTGGTGTTTTTGAAAGCTTTGAGTGGGGCCAATTCACATACCTGGAAAAGTAACCCAAACTTCTATTCTACTAGGCCACTCCTATGCTTCACTTCTTCACGTGATTTTGCTTCAAGTTCCTTGTTTCTATTAATGTTTGCCCCTATCTGGGTCTGTGTCTGCAAACTCATAAAATCTCTGGTTAGCAAATGCATTCCCAAGGTTGCTGTCAACCTCAACTAGTCTCTCTCTCTCTCTGTCCTAGTCAAAGTATGGAGAAACCTTCCCATAGGTTATTTGCTGTGTACTTGTTGCATCCCTCCAGCTCTCATCTCTGGCAGTTAATAACTTTTCTTAGCCGTCCTGCCTGAACACAAGAGAAGTGTACTGTACTACAGTTCAAGCTGCACTTGTCGTGACGGTCAAATTTCTTTTGTCCCCTTTTTCTATTTGTGCAATTCTCAAAGATTTATTTGCTACAGCATGACAAAGCCCTATGCAGGACAGCTGGTCATAATTTCTCCTGGTGTATTTCACCACCCCTAGGTCTTTATGCTTTATTTAGCAATTCCTTGGCAATCATGGCAGATGATTCTGCTTTGTCATTAGGCTGTGATGCAGAAACATTTCATGCATCATTACCAGAATTCGAATGTGCTAATTCCTGACAAACATTTTCCAAAGCTGCAACATAAATATAAGCAAGATAACGTGTATAATTGCACATAGATGTATATACATCAGTCTCTCACACAGATACATATGCATTTATTTTCCCTAACAAATACTTGGTTTTTTCTCACATCATATATTTATATTCCCACAGCAGGTTTAGATATTTTTCCCTTCCTAGATTCTAGTTAATGCCTTTTCATACCTCCCCTTCTCCGTTGCATTTACCCTTGGTTAAAATACTGGGTTTGTTTCTTCACACTTAAACATACACACCAGTTAGAGTCCATCCAATTAATCTTTGGAACACATGCTGAAACTGAATATGAATTTTACAGTCTTTACTCTGCCCTTCACTTCTCTGGTTTTCTTTATTCTGATCCCCTACATCTGCTTTGTTCTTCATATTTACTATGTTTTAATTCAAAACAGGAATGAAAATGTGGCTACTACTGAAAGCAAGTAATTCCATTACATTATTGCTGGCACTGGCCCAGTAAACTCACTGATGCAATTTTCCTTGAGTGAGTACTTGCACTAAAGTCAGTAGGAACATTTCCATTGGTAAAGTTACATAAGCATATGTGTATCTTGAGGATCTGAGCTGCAGATGCATTTCCAGTTCTTAGGGTTGCAATAACATGCAGGTTAAGGTCAAGTTCTTTGGGTCACGATATACAGAGTCCATCACAATTGAGGACTGTAGCCTGGCTGCTTTACTTGCTCCTTAACCAGTGGTATAAGGGTTTCATTCTTTCCAAGAAAGTATTCCTCCAAGTGTGGTTACTATTGTATCCCCGGGCAGCCTTGTTACCATTCTTTCTTTGAGCCTGTTGCTGTTCTAGCCACAAATATAAAGAACACATCTTTTCTATCCTCCTTTTGCACTGGTAGGCTGTTACATTCTTCCTTTTCCCTTCCTGCAGTCTTATCTGCTTTTGCTTACACAATTCTAATTTGCTCAAGCTTTCTTTCTCTTTTAGTGCAAGATCTCTGTCCTTCTTGTTTCTACTGCTCAAAGCTTCTCCAGCCAGTCTGTAATTCCCTTGAAACCTGGCACCCAAACCCAAACAGAATATTGCAGCTAAAGCTCTTCTGATGAACAGCTGAGTGACTTCACACAGGCTATCCGGTTTATACTGTCCTATATGGCATTTCTCTCTTGCAAGAACAGCATAGCATTGCTCACTTACGTTTGCCCTGTTTGTAACCCTTAGACCCTTTCCAACAGAACTGCAATTCAGCCAATGGTATCCTATTACGTGTGTTGGAAGCTGATTGTTCCTGCTCAAGCAAAGTTCATTGTCTTCACTACAGTTTCCCCCTTACTATTCACTTGCACCATTACTGTGAGCCCTCTCTTTTTCTGACCAATAGTTAAGGCTCACTTTTCGTTAGGATTGCTAGCTCACCCTGCACTAGTAAGGGCATAGTAATTGCTGCAGTTTTCTTTTGCTCCACATGAAAGCTTCCTTTGAAGTTTATAAACCAATGGATTTGCTCCATCTGCCGCTGAAGCTAAGGGGGAGCTTTGTGACCAATTTAACATCAACAATACTGGGCCTACTCTATTACTATATTTAATCATTTCACCTACATATTCAAACGTACTCCTTCAGTGGGTGGAAGAATTTGATAGTGATTAAAAGCCAGGGTGTGTCCCACCCTGCTGATCAGTGTGCTAGTATGAAGGAGAATTCTTACTGCTGCTAAGTCCTGAGAGGTAATGACTACCATACGCCTACTCTCTTAGTCAAACCATTACCCCTGAAGACAACAATTGAGGTCAAGCCATCCCTTGACTGGGCCCATTTTCACAAGATATCTTTGAAAGGCTCAAATTTGACCTCTCTTCCTTCCATGCATACAGCCGAACCCTGGTTAAAGTCTAAAGGAAGGATGAAACAGACCCATATTCTTGTCACCCATCTGGAGGTGAACCATCTGTCATTTGTTACCACACAAGGAAGAAGAGCTGCACATCCACAGCGGGCTAAGTGACAGTGACAATAGCTAGAAAGAACCCATGGAAAGCTGGGGGAAACAGCAAGAGAAGTTGTGGGGGAAAAAGAGGCTGAGGAGAGAAGGCATGGCAGAGGAGGGGTGAAGAAGCAGAGACAGAAGGGAGAACAGTACAGAAAGGGATGTACGTAGGTGTCAAAATGTTTCTCTGTGGCTCTGATCTCATCACTTTTTCTGGATAAATCCTTCAGGAAAGAATCTCTGCAGGCATCCCCCTTGTAGAGCTTCCCTACAGCCATCACAACTGTCCCCCTGAAGTTACACCTCCTTGCTAATTTGCTACATCCTAGCAATCTAGAATGCCCAAATGAGAAGTAAGGACGACCCAAAATGAAGGACTAAACAGTATTAGGACCTGAAAACTCCAGCAGCACAAGCACTGGCTGTACAATGGTAAAATTCTAACAGCTTCCATTTATGAGGTTAAAGAAATAATGATTCATTAGACTGGCTGACACCTGGAATGATTTAATCAGGCCATCCCTAATGTAAATGACATTGACTCACATTTCCAGATGTAGGTGGAACTGGCAATTTTCTTTTCCTCATAATTGTCTTAACTTGCTTTGCTAGTTAGAAATAGTTTTCTAGGTTATATTTCAAATCTGGTAATCGTTAAAGGTACATTCTTTCCATAGATGTTTGTATTTATAGTCAATGGGAACATCTAGGACAGAATTTGGCCTACAAACTCAAACATGTAGCAGCAGCCTAGATAGAAAAATCTGTACTTAAGTCTGAACCAGAACTAAAGATTGCTTGATATATACATATGTACACAAAATATAAAATATGAACGCACACATTGGGGCAGGCAAGATTTCTGTGGCTTGCCCACCCACCCCTTAAGTATTTCTGATTGCTTGCCTTTAAGCAATCTTTTCATCAAATTTAATACAATGGCATTCTCAGAGATAATGGAGGGGGTAAAACTTTAAGTATTAGGATAAAAGTGGGAATCTTCTAAAAAGTTTAACAGAAAATAGTATATGGAAAGGGAGAAAATTAAGAAGTACTGGTCATCTGCCACTGGTTTTTCATCCAGTTGTGTTTATAGCCTTTATCTCTTCTTTGCTTTCCTCCCTACCTTTCCTCTCATCCAAAAAGTGCTTAGACCATGCTCCTCTTTCTGGCTATCAGCCTATTCTTTTGCAAGGCATGGACCTATTCCAGACCCTTGCAATTAAACAATACTCTGTGATGTTATAGTGATGCAAGCTGACCATAGTTAAGCTGACAGCAGTGGAATGTCATGACTTCGACCACAAAGATTTGACCCAATTACTGTGACCTGACACACTTGCAATCTAGTACAGCCTGAAGTCTCAAAGCAATAGCCCCTGAAACCACTAGAGACTTACATGAAAGCTGGAACCAAGCAGAACAAGGCTGAATTAAACCCAGGAGAAAGGCACTCAAAAAACTGTAATTATATTACATAGAGTGTTAATACATGCTTACTTTGCTTGTTAGAGGACACTGGATGAAATGTCCACATGCTTTTTAAGAACAGAAGCCTTAACAATCCAGGAGGAAAAGACAGAGCTGACTATATCCTCTTTTGAATATATATTCAAATATTAGAGATATAATGCTGTCTGTATGCTGACTGATCAGTATGTAGTGAAGCTCCACTGCAGTGCAAAGCAGTGGTAAGGCGACGTGCAGTACTTGAAGAGATCCATGCAGTGTTCTGTGCTTCTGCCCATAACAGCAAGGGGTTACACTGCAGTAGCTGAGACAGCTATAGAGGAAGGTAAGGAAATATTTAATGTGGTCAGCCTTTGTGCTTAAGAACCACATCTGAAAATCTTATGGAGCAGGGTTTTTTCTGGTGATTTTGCAACATTCATAATATAAAGGAACTCCTGGTTTTGTTTTTTCCCTCTTGTATAGTATCTATAGGGCAGCCTTTAAAATCTTCTTCCCCACACCTTTAAATACCAAAGCAACATTTCCTTGCTCCGTTAGCACCATTGGGTGGAACATTGCACTGATATGGAACATTTGCACCTGTACATTACTGCAATCATACTGAAAGTCACAGTATTTATTCCTTGGAAGTCAAACAACAGGTAGAAGATAAATCAAGAAAAACTGTCAAAGTGTCAAATCTCACTAAACCCAAAACCAAACCAAACCAAACCAAAAACCCAGCAAACGAAACCAAAAAGCAGCAAGCTACTTGGCATTGCTCATTGGCTTTGCCTGTAAAAGCTCTTGAAAGCTGCATGCAGAAACTTAGGAAATACCACTCTGTAACAGTCCAGGATCTCATCTAGTGTAGTTTCTCGGCTCCATATAGGGCTACATTATATTCTTGCATTGATACTATTCAGAATCCTGCATAATTTTTGGACTTGTTTTGCCATTCTGTCACTACCACTTTTCTGCTCTTGACACTGGAAGTCTTCCTGGCTTGGAATATGAACACAAGAACAGCTGTAGAAGATCATAACAAATTCCATTTAGCTCTGTATGCCATTACAGACAGCAGCCTGCAGGAATGCTGAAGAAGTGGTGTAAGAACAGGATGGAAAGATGGAGTAATATTTCCCCCAAACAAGCTCTCAGTGTCTAATGTCATGGTTCAGAGACTGTTTGATTAAAAAAAAAAAAAAAAGGAAAAAAGTTGTGCCCTGTGCAGTGCCAGTTACCAGCTGCCTTCCTCACTTTCCAGTCTTATAAAAGCTTGTGAACAAAGCTTCTGTTTCTGCATCTTATCTATTTTTGTCTCCTTCACTATTGTTCACTACCATTGAAAACCAGAATTCCTAAACTGAAAATCAAGTAACGTGCTATTTCTGGAAAAAAATAATTATCCAAATGCAAGAATATTCCTTATAAATCTCAGCAGCTCAATGTCTTTATTCCAAAAGAGAAGTCATGGATAACCACATGATCAAATTTTGCAAGCTAGGATCTAGAACTAGACAAAATTAACCACTTGGGGCCTATCTATGGAGGCCAAATTAACCATCAGATTACTCTCTAAATTGCTGTCTATTCCAAGTTCATTGCTTGTGTGTAGATATAAATAAGTGTACTATCTAGGACAGTGATGAATGGTGACTAAATGTACCCTGGAAATTCAGTCCTGAATACCTTTTTTTAATCAAATCCTTTGTTCTGTCAGCAAGTTCCAGGAAGTGATTTCTGTGCTTTAGAATAGTCAAAATGTGTTGTTATGACTCTGTATTAACTATTTTTTTCCCAGAATACTGTCTTTATGCTCTTAGGAGATAAAGCTACATCTTCAGTGGAAAAGTGGACTCAAACAAAAAGGTGGGCTTTGCTGTGACTACCATTATTGATAATCCAAAGGAAGTTCTTTTATGTAAGACTTTTAACGAGAATTGTCTGATATCCTAGTGTTCAGAATAAACAATTCTCTCCAGAAGTGACTAGCATGCAGGCAGGGAGAAGAATGAGAACTGCATCTTTAAAGCAGTGATCTCTGATAGAAGTTTAGGGGGTAGATACAGAGGTGTAGAATAGCTGTTGGGGAAACAAATCATGAGAGAGTCCATAACCACTTTTCAGACCCAGATAAGAGAAAAGGCAACTCCAAACAACGTTTCCACAGAAAACAGAAGAAAATACAGATGCAGTGGTGGTGAAGCAGCCATGATACAGGCTCCCAAGAAACATCCCAGCCCAAGGGAACAGCTGGAGGGCTTGCTCCCTCTACTGGAGCATCCTAATAGACACACAAGAGTCTTGCTACTTTGACCCACTTTTAAGTCCACAGCAAATCTCTTGGACTAGGAAATAAAGGTTAATGCAGGGTTAATTACCATTGCTGGCTTACTATCACAATGATTTTTTTAAAGGACTGACTGTGTACTTGAATATGCAGATGAAGGCAGAGGGGAAAGAGTGATTTCATTGCTTTTGTTTTGAAAAGAAACAAAATAAAGCATATAAGTTGAAATCTGTATTTTTCAAATCATAGTTACATCGGTTCAGTCAAACTGGAATGTAGGAAAAGCAAGTAGACCTTTTCAGTGTCTCATGTAATGCAGAAGAACAACTCTTGTTGTATGACCTTTACTCCAGGATAGATTACTCACCATCATTCCTGTAGCCACGTGTAGAGAAAACCACCTGCCTTTTTGAACTGTATGTTCTTGTCGAGTACAGCCTGGCCTTAAATACTTTGGCTTATGAATAAATAACCTATTCCTACAGCAAACAGAGAATAAACCTCTCCTAAAGTATCTTCAGACAAACACAATGTCATCACTTATTTAGTGTTCATGCTGGATAAGTCACAGTAGCATGATGCACAACAACATCAAGAAACTGTGACTCAGACACTCACTGACACAGCTCTACTCTGCTTGCAATAGTTTGTGGCTGAGGCTCCTCCTTCTCTCTTGCAGAATTAGGGTCACCTTCAGGCTCTGAGACACCCCACGTGACTTTGGCCAGATGGCAGGATCTTGCACCTTGCAACTCAGCTTTCTGTCTGCTAAATGAGAGTTGAGAGAGCCTTACTCCTTCATGCCTTTTTATAACTTAAGTTACATAGTGTTGGTGTGGAATCTGCCTCCTCCTGTATATAACATCTAACATTTGGTACAAACACCTGCAATTTTAGCTGAACCTTATAAGCATATAGTAAAAGAGTAAAATATTTGACTAAAAACTCAGCTAGATGTAAATTAATGGATTTTTGCAGCCTCTCCAGTTTAAACAGCTTCTAATTTTCCAGTTTTCTGTCATCTCAGTGAACACTTTGGTCTACTGGTGATCACCTTACAAATTCAATGGAGGAAATGGAAATCAAGCTCTGCAGCACTAACAAAGAGGAAGCTTTCAGAAGAGAACTACCATACTGCATAGGAGAAATAGATTTCACAGCTTCTGGGAAGAAACGTGGAAAGGTACAGCACTGAGTTCAGCTGTTACTTCTTAGCTTTAAATATAGAGACTGTAATAGTGAGGGTCAATGTGGCACAGTGTGAAGCACCAGGTTGTACTCAAAGTAGGGACCATATCTTCCTGAACATAAATGTGATTTAAAATAAGGCCTACTAATATATAGAAATCAATTACTTGACTTGCACTGACACACAAGTACAGATGATCACTTTTTCCTTTAAAAAAAAATATTTAAAAAATCATGTGCCCAGCTTATTCAGTTTGCATAATTTCCATGTTTTAACATCTTTTTGCCAAAAATTAATCACAATGGATTTCAACATTTTAAACATACTTTTGAGCCATTTCAAGACTCTCCTTAAAGTTCTCTCTTTCTGTTCTGCTAATATGCAGAGAAAGATGTACGTGGACAGACCCACCTCCTCACTAGTCCCTTGCATACATTAGTGCTAGAGCAGAAGCAATTCCTAGGACCAGAAATCTGCCTTAAGATTTTGTTTCATCATAAAGTCTTAAGCACAAAGCCAAAATTTATACAGCACAAGAAGCAGCAATGGATTCATGTAACATGTTCTTAAAAAACAGACATGAAATCAGGCAAATATTTCAGCTAGTGCAGAAACAAGAAATGCCTAAGAAATTTTTTTTGCTTTGCTAGACTGTCATGAAACTGAAGGCAGTTCAAGAGGAATAGCAGCATTAAAGGAGAGAGCAATATGTTGGTCTGCAACACAACCCATGGAACTGACACAATTAGTGAGATGACAATTATACAGAAGCCTGCTAAATTCATCCTAGTATTTAGTTGTGTCAGGTCTTGCTCAAATAAGTTTTTCATAAATAACCAAGTTGATGATAAATTTCCCTCTACATTCACCATGAACAATATCTCTACTGTATCCTACTGTCCCATTGTCATTCAGGTTTTTTGTTTTATTTGTTGAAGTTTATTAAGGTCCCAAGTACCACTCATCCTGGAATTATATTTGAAGTTATGCTCAACAAATGGAAGCTACCGTCTCCCAATTTGGTTGTCTCTTTAGTGGGGGAAGAAGAAAATTTCCAGATGAAGCCTTGGCTACGGGACACCTTAAAAAAAGGACTTATAAAGGCAGCTCAAAGCACAGGTTAGTGCTTTAGGCTTTAAAGAAGGAATTTATATTCCTACTGGATTCTCACACCTAGTATCCAGTGATCTTTTAATGTCAATGGGCCTGCGCACATGATTATTTTTGGAAGTTCAAGGCTTTGCTGAATGCAACCTACAACCTGTATTTAAATGGCTTTGAAAATGGAAGTTAGTGTATTTGAAATAGCAAAAATTAGTTATTTCAAACCAAATTACTCTAGGCAACCATTCCTGAAGTGTAAAATCACCTGACTTTTTTCCATCAGAGATGACACTAGAAAGATAGTATGAGATAGGACCAAATACATTTCCTTCTTTGGTGCCGTAGCAAAATCATTCTTAAGAGAGCATAGCAATTTGACTTCAACAAGAGTGAATTTAGGTCAAGAATAAGAATTCTTGCTTTCTCCATTCTCACTTTTTAGCTACAGTCAAAATCATGTTACAATAGATGGGGTTTTTTTAATATTGTTTTCTTCTAATCTAAGAGCTGAACAGACTTTGTTAGTAAAACAGCCTATGATTAGACTCAAGTTTAAACAAAAATACTTTGATAACGTATAACACAAAATAAGTCAGCCCACTTTCTCCCTGGCTGTTCACACCAATGACAAGAGTAGTGAAAAGCATTTAAAACCAAAACCAAATCAATCAATGTCTGGGAATGTGCATGGAAGTGGCTTTCATTTAAGATTACTTTTTTTCCCTGTAACTTTATGAAAATACCTGCAAAATGAAGTGAAAATATCTGTAAGCATTTCACAGCAAGCTCTTCGGTTAGCTTCACTGGTCTAGACAAGATTGCAACAGTTTTTCTTTTTTATTGAAGCAGCCCAGTACCCAAGATCTTTTTGGTACTTTTGTACCACACAGACATTCTCTTATCTCCAGCTGCCTTCTATACTTAAGACTGGATAGCATCATGATCTTCCTCTATGTTACATATATTTGAAAAAGGTTGATTAGCTGTTTACCTAGGGTTCTCCAAATTCTTTGTCACCAAATACTTTGTCAGTAAATCTTACTTTCCTGAAGAATTCACTCTCCAACACACACAAGAACAAGCGAAAGAGAACACCACATTAGGCAGGTCATGCCCAAGCTCTTCTGCTACCAGGTGATTGCGTGGGACGTTTAGTCCTCGGTTCAAGCCAACAACTTCCTCCACACCATCCCTTTGCTCTTCCTCATGCAACAATCAGACCTGCTTGGTATAGTGATGTTTCTGCTCATATTTAGACAGTGACTCTAGACTAGACACAGCATTCTTGATGAGCTTATGACATCAGAGTAAATATAGCAACATTGCATCACATGATATGTGAAGCACATTTGCTTGGGCATATAATTTCTTCTTGTTTTCCTTATTAGAGTCTTACGTACTTTGTATGTATTTTAATTCTAAAAGTTACAGTCCATCAAGACTTGTCTACAGTTTATCTATCTAAAAAAACCCTTAAATCCAGTACTGTAAGTAGTGTTACTTGACACACAAACACGTTCAATTATAAAGAAATTATCTAACTATTTTTAAAAAATAATTTCAGGTGCCTGGATTTTTACCAGTGCTTTACGTGTAGGAATAACAAGACACTTAGTGCAAGCAGTCCGAGATCATGCACTGGCTAGTACTTCATCCAAAGTAAGAGTGATTGCCATAGGAATAACTTCACTCAGAAAAATCCAGCACAGAGAAATTCTGGACAACACAAAGGTATTTTTCGCTTATTCTATTTGTGAAACAAGATTGTTCAGAAGCTGCACCTTTACAAAATTTGGAAGTAGTAGGCAGAACAAAGTTGATCTAACTTAAAAACAAAAGCAAGGTTTAAAGTGTGCTTTGAGGGAAAACAGAAATAAAGAGCAGGAAGAAGTATTAGACCCTAATGATTCTGTGCCCTGTGCACTCAGTATACTTGGCAGCAATTCTGAAAATATCCAGCAGGTGACAGTATTAGACATTAGCTCAGCGACCAGAGTTAGGACGAATGTCAGGGGAAAAAAAATCATACATTATAAGGTCCCTTTAATATTTTTTTCCCCTTGTCCACTTACTGCAGAAGCACTTACTCCAAGCTATTTCATAAATACTGTAAAAACTATATTTTCTAGTCTGGAACACAAGCTAAAAATATTCAAGACCAAGTTTTCTTAAATAGTCATTGAATTGGTGTCTAATATACAAAAACTTGCTCAATACACCAGGCCAAAAATGCTAGCCATGTAGGATTTCTTCTAGTTATTGGGAGCTCTAGGGACTTCACAATTCAGGTCAAAGCAATCAAAGTTCTTTCGGGGGGGCGGGGAGGGTGGGATGGGACGACCAGATGAAAAAACCTCACCCAACAAAACAGTTGCTGAAAATGTCAAGACAAGTTGATGCTGAATTGACCTGGAGGTAGAGAAAAAAAAAAAAATGGCATGACTTTCTTGTCACTGGATATACAGTCTGTACTAAGCAGAATATTATAACAATAAGTAGGTGTGTAATGACAATGAATGACAGTTCGTCTGTGCTATCTCTACGGAACCTAAGAAACAAATGACAAACACAGCCCTTTGAAGTCGCACCTAGTTCTTCTCTCAGACAGACTACCAAGTACCAGCTAGTAGCTGGAAGACTGCCAGACCATATCAACAATTTATTGTCATGGGGCTTCCCTTTTTCCACCCGTTTTGCCAAAGACAGCTACCTGTGTGCTCTACCAGGTGGGATTCTTCAGCTGGAAGACTTTAACCTATTTGTGTGGCTGAACTGGTCCAAAAGGACCTCAGAGGAAAGAATTCGGTTCATCACATTTGTGAATTTTGTTCAGGAAACTTGCTTTGGCAAATGCAAACTATTCCACTTCCCTCCCAGGCTAAGTAATCAATATACATCTGGATCTTTCCCAACCAGCAGCTACAAAACAAGTGCGCTGGTCTTTTTGTTGCCTTACATTTTCTCCCCCTTAACTAAAGCCCAAATTCTTTGTGAAGGAATATTTTGTGTAGAGCATTCCTGACCCTATGACTTCTGGCACTGCTTCCACCCAAAGACATTCTAGATTTTAGTCAGTAACTTTAAGACAAAGGAACTATAGACAGGGATGTTGATCTAAACCCAGTTCTCTTTATACTTGGCACTAATACAAGTGGATTGTTGTATAAAATAGAGCTAACAATCCACGCTAGCAAGGAGATAAACAAGCCCTGAAATCAGTGGATCCCTTCCACCTCTTCTGTGTTAATGGTATGCTTTAAACATCATTGAAAGATCACTTCCACATTTTCAGAGAATAAATAGGAAATTCCCCAAGGGCCTTTTTCAGTTGGTTGTTGTGCCCCTGGCTCCTAATCAAAGGTCACATCTTTGGTAAGCAGGCTTCACGTTACATGGCAGCAGAATATAGGTCCAACCTCAAAACAAAATTTGAAGGCAAATTAGTTGTGTCAAGAAGCTTTCCCAAAAAAATGAGAGGCAGAGAGAAGGAGGTAGAAGAAATTTGTGGCACTTGCTCTCTGTAAAGGACATGCAAATTTACTGGTTTTCCTGGAACAGCCTCTGATGTTCCTACTCTTCCCAGAGCTGCTGACAGAGAAAGAAGCCATAGGAACATGCTTGATTGTAGTCTTTTTCACCTTGCTTTGAAGGAGATTTCTCTTCTTCAGTTTGACTGCATGTAGCTTCATTTCAGAAAGCCACTTACAGGCATGCTATGCAGCATGCTCAACTCTTCTATCTGCAGCATGAAGGAGCTTGTCCTCTGGGTGACTTAATGTTTTTATGCATTAGTAGTGCTGCTATGAGCTCCAAGTGATATGTTTGCTGCCTCTCCAACATCAGCCTTAGCCTTGGCTGTGAGGAAGAACCTGGACAGCCCCGGGATTGGGCTTCCCCCAGGATTCAACTGGGCACCTGCACTTCCTAGCTGATGCTGCCAAAAGCTGAGATTAAGAAAGGCTCTACATAAGATCTGGCTCTTCAAAACAGAACATAAATCTCTCTGGCATACCTTAATGACAACTAGGCTACTTGCATAGTTACACTGCTATGTCTAGAAAGGCTTTAACACCTGTCTGTCCACAAAATTAGTGGGAGGGAAATGCAACACACAGGCAGAATAGCCAAGCTGACAGTCTGAGTTTTGTTCATCAACTCAAAGGCTGCAGGAGTTGGAAAAGAGGCACAATAGAAATAAATGCAGATTTTAAACAATTGCTTTAATCTGGTTTACTTGCAATAGGACAGCAATTGAAGATGAAAAAGAAGAATAACCAGGCATTTATAGCCTGGCTTGCAGCTAGGAATGATATATCAAAGTAGATGTGCAACAGTGGGAAAGAAAGATTTATTAAGGAAGTAAGGGGGGCTTGAAAAAGCATGTGTATGGAAGACCACATGTAGCACGATCCTTAGAACAAAAGTCTGTAACGGGGGTTCTGATTTACCCAGTGATTTTATGCAAAAATTAATTAATAAATAATTTCAAGATATAACACCCCTCATGCAAAATAAAAGTTAGTAAGATGGCACTTTCTAAAGTCTGCCTGTCACTTTTTTAGAATGCAGTTTCCAAACTGAGAATAATCATTAGACCTCATATAACCCTGTCAAATAAAGCTGCATTTAAATTGATATGGACATATAGCAGGCTAACTTACCTACTAGGCTAACCATGGACAAAATGCTACTGAAGTGAATAGGTTTGCCCCTATTTACACCAGCTGAGACTTTAGCCCTCTGAGACATTACAGCTCCAACCACAATTATTGGGTCTCATGGCCCATTTCTGTTTGTCCAACAAACATTTCCAAAACCTCTGAATGAATGCCTCCATTCCAGAGATGATGACTGATGTGACTGTATTTTGCAGAGCCCAAAAGGGAAACCTCAGAGCCTTCAGATTTCAGTACTGTCAAATCTGGCACCTTTCAGAAGGAACACATTCTCCTTTTCTACTCTTTGAAAAGAGTCTATTCAAGTGTCTGAAAGGTGGTGTGCTGTGTCATGGTGCAGACACCACAAAAATAGAGATGAAGCACATAAAAACCATGGACTGTGTTTTGCAGAGAACACTAACATCTCTCCTTCTCTCTCTAGAATGAAAGTCTTGTACACTACCAATCAGATGATAATATCCAAGGCCCGCTGTATTCCCTGGACCACAACCATTCCCATTTTATTTTGGTGGATCACATAATGCCAGATGAGCCAGATGGAACCACTAAGCTACGTCTCACCTTGGAAAAGCATATTTCAGAACAGCGTACTGGATATGGTGGTAAGTTGACTCTATATAGGCATGCTAACTTGAATAATACTGGGATTACAGTGATACTTGTGGGCCCCTGGCCTTATCAAAGGCAAGTCCAATTCTCAAATTGGACAGCCATCTACACAGGCAAGATCAAGTAATCACATTTGTCATTATGCAAGAGCCAGAACTAAGGTGACTCCTGAAGTTGAGAAAGCTGCTCTTTGAACCAAAAATCCCAACTTTTATCACATCTCCTTAAACGTAGCTCAAAGCTGATCTTCAAAGCATTGTTCAAATTGCCTTAAAATGCAACAAATGGAAAATAAATCCAGCTTTATGTGCCTTAACCAGTGGTTCTAAGAGATGGATGTTCATTGTTGTATACTTTTATCCCCTCTTGCACACAGGGTCTTGAATTGCTCCCACACTGGAAGAAAAGATTTATTCCAAAGCCCTCTGAAATATTTTGAGCCATATTTATTTCAGGATAAAATCTTATCCTGGGTAAACAACGTAGCATCTAATGGCCATCTAAATCTAAGTGACCTTTGTTTATAATGAGAACTGAGTATTGGGCAGGTCTGCTACTGCTATTTGTGGAAAGAATTCAGTTGTAGTGCTAGTACAATTACTTTTACCTTTCCTTTGTTTCTGCAATTCCTGTAGTGCTAGCACAGCTGAAACAGAAGGGAGAGCTCACTTATTCGCACTTGTATGCATCAATGGAATATTTTATTATGTAGCCCATAGTATTGTTGCATAGATGTACCCGAGAGCATGAATGCACCTGAAGAATGCTTATCTGGTGACTCAAATAGGAAAGACCACAGGTGGACTGTAATGGTAGGCTGAGATTACAGTGCTGAGAATTAGAAAGTAGCCTCTTTCTGCCTGCAAACCAAATCTGATTGAACAAATCTCAGTGGAACAATTTTCTGTCAAAAAATGCTGATTCATTTGACAAATATTTCACTGGAACATACTGAATTCAATAGTATCTTCTATAAACAAAACCAATGTTCATTTAAGCTCATTTATATCCAAGCTGAGCAAAGCTATGTGACTTTACTGAAGTAAAACACTTTAATAAGGTCATGCAGAATTTCTCTGTTTTAAAAAATACCTAGAAGTCATTCTGAGGAAATTTTTGATATACTGAATATTCTTTGCAGTTAAGGACTTCTCACCTTCCAAGCATAAACTCAGAATCCTCCCCCCCCGCCCCTCCCCCAGCTAAATTTTATCTAAATCTATGGTAAATTAAGAACATTTGAAGCCATAAACATATCTGAGGAACCTGTAGTCACAGAGGTTACTCTTCAAACTAGAGCATCACCTTATAGATATATGGCAATGTTATGCCATCCACTAAAACAAAGAAGCTACTTGCCAATCGTGCTTGCTACAGTTTAGTTCTACCTTATCTCTGTAGTCATCCCACAACAGATCCAACAAGTAGTAAGTGGTGATCTGTACACTGCTGTGGGAGACCCAGAAAGGGAAACATCAAAAAATTGTTTGAACCAAATGCCTTTTATTTTCCAACTGAAAGAGGCGTTCATGTCACGGTGCTACTGTTCTGATTGAATTGAGCTCTTTTAGGCCAGTCTATAGTCACCTTTGGATTACATAGTTCAGCATTTACAGTATAAAAAGTGGACCCCTGTGGGAGGATGGCTAAGGACAGGGATGCCTACATTGTTTCTTCCCCTGCTGCCATGACATGTTACATATTTCATTAGCATTTCTTTTAAATGTATAATCTTATGTTATTAATCACCACATCAGATTGTGCTGAATGAAATTTTAAGTTGTTGAAGCACAGTAATAAAGAGTATATGGTTCCTATCAACTCATATCTGACTCCTCTCACCCTAGCTGGTCTACATAGTTGGCCTCTTCATATTCTATAATCCTCCTTTTATCAAGCTTTTCTCCTGGATTCCACAACACCTTCCTGCACATGCTTAGGCACATGCATAACACCTGGGACAAACTGACAGCTTTTCACTTCTAACTGTATCTTAATATAAATAATGGTAGCTGAAAACCTAACAATCTTGTCTTGCACCCTAACGCAGCTCCATTACTCCACTATCTGATCACCTTGCAGTAAATAAGTTAAAAAGTCAACAGTGCTATGACATACAGAAGTGCCAACATCCATATTTTTCAGCTGAGGTGTACTGAGGTGAGAACAGATTGGACTGCTTACCAGGATCATGCAAGATGTCTGAGGCAAAAGTGTCTTTGTCCTGAATCTTAGACTAGGACCCTTTCTGCTAGGTCACAGCATTATTCTCTTCCTTTACTACTTGCTTCTGCAGTTGCCTGCCTTCAGCAGGCTCACATTCTGGTAGGTACCAAAACAGCACATAGCAGGAGAAGTATTTTCAAGGAGTTGGCAAAAACACAACAGTTTTGTGAAAGCTGTTAACTTAAAAATTAAACCATCTATTTCACAGGAACAGGTAGCATTGAGATCCCTGTGCTGTGCTTACTGGTAAATGGAGGACCAGGCACACTTGAGGTAAGAAGCCATTTGCAACTTTAGAAAAACAAATTTTAACTGGTGCCAAGTAATTAACAGAAAATTTGGCTGGATGACAATACATGTATTGGCACCTTACATAAAGTCAAAATTCATTTCTATACATCATTAAGAACTGAATTCTGTTAATATTAAGTTTGCCAGTATTTGTTTGGGAGAAATATTTCCTTTTGAATAGGCACCAGCTGATCATTAAAACTTCCATTGCCAGCTTGTACAGTGAGAAGAAGAAATCCAAAACCAAAACAAACCCACAGAAGCCAGCTCTAGATCTAGCAAAATAGAAATACTGTGCTTTTACTCGAGATCACATACAAAAAAAGATTAATCCTTCAGTGCTGTCCAGCAACAGTGAGACAACTGTCTCTGCCACAGAGCTCAGAGGAAGTACAAGGCCAGGTTTCCTAGATACACCATTTAAAACTATGGTGTCCTAGTTCCACTGAGCAAAAATACATTGTAGGATATAAGACTGGAGATTTGCCTGCTAACAATCCCATATCTCTTTCAGCAAAGGATCAGTTTTGATTTTTTTCTTGAGTAGTTCTACAACTTAACCTGTTAACTAGGAGATACTTTTTGATTTCCATTTTACTTTTACTGGTATTTCATTTTGCTACTTTGTAGCAGCCTGTATGTCCACATGGCTTTTTTTTTTATAATACCCTCAGATGAAAAGGAATATGCTGCAGTACCTTTAGAGACACATTTAACCATAATTTAAAGTTTCCAAGTGATGAGACTCTGCCACGCCACCTGGTAAACTCTTTCAGAATAATGACTCATTTCTGGTGACATTTTCCAGTTTCAGTTTCCAGTTCCTGTATCTTGTCATATCTTTGTCAGCTGGACTAAAACACACACTGGTATTGGAAATCTCACTGTTTAAACTAGGATTATGTCACCTCTTGAGCTTTCCTTCTAGAAGCTAAAGATGGCAGTGTTTTCTATATCTTGGGTGTTGCAAAATCACGTATCACAGCCCATAAATCCTCTTTTCAAAGTTTTAGAGAACAAAGTGACTTGGAGACCAAAGGTGACTGGCTGGAGCCTGATTGTGCTTTTTTAGAATATCAATTTCTTAAATACAAATTTGATAATACACACCAATGACTACAACAGTTGTTAAAAAAAACAAAAAAAAACCAAAAAAAAAAACCAAAACCATCACTAAACTAAAACCAAAACAAAAACCCCAAACCGTACACAAGCGAATCAACAGTTAGATTCTTAGAGTTTCATTAGCTTCTTGCATAACTCCAGAGCAAGAAATAGATTGGCAGCAAGTAGTCATTGTTGCAATTATGATGCCATGGCGTCTGCTTTCCTCTCTCAACAACCTGCCTGACTCATTCTAATTGCACAAGTAATAGAATTATTAGCCTTTAACCCTTGTAGTTGCTATGTTTCAGCAGTTTTTTTTCTGTAGCCCAATGTTGTATTCCCACAGGCAAATTCCTGATTTTCAGAACATATCACCAGGTTTAGCAGCCAGAAGAGCCTGATAAGAATTTCTGTATAGTGCTCCTCTTGCACTTGACCATGCTAAAACACAAACTGCAGGGGAAAAAAATAGAAGTCAGGGACAAAGAAGTTTTTACACATTGTTTGTCCAAAGCAGGTAGCTTAGCTACTCAGCAGACATGTCATGGAAAGAAGTATAGTCAGGGGTCTATACATGGAAGACCTGCTACCAAATCAGGAAAATCCTAATAGTTTAGAGGAGTCTGGACTGACTCCATAGTGAATCTGGTGTAGGTACACATTTATTCCTATAGTCTGCAAGAAATACTTCTTCTGAATAACATTTTATTTCCATATATGAATTCTAAAATGTACTTTTTAAACTACAGAGAATTTGCAGCGGTTTGGAAAATTCTGCTCCCTGGCTTATCTTAGCAGGGTCTGGAGGTACAGCTGACATCTTAGCTGCATTCATGAATGACCCACAGCTTGTCATGCCAGAAGCTGTTGAAAAGCAATTTAAGGAGAAATTCCCTGCAGAAAGCTTCTTGTGGAAGGACATTCTCCAATGGACAGCAACAGTGAGCTCATATGTTTGATAGTTACATTTATCATGTTCACAATCTCTCTCCCACCATTTCTGGCTTCGGTAGTCCACCATTCAGTACAGGTTTGACAAGAAGCTGCCCAGAAGTTTTGGGTACTCCAGTGCTCCTAGTATGATAGAATACCTCTCTAACATTAAAATCAAGTGCTCAGATGATCATACAAACTACTTTGTCCTAGTGATTCAGCAGAACACTTAGGGCTCTGTCCTTCCTGAATTATTTCCTCAAGTAACAGCCAGCACCCAGGAACGCCACCATCCTTCTGGAGTACATGAAGCATTATTTATACTCCACAGCTGTGGAGCCTGTGCAGCTGTGACAGAAGAGACCTAATTCATGATCTACAGCTGTTAAACGGAAACCTAATTGTGGGCAAGCACAAATAAATAAAAAAGAATGAAGGGTGTTTAGAAATTATCCTATCTATTGTCAGTTATGTGTAGTCTTAAAAAAGAAAGACAAAACAGATTCACAGATTTTCCTTACTCTTTGTCTTGAGGCACAATTGCTGGACTTAAACCATTATGCGTAAGTGTCTAAGAAACAAAAAAACCACTTTGAGATTGTCTATATATGAAGATTGAAGAGCACTGTGTGCCTCCAAGATAAACCAAGTCCACTCAACCTGACTCACTACTTACTCTTTGCAGCCCCTGCCGTAATCCTTAGCTTTAAAAGTTCTACATATTAATTCCATTAGGGAGAACTTTGCCTTGTTCTCCAGGGAGAACACACAAGGGGATGGAAGAGCATCTAGAAGCAATATTGCCAGATGGTCACAAAGTCTCAGTGCAGCTGCACTGCGAGAAAGAAAACTCAATAAATAGAGAAGCAGAAGGAAAGAGTACTGTATGTATCAATATTTGATGACTTTTACTCAAAGAAGATTTAGAGACTATGCTTTTAAGTAAACAACTCTGAGAGCAAAACTTAAATGTCAGAGCAGGAAAAGGTAAAACAAAACTAGTGGTATGCTGGCCACAGCATGACTATGAGTCAAGTAAGAACGTGAGTTAATGAAGAATCTTTTAATTAAAGCACTGCTCTCATTCTCAGGATATCCAAGTTCTGTTCCTCCTATCCTGATGGGTTATTTTGGAAAAGGCAGTAACTCCCTCCTTGCCTTAAGACTTATTTATATATGGGAAACTAATAATGTTTGTCTTCTTGCCAAACCTCAGCTTTACAATTAGAACATAAGTCTTTGGGAAATACTGTATGGGTCATCTCCACCGGGCTCTTAAGCATTAATATATAGCAGTAGGACAAGTCATAAAATTATTTTTATTTCAACTCCCAATAGATTCAGAACATTATTTCACACCAACATCTTCTAACTCTGCACAACTTTGAGCAAGATGGTTCAGAAGAACTAGACACAGTCATTTTAAAAGCTTTAGTAAAAGGTAAGAACAACAAACACAGCACTGTGTAGTATTTACCTTATTTGACGACTTCTATGCTATACATGTATTTCATTCTTATCCAGAGCAAGTTCAGTTGGCTGTTGGATCAGATTGCATTTCTGATGCAGAGTTCTCCTGTTTGCTTATTGACAAATTAACTGCGGCAGTTACCATAGCTCTTGTAACCTTGCTTTAAAATAGTGTTTGCTTTTTATAGTTTGCTATCTTATAGTACTATTTTAATCACTCCTTTATTTCAGTACTTGCTTCTCTTAGGAGTAGAGATTGTAGAAGAACTGAAATATATTGGAGCAGTTATTCTGATTACAAGTCATTAAAAAAAAAACCAAAAAAACAACACACACACACCCCCCCAAGACAACCAAAACCCACAAGTAGACCTGAACTGCCTTAGTTCCAGACACAGTCCATTTCTCTTACAAGAAATCGTCACTGTATCTTCTGAAAGAAGACATTACTTGCTCTGCCAGTTTGTGTTAACTTAATTGTTTGTGTTAGCCTAAATTTAGCATGGGGATAAAAAAGGCATTCTATTCCTAATGTGCCAATTGAAACAAGACAAAAACAATAGCCAGTCCTATCCTCCCCTTTCTGGAGGCCAGGGTCTTACAGATATTTAAACTTAATGTTTTAATAGAGAATTCAACTAGCAAAAATTATTATTAATATTTCTTAAGTTAGGGGAAAAAAACGCTGTGAAGGGTTCCTGGTTAAGCAACCCATGGGTCTGTGATAGCTGAAGGAGAGCCTGAATCACTAATCAAATTACCAATACTATATTAAATTAAACACAACAAGTGTAAAGTACTGAGTTTATTTGCATTTCCTATTTTTGCCAGCCTGTAAAAGTCACAGTCAGGAGGCTCAGGAATATCTGGATGAACTGAAGCTGGCAGTGGCCTGGAATAGAGTGGACATAGCTAAAAGTGAAATATTCAATGGTGACGTGGAGTGGAAGGTACCAGGTTTTATTGCCTTAGCGGACAATCAGTGTATAATCCAATATGTATGAAACATCCTGATAGAAGGCTCCAGTTTTTAACACTCCCTGCATTCTCCACTAAGAGATTGGGCAGCAGTAGTATGCTTCCTTAGGCTATTTGTCTTTCTGGTCCCCTATATGATAATGGCTAAAGATAGAGGAATAATTCAGTGGTCATGGTCTCTTTCTTGAGCTCTTTGGGGGAAAGAATCTTCCCCTCCCTTCTGTACAGACTTTAAAGCAAGCAAACCTAAGCTTACAAAGCAAAAGAAGCATGCAGATATTACTGTTAGAAGATGATAGGAAGAATGTCACTGTTTCCAACTAAATACCCAGTGCGGTGGGTACCTACCCACATCACAACTCCTACAGCATGCTATTTGTGTTGATGTTTTAGCATTAATGCTTACACAGACATTTTGTCACAGAGAAATGAAGAGTTCTACCTCTCTTTCTCATTGTGCCCACTGCTGACCTGGTGGAAGAGAAAATGTGCATGTTCTTATGTTAAATCTTACCTCCCTCCTCATCCATCCATGATTACCCCTAAAAACTTCTTTCTTTTTTTTTTTTCCTCCCTTCATCAATCTAGTCCTGTGACCTGGAGGAAGTGATGATGGATGCTCTGGTCAATGACAAACCAGAATTTGTAAAATTATTTATTGACAATGGGGCTAACATATCTGAGTTCCTGACATACAGTCGTCTGCAGAGACTCTACTGTTCCATTTCTCAGAAATGTCTCCTCTATGAACTTCTACTGAAGAAACATGAAGAAAGCAAGCTGACCTTGGCAGGGCTCACTGGTCAACAGCATAAGGAGCAGAAGGAGATCTGCCCACTCTTCACTCTCAGTGAGGTCTCCAGAGTTCTCAAGGATTTTCTCCATGATGCATGTAAAGGTTTCTATCAAGACCTCAGATATGGAGGCAAGAAGAAATCTGTGAGTTACAGCTTTCCATCATAGTCCTGCTCCCCTCCAATTTAGAATTTGAAAAATTTTAACTACATCTGGCCTTTAGGGTTGGGGCAAGGAAGGAAAGGGAATATGAGAGAAACAGTTGCTTCAGCTTCTCATTCCTTTTTTCAGCTCATTATTATTGCAGCTAAAATGGTTTGGTCTTTTTAATTTCAAAATTAAAAAGGAAAAGAAAGGAATTTCTAGGGTAGGTTGTGATTCTTCTTTCTCCCCTTCTGCATGTGGGATTTTATGCAAGGTTTTACTGTACCTTGAACTAGTGCCAAGATATGGCCTCTGTTTCATGATCTGCAGAGGCCCCTGTATCTCACGCTTGTCTAGCGCAACTCCCACAGACCATTCCTCATTCTAGCACCTTGCATATGGAGAACACTCTGTTGATCTTAATAGTCTCACATGTATAAGAACAGATTCAATGAAAGATATATAGGGAATATGAAGAGATGGATTTACATTTACTAAGCAGTAACTAGACATAAAAATAGCAGTCTGCATTTCTCATACAGAACTTCAAGCAGAAGTACTTGAAAGACAGAATTTTCTAGGAGAAAGACAAGCAGGCAATGACCATTTTCAATCCCAGGTCTGAAAATGGTAATCTTTGTACATAAAACTATTCCCAGATTTAGACTGTGTAGGAGTAGACTGTATATTCAATAATGTACTGTACACAATATTTGCCTTTAGATCTTTATAGTCTGAGTGTCATAATACACAGCAAGAAATAAGAACGATTGTGTGAAGTGGCCCTGGCAAGCACCTTGGCCAACACATGACAAGGATAACATGTGATGGGTACCACTGTGGAATGTCTATAGTGCACTGCCCACAACTGTGCAATAGATATATCATCATTTTTGCATTTTGACAGTGTGTTTAACATTGAAACTCATAAGTACTAAAGTTCTTGCAAGAGCATTGGAGACAAGTTTGAACATATAATTTCAAATCAGAGAGGTATAGAGAAATTTCATTAAGATCAGAGTTTTAGACAAACTAAACAGTTAAACCTTTTGACATTTGCCAAGTTCTAGTTTCATTTTAAAACTGTTTAAACTAAAAAATATTAAAAAAAAATTCTCACTCAAGAGCTTCAATCACTTTTGCTTTGATAAAGCCTAGCTAAATTAATTAGTAGTATGAAAAGGTAAGTTTGAATCTAGTCAGAATTTCTTTGTTTAAAAGGACAGACAGTCTGGGGCAATACCTTTAAAGTCATTAAGCAGACTCCTTTGTGGGATTTGGCAGTAAGTGAGCTGAAGCCAAGTGCTGTAAATAAGGCCCGATTCAGATAGCACATCACACTGCCTACTAGCTTTTTTTCCTTTAAAAGCTTTTTCCCATGGTTGCCGCCAGTGGCTTGATCCCATTATCACTGGCAACAGAAAGAGCATCACTGTACTGGGATACCAGTGTCACTGTTGCTAAATCGTGTGTCTTATTTCAAGCTAGGAACTGGTGGTTACAAAGACTGATGAGACTTTTGGGATATCTTTTTCTCCTGCAAGGTTTTCAGTGCAATTCAGTTGATTAAATAGCTCACTACAAACTGAAGAGAAAAAAACCCCAAAAACCAACAACACCAACACCCCCCAAAAATGCCATGAAAATAAATTTTAACAGAATCCCATAGTTTAAGGTGCTGAAAAAATAGATCCTCACAAAAACTTCTTTTATTTAAAAAAAATAATAAATCCACTCTGGCTGCTTCTAATTAACACAATAGATATAAAGGCAGTTTTTAAATATACTTACAACTCAGGACTTGACCTAAGTTGCCACACTTCCTCTGGAGAGTTTTTTATCAAATGCTAAAGGAATAAGCACTGTTCTACTTAAAATACTCCCTGCATGAGGGAGAGGTTCCTCAAAGGAAAGACTAAAAAGAGGGTATTGACGTACTCTATTCTTGTCCTGTACAGGGCCTTGGTGAGATTTATTTCTGTTGAAATAAAATGCCTTTTGTTCCTTTTTCTCTGAAACCATGTCCTCTGTGGCAGTTGAGCAGAATCCAATATAAGTGAAGGCAAGCTCAGATTAGTTAATCACAGGTTTGTCTTGTATGATATTACACACCAGCAGTGAAACCCTGGCCTTAATAAAGTCAATGAAAGCTTTACCATTGACTTCAATGGAGTCACGGTTTCATCCAGAACGTTCTCACACATATTGAGTTATATTGGGGACACAAGGATCCTTTGATTCAGTACAGAATGAACTAATTACCTCTCAGTCCTACAGAAAAGAAAAAGAAAAAAATCAAAAGAATATGAAGTAGCTGGCAAGGCCAAGAGCAGCTTAGATCATGTAATTTGCATGGTATGAGAATGTAAAGCAGGTTTTAATTTCTACAAACCATATTTCAGGATAAAATGAATACAAAGCAATTACCTGGTCCCTTGGATATGAACCAGAAAAGCGAAAATCCTTGGAGGGATTTGTTTGTATGGGCAGTACTTCAAAACCGGCACAAGATGGCAAACTATTTCTGGGCTATGGTAAGCTTTATGCTATAGCAGCTTCAGGTGAAATATTGGCATATTTCAAGTATACAAGATGTTTTTTGCTCAGCCTTGCAGCTCAGATGACAGATAGGTTTGTTTCTAAAAAACGGGATGTAGCATTTATAAGGCTTTTCATCTCCATGTGGCTCGTGCCAGCAGGGGCCAGAGGGCCTGACAGAGAGGGAGGGTAGAGCAGTAGCAGATGTAAATCAGCACAGCCTGAAACACTGCTGATGAACTTCAGCTGCAGAGTTGGCCCTCCTCTTCCTTGCTGCTGATGACTCACCACTCTCAGTCTCAGGTTTTGTTCCTTCTACAATAGGTCAGTTGTTCGGGTTTTAGCAGGACAGAGAGGGAAGACTGTGCAATCGAGCATCTTTAGCTTACGTGCTGTATGCATAGGGAACAACAGCATCACGCTCTCAAAGGATGAGCTTCAAGCTGGCATAATTGGCTCCTGTTTTACAACCCTCCACAACCCAGGCCCTGTCTTGTGCCTCTGGAGTGCAATGCCAGAGCTTCCCTCCCCCCACAGAGCCAGACACAGCTATCAGGCCCCATCCCTGAGCTTCCAGGCAGCTGCATCTGGCAATGGGGGAATTCACAAGGAGGGACAAACTGCAGCACAGCTCTTCAGCTAGTGTATGTGCATGCAGACACATCTGCACCTTGCAGGACCTTGTGTTTGTGGAGCCCTATTACCAGAAGGCACGTTTCTTTGCTCTGTGCCACTTTTGTGCCTCTGCCAGCTGTACTCCCTCCTTTCCCATACGTCTTTATGCACGGTCTCAGCACAGTCGTGTTTGAGGCACTGTGAGACTGTTTTGCTCTATTTCCATAACATGTTCTTCTCCTTTCAGTCTTTGACTGCTACCCAAAATCAGGCCCATCTAAGGTCAATCAAACCCAGAAGTCTCCAGCCTTATAAGGCACAAGAAGTACTGCTATGTGGTTTTCACTTCTCAGATATCACCAAAACTGTCATTTCAATTGACATTTTGGACTTTCAAGTTCATATTTGAGGCAGCACCCCTTTCAATTCCACAGGGACCAGAGGGTGTAGCTTCAGCTCTGGCAGCCTGCAAGATCCTTAAAGAGATGTCCCGCCTGGAGACAGAGACTGAAGTAGCACGTATAATGAAAGAAGCCAAGTACGAGCAGCTCGCTGTTGGTAAGTAAGGGCACCTTTTTAACAGCATCAAAAATTTAAGAAGTAACCGCCATTGGAAGGCAAGCAAGTGAAAAAAATACTGTTTCAGTTGTAAAAGGTCAACTGTCATGAATAATTTAACAGCCTTGCAGCACAGGCAGTCCCAAACATTCAGATACCACTGAAGGACGACTTAAAATGCAATCATTTTGGAAAAATCAGTGTTCCAGGACTGACCCCTGGGATGCATGGAAGAAATTACTCTCCTGATGCACCTGAGTTGGTGTTTTAAGTGTCTGATCTTAGTACAAGGTGTGTTACAGGGATGGGCAAGATAGAATAACCAACACACTTCCAGGCTTGCAACAGCCTGGTTTTCCTGCAATATCAAGCTTGCTCTGTAAGGGACACTAGAGCAACAAGTTTTAAGGTTTGTCTTCGCTGCTAAAAATAATTTGAGATTACCTCACCCAGAAGAGGGCTAACTGCACTGCAAAACTGCAGCAAGGCTCAGACTGGTTTCACAGTAGACAAGCTGCCCCTCCCTACAGCAGTACGAATTCAGGCCTCTGCAATGCTGGAATGCCAAGGCCTCTCCCCTTTGCCTGGTTTAAAAACAGATGTCTGCACACAAGCTTTTCTGCTGATCTGACTTCAAGCTAATCCATACCTGAAGGTAGCACCACTGTGAACAGAGGGCTTTAAAGTATGCCACACGTGGAAACACAAAGGCTCTTTCTCTCCCCTTAGAGCTAGTACATCAAGCAGCTGAAGGCTCATGCAGACTTTGCTACATTATTTATACACAGATCACATTTTTGCCCTCTTCTCATAGGGCCATTATTATTTACAAAAAATAAGAGTCAGGCTATATATAATCACAGGGCTCAAGTAATTTAGTCATGGAATTACAGGGCCTAATCCAATACACAGAAGTCTACTCCTTGGCTTTGGTAAGTATTAGATCTGCAATTTTAATTTCTGGCCTGGATAACACTGTCAATATTAAGTAGAACAAACATTCTTTAAGAATGATAAATACCACATCAACTGCAAAATATGTCTGTGTATCAGCTTATTTTAAGAGAACTTGATCCCTTCCCCAGCCCTCACAGTGTAACAACAAGGTGTAGGTTGGCTTAGGAAAGGTATGGAGATAATCAAGTGAATCAGCAGAATGAAACAGACACAAGTCAGATCTTGTCTAATGAGAAAACCTTGACTTTTTGGACTGTTTGTCCTAGTTTCTGAGCTCCAGGACCAGCTTCTCTGGAAACAGAACTATGCCACAACACTCTACCAAGTCTAATATTATTTTATGTCAAATAGCTATGTCTTAAAACCAAGGATTTGTTGGCTATATGCCAAAGCTGAGCTGTTCCTTTTGTGTATTCAGGAGAGTGGGAGTAGCATGGCAACTCATCCTTCAAAGTGTAAGAGGATCATCCAAGAGATACAGTTTTGCTTGATACTGCCTAAAGCTCCACTTGATACACCTACAAATGAGGGACTATAACAAATACTGACATGTTTCCAAGAAGTTTCTTATGCTATCTGTAGAAGAACTGAGAAAGAAAATTTTCTTCTCAGGTCAAACAACAATAGGAAAAAAAAAACCCAAAACACAAAACCCAAACCCGTTAGAGGCCCCAGGCTGAGAAGGGAGCATGCAGATAGAAAGAGGTGAGAGGGGGGGTACTGACAGATTTACTCTATACCTTTCTGCAACAGTGAGAATTTTAAAATTACAGTGACTTTTTTTTTTTACCAAGGCAAATTATTTCATCAGCCCTTTGCCCCAACACATGTACACCCAGGCATAAAGCCATAGTGAGTTATTCTTGTGTCCAGCATCATTCCTCTCGCCCCCCCACTTCCTCTTAGCTGTCTCAGGGTCTTTTCAACTACTTCAGCCTTGCAGAAGTCTGGTGCAGCAAGGAGCATCTGGTAGCGCTCAGGCTTAGCTGCCATCATGCTGTACCCTACACGCATCGCTCTCTTGCCTTACATTCATTTTGTAATTTTTTCTTTTAAATTACAAGATCTGTTTGTCTATGTTTCCTTCATTTGGCAGATCTGTTTAGCGAATGCTACCACAACAGTGAGGAGAGAGCGTTTGCTCTGTTGGTGAGGAAAAATCAGTACTGGAGCAAAATCACCTGCCTTCAGCTGGCTACAGAGGCAGATGCAAAGTCTTTCTTTGCACATGATGGTGTCCAGGTAAGTTTTACAGACCGTTCCCTCACCACCTCTACCCCCAGGGCCTTTAAGCATGATGTTGTACACAGAAGAGGACAGCACAGCAACTGAAGAACCCCACAAAACATATTCCCCTAAGAGATATTCTTCGGAGAGGGGACTCTTCCCTCCCCTAGCACCATATGAAGAGGATGTTATACCCCATCCTTGACAAAGCAACACAGTTCCCCCTTTCCCCTCCTTTTCATCCAGTTGGCCTACGGACCAGCGCACTGAGGAGGTGGTTTAGCCCTTATTCCATCCTGTGCTTTTTCTTCCTTCCTTGCTCATAGAGAAGCATCAGGAAAGCACTCTAAATCTGCCTGAGGCATAATGAAACTGCTCTAAGATGTGAGGTAACTCCTTGTTCAGATTCAAAGAAGAGCTTGCTGATAAAAGTTAAATCAAATTACTATTCAGCTTTGCCCTCACAACCTGAGTTCTCTCCACGTACACAAAACCAAATTAAGAGTGGTGGTACTTTTAGCTCCCAGTGCCTGACTTGCACATTCTTTGCACTACAGATGTTGCTTAATTCCACTTGGCTTGCTGTTCTTTCCACTGTCCTCTTCATTATTCTTTGCATACTCAACATCTGCAGAAGGACGCACAGAGCACCTGTTTGCTCTGAAGGTGTGCCTGCTCTTCAGGTTTCCAGAGCATTCCCTGTTTTAGGAGCCACAGAACATAGGTGCATTGCATCTGCATGTATGTTTTTGTGATGTTAAAGCCATCTCTTGTTTTCTTGACTTTCAGGCCTTCCTGACAAAGATATGGTGGGGAGACATGTCTACAAGCACACAGATCCTGAAGTTAATCTGTGGATTCTGGTGTCCTTTCCTAATCTACACAAATTTAATAGCATTCAGGTGCAAACATAACTATTTGGGTGCAAGAGAAGGGATGAAAAATAAGCCATAAAAAATATCCAGACTCAAAATCTCTCACCTAGGTGATAAAAACAGTAATACTACCTCAGGGTGTCGACAGGGCCGCACCACTGGTAACCAAATCAGTTTTCTATAGGACTGATTTGTGTGTCCTGTGCTAGAATAGTGTCTATTCTAATACTTAAAAGATCAATGCCATGATTTCACATAGATCACTTCTATTTTGCACAGTCCACAGAAAAGCCTGTTGGAATTCTGTCAGCTCCAGATTCTACACAGTAATGTGTGGAATATCTCCAGGTGTAGCACCATCTATTTCTAGATTGGAGATGCCTGGTTCAAACCTCAGTGTCTCATCTAGAAAAACAGCCATCACAAAGCAGTATTGTCAGCTACAAGCCTTGATAACCGTAAGTCAAGCTTAAAAACACAGGGCCGACATGAAATCAATTTCAAATTCAATGTCTTATGAGATCTCTTTGTTAGTGTTCTGCAGGCATAGCTTTGGAGTTTGTAGTTTTCAGCTTTTTGTCAGTGAAGATGGCTAGAATCTTAGGTTTTCTTAAAACAAACAAACAAAAAAACCAACAAACAGAAAAGAAAAAAAAAAAGCAGCCAAGATACTCCAGCAGTCATAAGAATCCAGGAACTGAAACTTTAAGAAAGCCTCCTAGTACTGTAAGAATCATATACAAATCATCAGAATAGGCATTATGGAATGACATGCTACTAAGACATATATGTTTCTTAACTGCTAAACTACTTAAAAAGCAAGAGGAAAATTTGTTTGGAACTGCTAACTTAAGACTTTCCTTCTGCTAGTATCACTAAAGATGACCTTCTTGTCATAGTGGCTGCCAGATTCACAAATTCAAGTAATTTAATGTGAAATTTTGGCAAAGTTTTCATGAAAAGGTTTAAATTATGATTCATAATCAAAGTAAGCCTTTCCAAATTTGTTCTGTTGAGGACATTTTTTGCCTCCTTTCCCTGGAAATGCAGGAGTTGACGCCATGTTCCCTACTGGTTCTGGCATTTCCTCACTTAAGTGCTACTAAGAGTAACCAGCAACAGAGCATTGGGGTACTGTCTTCTAGGACTGACTGAGGGGTTTAGTTCTGCTCAAATCCCAAGTAATTTGAGGAAACTGAGCATCCTTCTCCATTTTTGTGAAGCATGCCAATTATCACTTCTCTGAATCTTGTGGGTGACTTCAGCCTCCTTCTTGCAAATAAACAGAATTTACAGAGGTAAGGATTACACATTATTTGATAGCTTCTCAGTGGAGCAAGTTGAAGATAAGTACATGCTAGCAGTTCTGTATGAATGCCAATTTCATAGTAAAAAATTGCTAACCATCACCTTTCAACTAATGAGTTTGTTTCCTTACAGTGAGGAAAAACAGTCAAAAATTGAGCCAGAGCCATTCAGAGAGCTGGACAGTTTAGATACAGAGAGGACTCTCTTTTTTTCCAAGGAAGAAGATAGGTAAGTTTAAAACCAATAGTTAATATAACTTTTGTGACAACAGTCAAAGAACAGGGCAATTCTTGTGGATTAGTGACCAGCTAATGATCTAAGGAGCAGCTGAAGGACCAAGAAAGTCATTACTCCTCAGAAAGTGCTGTGCCCTCTGATTACTGCTGTGTTGCTCTCTAAAAGGAATATAGAAAATAAACATGGATATATCACTGTTTTAAGGAGACACAACTTTACTTGTTCTGAGCAGGTAATTTCTACAGAACAAGGAATCTGCTTAATACCTAGGGAATCAGAAAGCATCTCCTGAGATTCCCTTCAGCTCACGAGGGCTGATATACATTGGATTTAGAAACTAAGCCCCTATCAGATTACAGAGCTGAGCAGAAAGAAGGTTCTCAGAAAAACCTTAGTTATTTGAGCACATCACTACGTACTTTCCCACAAAGGCAGCAACAGAAGTACTTGCGAACATCAGTACTTGACAATTTTATATTAAGTCAGCTTCCCACCATACCAGTGTTCTTCATTTATATTTTAAAAGATGGGCAGGCCTGAGGAACCCAAGGTACAACAACAAACTTATGAGTTAGAGGGAGCATTACACAAATGGGTAACTGAGCACAAAGATTGTCAGTTGCTCATGGCCATTCATAGATCTGTGATTCAGAACTTTTGTATCCCACCCTATACCTCTGCCACAGACTCATCGCCAAAACCTGGGAGACCACAAGGACTTCAGTCAGGATGGGAAGACTTTTGATTAGCACAATGTCACCGCAATGGCTAAATAGTGCTAAATAGGCACTTGTATTAAGCATGTGCTTTTCAATGATTTAAAGAGAACTTCAGAAATATGTGAACAATGGTAGCGAGGAAGCATCATCCACGGTATGAAGTGCTGGACCAAGTCAGAGTTATTAGGTTCTATTTTTACCTCCGGCATTTAACTGCCAGTATATTGGAGAAAATCATTAGTTCTTCTCTCTCCCTAACCTATAAAATAGGTGTAAAAGCATCTGCCTCTTGGGAGCTATTTGTAAGCAATGTCGTAAAGCACTTCCCATATCCCTAGTGAAGTGTGGTTTGGTCGTTACATTGTGCATTCCAATTGCTATTATCTTAGCAATTTATTTTAACAAAGAGGCTCTTTCTCTCCCAGACCTACTTCAACATCTTACAGTAAAGCTGCAATTATCTGTTTATTATATTAGCCTGTTACCATGGGAATGTATCTTACGATGTCATAAATTCAGAGGTAGTACAGAATTGGGCACATAGAAAAGACTGGCTGTGAGGAGAAACTTTTCCTTGTAACAAATGTATTTAATAATTAGCAAGAATGTCAGGGGAAATTAAAAACCAATGAAGAGTCATTGTTTATTTTCTGTGAGGTAAATTGAAACCATACTCTAGTGTGCACATCCTTTGTTAGAGATCACACCTCTCTGAGTCAGAATCACAAAATTAAAGATCCAATAACATCCCTAGCTTACACAAGAGAGCAATTTACGTGGAAACAAAACCTCACACTAAGATCAGATTGCTATCAAATACAGGGAACTTGCATTTTCTGCACATGATAATTTCCATTGCCTATAGATCGCACTTAATGTTCCAAAACACAGCAAAAGCAACTGTAGATGCACAGGTCAAATTTCCCTTCAGTTACCGAAATACTTGTGTAATTCCACTATAGTCAAAGACTACCTTAATAAATAATTTACAAGGTCAACTTTTTTTGCTAAAAGGCTTCTGTATTAATTTTTCTGCAATTTACTCTAATTTAATTGTAAAGGGCAAGATGCCAGCGCTTACAGTTGTGTAAAGGACTGAAGTATTCCTTCACTAGTTCTCTCAGTCTTCAGCAAGGATAGTCAAGAAACACATGCTTAGTATGATCCAGCACTTTTGAGACTTGGTCAAAAAGAAAAATTGCTTCAAGTCACAGCAACAACAAGAACTGCATGCAAACAGTGCAAGAAATTTTTAGAGCCAAAGTAATTAAGAACTGACTCACAAAGTACATTGGCCATTTGCTCTTCTTTTCTATTAAGTAGGATGATGAAGAGCAATTAGCCCACTTCCCCCTCTCCTTGTGTATTTGCACAGTGTTTGTGCTACCTGCAGGAACACAATGACATTGCAAATCAAATTAACACAACAAAACTGCAATAGCAAAAGCATGCATTTAAGTCTGATGTGACTTTGTTTTTCAAAACTTTCTTTTTGACTTGAAATATTTCTGCTATGGTAATGTGATTCCTCTGCCTTCTACAGCCTTCCTCCTTGCCACCCCCAGCGTCTGCCTGTTACTTTCTTACAAGAAGCTTTATATAGAGTAATACTGAGCCTATTCCCATGACCTAATTTTAGGAAATCGTCACCAAGCCTATATTCTTTTTGTTTTGCAGAGGAAATAGTAAATTGGAAAAGCAGAACCCTTCTGAAAACACAGCGTGGGCGACATTTGTGTTTACTCGGTGGAGAAAATTCTGGAGTGCCCCTGTAACTGTATTTATGGGGAATGTTATAATGTACTTTGCTTTTCTGTTTCTATTTACTTATGTCCTTTTACTGGACTTTAAGCCACCTCCACCTGAGGGTCCATCTGCTAAAGAAATTATACTTTACTTCTGGGTTTTTACCCTAGTCTTGGAAGAAATCCGGCAGGTCAGTAACATACAACATCTTAGCAGTAACACAGTAAAACTTGAAGCAATATCTTGAATAGATTTACGATCTGTATAACTGTACAAGCGTGAAGATTTCAAGTGCCAGGTGCAGTTTTGCACAGAAGAGCAATACAGAACTTACCTTATCCAAAACACTCCACCTCTCTCTCCCAGAGCAAGCTCTTCCTCCACCATACAAACCTGTAGCTCCACCTCTGTTTTTCCATCCTGCTCCAGCCATAGCCAAGTCAAGTGGGCTGCTAATATTCAGGTGTCCTTCACTTTGCAAAGTATCTCTCTGATTTCACTCCCCAGAACTAGGTCCTCCCACCACAAATAATTGAAGTTACATTCTACAGCTGGAAACACAGCAGGCAACTGTAATCCTTTTAAGAGATTCTTCCCCACTGGGGACTATTTAAAAAAACAACAAAAAAAAGTAAATTAATTCAGATTATTTGTGTATTTCCTAAGATAATTCTCAACTCAAAACATTAGCAGATCTCTTTTGGGGTTGCTTTTCTAAAAAAAAAAAACCACCAAAAAACCCAAAAAAAACCCAAACAAAAACAAAACCCAAAACAAAAAACCAACCAAACAAAAAAACCCCAACCCCTTCTCCATTACTCTGCCAGTTACTGGTTTTGGAATGTCCTCAGCTCAACAACCAAAATAATGTGTGAACAATGGTGCTAGTGTGTTGCCAACTGTGGGTGCATAAAGCTGTCCTCTTTAGACACAAAAAAGCAGTTATAAACATTTACTCTGGAAGAACAAGTAGGTGTTCATTATTTAGGCAATAGGCACAGTGAAAGGGATCCCAGTTTTTTTACAATTTATTTGAAATTATGCAGCAAGGCCATAATCAGATAAGGACATGGAAAAATATTTGGATCAAAGAACACTTAATTATAAACCTGTAAAACATAAAGAGTGCCAGGCTAAAACCCAGTTAAGAAACCCAGCTCTGTGCCTAGATAACCAAACATGCACTCGTGGACAATTCCAATATGCAAATGCCAAATCTGTTCATGCTGTTTAGATAGCAACGTCTAGAAACTGAACTTTGACTGGAAGTTGTTGTATTATGTAACAGTCCAAATGCTGACAAAATCTTAAATCAGGCCTCAAAAATTCTGAAGGCTAATATCACAAGAATAAAAAGACTTGATTTTTTTTCTTTTTCAGCCAACTTTTGTGTTTTAAGACAGTAAACCAAGCTTATGTTTTCAAATTTTTTTCCTGTTACACTAGCAATTCAGTTTTGCTCTTTGCAATGAAAGAGAAAAAGGAAATACGTATTACGTTAAAACTCACAATGAAATAATGAAACTAGAAACAGATCAATACCAATGATTATTTCTCTTTTTCAGAGTTTCTATACAGATGAAGACACAAATTTAATGAAAAAATTTAAACTGTATGTGGACGATAACTGGAATAAATGTGATATGGTGACCATCTTCCTCTTCGTAATTGGGGTAACCTGCAGGTATATATCTGTTCCATGTGATGTGCTCAGCATCAGTAGCAAGGGCTATGTATGTCAACTGACAGGAGAGTCTCATGTGCACATGAGGACAGACTGTGACATACTTCTACAAGCTTTGAGACAAGTTTCTGCAATAAAAGCCTCTAAAATTCTGTGGAATCATAGAATTTGCTCCAGAGACCACAGAAAGACGTATCAGTATATTCAAACTCACGTACAGAAAAGCTTTGCTTTTCTTTTTTTGACGATCACTTTTATTCAATGTATAATAGCTTTTTTTTCCTTTTTTTTTTTTAAATAAATGTCATTGAAGCCAAGACAGAGAATACAGTGTCCCTCCATGTTCTGGCTATTTCTCATCAATGTACAGACATTATATCACATTCCTTTTATAGGCTTACGCAACCACAGCCCTGAAGCACTTGCTTTTTCCTAACTAGGCTGTGCCTGGAAACAGTGTAATATTTGAGAAAATACTTCTCAGCAGTACTTGCTGAGATCTGATATTTCATTTCATGTGTTCTGCAGGATGCTGAATTCAACTTTTCAAGCTGGCCGTACAATACTTGCCATTGACTTTATGGTGTTTACACTCAGACTTATACATATTTTTGCAATTCATAAACAACTTGGACCAAAGATCATAATTGTGGAAAGGATGGTAAGTGTGCAGTCTCTCTCAGATAAATACTTGTGCTTTCTCAAAAACGGAGAGTAGGAAATCTTCTCTTTACAAAAGAAATCAGTGTGTAATTGATCTTTATATTTTTAAGGCTTGTCATTTTGCATATATTCCCTTATTTATGATGAGTATTAGATGCAATAAGTTTGAAATAGATCCTTCCAAGTTGGTCCCAATTTACTAATCTATGTACCTTACCTAATTGTTTATCCTCAGATCTGACAAATGAAGAGTAGAGTGTCTTTGACTTACTGCTGTTCCTCCTACTTCATAAGCTGTGCGCATTCCGAGCAGAGCCCTCAGACAGAGGACAGGCCATTTATAGAAGGACAGGACATTTACTAAATGACTCTGCTCTGCTTGGGGAAATAGATTATGTTATTTGCAAAAACTGTGGAAAAAAAAAATCTGTGAAAAAAGATAGTTGCAAGTTTCCCACAGGAGTTATTCTTACTTGTACTTTGTAGCTCCAAGTTACAATGAAAACATATATTAGTACATTGTGAGCTTATGTTGGAAGATGTTGATAAAAGATTTTTATTACCACTCTCCTGCAGGAAATGAGACAATAGGACTGCAGTTACTCTGCTTGGGTATGCATTGATATGTTAAAGTAGTTTTTTATTTAGGCATGTTAATCCTCTAGGCCAATTAACTCATGGTAACTGATTAATAGGAGTTCATCTAATTGTAAGTGCTATTATAGAATCTACAAATACTTGATTTGTGACTCACAGCAGAGCTCAGTAAAAGCCCTACGGTCTAAACACGCCTATACATTGAATAAACAAAACTACCAAGCTATTTGGATTTGTCTACAAATGCAATAACTGGAACTCTAACATGACATTTGCTTGGAGTAGCAAAAGGGCAAATGGCAAATAAATATTTGTTCTTGAACATTATCTAGCTTACAGCATTAGCAGACTTTTATTGTAAGAGACCAAGTCAGATCTACAGTTCCTAACCCTTCCTTGCTGCATACCAAGTTAAACCAGGGTCTTGAACAAATATGGTGATGGGTCTACTATGTTGGCATCTAAAGTCCTATAACACATAGACAAAGAAGATGCAAATAAGAACATAAACAGCAGCCTAGACAAAGCCATAAAATGGGACCTTTCATCTTCCCCCCCATCCAAGCCAACACAATGCCTTAGCTTTGGTAGTTCAATGTTGAACCTTACATCAAATGAAAGAACAGTGAAAGTTACTTCAGCAAATTATACCTTCTTGGAAGGTTCATCAAGTGGGTTCTGGCAAGGTCATTTCCCTTACTTAAACAGAGAAGCAATCCAAGATTGTCTCTTACTGTCTTTCTCCTTTTTAACCTCACTACAGAATTGCTGAAACAAGTGTGGTAGCTGCTAAAATGGCAGTTCAATGCCAGAACAATGCCCATTCACAGAGACACTGCAGATTGGTAAAAAAATATTTCCAGACTTGCCACCGCTCTCTTTTAACTATGACACCGTTACAGTCCTGCAGCATTGCTAAATTTTTAATCATCCAGAAAACAAAATAGATTGATGAAAGTCAGAGAGACATCAACTATGTCTTGCCTGGCTTAGATACCATGGTTCTTAATAGAACTCCTAGTAACATCCTGGAGGTCTGAAATGCCTATGCTTTTGGGTAACTGCACAATCCAATAATCTAATTGAAATGAATCTACAGTCCCTAATGAACTCTGTCAGATTAGATGGGAAGTGGATGAAGTGTTCTTCGTCCACCAGGGAAAAATTATTGCACTTGAAATGCATATTAGATTTATATTTTTTTTTTAAGTAAGTGTTTTAGGATTCAATTACTTCTGCATCTGTAGAGAAACACTATGTTTAAAAGCAGGAAGTCCTGAAAACAATCCCTCAGATGAATTACTTAGCTTGAAAACCCAAGACAGAAGCTACCTGATCCTTGCAACCTTCAATGTCTGCTGTATCAGTGGTTCAGTATTCATCAATGAGCACCAACTGTTACCAGGATTCACTGCTGCAGCAGAAGCCTTGTAATTCACAGTATAGCAGTCAATGGTACTATGAGATCTCACAGAAAATCTGCATTTAAAAGGTACAATGAGATTCACTTAAAAGATAAAATGTGTTTCATTTTAAAATGTTAGATGATTGAAAAGAAAGATTTTAATTTAAAACATGCCTTTATCTAAGTGAGCTATCAAAGAAAAATACTGATTACAGGCAAAGAACAATGTAACAACAACAAGGTCAAGAGAGGAATTCTGTGCATAGAACTGTACCCTATTGCACCTTCTTTAATCTAAACAAGCTTGTAAAGAAACAGAATTATTTGAGCCATTTTCATATAGAAAGACTACCGTTCTTTGACTATGCTATTACAGTCACCTCTCCTTTTCTACCCCCCCCCCCCCTCTTTTTTAGATGAAGGATGTTTTCTTCTTTCTGTTTTTTTTGAGTGTGTGGCTCATTGCCTATGGTGTGACAACTCAAGCTCTACTTCATCCCAATGACAGCCGAGTGGAATGGATATTCAGAAGGGTGCTTTATCGTCCCTACCTTCAGATATTTGGCCAGATTCCACTGGATGAAATAGACAGTGAGGAAATTTCTATTCCCCCTAACTTGGCCGGTTTTGAACACACACTTCTGATTAGAGCATGGAATTCCTTCCCAGTATTGTCTTTTTTTGTTCATCTTTGTCCTGCAGGCCAAAGCTTTCACATTACTATGATATAAATAGTATACTTGCAAAGAGATAATGTGCATTGTGGAATTACATTAGAGTATAAGAGTTGGCCCTATTTAGACAAGCTGTCTGAAACAGTCACACAAGGATTTGCAGTTTTAAAGGGTCACATAGCTTCTTTCACTTCAGTCCATTTCTGTTCAGTTTAACCTAGACCAGATAACCTTGTGTAAATTGAAATAATAGCATCTCCATACATTTTGGCAGTAGTTTAACATGACAGTGTTAAAGCAGTACAGCTCTGCCCATAAGCAAACACTTTTATTTTAGAATAAATATTCCTCTAGAGCATTTATTGACTCTGGAGGTAAAGCTGCCCAAATCAAATAAAGCTATTAATTGCCTATGTGCAACATTTCAAACAAAACAACATAAAAATAATCACAAGACACAGAAATACTTGGACATAATAGTTCAAAGGCAACATTTCTTATAGGTAAGAAGGTAAAATACAGAACAGGTCATCTCCCAAAGAAGTCTAAAGTAATGCCACAGCATTTAGCCAGAATAACAGTGCTAAATGTCAGTAGCAATATTGAAGTAGGATTCAAACTTGAGGTCATATAGATGGAACCAAAAAACTCCCATAGACAGAAACAAACCAGTAAGCGTTCTTTCATGTTCACTCTGCTTAATAAGAAAAAGCGTATGTCTTAGAAAAGCCAAAAGAGTCTGAATGAGACAAGAGAGCAGGGGTGTGATTAATCTTACTTAACTTTAAATGCCTATGGTGTAAGCATGCCCAGCACAACCAATCACTCTTATTTCCATTAAAGTAATTGGAGAGAAACAAATATTTCTGGAATAGGAGTAATCTCATTCAGAAATCGGTCAGATGTAGCATTCCCTAGAAATGTGTGTTTCTCTCCATTGAGACTCCGAAGGGTGTCTTCACCTGGATATATAACTGGTTAAAAGACAGAAAAAAAAGAATTAATTACATGGGCAACTTCCAGAAGGGAGTAATTTGTCCTGGGGCCCTCTGGGGCTTATTCTGTCTAACATCTTTATGAAACATACAGAAAAGCAGATAGGTAATGAGGGGAACAAAATTTGCTGATGAAACTACATCACTGGGTAGTAAAGACTAAAGCTGACATATAAGAGTTGCAGAGGGCCCTCATGAGTGCTATATCATCAAATGAAATTCAGTGTAGATAAATATAAGGTAATGCACTTGGTGAAAGCAGTCCCAGCTGTGGTGAGCTTTGATATAACTGCATGCTCTAAGGAATATGATCGTGGCGTTATCCATGGCAGTGGGGAAAAGAATTATTAGTGAAAAAATGGAGAACAAAAAAGTAAATATCATTATGCTACTCTATATTTGTGGATTTAATTTATACCTGGAGACAGGGCTAGACCTCTAGTCTGATGGAGTAGAACAATTCTTACCAACCTTGACTCCAAGCTTGAATTTACAAAGTAGTTTAAATTTAGAATAAGGAACCCCATTCCCAGCTGTTACTGAGTTTTCTCCTCTAACACGCGTACCAGCACGAGGACTGCAAAGACACAAGTATGTGGGGGAACACAACTGCTAAATACTCAAAGCAGGTTTGACTTTGGGAACTCAAAACTAAGTCTAAAAAGGATACAGCCTTTTCAATAAAATGCCCCTTTGCTGAATGTTACAAAAAGCCAGTTACAGCCTTGTCAATACAACCTCCCTTTGCTAAACATTACTAAAAAGCCAGCTGTGACAGCCATCTTGCCACTGAATGAGCAGCCAAGTTCTGGAGGTCTGCATTGTCCTAGGGTTGCAAACCTCTTGCACATTAAAGCAAAGTCTCTTCTTGTACACGATATGATTACATTTTCACAAAATTAAAAACATTGGATATTAGTTCACGTAAATGATCTTTCAACTGCAAGAATTAGTTCAGTAGCTCAAGCAGCCAAAGAACTGTCCTTTTAAGGTTAAAAGAGTCTCATATTTACGGTCCTGCTAGTAGTCAACAAGGGCAGTACAAAAATACTACCACAATATTGTGTTCAAGCTTTCAATGATTATAAAATACTCAGAACAAAATTATGCTGCTGTTTATATGCAGCCAAGATTAAATCTCCTTTTAGTAATCAATATCATCATTGTCCTTGATTTGTATCTTAACAGTAAAGGTACTAAATATACACATCCATCCATGTCACTAGCTCTTAAAAAAGACATGTTTAGAGATATTAATTCCGTTTTTATTTGCATTGAAATACCTATGAAATCTATTACTTCAAACCTCAAGAACAATTTATAATTCTTGCCATTCTTTGTTGAAAGTCAGAGATTTTGCTCACCAAAACACAAAGCTTTTGTCTCCACTCTAAGAAATACATGTGGCAGTAGGATTTGTCAAAACTATTCTTCTATTTCTCTGTCTTCCTTTGCAGCATCACGAATGTATCCCAGGAACTGTACATTTAATCCACTGCAGATTATGCAGGAGAACTTGCCATCATGTCCTAATAGCTATGCCAACTGGCTCATTATACTTCTGTTGGTCGTCTTCCTACTAGTCACAAATGTTCTCCTTATGAATCTTCTGATTGCTATGTTCAGGTAAGAGCAATTTCAGTATCAAGACAGAGGCTGCAAAAGTTTAACTGCACACCCACATTTACTACATTGCTGTTGGCTGTTCATTTTGGAATGCACTAGTAATAATAGTAATGAATATTATTTCGGGATTGATAGGTAGACTTTTGTTATCATATAGTTCTTAAGTTATCATCATCCTTACTCTAGTCACATTAAAGACAAGAAGAAAAGAAGCCTCTTTTACTGCTAAAAATTCAATTAAACATGCATAGAAGGGTCTGGATCCCTGGCTGTGCTGCAGCCCAAGTCTGCAGGTGCAAAGCAGCTGTAAACTTGGCAGACTTAACAGTGGATAATCTGCACATAGGGGAAATGCTTGTCAGCACGGCTAATAATGATTAATTTGGTTGAAGAACTGATGTGGCATGTTTACTGATCTTGCCTGAGTGAAGTGGAATTACCTTTCTTTTAAAAAAAAAAGAATGTATCTCTTAACATTTGAAGACTGCAACTGCAATTATTTTAAAATCTAATAATTTGCACAAAATTTAGATTAAATTAACACTACTTGCTGAGCTTGCTGTTCCTTTTTTAAAGTAAAGGTGGGACTAAATTTTGTAATAATAAGCTTTAGCTTGTTGCAGTAAAAAAAGTTATATATTTTTTTTCCCCCAACTTAGTTACACTTTTCAAGTTGTTCAGGGCAATGCAGACATCTTCTGGAAAATTCAGCGCTACAACCTGATAGTTGAATATCATGGCCGGCCTGCCTTAGCACCACCATTTATCATTATTAACCACATAACTCTGGTTCTCAGAAGAATCTTCAACAAAACAGAACATAAAAAAGAACATCTGGGTGAGTCGTTAACAAACACCTAGCAACTGGAGACCCTGACACTCTCCTACTACATGCTGCATAGCCAAAACAGAAGAGCAATTAAGATATCCTTAAGCCAAGAGTCACAATTTATTTTTAACAAAGAGTGCCAGGGGAGTTCAAATGAATAATTAAGGCCTATAATGTACCTCTACTATAAACAGTTTCCCACAATACATTTCTTTATGCACCTTAGTTATTACAACAGAGGTGTTGATATAAAACTGGTTAAAGGGATTTGGTTTCTGAAGATATAACAATGGATAGGTTTAACGAATAGTTATATCATTTGCTCCTGAATTTTAGTAATTATTAAGTAGAGACAAACCTAAAAACTTATACCAAATCTAAAAATCTACTAGGATCAGTGGAATTTCCCAATACAGAGACATGGAGAGAGACCAAGCATGCTTAGAGAAACGGTGGTCCCTTAAAAGTTATAATTAAAAAGGCAGATGAAGTTCAGCTAATTACAGAAGGTGTTTGGGGGCTTTCTATAGTGATGGCAAACTTGGCCCATCTAGTTTAATAGTATCTGATAATAAGCCTATTTACTCCTCATGGGCAGACTGATAATGGGGTTTGGAGCAGAACTGTTGTCAGACTGGACCAATTCAGAGACCTATGACTAGCCTCCCTTTCAGGCACACTCCTTCGAGCTATCAAAGCATGCTGCTGAAGATCCTTCAAACAAAAAAATTTCTCCCCCCCCCAAAAAGCATGTACCTGACTGCTCATGTTATAGATTCAGTAGTGTTTGGAGCATGCAGCAAGTGTGCCCTTACCAATCTTTAGGAAGACACAAAACTGGTATGGTACCTTCAAAATATGTCTGTGAAATTGAGGTCTGTCGTTGGCTGGGACACTTGACAACAACAACAGGCTTTATACTTCAAGGTGGAGGGATTTATTCACAGTTTGTCCTTCCTATTTATAATTGTTCTAATAAAAAAGCTTAGATGACAAAGTGCACCTGAACATAAAGATCTGCTCATTAAATACTTTGGGGCTAAAATATGTCAGAAGTCCAGTAAGGTTGTAAATGAGTTTAAATGGAACCACAGAAATTGGTCCATGCTGTTCTTTAGAAAACTCAGGAGTCATATCCAACTGCAAAAAAGTCTATTGCCTTCCATCACAAGAAAAAAAAAAGTAGAAAATACTTATTTTACACTGCATTTTCATAACATGATACTGCTGCAATGGCAAAGGACCTGCAATGGCAAGACTTCATTTTTCTTTAGCATAGCAGCCTTCCATTAGTAGTATAAGAGAAAAGGGAGTAAAATATAATTCTTAAATTTTCTTTCCTACAGAAAGAGATCTTCCAGTTGGCCTAGATCAAAAAATCATAACATGGGAGCTGGTGCAAAAAGAAAATTATCTTGTAAACGTTGAACAAGAAAGGAAAGAAAGCAATGAAGAAAGGCTGAAGGCCACATCTAATAAGTATGTTATTCTGACCAACAATAAGCGTACCTTGCAAGTCTCCAGCTTTGAATGAGATAAATATTCAGGTGCTTGTAAAGTTTATAGAGACTCCAACTAGAATGCAGTTAGGAAATATGCAGTCCATGAAAAAATATGAGAAGCTAGCATCGGTACAATATTAGAATAGGTTTTGGCACTCTTGAAGTATGTACAATTACAGACATGTAAGCTCCAGCCAAATCTGCAGTAAAGCTCAATGAAAATCATATTGATGAAGAAATGGTGGAAGAATAGTTCCTTTGCTATACTGCAGTGCATGTACTTCCATCCTCTGTAGGAATACAGTATTGACTTTTGAATGAGACTTTTTGAATGGAAGTTTAAGATATCTTGAATTACCCCCAGCCCACACATGCAGAATAAGAACTGTTTACAGCTTTATGGCACGAGACTACAGTTTTCCACAAGAAATTGATTATATTGGCTCTAAAATTGTATTTAATTAACTGAGTTTCCATTTAAATACTTCTCTAAAGTATCTCCCCACTAGGAACATAACTTAAATTGGTATAGTATTCTAAAGAGAAAGTCCTAAATTATTATTCAGAGGTTTACTCCTTTAAGTGAGACACAAAGTGAAGGATGCAGAAAGCATGTGGATGATACAATGATTTGGAGGCACTATGTGGAAGTTGTCTATACAGGCCCTGGGGACTGCATGGAAGAAGGGATTTGAATGTCCAGCCAGCTTCCAAAAATGAAACCTCCTATAAATTTTAAGTGGCTCATCTCCCCCGAGTTGATGGAAAATATTGTGGCCTCAGTTCTTACACCAGGATCAGTTTACATTTGGTACAGGTGAGACATAAGTGGCTGGAGAGACAGAGCTGGACCTAAGGCTCCTTTCTGCTGTCCTTGATTTCCACAGCAGCTAGGGCTAAGTGACCCTCACCAGAAGCTGAAGGGGTGCTGTAATCTGTGTGAGTTTATGAATCTCTGGGCAACAGGTGCATGAGTGTTCCAGAAATGCTGCTCTGTTCAATAAATACTTGCAGGAACACCTCAAAAGGACAAAACTTTTAGGGGGCTCTGGGATACATCAGCAGCACAGAACTGCCAGCGAGGGGCCATGGCTCTAGTAAGTTACATGGGTTTTGTGTTTTAGGATTTCTTCTGGGGCGTTTCCTTTTTGCTCAGTATGTCTGCTTTGTTTCCACAGGGTGGATAATTTGTCTAAATATTTTAGTGGATTGAAAGAACAAGAAAAGCGGTTTAAAGTTATGGAAGCCCAGGTAAGCAATAGTGTTATAGGCATTTATATCAGCTTTAGGATTTCACCATGTTTGTCTCATTTAATGGTGGTTTGGCAGACCCTATTTAGGGATAAAGGGAAGGAGAAATGCATCTCTATTATGGTTTCACTTTCATAATTGTTTTCTCTCTGGTGATATACATATGTAAACAAACATTTCTGACCTCTAGTAGAAAGGAGAAAGGGAAATACAGCATTTCTTGCTCTCTTTGCTAGTCTGCTTGAGAAGTGTTTCCTTCCTTAAGGATGCTTCTGGAAGCAAACACTTAATCTTCCTCCTCCGTTCTCTTCCTTCTCCCAACCTTTTCTTTCTTTAAAACTGCCAGCTTTGAAAATACCCATATTCTTTCTGATCTGACCTAGACTAATCTTCTTGGACATCAGTTTTTCTAATTTTCTTAGATACCAGGTACCACCATCTCAAAGGGAAGTGTCTAACACACAAATGTGAAACACAAATAATAGAAGGAAACCATATCTTAAGTTTTTAATGACAAACCCTTGAAATATAAAAAACATTTTTTAAACAGTCTGAAAATGCTCAGCATTACCATGTGCTACGTAGCACAACTGTTATTGTTTCTTTGTCCCTTGAACTCTCCAGTGTAATTTTGGCCTCATTGAAAGTTCCTTACCTTAATACTCCCATTGCAGTTTCCCTCCCCCTTCTTATCCATTTTATAGCTTCCTGGAAAAAGCCATGCTATTCAATGAACAATATTGACACAAAATACAGGTCCAACAGGAACACACAAGAAATGCTCTAGTAAGTTTGTGCCAACTTGAGATAATGCAATATACTCACAAAAAAGGGAAGGCATTTAATATAAATCTTCACCCAAGACAGTTCAACCATTTCTTTAAAATAAAATAAAATAAAATGTGGTATCTCTGATGCTGCTTCAGTCTGCTGCCTAGATTATTGTTCTTGTAAATTTAAGAATCGATAAAGTACTACAAAAATTAGCTGACGCAGAAATCACTACCTATTTTGTAGATTTGCTACTGTACAGCTGTTATTTCCTCAATGGCAGAGGTTTTAACCAAAACCAACCTCTTGTGCAACCAACCAGCTCCAAACTATACATGTAAGTATTGAAAACAATCATGGAAAAGCTAGAACAATTTAGTTAAAAAAATGCAAGAAAAAAAAAAGATGGGAAAAGAACCTCATAAGGAGGTACCTAGACATTAATGGTAATATAAACAAGTAACAGAATATTCATACTTCAGAATGAAGAAATTACCTTTTGCAAAATATATTTAAGAGCTTTGGTGAAATGACTGTCGCTTAGTGCGAGTTAGAATGATCTCACCCAACTTTAAGCATGTAAATAAGTATCTATTTGCCACAGGGTTTCTTGAGAGGATTGTCTTGGGGGTTTCTTGAGTCAATGAGGTAGTACTACCAAAGTATTACCAAAACATTTAATATGGATAACAATAATGATTAAAAATACAAATTGAGCAAGTGCCCTACTTTGTTTCAATCGTGCACAGCTTGTTTGCCTTCAGAGCTGCAACTATTTCTGTCAGTTAAGAATCTTGTCCTGTGTTCCAGGGCTCCACTGTTTGGAGTTCAAAACATCAGAGACAGAAACAGACTATTTCTCAGCCACCGCAGGATATCCAACACAATAAAGATTTTGGATATTCTTCTTAATGATCTATTTCAATATCTACCTACCACTATCTGTAACACAAAAAGCCCTCCAAAAACCATAAACTGAACTTATATATACTACATGAGAAAAAGAAGCAGCTGGAAACTCAGCAGTCATGACATGACTAGACCTCAAGTCAGACTCAAACTAACCTCAAACTTGACTTAATTCTGCTAGAAGCTTGTAAAACACATATGTAAATTGCTTCATTATCAACATTCCAGTAAAAAAACCCATCCTGTAGCATGTTCCCCAGACATTGTAATACTGTAACTGCGTAAAAGTCAGAAACTTAAATAGCCAAAAAATAAAGAAGAAACCTGTTTCTATCATTTACGGAGCAAATGCAAAGTAATAGAATCTACAATATCTTTTTATTGTGGATTAGTTTCAACATTTTAAAGTTCCTTAAGCAATTACTATTATGGGCCCCTTGTCCTAAGGCTTTTAAACAAGCACATGGCTTTTGCAATCCTATTAGGTGTGAGGAATGCCAACACAGAGGTGCCTTCGCCAGGAAGAACTGAAAGAGAAGAGCGCGCAGTTCAGTCCGAGACTGACATCACATACATCGATAATTAAAATTTATTCTCATTTCTTCAGATTAAACCTTTTGTCCTAGTGAACTACTATAGAATTAAAATCCTAATCTCACCAAGGCCTAAGGCCCAGCTCTCAAATCCTTTATGCTGAGCACTGTCAATGTTTGACTCTACTGACAATTTCTTGGTCTTCCTCCTTCAATTTCTTGGGCTTTCTTCCCTCCTGCTCCTGTATCGCTTGGAAACTCCATTCCACAAATCACACTGAAAACTTTCTCTTCCAGGATGACTCTACCACCTTATTTTCTAAATACTATCTGCCTTCTGTTCGCCAAATACACACCCTCAATCCATTGTCATCATCGCTCATTTTCATATTTTTCTGTTCAAGCGAGTCTGCCTTTGGAAGGGTGATCATTTTCGCACTAAAAAACAAGCCACATCCTTGGCCAAGAAAGCAAGCTCATATTTCTGAGTTGCTTAGAAAGGAAATCAAGAAATAGTTTCCACAGGAAAGGGCCTGGGATACTGAACTATTACAATCCATACAGTTCCTGGAGTTCTTACAACCCTCAAATGATCGCACTTACCATCTTCTCTTCCCACGCTGGCTTCTGTGAGGTATTCCTTTGCTGGTATTCCTTAGAGGGCTCCTCACTCATCCCAGAAACTGGAATCTCATCATGCAGTCCTCAAGCATGCGGTGGCTTGCAGTCACTTTCCAAACACAAAGCAGGTGACCCTCCCGCAGTCAGACCCCCAGCCTCTGCTGCTTGCTTTTTTTGTTTCAATGCCAGATCATAGCTGCTGTCAGCTTGCTGCTGTTACCATACCACATGGAACACTGCATCTACACTTAAGCAGTTTTCTGATTTCATTTTACTTTTCTCTCTCAAAGGTCAGGGGGAAAAAAAAAAAATTAAAAAATAATCACTTGGAGACTTTAAAGCAAGAATGTGTAGCAAGAATCTCCCTACAAACCAGGAATTTACATTGTTAGTCATTTTTATCATTACTTAAACTGGCATGTACATTTTTAGCATACAAAAGCTAGCTGGCTTTATTAGAATTTTGCGTGAAAAGACACCCCAATAAAATAGGTATTACTACTGTCCTCTAAAGGGAAATTTCTTTGGAATAATATAAACAGCATCAGAAGGGCGAAGTATTGGGTTGTCGTCTTTCTTACACTGATAAGCTTCAACTGAACTTAACTTCCTCATGCATACAGCACTGCTTCTATGCAACATAAACATAGGTTGTGCAAAAGCTTTCTCTGTTGCCAGAGGTGGAAAAAAAAAAAATCTCATCTGATAAAAATACCTTTCTGGCACGAGTCTTTTATGAATAGATACCAATCTTGTTATGATGTCTTCATAAAATAGGCATTTGTCCAGTTTATTCAGCTATGCCCCAGACCTCAGTGACCCCATTAACAGTGACAGAATTTTGGAACTGTCCTACCTGTTCTTCACCCTAGGCAAGCAGGAGTTATAAAACCAGTTAAGTTTGTACTGAGCTACACTTTTTGTTAGGAAATAATGCGTATCCTACAACCAGCACACTCTCCTCTTGCAAGCAGCTTCCATTCTGAAATGGCTACTGCTTTGTGATCAGCACATTAATTATCCACTGGAAACCAAAAGTCTATCTTTTTGGAATTGTTGTCACGTCCCACTGATGCGCACTAGAACAACTGATGTATTTAGCAATGACCCATTAATTAACATGCATCAAACTGTATACTCATGAGAAAATACATTCTGCTTTTAAAATTAAAAGGTGAATTTCAAAAGATGGAGCAATATTACTCATTTTACATTGGTTTCTGCTTCTGCTGCCAAATGATGCCATCTGTTCAAACACAAAGACCCAAATGATTTGGGCCTACCAGTCAGTTATTTGTAAGATGTTGACACCCCCCCGCAGCGGAAGTAACCTCCTCAAATATCCTTCAGAGTTTGAGCAAGCACAGTCTAGCAAGAAAGATCACAAATCCTGAAAAAGTAATCTTTCACTACACGGTTATAAATACTAACATGGGGGCTCATTAATTTAGAATACTGGCAAAAAAAATGTCAGTCCAAACTGACCTGAACTAATTTGAGTTTCAAATCATATAACCTTTCAAAGAATTTAATCTTTCAACCTTATTTATAAAATTTATTGACATTCTGTGTGAAAAACTACTATATTTGACATTCATTACAATGTGATTCATTGTATGAGGCGATTTATCCTATGACGTGATTCTCTATATATTGTAAAATGATTGAAAATGTTAAATATGTGAATTTTAGAATCTAAAATATAAGACTTGAGGGAGAAGTTACAAGATGGTAAGTGTAGAGTAACATTCTAGATGTTCAAGACAATTCTCAAATCAAATAAACAGTATTTGTTAAAACTCCTATAGCTACATTAATCAGCATGGTTCAAAGAGATTAAGAACCCAAACTACAATTGAAAGTTTATTGAATCCCAAATAACAAAAAAGTATTCAGTTCTGGTATAAATACCTCATTCCCACCAAATCCACGCAGAGAATCCATGTGGAAGCAGTGCCACTTGGAAAGGATGTACAAATGTGCAGGCCAAGAATCATCACATCGTATCTTACCAGTAAGAGGAAAAGCTGCTGCCCAATTTAACAACCAAAGCAAATTCTGACCTACACTCAATGTGGTGAGACTTTGCTAAAGCCACCCTGAGCGCGTCTTCACCAGGATGTATCCAGAGTTGTACCTCTCCACAGGAAACATTGTTTTTTAAAATCATGTATCATGTAACACTAAATAAGGTAAATATTAAGCCAACTTTAAAAAAAGTTGGCCCCCCACCTGAGCCCTCCAAATTCATGATTGGCCACCATTGTACTTTCACTCTCAATGGCAATGAGAGAAGGATGTATCAAAAAACCCAAAAGTGTTAAAAAAAAAAAAAAAGTTTTTCTCCCTGGGACAGGGCCAGGAGAAATCACATCTAGTGGAAGACTTGGTTTTATTTTCATTGTTTAAAAATCTCTATACAATGAGCTCAGCATCATTGTTCCAGGACTCTACAGGATTTGGGAACAGCTCTAAACTGGGGGTTAGCAGGAAGCCTTACAGCCTTTTAGCTAACACATCTTCTTCTTTGGCTACTTCAGCTCTAGAGCAAGACCCAGAGAGCTGCTCAAGCAAACAAAGCATATCTTATTGCCTCCTGCTAGGGTGCAACTTTTCATGAACAAGAAGTCTGCAGAGTATTTTAAGTAGCTTAATTTCTAACAATATATAATGTTCTTGGTGGCTACAATGCAAACCGTTAGACAAAAAACTATTACATGGCTTCCAGACCAGAAAAAAAAAAAAGTCAGAGAAAAAACCAAAGACACCCAAAGGCAATACAAGTCCTTGGATGTCTCCAATGTGCTCCATCCTTCAGGACTCTTCCTCCTCCCCTTCATCGTCTACTTTAGGCCGGAAATTTTTCCTATTCTTCTTCTTACTGCAATGGAATCCAACTGTTTCAACCGACGGCTCTTCACCTGCGCCACTAAACCTTGCACTAAGCTTACCCTCTGCATTCAGGTCCCCCACCATCATGCACTCCTCCTCCTCTGTTGCCTTTCCACTTCCACTGTCTAAATGCCCCAGCTCTACCTTATCTTCCTCCCTCAAGTCATCAGTCTTAAGAGATTTTCCTTTCAGATCCATTTTCATATGTTTCTTACCATCCTCCCCTGCTGACGTTTTCTTTTTCAGTCCATCAACACACCTTTTTGCTGGTTTGGTGAAGACAATCCTCCCAGCTCCACAGCTAGAAGGGTCCTGGTTGAAGTATGGGGTATAGCTATCTTGGATAGCTGAGCTTTGTTCCTCCCCTCTTTTCTTCAAACCCTCGAGAAATTCCATGGCCACTGCCCTGTTAGTCTTGTCACTAGCCTCTGAAACTCCATCTAGGCTGTATTTGGTCCAGCGCTCTGGGTGTGCCACATAGTCAGGCACTGCAGGAGAGGCTTTGGGAGCCTGCACTGGTTTGGCTTGCTTTCCTAGGCTTTCTGGAACCATGTTACCTGCAACTGTGGTTGGAGGCAATGGACGCTTAAACCTCCCATCAACAACATTATCTTCAGGCATCGAGGGCACAGACGACTTGGCTGCTTCTTCCAGGCAATCAAAAATGCTCTGGCTACGGAGAGAGAACGTAGAACTCATGCCCCTTAGATGGAATGGCTGGACAGGAGATCTGTGACTGCTGTTTGAAGAGTCGGGGGTCTCCCTGGATCTGTAATCCCCGTCATCTGCAGATGGCTCCTCAGGAGATATTGTATCAACTTCTGCTTCATCCGCTAACCCCAAATCATCGGAATCAGAATCGCTGAGTGACACTGTGTCTGAGGGCAGAGCTCCTTCGTAGTCCGTGGCACCACCAGCCACTATTCCCAGAAAGGGTTCACCTGCATCCTGATCTCCCATCTTTGAGCTGTCACTCCACTGGGGTCTTTGACGTAGGCCCAGGAACAGCTGCAAATACAGTTTTCCAAATGCCCACCAAGTTCAGTACCTAGAATACAAAGGAGCATAAAAAATTCAACCGTGAAATGAGATCCAAATATGAGACTATCATTCTGTGCTGTGCAAAATAATTATTACTGCAATATAACAGGCAGCTATACTTCAGGGATTGCTAAGCAATTTTGCTTGAAATAAAAACATTACTTAAGGAATGAATGCACATTAAAATTAAAGACTTACACAAGACTCAGTACAAGAATATGAAGTAATTAAAAATAGTGTTGCACACCAAATTTCATTAAAGGTTACAGCAGGTCCAATTACTAAAAGATGAGCACAAATTTTTTGAGCAAATGTGAATACCCCATAACTGTCTTACACATCTTCCAAGAGACAGCAGTGACCTCTCCAAATTACACCCTGCCTTTATCATACTGTATAAATCTGCAAAACCACATCCTAATTTCTCACACTTTCCTTTGGCCATTACGATCCTTTACTGCATTATCCACTCTACCTCCCATCCCAATAATCACCACATTCTGCCTATTATAAAGGACAGTATCCCTGTTCAAGGTCAGTGGCAGAGAAGCCACAAAAGTACCAGGGCTACAGTTTCAGGATTGCTTTAAAGTGACAAGAAGTACAAGCCCCACTCCTTCCTTGGGTTTAAGCTCTTATGTCATTATTAGATTCCTGGAATCAGAAAACAAGCCAGCTCAAGAAACCAATCCCACTGGATTAAGAAAACTAATCGCACATGCCATGCTTGTGCATGGAAACAAGGGGAGGGTGCAACCAAGAGTCTGCAAGAGCTGGCCCTTCAATCAGTAAAAAGACAGTGTGATTTGAAGCCTGACTTCCAGCAGCGGCTGGAACACCTGATTCACTCTGCCACCTGCTTGAAGGGAACCCTGCAGAACTGAGGTGGTTGATGATCACACTACCACTTGCCGGGCAATCAGAAACGAGTTGGCAAACACATACCTCTGTTCAGCTCACAAAAATGTGAATTATAGAGACAGTTCTAATATATTATTAGAATAAGCTCAACTACCTAATTTTAGGTCCTTCTGAAACGATGCAGTAAACAGACATGGAAAGTCTGTTAGTCACTCACTTTCTCTTGAGACTGAGTCAGCTTCCCCTCCTGAGGGTCAGTTAAAGCCACCAAAGATCTCAGCACTTCCACCCTAGAAAACAAACATTTCCATCAAGATACTGGAAATGTAGTTTTAAAAATAATTCCTTCCCCCTGAATCATCCAAGGCTGCAGAACTGCGTTCTAAATCTGACACAAACTCATGCTGGTATAAAAGTCTGCCGATATTCCTGGATTTTTGGCAAAAGAACACCGCACAGCCTAATAAGGCAGGCACCACTATATTTACTCAGCCTCCACATTCACATTGCCAATCTTGCTCTGTAGAAGAGAAGAGAGGTTTTAAACAAAAAAAAAAAAAACAACTGTAATTTGCATGTGCAGTAAACCACTACTAAATGAACAGTATTAAATGCAGCTAAGAAAACATAAAAATAATAGTTACGCATTGCAAGTACTAAGTGCTGCGAAGTACTAAGACCATGGATACCAGAGAGTTCTGTTTTCAAAGAAAGGTCATATTCACGGTTAGGGCCAGATCTTCACAAGGCATTAAAACATTGAAAAACTTCTGAAGAATTCAACAGACTGACTGCTGTGTTCCACGTAAAGTCTGGCTGTCTTTGACAAAAAGGATCTGATGACTGCTTTGGAAAACACTGCTCTCGGTGTAACCCATAAACGTGAAATAATAATCTGAAAAATACACACTCTTCTGCATAGTTTTATAACACATGAAAAGTAACAACCGCAACCCAAGAGAGACATTTAAGTGTGCCACTGACTAAAAGAGCTGTTTTCAGATGGCAGTAGAAGTATTCATCACAGGCTATGAATCAGGGTACCTCTTGTCTGAGGGGAGCTACACAGAAAGGAAAAATTTTGCTCCTAAGGCAACGTTTTAGCCTTAACAACGTAAGTAGCCGAACATACTGACCCTTACAAGACACCAGACTCACAGGTTTGTTACGGTGACGTGACCACAACACAACTTGGATAGGATGGTGTCTCTCTGGATGGGAAAGTCCCCATTGGACTCTTCCATCCTGGTCTTACTCACACGGGCCCTGTGCGTCTTTGTGCAGCCTGTGAGGAAAACAGAGACCCCAGTCACCCCAAACCACGGCCACGAGCGTGTTCTCACGGCAGAGACACCCCTGCAGCAAAGCCTGCCAGCAACCCCGTGCCAGCAGCGGCACGGTCCTTCGGGACGGCGCTCGCTCAGGCCGCCGCACCAAGGGAGCGGGCGGCAGCCCCCGGGCCCTGGCTCACGCCTCCGGTGGGCACGGCACCCCGCCGCGGGCAGGGCGAAACGACAGAGCCCACGGCCTGGCCTAACGCCGCGGGTGGAGCCCACGGCCTCAGCCGTCCCGCCCGCCCAGGGCCCAGCTGCCTTCCCCGCGCCGGGATCCTGTTGGATACAAACACCGCCCGCCCCCGCTCTAGCCCCCACGCCTTTCTCCTCACGACAGAGGGGCGCCTGGAGCCCGCCGCCTCCCGCTCCCGCTCAGCGCCGCGCACGGAGGCCGCCAGCCCACCCACCGCCACCTCCGGGCACACACCGCGAACCGGCGGAGAAGGGGCGGGGGACGGGCGCCGGGCCGCGGCACAACATGGGCCCAACGCCTCCCCACAGCGCCCGCCCGCCCGCCTTCCCCGCCTCTCTCCCGCCCAGCGCCGGCGGCCCCCGCGCGGGGCGCGCTGGGACGCTGAGTCCCTACCGGCCGCCGCGGGGCAGCAACGCGCGGCGACGAGACTACAGCTCCCAGCAGGCCAAGCGGCACGGAAGGGGCGGGAAGCGGGAGGCCTCGGCCCCTCCCCGCACCGCCTCTCTCCTTTGCGTCCTGGGAGTTGTAGTCGCCCGCCTTTCCCCCGGCGGGGGACATTTTGCGAGCCGGGGCGTGGGGGCCTGCCGCAAAACAGGGCCGAGCGCTCCCCTCTGCCGCCGCGGCGACGGAGGGACCACAGCTCCCAGGGTGCACCGCGCCGGCAGCGCGCCCGCCATTTTGCCGCCTGTGAGGAGAGGGGTTGGGCGGGGTGGAGTGTGGGGTTCGCTCTTGCGCCCCGGTGAGCCGGCGGCGGTCAGCGTGGGCTCCGCCGCCGCGGTGGCTGAGGCACGACAGCCACCCCTCGGGCTGCCCGCGCCCTGAGGGGGCCGGCGAGGCCGGGCGGCACCGCCGCCTCCCTAAACAGTCTGGAACAAAAACATATCAAGCAGAGCTTTTTTTCTCCTCAGAAAAGCAGGGTTTGGCCACAATGAAAACTTCACAGGGAGTGTCTGGGGTTTTGTTCTGTTCTTTTTTTTTTTTTTTTTTTTTTTCTTCCCAATTGTTACATATTTATTTTCTAACAGGAAAACCCTTAAGTCACTTGGGGTGTAAAACAGCTATCCATCAAAAGAAAGTTTCTTTTTTTTCTGTCCCAGAAGAATGTTTCTTTGTGCATGCATCAAGAAGCGGAATTCTGTCTGAAAATATTTTATTGGTGTTGGTAAAGATGCCTGATTCTCCCCCCCCCCCCCCCCCCCCCCTTCAGCAAAAAGTTTAAATTTTCAGTGGAAATATGCTTCCCAAGTGGCTTCAATATTTAGCTTGTTTCCTCCTAAGGAAAAAAGAAAAGGCAAGGTTTGCTGTGCCAGCATGTGGCCCGGCAGTTTGCAGGACTCGCCTCCACCCTGTCCCTGACTCGGTCTTACTGCCTTGCCTGGCCTTGGGGCTTCATCATTAAATTAGATTAGTGCCTGCAAAGGCCCTGAGCCTCTAAAGGTTGCACCTTTACCTCTTCAGATCACCCCACTCTGAGGGATTTGCTACAGGCCTTGAGTTTAAGGAAAGCTCATCTATGCCATCGTTTGGCAGCAAAAGAAGAAATTACCACATAGCCCCACTTTGTCTGATTTTGAGTGGCACTTTACTTTCCCCTCCGATGGCATCCCGACCCTGCTGCATCACTGGTTGCTTTGCTGATGGGTGTGCTAGGGGTAAGGCTGTGGCCACGGCCGAGGAGAATTCACAGGATCCCTTCAAGCGGGGCCTCACTGTGAGTCACCCATAATATAAACTGCAGCCACTTCATTTGCATTCCGAGTTTTTAAATACATACTCTCGCCTGCTGCTAATTTATGAGACAAGGGCTGTGTTTGGAATACATTTGGCAGCGATGATGAGGTTAGCGCAAAATGTCTTCCGTCTGGCTGGAGTCATGCAGTAGTTTTAAAACAACAGCTCTAGAGGTGTTTCCCCATTTGGTGATCATGGGGTTTTTTTTAGTGTATACACATATGGTAGTACGGTCAAAGGCATTCAAATGGGTTCCCAGCTGGAGGGAGGAAGAAAGGAAAACATGAGTCTTCTGGTAGGCAAGCAGGAATGGATAGGAGGAGGGTAGTAAACAGGCAAAGGGAGCCAAGACTAAACCACGGGTGAAGGCTACCAGTGCTGTGTAACACTGTCTAGGGTGTTGGGGACACACCAGGAGTGAGCCTCTGCGGGCAGCAAGGAGCAGGCAAGAAAAGCATGTGGAGTAAGTGGTGGCAAGTCCTGTTTTTGTAGGGCTGGAGACAAGCAGGGTACACTACAGCCTGGTGCAAACAATGGTGCTCTTTCGTTTTGAACCCTGGTTCAATGCTAGGTTAGGGGCTCAGGGGGGCAGAAGAGGGCAACACCACCTCCACTGTCTCCATCACCTGCAGATATGGGGGCCTTCAGGGACAAGTCCCATTCCTCCATTTCCAGAGGCTCCAAGTTCTCTTTTTTTGCCTGGATTCCATGTAAGTTGATGACCAAGGTCTCTTTCAGAAGCTGCACCCTTTTCCTCCTTGCTGTCTTTTTGCAGTATCGCACACTGCAAAGAACTGGGGGTGAGTGACTTTTTCTCTGGTGGCTGAGGACAAGACAGTTTGCAGCGGTGGATATGCTGGTGTGTTGGGATTTTTGCTATTGCTTGGCGACAGCTGAAATAAAAATAATGAGTCAGACTCTGAAGCTAACAGATGGTAAAGCGTTTTCCCCTCTCCGGCATGAACTAAGGTGGCTTGAAGAGGGGTGGGGGCCTGGAAGGCGGATCTGAGCTGCAGCGTGGGACATCATCCAAGTGAGCGGGCTGGCTTCTTCACCACGATGGCCACGTGTGTCTGCAGGAAGCCACTGTGTCCCCGCGTGAGGGGGCGGTGAGTGCAAATGCATACCAGTCTCAGCCCTGTTCCTGGGCACCTCGTGCTCCTTTCTTGCAAATAAATCTGTTGTTTGGCCCCCATCCGGTAACTGTTTCCACTGCTCACTGGCAGGTTCCTGCTGCTTCTGCGCCCAGAGCCTGGGCTAGGCGCCTGGCAGGGACCGCTGGCCCCTCTCCTCGTGGCTATAGGAAAGTGGCAGGCGATTCCCTAGCAGCTGCCCAGATCCTTGCAAGACAGACAGAGCGATCGGATGCATTTTCACCATCTCCTGCATCCGGAAGGAGTACGGAATTTAGTCTGGTATGGCCACACGCAGCTGATGCTGGAGCTCCTGAGGGGAGGCAGGGAGGGAAAAGAGTATTTCCTGCAGGCAAAAGGCAAAAGCACAGTAGCGACCATCCCCTCCTTCTCTGCTGGGAGAAGGCAGTCACAGACTGAAGGATGTAATTCAACTTGCCCTCTCCCATTTGCAGGAAGAAAAGCCTACAAATGGCCTTGAAATCCCCCATGGGGTGAGTTTCCAGGATACAGTGCAAAATTACTCCTCTCTCCAATTATTTGAAATTTTAAAAAGAAACAAAAACTGTTGGAGGTCTCTGTTCTTTTCAGTTTAGCTACAGAATATTTGTACTAAAAATACCCTTCTTCTAATTCCTGCTGCTTTTTTTTTCTTTCCTATTATTGGCCCCAGTGTACCTGATACTAACACCAGTAGCAAAGGCCTGAAAGAGGTCATTGGAACCAGCTGAGGGCCTTGAAATTAACATAAAGAAAAAAAACCCAAAACCACAAACCCCTAAAACTCCCCAGATCTCTTGTTAGAACATGACCTGTAGGAGCTTCATTAATCAACACAACTTTGTAGCCAACACAGGGCTTTGCATTTAACACCCCTAACCCTTGCCGGAAGATATCTTACCTGTTTCCTCGCAGCCAGCAGGCAGGGTATTCGCGCGTCGTCTCGCCTGGCCTAACACCAACATCTCTTTGGTACTCAGCAAAGCTGTGTTCTGACATGAGGGAATGCCCTAGCAAAGTAGGGCCAAGAAACACTTTTTTTTCTTTTTTTTTTTAAGGAAAAGGTGTGACTAAACTCCAATTAGAAACCTTACTTGCAACCACTGGCCCTTGAGCTGGGTCATCTAAACCCAGTGACAAATGCCAGGCAGTCCACACTAGCATGCCTGGCTGCAAAGTTTATGTACCCTCTAATGTATCTGCAAATGTGAAAACAACGTGGGCTTCAGTTATGCAGCGGTTTTAGTGGCTGGGGCGTGTTTTCTCTTTGCTCCAGGTCCCTGGGTGCTGAAGTGAAAGCATCAGGCTGCCTGCGTCAGACAAGCTGCCAGAGGCTGGCTGAAGAGCTCGCACCAGAGCAGTGCTTCTCTGCCCTCCTGCTTAGGTTCTGCCCTTTGCAAGGTATTCTGATGCTTCCCAGGCTGAAGCTGAGAGGAGTGGTCAGACAAAAATACACAGATTAACACCGTGCCTGTAGTTGAACTGCACATCCTGGTACGTATGGGATTTGGGGCTTCTAGCCAGTGTCTTTATCACTTAATCAAGAGCTGGTCAGGTAGTTGACTGTTTTCCTTTCCCCTTCAGCACCCACTGATGGCAGATGTTCCTTCACTGGGGCTGTATTTCCAGGCTTGCTTCCTCTCTGGAGCAGCCACAGCTTCCTAGCCCTGCCACGGCCCTGCCAGTAAATGAAGTTGTTGAAGTATCCACTTTTTTTTTTTTTTTTTTTTTTTTTTTTAAGAACAGTCTCCTCTCTTGTCAGTAGCTTGCCCTGGAGCTGAAACTCCCACCTCTCCCCTAACTGGAAGGGCTATGCTGCCATGCCCAGCAAAGAAAACTGCAGTTCAGAGCAGGAATGTGAGCACAGCCGCTATCTAACACATCCTTCATCACCGAGTCTGGCAAGTAGAGCTGGCAGGCAGAGGGAGGGTGCAGCCAGGATCCAGCAGCGAGGGTGCTTTCCTCTACAGAAACCTCTGCCATAAAGAGCTCTTGCATGGAAGAGCTGGCTGGGTTTTTTCCCTCCTGTGGGAATATTGCAAATCTTGGTTAGAGCTCAGACAACCTCTTATTAGGGAATGGACATAAGCAATTTATACATGTTAGTCACAGCTGTCTTAGTAGGAAACAATTGGGCACATTGCTACTTATAACACAAACAGCCCAGAAGAGGCTTACGAAACAGAGCTTGCAAAAGCAAAAAAAAAATACCTCCAAAACTCCTCGTTAGAAACAGTCTAGAGAATTGTTGTTTTTTTTTAAAAGACAGTTAGGAGGGGGAAGGAAAAAAAATTCACTGGAAGAAAAACCAACTTGGTCTAGCTTAGAAAAATTCACACTTGTATTTTTATTTTGTGAAATTCTTGTTTCACAAAAGATTCCACAACCATATTCCTAGGAATCGGAAATCCACAGTAAGGTCTCCAGTGACTTTCCAAGTCCTTCAGACCTCTGGAGAAAAATGTTTAAGAGAAGCGTAAGCCAGGGTTGTCAGTACAAGATGAGAACAAGCAGGCTGCAAGTGTTCCACCCACCCCTTCCCTTCACAGCGGTTTATCTGTGCAGCCTCACGTGCTTCTACACAGCAGGCCTGCTGTTTTCCAAGAATAACCTATGTCTTCACTTAACAGCACATTAAAAGGGCCTGGTTTGCCCAGTTCTCTCCCAGCATCTCAGCTCAAGTATCATGTACAACTCATCTGTTTTGAGCACATCACTGTTAATACTCAGGCCTGAGGTGCAAACAGAGGGGACTGCATTTAGCCAGGGAAGGTTTAAGATCCCAGCTATATTTCCAGGCTGAGGTCCCAAGGCACACGCCCTGGATCCCAAATACACATTGTGCTTTGCCAGTTAGTTTCCACTATCGTTTCTCCCTGCTGAACACCAGCCTGAGTCTGACAGTGACTCACATCAGCTTAATCCTAGCTCCAGAGGCAGGAATAATTTTATCCCATCTGGAGCAACAACATAGCACCACAATCCAAATGTCTTAAGGTGTGAAGCAAAGAGCATCACATTCATGGGAAACCACCTAGAGGGTCAGCTAAGGACTGCATTCCCTGCAGCCCGAATTTTGCTTGAATACGAGAACAAGACAAGCCTGTTCCCTTGAAGACGTGGCAGAAATCTGTACACGATGGAAAGAAACAAGATCTGACAACACATCATTAAAAATCCACTAACAAGGAGTTTTGCTTTGTTTCTTTTTTTATTGTTTTTAAATATCACTTCTTTTTTTTTTTTTTTCTTTCCAGAAGTCATTATGTCTGACTCCATTAACATTCAGGTGAACAAGTGAAAGAACAACAGATGGGCATGATCTCGTAGCACAGGCACAGCCACCGGGAACAGGGCTTGCCTTTCTTTGTGGCAGCTGAATATTGCTCTCCCTTGCCCAGCATTCCCTCCCTCTCCATACCGGCATGGGCAATGGCTGGCGGCCGCTGTGGGACATTCCTGCTTCAAATGCAGCGAGAAGTCCAAGACAGGGCAGTGAAAGGCAGGCAGTTGTGGGATCACAGCACTCGGCCTCCCCTCTCGCGCTCAGCCAGGCTTTCCCCTGATGGTGCGGAGGGGCAGGCGGTGGCAGCAACGGTGGCATTACCAGACCATCTGCAAAAATCAGACCAGCCCCCGGCCGGATGGCAGCAGAGGGCATTTTGGGCCATTTTTGGTCACTTTAGAAGCCCCTTGAGTGTGCGCAATACTGCCATCGCAGCCCCCCTGAATTTCAGCAGTGTCACCCTATTTTGCAATCCACATTAGCTCCCCCACAGCTGTGCCCCCCTTCCCTTGAGGGGGGGGCACAATTGCAGCAGCCACTGCTGCCAGCAAGCAATGTTTTTGCCTTCCCTCAGCACCATTCTGGATGCGTCCCCAGCCTGCCTGCAGGCTCCCCTCCCAGAGGCTGGAAAAACCCATGCTGTTGAAGCCTGGTTCACAAAGCATCCTGGTGTTAACTGGTTGTAAAACTGCAGCGGTTCATCACACTATGCACACTATGAGAAATGTTTATTAAATTGATTTTTGTTTCATTTCTTTTAAAAAAAAGGCAGAAAGAAGTTAAACACACTGCTTTGTGGCATGCTCCACAGTATGAAAAAATCCCAAGCATTCAGTTAAGCTGTCAGCAGCTCTGTTTGACCTTTTGATGTGGTCTTTGAACTTAGACCTGGACGGTTGGGTCTCCTCTTCCCCACCACCCTCTCTCCTCCTCCCTGCCTCAGCTCACAGCCATTTTCTCAGCTGTCACTAACTCCAGGAGGATGCTTCCCTGGAGAGGGAGGGGTTCGTATTTACAGCACACAATTTCATCCTTTGTTTTTGGGAGCATGGAGGGGAGCAGGACAGGGCCCCACGTTGCACACACGAATGCGCAGGTATGCAGGAGAGGGTCTGAGGTAGGGCAGGGGTCCTACCTAGTGGTTTTTCCCCCTTCACCTCAGCCAGCTTTGGGACCAACCAACTGGCAGAAGAGCCCTATCACTTTTGGATCCTAGTGCTTGCAACAGGGCGAGTCCCCTCAGCCCTTCACAGCTCCCTCTCTAAGTTTGTTTTAACTCAGGCCCAGCTTCACAGGAGGCTGGACTAGAAGAGACCCAAGAGGGTAGTTTTTGCTGTGAGGGTTTCTCAGCTACTTCATCGTTCTTAAGCATGATGGTTCCTCTCTGTCCCTCTTCTCCTAGGGCTGACCCCTCCTGCTACAGCTGATGACCATTCCATCGAACATGGGGACTCTCAGCTAGTAAGTCTAAAGAAAGCATTACCCTCTCCCTGCAAAACTCCTTCTGCCCCCTCCCACAACCTTCCCAGCCGCTGGCTCTTCTCCTGCAGCACCTTTCCCCCAGCAGCTGCAGGGACAGGAGGTGGCCCAGGGAGCTGCCTCAGGAGCTCCCCACAGTGACAAGCCACTTCTGAAATGAGTCAGAGAGCAAACTGCAGCCCGTGCGGCACATGGTCTGAGCAAACGTCCTGCTCTTCTTCCTCCCACAGCTCTCAGACTCCTTCTCAAAGTACCATTCTCCCAATTGCTCCTGCATGGGACAGCCCAGACCCCTAAAGTTACAACGTCTAAGGACACACCTGACCTGCATTGAGACCCAGTCCATCTTCAAACAGAGCTCCAGCTACATACACAGCATCAACTGAATACTGAACAATATCAAAAATACGGTATAAGGAAAGAAAACAGAATTGAAGTGCTTAATGGCATACTTATACACATTTATCAACAGTCAACAAAAAAAGGCAGCAAGTTACACATCCATTCTGTATGCTAAGAATCCCGATGCACATATATGTAAACACACATGCTTGGTTGATGCATATACATATAGCCACATAACAAGAGTAGATGACCTGAAGGAGCTACGCTGGGGAGCAGGGGAGGGGGTTACCTACTGCAAAACCTTGTCTCATTCTCGATGTGCACAACGTGGACATTCAGGGCAGTGTTGCTTTAAGGCTGTTTCTAAGGCTGAATCTTTTCTTCTCCAACCTCTCAATCTGAAGTTCTGTTGAAGCACTTCCTCCTCTTACCTAGCACAATTTGATATATATATATATATATATATTTACCTATATACTTTTTAAAGGCCCTATATACTAAAAGGCAGAAAAAGGAAGGGGAGGAGTGGAAGGAGGGAAAAGCCTCCAAATGGATCAGTTTGCCCCAGTGCAGGAACTTCCTATCCTGTAGTGGTAAAGGCCATGGCAGCCATGTGCAATGGACAAGGTACTAGTTTAAAATGATCGCGGGTCTCCCTCCCTATCTGATCTGAAGCTATTTGTTGCAACAAAGTGGGAGAGTGAAATACTTTAAGAAACAGAAATATTCCCGAAGTGGGGAATGTGATCACTAGTTTCAACTCCTCCCCTTACCTGCTTCAAGGTGGCAAAGAGCTGAGAGATACTATCATTTCCAGCTCAAGTGCCTGTACGGCTAAGGAAAAGGCTTTGCTTAAAAATATATATCTATAGAACTATACATATAGATCATCTTTTTAGAACACTCTGATTTTATTACATAGCTCCTGGGTCACTCTTCCCCTCTATCTACATGGTAACAGAGTGGCATACAACAGAAGCCACATACATCGAATTGGCCATCAAAGCTTACCAGGTCACAAGAAAGTGTTTCAACTGGTGCGATCTAAAATCCTGAATTCCCTTGCTTTGAGAAGCTAACGTCTTGCTGTTGATGTAACTGGAAGTTGAAGGTCTTAAAAATAAACTTTTTTTTTTTTCTCCAAAATCAGGTTATGACAATTTCCTGGCAATGTTACAGTGTGTGACAATATGCTGTAAGTAAGGAAAATTTCATTGAACAAGAGAGTGATGCAAAGATGAAATTTTAAACATGTATGCATATGGCTGGGAACCCCCAAGCGTCATCCTGCAATACATAAATGCAGGATTCCTAAGGTTAAGGATTTTTTTTTTTTTTTTTAATTTTTCTTCTTTTTTCCAATATCATTTGTATGCAAGCATTAGTGTAAGACTGGAAACTTAGCACAGAACTAGACTCTCTGAAAAACATATGTCTATAAAGAAACATTGAAGGAGGTTAAAAAAGTGACTTAATTTTCAGTTTGTTATATTTGAAAAACCATGACTAAAATTCACCCCCAGCTACTGACCCTTTAATATAACGAATCAATGGAAATGAGCCAATTTATAAAGTTACAGCCCCAAGAAAAGAAACCACAAAAACAAAAAGCCAAAACCACTTACTCTTCAGAGAGTAAAAAAATTTAAGCAAGACTTCTGTTAAGGATTGACCTAGCGATGCAAACAGATCGGAGAGGAACAACGTGCCTGTGTTTCCTGCGGGACACATCCAGGCGACGGGAGCTGTTTCCTCTCCTTCCTCTCCTCTCTCCCAGGCTTCGGGCAGTGAGCCAGGCTTCCCTACAGACAGCTTGGAAATGCCAGGGAGTTGGGGTGATGGTAGGAAAAGGTGAGTACAAATGAAGAAAAATGCTAAATTCTGCTTCAGCATCCAATTATGTATATAAAAAAAGTCAGTGTTGAAAAAGAGAGTAAAAACCAAGGCAAAGTTTTCTGATAACAGGCTGCAGCCTTCTCCTCTGTACATCTTCCACCAACAGTATTTCTGAGTTACGGGGGGTGGGGAAGGGGGAGGAAGGACTCGATCTCCTGCTACAGTAGCTTTCCCCATCACACAAAACTGATGTGTAACTAACTCAGCCACAAGGATATGGGAAAGTTTTATTATTTAAAAAAAAAAAGTACTTCAAAATAAAAATGATAAGTACTGTATGGTAATATTGGAAGTATTTATATACATAGTTTTGTCTTTTGTTGAAATGTCTCCTGGTCACTTGGTGGCACTCGGGGTCCCCTCTAGCGCCGTCCGCCCTGCTCCCCCCTTCCCCTCCCTGGCTCTCACGGCTCAGTAGACGGAGCTGTTCCTTATGCCACAGCACAGCACCATGCTCAGGATCATTTCGAAGATCTGTCAGGAGACACAGGGGCACCAGTGAGGCGCCAACCAGTACAACGCAGGAGCTCCCCGCCCCTGTCCCAAGGTCCCCCATTCCACATAAACTCATGCCAGAGATAAGGGCAGAGATGCTACGGCTTCGCTGCTGTTTTCACTAGGAGTCGGCCAATTCGAGATAAGATGATGTTCTCCCCTCTCTTGCTGGCAGCAGTGGCGGTACGTCGCAAGCCTCCCGACTGCCAGCTATGCAGCAAACGCCTCGAGATCCCTCCAGCTTTACAGCCCAGCCTTTGCGCAGGTGCTGGGTTACCAGCACACGCCACCCACCGCTTGCTGAGGAGCAAACCTACGGTGGCAAAGAAAGCAAATCCCTTCCCACTGCAGACCCCAGCGAACAAACACAGCTGCCTGAGAAACAAGCGGGTTTGGAGGCAGGAAGGAGGCTCGACGGTGCTCTGCCCTTCTGGATGGTGTTGCAGGTGCTCCTGCTTTACCGCGCTCGCCGGGTGCCTGCCCTAACATCCCGACCCCACGGGGGGATGACAAAGCCCTCGGTCTCGCCACGTCCCAGAGCAGCTGGGGTGCAGAGGGCTGGTGCTGCACGCTGAGCCACAGGGGCATCTGGAGGAGAGGGATGGATCCAGCCCAGCTGGAACAGGACCGAGCACCCCGAGGCAGCTTTTCCCCATCCCACAACAGCAGGGCACCGCACAGTCACGCTTACCATGATCACGGCAACCACGATGGCAGCAATACCGATCAGGTACAGCTTCCCGGAGAAGAGCTCGTCGATTTTTTTGTGGCAGTTCGAGGACTGAAGCAGAGAAGCATGCCGGTCAGAGAGCCTGCTTTCCCCTCACCCGCCCCGGCACCCAGAAAGGTAGGTCTGATTCCCCTGGTCCCGCTCGCGGTCCTGGATCCTGGCTCTAGGACTTCCCACCAGACTTCACCCCTCTGGACCTGCCAGCCCCCTCAAGCAGGAACAGCAAAGGAAGAACCGATGGGAACCTCTGACATTCCTCTACACCATACCCAAATAAATGAAATCTCTACCCTTTATCTAATTCCCAATAAATCCCCAAATTACCCTGGCAGCTGATTTTCCCCACAGGAGCTGTGCTGAGTGAAGAGCAGATGTGCCTACCTCCATAAAGTTTTTCAGGATGGAGTCCTTCTTTGGGCAGAGGTCGTCTCTCCAGAGGGGAGTGATAGCTCCTATTGCATTATCAGGACCACAGCAGTCCAGCTACATGGAGAGAGGGGGGGGAAAAAACCCCAACACACCGACAAAAAAACAGCATTAGCAGACAGTGAACACTCATGCAACGCTCTCCCCATCATTAAATGTCCTTGAAGCCACCCAAGACCAAGGAGGCATCTTGGAGGGGGAAACAAGGGAGAGGGAATAACTCTCCAAATTTGATTTTTTCTTTCCACACAACACAGCTGCTTCCTACAATAGTCCCAGACAGGGCTGGCATTGGTATCCTAGAGGAGAGCGAACCCGACTCTCTCCAGCAATTTTGTTTCCTGCTGAGCAGAGGAAGTATCGGGATTAGTTTCTCAGAGCAACATTTTTCTTCCATTGAATTTTACTTAAATCAGGGGTGCTGATGCAAATGAAAAGCAACTTAATTAGAGCTCGGACCAGACTTCCCAGCACAGCATGAAGGACAGAATATTGAAGAGGGCACAACTCTGTTTCTTGACATGTAAGAACAGCAAACTTGACAGGCTAAGACCTGCATGTAGCATCATCTGCTTTAGACCCTGCTTTTCCCATTCATTTTCCTGACCCCTATTTTTAATTCTCCTTCCTCCCACATTCTCATTTCCTGTGGCTGTTAAGAAGCTCCTATGGAGAGATTTCTACACAGGGCTTGGAAAGCAGGCAGCAAAATCCCACTGCTGAGAACACATTTGATCCAGTTCTCTCCTAAGCATCAAAAAAATCCAGCGTTGCCTTCATTCCCTGCCTGAGGACTTGTAGTTCAAGTTATTGCCTCTGCCTCGGTGGGGAGGACCAGTCTGTGTGCAGCAACAGTCGCTCTTCACCACTTCCCCAGTGACAAACCGCACGCAGAGGTTAACTGGGTGTAATTCACAGCACGCAGGATGCTATCCATCAGCGGCTGCTTTGGCCAACAGCACGTAGCCTAAGCAGCACGTGCAGCAAGACCGCCGATGTCTTACCGTTTCATGAAAGGTCTTCACTACAGCTTTCCCGTTGTTCGTCTCCGATTCTGCCATGAGCGCCTGTTGAAACGCTTGATCGTAGAACTGCTTCACATCTTTGGCTATCTAGGAAAGACAGGGGAAAAACTCCCTTTCAGCCAGACGAGGAGGAAACCCATCCAGCAGATGTGCCTGAAGGGGACAGGTTCCCTCTAATGACACTTGCAGGTAGATGAGCAGTTTTTAAATAGAGTTAGCCCCTGTTTATTTGCACAGGTGCGTGAAAAAAGGTCTGTCTTTCACAGGGCTCAAGTCCTTCCAGCCGTAGCGTGTTAAGAGCAGCAAATAGTAAGAACCTTATCCACCAGCCAGCAGGTTCCAGCCAACGCAATCCAAGCACTCCACGAGCTCTCTCCAGCAGGCAAAGACAGCCAAGCCCCAGAGGGTGAACCACAAGATCCGAGATAGCCTTCAGCCCACATAGATTTGGTCTTGGGCTCAGGAATGCAGAAACAGCTTGTTCTGAACCATCCAACACACGGAGACAAAACAAGCAGGCAACACGTTTCCCACTGAGGCCACAGAGACAGGACGTGCTGGGGAAGCCAGGAGGAGGTGGGGTGCGCAAGCGAGGCCGTCTGTAGGCATGGGTACCTTGGCTTACTGTCTGGCTTGGAGGGGATGGCAGGAATTCGGGAGAGATTGCACGCTAAAGCCTAGCAAGGCGGTTCATTTGGGTCAGGAAGCTTAGGTGCTTTTAGATGGATATCAAACTCTGGGTGGGTCCCTACCTGGAGCTGGGTACCCCCATCCTGTAAATGGTTATATGAGAAGTCTCACCTGTACTCTAGCCCTGCCACCTGGGCTGGTAAACTGCAGCCACCCATGGGGGTCTGCTCCACAATGCAAAAACCCCCTCATTTTCAGGGAAACTGGCCTTGTGGTTTCTCCTCTAACACCCTCCAGTAATTTGGGAGAGACAGATGAAAGGAGGACATGCAAGAGAAGCAAAAGAAAAAAATACGAGCAAGTACAAAAGGGGAAACGCTTTCCAGAACATCTGCTCTTGGCAGCACAGGCTGGATTAGGACACGAAAAAAGAAACTGCAGCAAGGAGTGTGATTTCAATCAATTATCCCAGCATCTCTCTGTCACTGCTGAAAAAAAAATTTGCTTTGGAGGGAGATCAAACCATTTGATTCTGGTACATGGGGAAAAAAAAAATAAATAAAATCCTATTTCTCGTCTCCCCATCCTGTATCTAAAGCATCTCCAGGAAGGCAGGCTGGGGGAGAGACTGCCTTCAGCTTCGTGGAAGAGCATCCTGTGCCCATGTGATAGGAGATGACTGTCCCCCCATGGGGCTGCAAACCCAGGTGGAACGGAATCCTGCTGGGAGCAGCTCTCAGGGGCTGGGATCATTCAGCGCTTCCCTCCCAGCCCGCACTGCTCCTGAAATGCCCCTGACCGAGGCAGGGAGAAGCAAGCCGCCTGCCTTGGGAGCAGGGTCCTCCAAACAGCCCATTCATCATCAAGGCTGCAAAAGCGGCTGAGGCCAACAGACTGCCACCGTTCATTTTAAACCGCAAAATTATTTTTAGGGGCTGAGGTCATCGCTCTTGTATTGGCAAATCCTAAATTTCTCAGCTTTATGCTCTGATGGCCGAGCACCTTCTCCCCAGTGTGGAAAGCAACAGCCATGGGATCCCTCCCTACTCGGGCTTCACTTTTTTTGCTGTCGGTTCAATCGCACATCTTGGATTCTTCAGGATTCACAAACTAACATCTGCAGGAGGCACAGCCCCTCTGCAAAGGTTAATTAGCTCACCGAAGTTGCTAGGAAACGGCACCCTGCCTGCATAATAATATATTTAGCCACAGAAGAGTTTATTAAGGTGAAGTCATGCTTTCTCCAGTGAATGACTACAAGGGTGTTCCCATTCACGGCTGAGCTGGTCGTCTGTGGCCTACATGCATGTGGAAGCTGAGCGGGCCACCACCTACTGACACAGCTGGCTTACGTCTCTTAGTAGAGTAAACACATTTCCCGCTCTGCCAGAGAGTCTAACCTTGGCTTTAAGCACAAGCAGTCCCCTTCTCTCCTCCAAACCCTGGATGGGTGAGTGATCAACACCCAGCCCACTGCTTGCTGCAGCGTGGCCATGGTTCCCATACGCCGGCAGTTTTGCTCTTCGAGACCAAAATCCGCACGTGTGCAAGCACATGTGACCGTAGTGAAGGGAAGGTGAACAGAAAGGGAAGGTGAAAAGCTGCAATTTTCAGTCCTACCCTTTAGCTAACCCCCTCCAGCCAGAGGACCTCATCCAAGCAAGCAGTCCCTGGCAGGGTACCTGGGACAGACACCCGACTTCTACCCCTCATGTGTGCACCGCGTATCGATCAGCAGCAAGCTCAGTCCTAGCAGAAAAGCAGCCCGCAGCGGGTTATATGGTACTGGCAAAGAGCAGGAAGCATCAAGCGATCTTGTTAACGCAGACGCTGGCTCTCCCCGTACGGTATTCCCTCCCTTTGGGGCCATGCAGCTGGGTTCACTCTTTGCTCTTTGGCACCTAGGACATGCAGATGGCTTTCCTTCGTGACTTCATACATGAATCAGCTCACACTCTGACTGACAGTGTGGCAGCAAGGAGGAGACCCAAGCAAGACAGACCTATTTTTGTTCCAGACATTGCACTATATACCGTAAGGGGCAGCTACTACCATCGAGTGCTCACATTTAAAGTTCATCAGCCTGGCCGAGAGGAGTTAGGTGACCTGCCCAGGTCACACAGCTAATCCAAGCCCCTGTGACTCAGTCCGGGAGCAGCTCATGAGCAAAAGAGCTCATGCTGGGATCTGCTGTGGTTCTGCCCCAGCCTCCCAGCCCCACGAACGCAGGATTTGGAGTCGTCTTACTTGGTCTTTGTTGACAAATCCCCAAATTCCAGCCGCAACTTCGCAGGCAAACAGGATCACCAGACAAGTGAAGAACTGCAAAGACAAATCAAGAGAGGGTCGCTTAACATATCTGGCTACAGGCAAAAGCAGCAATTACGTGGGTAGAGGTGTGGAGTGGCGCTTCTGCTGACGGAGATCAGAGCAAGGTGTCACCCGACTTCAGACCGTTTTCTCTCTCATACATGCACTTAGCCCAAACGTGTTTTCCTATAATTCATCGGATGCCACCCCACGTCCAGATTTCCCACTGGGATGGCTGCGCAGGTATGAGCAGAGCCCTTCCCACACAGGGACTGGCAGGAATGAGGATGCCCCGTGCACCACAAGACACATTGCTTCTCTTCATGCACCTGCAGGACCATCCAGACACGCTTCTTGCTCTGCCACAGATGCTCTGAGGACGGGAATTGCCAGTGCAGGGTTAAAAGCACATTTCAACTGCTGAGGAGCTGCGGGGCGTCAGGGTGTGATTTATGGCCAGCTCTCTTGGCATCCACAGCCCTGCAAGGCTACTGCAGTTTTTTGCATAAATACTAACACTGATGTTTTCCCACAGTCCCACCCTGTTCGTGCAATTCCAGCACTCTTCCCTGCCATCCCCCCAAAGCCTCCATCCATCTTTTTGTTCAGATCCCAGGAACACGTTGTGACAGTCGGTCTGTTAGACTGGGAATGGGAAGCTGTAAAGCTCATACATCAGAGTCAAGTGAAAAGGCAGACAGGCACGCTCTACATGCAGCCAACACTACCTCCGCAACAACATCACCCTCTGTGACTTCTTCCTGGGAAAAGCCCCAAACTGGGAGAGTTACCATGGAAGTAAAGAAGCAAAAGAGGTGAATGCAGTCAGGGGAAGACAAAATCACAGTATGGGGTGAGACAACAGTCCCTGGGCTTCTGGGCAGTCTCTGTTCCAGACAGATTCAGGACATTTTCTTCAACAACAGAGGAAATGGGAGTTTCCAGAATGATGCTATGACCTGGGTCTCATGTGCAAGAGCAAAGGGTTAACAGCAAAACGGAAACAGGACTATTGATCTGACAGCAGGAAAGGACTTCCGACATCCCTGTCCAGTCCTTGAACAACCAACTCCTATTTAAACACCCACCTACCCCTGATTCTCCAGGAACATCTTTGGGGGAGCGGGTCCCACATCCCTGCAAGGAATCGCAGCACCCTAAACCGTGGGCACGATGCCACTGTGATTCTCTGGTTAGGCGCTAGGGCTCACTCTCGCAGTGGCTACCCTCCAGCGAAGGATGGCTCATTTATCCCAGATTTGGAGGTACAACTTCCTTCAGACTCAGTTCTGCAAGCTGGCTGCAAAGCACCAGAGATGCTATGGGACCACAGCAGTGTTCCCGGCCGGGCGGTCAGATGTGCCCCAGCCCCCTCCCGGGGAGCAGAGCCTGCTCCATGCCGAGCGGCTCCCTGCTGCCTTCCTTGGGTCTTGCCGCTCAGCTTCCATGCTGCCTTCGGCACAGGATTTTGATAGCGTGGAGCTGCCTGGTACTTTTCCCTTTTGCAATAAGCCTATAGTCACTCCATCATATAAACTGGCTGCAGAAGAGGGGGGAGCGGCTGCTTCCCTGCACCACCCTGAGAATGTTGCCTGGAAATGTCCTTGGAGCAAGGTGGGAACCTTGGCCAGCGGAAAGCGTCATCACGAGGCTCCTCCAGCCCTCTCTTGGCAAGCCAAGGTGCGAGCAAACATGGGCAGCACACAGCAGCTAGAGCTGCTAATTTCAGCCAAAGCAGCCGGTTTCCCTGTCAGGCCTCAGGTACGTTGTACCATCTGCCCTTCTAATCCTCTTTCCAACTTCAAGAGGGAGTGAGGGGTAATTCAGGTTTTGTAATCACTTGCGTTAACAAAAAAAAAATAATCCAAAGCTACCAGACCCTGCTACAACAACCCGTCGGATTTGCGCGCGGGCTCCTCCTATTCTCAGCAGCAGTGATAATGCCTCCAAACTCCGACAGCAGCTCTCATCCACCAACGTTCAGAAGTGCTTTATAAAAGCTGGTGAGAAGCACACCCTTCTTATTGGGAAACAGAAGCAACTACAGATGAAGCCATCTGTGAAAGCGAGGGAAAGCAGCTCCATTTCTCTCTGTCCCAGCTGAATCCACACCCATGGGTCACTACACCACAAACAAGAATCTTCCAGCCCAATGAAGCCAAGTGCTGGAAAGTCCTTCCATTTTTTTTTTTTTTTTTTTTTTTAATGTTTTATCCCTCCAAGTTTTTTAAATTTTTTTTGTATGGAGTTTAAAGCTGAACCACATGTGAGAACTTGCTTTAAATAAATGGGTCTCCCTTACCCCCAAGGCAGAGGCTTTTGGTGTGGCTACAGTTGATACCAGGAATCCCGAGCTGCTGCCTCACATCAAGGATGCCTGTAGCACTTCAGTACTGAATTTTCCAGGATGTACCTAGACTTCCTCACTAAGACATTGTGGGAAATCTTTGCTGTTTCCTTGTCCAGACAGATAAAAATAGTAGATGATTCCTTAAAAGAATTGGAATTGCCACAGGCAGCCTTGAAACAGAGTGAAAGGGGAAGCTGTAGGGGACATCAGGTAAGAAAGAGGGTTTAGCGGATGCTTGGTAAGACATAGCCAGACCACAGTGAGGATAAAAGCATGGGGGGGTGTTTTCCCACATAACAGAAAAAATGAAATCTCCAAGAATCTTGCTGTTCACACCTCTTCTGCTATGCTGCTGGCTTCAGCCTCCGTCCTGCAGCCAGGCAGGAGCAGGAGCTTGCAGCACGCCTGCCAGCCCAGTCGGAGCTCCAGCAGGCCGGGCAGAGATGCCTTCAGCCGAGCAGCGCGGCCTTGCTCCTTGCAGAGGTCAGCTAGTTCCCACCTACGTGCTCACGCGTCCTCCCAGCCCCCTTGTTGGAAAAGCCTCCAGCAGCAAGGGAGCCGCAGCCACGCGCCGCCCGGCAAGATGTCACGGTGGAAGCGGCACCCAAAACTTTGCGCCTTACCGTTCCCAGAAGGCACTGAGACTCCTGAATAGCGCCGTAGCATCCCAGGAACCCCACGAACATCATGACAGCTCCGACCGCAATCAGGATGTAGATTCCTGCAAGGGAGAGCGAGAAGCAGAGGCGTTACCGCAGAGCTTTGCACGGCGGCATCCTAGCGCCTGGCCAGACACGCTGGGTCCCCGGGGCGGCTCGCTGTGGGTGCGCAGAATTGAGGAGGTATGAGCAGAGGTCGCAGCAGACGCAGCAGAACAACACAACATACACGAGTCAGGTCTCAAAGCGTTTGAGGCTGCTAACACTGAAACTTTAAAAAGCCCATCGTCTCCAAAATCAGAGGAAATGCAGAGAGCTCAAGCAGTAATAGGCAAAGGACGTAGCAGGCAAGACAGAGGCTTTACAGCATCCTCAGAGCCGTAGTATGGGAGTTCCCATGGCATACTGTTTTAAATATTTAAGCAGACGAGATGAAAATGATTAGTTAGCATATCTTTTAAAATAAACAAAAGGCATATGGTTTATTTACATTAAACATCATACAAATATTTATCTGGCTAACATTTTAAAGACAGACGAGACACAAAACTAAGGGAAAAGCACCGCTTAAGCATCTTATTTAATACAATCTGACTTTTGTTTGTTATAGGTTCTTCTACAGAGAAGATGACATTTTACTTCGACTTATTAAATTTGCACAGCCAACTTACTCCGTAACTAGTTCAAAGCTTGGAAACGAGGCATTGGGGGGGCTTAGAAAAACAGAGGAATGAAACTTTATTAATTCAGGAAACAAGAGCTTAGCTGAAGGCTCATATCTGCTGCTGCAAGTGATCACCACGGTCCCACCAACCAAGAGACTGGTGAGGCCATGGTGATTACTTGGCCAAATGCTACCAGCTCAGTTAAATTTGCTTCCTTTTCCAAAAACACAGCTTTCTCCTGGTGTATCCTGTATATTTAGTGCATTTTTGGTTAACGAATATTCTCAAGTATTGTGGTTTTCCTACTTTCTAAGTGAATCCCATTTTCCATCTAAAAGCAATTTGACACATGCAAAAAATAATCAAAGAAATTATTACAAATGAGGCAAGACTGCAGTCACCATTTTTAACTGACAGTGAGGAAAACAACAAAAATCACAATGAGAATAAATGTACATGGGGCATCCCAGAGGTAACAGCAATACAGTGAATCTTTCTAGTTCTTGGGAGACACACCCCTTCAACGAAATGTTTTCTTCTGCTATGAGTCAAAATGTTTTTATAGTTATTAATCAGCTTGTCCACTCCCCTTTAGGAAAGCACTAACGTATAAACAGAGCTTGAGATTACAACTGCTTGTACATGCCTGTCACGTTTAAGGTTTTTCTTATCTTTGTAGCTTTTAAACAATCTTATGATAATTAAAGTGCAAAGTCTAAAGGGCATGGAGAGTTAAGCCAAGTTAAACCTTTCTTTAAAAAACCAGATACGTAATAACGGTCTCGACGTGTTTAAAATCCCCTTACGGACACATCAAACTTGGGAAAGGGTCAGCTTCGGCTCCCGCTTCTTCCCCCTTTAAAAGAAAAGCCATCACCACCCAGACAACGCAAGCGCCAACGCCAAGGGCCAACTCAGCGAGAGGCGGCGGCGACGGAAACGCTGCCCGGCAGCCCCGGCGCTGGGACCGTCCGGACGGCGTTCCTCACCGGCACTGCGCTCGCACAATGCCTCCCGCTATATTTAGGTGCCGCAGGAGGGAGGAAGCCAGCTGCAAGGGAAGCGCCGGCACAATGGAGCGCGCTGACCCCGCAGGAAGCCCCTCTTCACAAAACCAGGCGGCATCCGTGGCCGGCGACACCGACATCCTCACGGTGACACCGCCAGCAAAAGGAGAAAAAAAACCCCAAAAAGCACAGGTTGCACCTCCCGATGCATATCAAAGGGGCTTCAGCAGCGCCCGGGAGCCCCAAAAACCCAACAGGCAATTGGGTTGTTGAAGCTCCCTAACGGGGGATGGGACGCCTCCTTGCTTGAAGGTGTCGAGAGGGGAAAAAACAAGCAAAAGAAGCCCCGCTGGAGAATTTGTGGAAAGGAAAGGCCAGCAGTTAAAAGTTTTGGGGCTTTCTGAAGTAGCGCGAGGTGATTTTATCCCAACGGCTGGAGATGACGCGAGGCGGAGCGGCGGTGGCAGCCAGGTGGAGAGCCGGCACGGCGAGCAGCGGGCTGGGGTGCGCAGGGCAGAGGGGCCCCAAAGGAGCCGGGGATGATGGGGAGGCAGGAGCGTATCCTGTAAAATGAAGGCTGTCTGCTGGACACCCGCCAAGCTCCAGAGAGGCTGATGGAGATTTTCGGATGCTACATAACTGCTGTTTCACAAACAACGGCGTATCAGTAGCAGTCTCTCAAAAAAAGGTCTGCTTATTGTCACCAGAATCTGCTAATGCCCAAGAAGCAGCCCTCACCACTCCAGCTTGTACCAGCGATGCTGCTGGTTTAGGTTTTTCAACCCAAACTGTGTCAGGTTTCTCCATCTTACAGCCTTGGGCGGCTCCACTGGAGAGTCCTCACCACAAGTCCCTCTGGGGAAATCAACTTTGCTCATCCCTGAGTGCAGCAGCTTCTGACTTCTCCTCCCATTAGGTCAGCAGAGAGAAGACAAAGCTGGCCTGGGGGGCAAGTCTTTTCGATGTCCAAGAAGTCACCAATCATGCTAACCACCCCAGTAGATGAGTAACAAGCAGATGCAGCACATCTGGAGACCAAGGAGTGTGATGCTGCAGGGACTCCAACGACCAGGTCACTCCCACGGGTGGACAGAAGATTTTATTCTCAAATTCTTCAAAATAAACACTAAAGGCAACTTCCAAGTTAAACAAGTGTAGCCAGAATCACAGAGCAGCCCAGGTGGAAAGTGACCTTGAAAGATCATCTGGTCCAACCTTTTGTGAGAAAGGGAGCCTAGAGGAGACTATCTAGCACCCTGTCCAGTTAGATCTTGAAAATGTCCAGCAATGGGGACTCTACCACAGCCCTGGGGAGGTTGTTTCAGTGAATGATTGTTCTCGCTGTAAAAAAATGTCTGTCTTATCTTGAGATCTCAGGAAAAGGTAAGAGCCACTGGTGGCTAGGAAAATTTTGCTCTGAAAATAGCAATAGGAGGTAAAAGCCCAGCGAGAACCTCAGCTGAGACTAAGAGGGAACAGAGACATTTGCCATTTTATAGAAGTCTTCCGGAGGCCTCTGTCCTTGCTGCTTGCTGGGATTTGTGCAGCTTCAAAAGGAGAAGACCAAACCCAACCTGCTGAACTCCCACCCCAGACAGGCTGTCCAGACCTCGGACAGACAAGCAAGGTCCTGGCTTCCCGCTTCTCTCCTCGCTCGTGCTTCGCCAATTCCTCACCAGAGCCAGTGCCGCTGTCAAGCAAGCAAACAGCAAGAAGTAAAGGAGGGAAGGGAAGAAGACGTGCACCACATGCGGCTTCCTGACCGGAGCCCAGCGGACGCGACGGGTGGGGTGGGAGCAGCAGGAACGCGCAGCCAGGCAGGGGAGAGGGCGGCGATGACTGGCCTGAGCTCAGAAAACCACAAAAAACCCTGGAAGGCTTTTGGGATAAAGGCCAGCTTCATTCCCAGGCACAAACAAGTGGCCGTTATGGAGTCGCCTTTCGTTACCGAGGGCCAGAGCACTACAGCCTCCTGGGAGGCAACGGAGCGGGACTCTGCTCCGGAGTTTATTTAAAAACAAGCACAAAATATTTAATGCAACAATAGCATCTTGTACGATGAGTGCTAGCGGTGTTTCTCCACGGAAATGCCACGCTGAAGGCTGCAAAAGCAAACGAAGGCAACCAAAGCACCCAACCACATGCTTGGATGGTGTTTGTTTTCCCACACCCATCCTTCCCTTCAAGGGATGGGGCTGATGGGAGGGTCTCTGTCTCCAGATGGGGTGCCAGGCAGCTGGGGGGCTATTTCACAGCAATCACAGCCCAGCTGGGAACGACCAAGCCTTTTTCCCAGAAAGCAGCCTGACAGATCTTAGCTTTCATTCCTGGCAGACGGCAAGGCTGACGGCCAGCGTGGTTTTGGGCTCCGTGTCTGTGAGCAAGGCACCTGTCATCCCCATCCTGAATGGCACATTATCCTTAAAGTCAGAGGAGACTCCCCCCCAGCACAAGCCTCCTCACTATGTAAGCATCAGAGAAGGAATTAACTCCTGCTAGCCTGTCCTGGATGAGAAACTCTTCACCAAAGCAGCATCTGCTCCTTCAGGGCTGGACCCGAACTGGCACAATTCTGCACGAGCAAGGCTCCATCTGCCTTTCACATGCCGCTTCCCAGCTCGTTTGTATTGCAGCTTTCTCAGGGGTTTTAAAACCAGAAATGCTGCTTGCCATAAAGAAAAAATAAAATCAGGGCGGTAGAAAATGCAAACCGCAGTGCCTACAGTCACGCTGCTCCCTCCAACGGCAGCGGTAGATAACCCTGGGAATAGCCCGAGCTGTAGCAACAGTTACAGCGAGCAAATCGTTTATAGGTGTTCATGGTACCAACATGCCTCCACATCTTTGAGCAACGCTACAGTGTGATTTTTAACCTTACGGCACAGTTCTCAGGTAAGGCAGCAGTAAGCAAGGTTGCTAAAACTGCCATGTGAACCAGCCGCCCGTGAAAGCAAGCTGTGAGCCACAGAACCCGCATCTTGGAGCTGGGGACATCACAGGAGGACTTGCAGAGACAAGTGATGTCAATATTGCCTGGAGTCCTCTATCTCCTTTTGAGATGGAGCCTTAAAACAGAAAGCTTTAGGAAAGAGGGCCAACCAGTCTTAGCTTCACCTCCTCATTACGGAGAGATTCAGGGTCCTGTCTGAATTCAAAGCAGGAGCACAGCAACTGCGATACGATCTCTTCACTCAAGAGTATCAGGACATGATGCATCAGGAAAAGCAGCAGCAATGGACCAAACACCCTCCCCATTTCCCTGATTGAACCAGGGCGCATGCCATAGGCTTTAGCCACATGGAAGGCCCCCAAACATCAGACCCGGGGGACTGATAGTCATTGAGCACTTCTCTCTGGATGGTGCTAGGTGGGAAAGGAAAAAAAAAAAGCAGCCAAGAGGCCAGCTTAGCTCCCGGCTCCTGCAGATGATACCTCCATGGAGGGCCCTTTGCCTCCAGGCCAGGTAGGAAGCTGGGTGCTCAGTTCTGGGAGCAGGGAAGGGAGCAATAAAGGTTGTATTCAAAGTCGATACTTGCTCTGCGATTAAAGCAGCATAGCTGCTGCCTGCAGGGTTGTAAAACCCATGTCCTGTCCCTGCTGAGAAGTAAAAAAAAAAAAAAAAAAAAAAAAAAAAAAAAAAAAAGTAGAAAAAACCAGACTTAAAAAAAGGACATGATGAAAAACAAAGAAAAGGAGGAACAAGCACAGCAGAGTCCCTCTAAAACAAGCAGGGAGTGGGCCAGCCCTCCTCCCGTGCCCCACCATCCCCATCAGAGATGCTGTGCAGCTCCAAGCATGGGCATTCCCGGGCAGTGCCCTACCTCTCCCCCCACTTCAATCCTCTCCCGTCAGCTTTAACTTGTTAAGCTAATGGAAGCCAGTCTCTTCCCCCAGGTCACCATGGCAATGTTTCCAAAAGACAAAAAATTAAAAAACCCCAAAAAAACAAAAAAACCACCCAAAACCCAAAAACACCCCCTCCCCAGCATCACACCATGCTTCCCAGGAAGCCCGGGCGGCTCTCCAAGCCGTGCCTGCCCTCCCCGTGGCATGTACTTTAAAAAGGGGCTGAGAGCAGAAAGAAGAGAGATTTTCATGTTTATTCTCCCGACAGACAGGCTCCTGGGGGGCAGACTGCACATCCAAGAATTTTGCAAGCCTCCGAGGGAGGGAGGGAGGGAGGGAGGGCTCCAGCGCCTACCCTGCTGCGGCTCCTAGCCTGGAGATGCTGAACATCACAGGGCTCACCACCACCCCTGCTGCAGGGAAAGGTGGGACCATCCGATGGTGGTGGGAGGGAGACTCCATCCTACCCCACACCACCAATCCTGGAAGAACATCCTCTCCATAGCCAAAAAAACCCCACGACCATGACGTGCTTCCTTACAACTTGGGAGCAAGCTCCAGGCAGGGAGCGGAAAGTCCCTCCAGGACAGCGTAGGGGTGGGAAAGGGGTGGCTGCTCCAGCCAGCCAGCGAGGGAGGGTCTCCTGGATATTTTTGTCCAGCTGGCCCTTGGAATTGGCCCAGCAGACCTGACAGCGCTTTCTTGGAAGTGGGGCGAGAGAGAGGGGGCGGAAAAAGAGAGGGTTTGCTGGCAGACGACAACTGGGAAGCCCATCCACTCCCCTCCACCCCCTTTCCCAAGAAAAACATTGCCGCTCTGTGGCTGCTAACGGCTTCCAGATGGAGCAACAGTATCACAAAGCGTGGAGAGCTCTCCTGGGGCTGGTGGCTCACCTCGGGGGATGAAAGGCTAGACGTGCTGCCCTTGTCTGCAAGAACAAGGTGAGGAGGCGGCGAAGGACACACCTCTGTCAGAAAAGCAAAGGGGAGGTGGAGAAAGCCCCAAACAACACCGTCGGGTGCACAAAGCCATGCCCAAGACAACTCCACACAAAGATGCCACGGTCAGATTTCTTCTGCCTACCCAGGAAACACTGGAAGACGACTCGAGTTTTGTAACGTCAGCGTACCCACAAGAGCTGGGAGCGTCTACTGCATATCTCCAGGACTGGGATGGACGATGGTGGTCCAGGTCTGGCACAGGAGACCCAGGCTGGAACACGCTGGCCCACCCCTCCGCTGCCCCAGCCAACGCCACTTCTGGACATCTCTACGTGCCCTGGGGTCTCAGCCGCTGACAGAGCCCAAATCCCGCCGGAGGAGTTCTTGGGGGCTTTGCATGCCTGAACACATGGCAGGTTTTCAAAGGAAAACCATCAGAGCTATGGGTTTAAACAGCTCTGAAGAGCAAGAAGCCACCTTTGGCGCAGGTCCCCAGCAGTAGAGCCAACGGGAGGGGGCAAAGGAGGAGGACAACTCCATTATTTGTAGTCAGATCTGAACACAAAATAACCCAACGCCACTAATTTATGGCCTTACATCATAACCAATTTTAGTCTGCAGAGTAAATGAATCGCAGGAGTCGGTCACGATGAACATAGACTGAATTGCAATTAAATACAAGTTGCTTTTTTAATAGAAATTGAATTCTATGATAAGAACACACAAAAAAAGGATTGTTTATATCGTCAGCTATATGATGTAAGCCAGATACTTAGAGGGAAGTACTGACAAAGTGTTTTGCCTCACAACTACTATTTTAAAAAGAATTCCACTGTTATTGAAGGAGTTGATCTGAAAGTGATTAGAGGAAAATCTAGAACCAGTAAATCTCAGCCTTTTTTTTCTTTAAGGGATTAAATAATTAAATTGCCCTTAACTGTAAATAAGTTTACTTCCAAGAAAGAAAAGTGCATGTACTTCTATTTTAAAAAATCCCCACATACATATTGTTTTTTTAAGTGATCCATTTTGCTCACTGTGGTTCAAGGCCAAACACAACCCCTGGTTTCCACTCCCAAGCTCACAAGCCTGGCCACAGCTTGTGTCTCTACCGGCAGACCACCGACACATGGAGCCTTGAAGAAGTACAGCACAAACGGGTGAGGGAGCGCGGTGCTGAACCAGCCGCGTGCATCTGCGGGGATCGCTGCAGCACCTCACGCCAAAACAGAAGGCAGTTTTTCACTAGTGTTTATTACAGGACCCAGAGACCAGGGCTCTTGGGCTCTTCTCTAGCCCTTTCACAACTAGTTTAGCAAAAGATTTACTGTTGAGTCTAACCCCACAATAGAGAGAAGTTGGCACCGCCTTTGAAAGATGCCTAATACTTCTGGAGGGATGGGGACAAGGATGGGAGCAGGAAGAGAAGCCAAGAACTCCCCATTGCTCACAGCAGGTCTGCGCCCACTGCAGCACTGCTGGCTTCCAGAGCTTTTGCACCTCACCAGAGCTTAGTGCAACCTCCTCTGCAACAAAAAACGCACCTCTGAAATCCTGGACATCACTTCTTTTTGTCCAAGGCAGTCCTGAAAGGCTAACTAAGAAAAAAGCTGCTGTTATGAATAGAAGGGACAGCTCCTCAGTGACTGCTTAGCCAACACAAGTCTGTCTGAATGATGTGCCGGGATGCTCTGCGCTGCTGGCCACACCTGGGACCCACAGCAAGAGCGGCCGAAGCATCCTCATGTGCCGTAGGGACAGTGGGCAAGCCCTGGGGAAGCCCAGGCAGGCGTCCCCGATCCCTACCCACGTACGCACTGCCGCTCGGCAGTCTCTTCGCTCCACGAGGGTCAGACCCCCTGAAGCCAGCAAAGCCTTATGATGGTACTTTCAAAACACCTGAGAATACCTACAAAAGCTTGCCAGCGATGGGCATCGTGCTGACTTCAAGGACAAGCATGCAGATGCAATTGCAGTTCAACTCCAATGCGTATTTGTTTGTGAGAAAGACTTTGAAGCATCCCTGTGCTTTCTGGCCCATTTCTTCCAGCCCAGTCTGCGTGAAAAGCAGCTTGAACTCATTTCCAGGGCAGAAATCATTATCCTGGATTGTATTTGTATGGAGCAGTATGGTGAAGAGCATCTGTGATTCACCTCGTTAGAGAGCCTGCAGTCCCGTTAGCCAGTCTCCCCTCCAGTGCTACTGCAACACACCGCTTCCCAGGTGGACTCATGGCCTTAAAATCAGCCCAAAGCCCTTGCTGCCCCTGGCTGTCACCCCCCTACTCTCCCACAGGCTTTGCTGCCTGACCTGCTTGGAAGCCGGACCCACCATCATCAGCCTGGTTGCTAGGGGGGAAAAAAAAACCCAACACAAAATAAAAAAAAAACCAAACCAAAACCCCACCCTGTTGCCTGTTGGGGCAGCGATACCCAGCAGGACGGCAGAGAAAGGGAGCAGCAGCAGCAGCAGCCTCGGTGGTGGCCAAGTTTAACCCACCACCGCATGCCTGTCCAAAACCTTCCACCCCTCCGGAGCAGCACCAGTGCCGCCATGCTCCAGGGAAGAGATGCTGCCCAGCAGAGGATTTACTACTGAAACACAAAAAAAACCTGAACAGAAGCAAAACCAACCCCCTGCTCGCCCCCAAAAGGTACAGAGAAAACCGCACCCCAGCTCTGGAGGCCTTTGCGCTTTTCCTTGCGGCTGGCCCCGCTCCCAGGGCTGAGCTAATTAGAGCCACGGGTCGTGTCACCCTGTCACTTGCTATGAGCAGCTGGAGGCAGATTTCCTATTTTGGATCTGGCAGGCGAGAGTGAAGCCGAGACCATCCGGATTCCGCGCTCCGCTCCTCACCGGGCAGCTTCGGGGACAGCGTGGGAAGGGCGGGCAGCAGGGATGAGTGCCCGGCGCTGCTCCCAGCGCACAGGCAGCCCAGCAAGGGGGCAAATGGGATATCCAGGAGTGGGGATTTAAGGCAAACAAGGGCCGAGGCTTTTGTCCCCACCCTGCTGACAGCATTTCGCCCGCAGCAGCCATCTCCGGGTATCACATAACCAAATCCTTGGGGGATGGGGAACCTGGCTTTCCCCTGTCCCATTCTCTTCACTACCACCCCACTGAGATGGGGCAAAAGCAGCAAGTTCAGTGTCACTTGCCTCTTCGAGATCCCCAAGGGCTCTTAAAACCACTGACACCACAGCACCAACTTATTGTGGAGAGATCAGACTGCTCCAGTTTGTACCGGTATCCACAGAGATGGACCAGCTCAGCCTTTTCCCACTGGCTCTCATAACTCATTGAGTCACAGTTTTGGGTTTTTTTTAAAAATGGTTCTTTATGTGTAGGGTCAATAAAAATGTAAGAAGTGGTTAACCAGTTGTTAGCATCCAACTTATCAATGCCTCTAGTTATCTAGAAGGATGTTCTCCGATCTGCTACCAGCACCTTGCCCAGCCTCCAGACACGCAGAGCACTTCAGACACAGTGTTATGCAAGGGCAAGAAGGATTTTAGTTTTTCCAACTACAAATAAAGCAAATAAATGCATATTAGACCATAAGCCTAGCTCAAATGAAGAGCAAGTGTTTTCCTTTATAGTCACACAAGCATGAAACTACGATGCTCTAGGTATCCTCACCCCTGGTACCACTTGGTCTTTACAGTGCTGAAGCAGTTAACTTGTCATTTGCTGGAGCGTTGGGTCCACAGCCAAAATGGAAGTTCCAAAAGCCAAGCCTGCAACAAGCCGTTAGGGGATCAGACGGTTTGCGAGCCGTGCTGAGGAAAAGCCCGTGAACAAAAGCTCGTTTAAAAACCTCCCAAGCCAGCCCACAAGACAACTCGCTGGATGCAGTGCCAAAATGCCGGGGCTGGGGAGCGAGAGGGTTCCGCTTGTGGGAAACCCTGACCCAGGAGCTCCCTCCTCACAGGCGGCAGAGGTGAGCGGGGGAACAGTTGCAGTTGCCTGCGCCCACGGGAGCTGCAAGAGGGGCTGCTGCAGCCGTCCGCTCCGGCTGCAGGGGAAGCGGAGAGCAAGGACCGCTGCCCTCCTGCTCCTGCAGCAGCCTGAAGGCAGATCAGCATCGCACCTGGTACCCTGCTAGCTGCCCTGCTCCCCACATCCTCCTTCTCCCACTTCCCCATTGCCATCAAATCCCACACACCAGCCGGCTGCGTTAATTGTTCTTCCTCTGCCGTAACACACAGACACCGTGGGAAAACAACCTTTAACAAAGCAGCTCCAACTTTGGGGCAGGGGAAAGGACACAGAGAGAAACCAGGAGACACCAAAGTGCTGCTTTCCCACTCCCCCTCCTCACTAAGTACAAACCCCACGGTGCAAGTTTTCTTCCTCCGACAGTTTTTACTTCTTTCCCCTGTTCTGCAGCACTGCGCCAAAGCCTGCCCAGCCTTGAAAAGCCTCCTGACAGATCCCAGGACTGGTGTCCCATGCCAGACACCAAAAAGTGGTTTGCAAGGAAGGGAAAAAAAAAACCCAAAACAAAACAAAAACCAACAACAAAAAAAGCCCAACAAAAAATCCCGAAACAACCAAACCAAAAAAAACAGCTCTGGAGGCCAACCCCAGAGAGGTTCCTGCTTCAGGAGCAGGAACATCGTGTGCATGTGTATGTTGGATGCCAGACGAGAAAAAGGAGGGAGTATCAGTTGTAGTGGGGCAAAAAAAAAAAGCGGGGGAGGGGGAAGCAAAAAGAAATCCCAGTCTTCAGACTCCAGAGGGCTGGCTGGGAGAGGCAGCAGCTGAAAGAAATGCTCTGCCGTTATTACTGCATGGAAATTACAGCTGCCAGAAGGAATCCAGGCTGATCTGTTGCTGAATATAACTTTAAAAAGACAGCCAGCCTCAAACCATGGGCCGTTCACGGGTGTCAGAAAGCCAGCGTGGCGGTGGGACTCACGGCCTGTTCCCCATCGTCTTCTAAATAGCAAAGGCCAAGGACAGAGACAAAACAAAAAGGAGTGGAAGAGCAAAAGATGCCCAAGAGGTGGGAGGGGAGGACTCGGCCCCCGCGCTCCAGGTCCCCCAGGTTTTGGGAGAAATGCATTAACTAGGGAGACATTGGTAGTCAGCCCCCAGAAGGAAGGAGCTCCTGGAGAGGAGAGAGTTTAACTTCTTAAGAGAGCTCCCCTTTTCTCTTTTAAAAATTGAAATCTACAAAGGGGAAATGCTGTAAATACAGCTCTGGGCATGAGGCAGGAGAGGGGAGACAGCAAGAGAGAAAAACCCACTGCTATTTACAGCGGGAGCACCTACTGTAACCAGGCACAGCCAGGGAGAGGGCTCAGGCATGCCATTTCATGGGCAAGCAGAGAAAACCAGAGGAAAACCCTTTCCAGAAGGTAATTTCAGCTACAGGTGAGAACAGGACATCGGATCAGACAGGTCCTCGCCCCAGCTTGTGCTCCCAAGCCAGCCCCTGCCTGGCCGCCAGCCCCTCCTGCAAGCTGCTCCCCCTCAACTGCGAGGGATCATTGGAGAACAGTGCAAAAATAGGTGTTTTCACCTTCCAGCAAGCCAGCATGCTGTCAAATTAATAAAAATCACGCTAAGCTTAACCATAACACACAGAGGCTCCACCTGCCCCTCCTGGAGAACATGAGTCATGAGCTCGCCGAGCTTCACTTTCCACTGCCAGCCGCTCCGTCGGCTACTTTTACATCTCTTTGGATAGGAAATGAGACACGCTTCCAAGAAGTCCCCCCTCTTCCCAAATGTGCTCCAGGGGAGACGGCAGCAGAGAACGGCACCGGGGAAAACCCACGATGCCGCAACACGTCTTTTTGCGCTTTTAGCCGCCATGACTTTGGAGTCTGCGCTTGGGCCACAGCCAACGTTTAATGAATGCCTTGATTGGCACGGCAGGGGATATTTTGGGGGGAATACGGGGGGAGCGTGAGGTATTTTTAGTCCGACCTTGCTGCTCACCGGAGCCTTCCGCCCTGCTTTTGGGCACGCTGCAGCCCACCCCAGGGCACGCCGCCCACGCAGCAACGCCAGCATCCCCAGACCTACTTACCGACATAGAAGGTGTTGGGGGCCTGCTTGTCCCCCAGCTGCAGGTAGAGGATATTCGTCGTCTGCGAGTCATGCCGGAGCCACAGGGCCACTCCCAGGATGATGCCTCCGGCCAGCTGGGGAAAAAGCAGAGGGAAGCAGGCATTACCCACTGCTCCAGCTGCACCGGACCCGGAGCAGCAGTTTTCAGGCAGGAGCAGAAGGCTTGCTTCTCGTTTTTCTGCACATTCTTATTTACTCCTTTCGCAGACAAGAACATCCTTCCTAACCGTCGTCCCACCCCTGCAACGTGCTTTGCGGCCCGTACCACACAAGCCACACGATCTTCCCCGCTTTATCAGAAGACCCCTCATTCTGGGGCTGCACAAAGCCCTTTCCAGTTCCTGCAGGTGGTTTCTTTCCCAAAAGCTATTTTATGACTCCATTAAAATGGAAGGCTCAGCCTTGCACAAGAAGCACAAGATGTGCGACTCAGGCTTTCAGGAGAGTTTTTCAATAGGAGTTAGGATCAGCCCCAATTACTCCCTTTTCCCAACGGGCTGTTATCACCCCATTTTGCTTCTCTGCAATGTACAAACACAGGGGTTTGGGTTTTGTTTGATCTGCTGAGAACCGGGTGGGAAAGATGGGGAGACTGCGGCTCAGAAAGTGGGGGGACCATCAGTCTTCCCTCTGCCCCCAGTCTCACGTACGTGCACATTACTTCCCATCCCGGGTCAGGCTTTCCACCTGAGCAGACCCAGCGCTCATCCGGCACGTACGGCTTTCCTTAACGTCCCGATACAGGCATTAAAGCAGAGCAAAAGCCTCGGTTCAGGCCAAGGCACAGCCACACCGCTTTTGGAGGCTGCCGTGAAGATGCTCAACAGAGCCAAGCAGCTCTGCGACCGGATGAGGCTGAACCCGCTGCCTCACCCAGTCTGGTCCAGCGGACGAGCAGAGCACTCGCACGCACACGTGTGCACACAGACACGGGACGGAGCCCCCAGGGCAAGGGGAAAAACACGCCGCAAACACGGGAGGGGATGTTCTGCGTGCGGAGCATCAACCCAGCTTACCGCTGGAATACTTATGTCCAAATAATGGGAAGTTTTGTGACCGACTGCCTCGCTGGTTCCTGTTTCAGCGAGGGGCTGGGAATGGCAGCGGAGGACGGGAGCAGATCGGGAGTACTGGGTACTGCAGCGGGGAAGGTGTCACTCAGAGGAACTCGAGCCAGAGCATTTCCAGCAGGACTTGCCGGGTTCTCCATGACACCCCCCCCTTCCATTTAAAACCATGAGGGAGAGGGGAGGAAAAATAAACACACATGTAAAAACAAAACAAAAAACCCAAACCCCTTAAGAATTCAATATCACTTCTACAAAAGGCTGGAAGCACCTGTTCAAATGCCAATTCAACTTTGAGTGTCCTAAATCCTCAAAGCCATTCATCTTAAAGATGGGAAGATAACTACCAAAGAGTACAAAAGCGGAAACACATTTTTTTTTTTCAAAAGGATCCGAGTCAGGTCAGCTACAGGCATGAGCAGCACCCCGAAGATCACATAAAAAAAAAAAAAAAAAAAAAAAAAGGCACGTTTGTTCAGTAAAAGTGAAAAGTTTCCAGTTGTGCAAGCGCAGCCTTGGTGAACACACAAGGACTGGGATCTGTGAGACAGGCTGTCGGTGGGAGTCCAGCGTTGCCCCTTGGGGGGGGGTCAGCTGGTGGTTTTCCTCCATGCCCATTTCTGCAAATCCCAGCCAAGAGACTTTTACAGGGGCGCCATCGAATCTGGGGCAAAACCACACAATTTGGGCAAAACTCACAAGGCAAGCTGACCTTGGGGCTTTTCCACTTGCCAGAGGGAGAAAATCCCCACCAGCTCCCCGGAGAGGGAGGAAAGATTTTTACAAACCTTTCCCCAATTTGCCACCAAAATAATCAGCTTTTAACACTTCTCCCACAGCAACCAATGCAACTTCCCCGCTGGCACAGTCCCCCACCTCTCTTATACTGGGGAGAGCCCGAGGTTCTCCAGACACTGGCTACGGACAAAAGTCATGAAAGCCAGGCCGTGCTCAAATCCAGCTCCAAATAAGGCAGCTCGTGGCTTCACAGAAAGTTACCCAAATCCAGCCTGGCATGGCTTGTTCATTGTCTGAGGGCCTAACGAAGCCCATGTTTATCCTCCTGGGAGAAGGAGAATGTCCCTAAATTAATCAGTGCCACTCTTAAAGTAAAGGTCTCTTGGTGGCTCCCAGGGCCGAACAGATCCCGAGGAAGATTTGGGTTTCTCTGCTGGCTGGGAGAGGTGAAGAAAAGGCCGCAGCCCTTTTTGCTTTGGTTTTCCCTCTGCAAGCAAACACTGCCGTGCCCCAGCACGCTGCCTGCGGCACCCAGCAGCACCCACCCCAGCGGCCCCCGCCACCCGCGGCGAGGCTGGGGTGACGCCAGCACCAGGAGGAGCAGCAGCTGCTTTCCAGTCAAACCTGCCCTAAACCACCCGACGCAGAACCGAAAGCAGGCTGCAAGCTATCCTCAAAATATTTCTTAATCTAAATTGGGGAGCGTCAGCTGAAGGGAGTCTTCCGTCTCATCAAACCCACCCCAGCGGCGAGGTCTGCCTACGGCAGGCAGCTGAACCGTCTCCAGACGTTCCCGGGTTCAGCCCGAATGTGCCCCAGGAACACCCCACGTCCCTCCCGCACCGCTGACTCCAGCTGCTTTTTTAACAGAGCACAGAGGACCTCCAAATGGGAGTTTTAATCCAACAGCAGCTGGATTTCTTAAGAGAAAGCCTCGTTCACTTACTAATGAAAACAAGGTTTAGGCTACGATGAGCAACTTTTTCCATGAAAACCATACATCCTTCCACCACCAAGGAGCGCAAAAGGTAATTAAGGCATCTTTCTTCCCAAAGGAAAAAAGACAAGATGGAGAAAACCTCATCGGCTCGCCACAGTAACCCTGCCTTCCACTGCACCTTGCTTGGGATAATCTCCTTTTTAATACAGCAACTTGTTCCAGATACAAGCTCAGTGTTTTCTCCCCTCCCCATCCTACAGAGCTGCTGTTTGCTGACACGAGAGCCAGAAGAGCTCCAACCACTGATGGCAGCATCACGCTGGTCTCCAGGCTGTGTATCCTCATACACTGAATATCCCTTTCCCCCCCACAGCCCGCAGGTATCCGTGATCTCGTGCAGGTTGCCTCATTGCTCTGTGCTCGCCCGGCTAGTCAGACAGCAATGTCGCAGAGCCTGGGGCTGCCACTTGTTGCAGATATACCCCAAGTGCCCAGCACAGCTCTCCATTTAAACTTTTGGGGACTACTTTAACAAAAGCAGTAATCTAAAAGCTGCAGCGTCAGCAATACCAGCACTGAATTGCTCTTAGATCTGCTTTCCACAAGCCGACCTCCCCAGCCGGCCTTTCCCCTGCCGGCGTGAAGGTGCTTGCAGAGGTGGATGCCACTGAAACAAGCAACTGCTCGGTCTTGGGAGCGCCCAGATTATTTTCCAGCATTTTAAGCGCCACTAACTTTCTTGGCTACTTTTACAGCCTTGCGCTTTCCCTTACTCCGGAGTGTTTTAAGTTCTCATTCTGCTGCCTTCCCCTACCTGCACTTTTGTATGCCTTTAAATTAAAAAAACCCAAACCAACCCACAGACATACCCCCCAAAACCCAAAAAGAAAACAACCCCTCGACAAAAATAACATCTCCTCCATCTTCCCTGCTCCTTCAAAAATCCACCGCAAGCCTAGAAGGGCACCCAGTCCGTGGCACGGTATCCCCACAGCATCGCTAGTGCTCCCCAGGACAGGGCCAGCCCTGGAGATCGCACCCCGAGCAGCCCGCCGGCACAGCAGAGGTGGCGCGGCAGGCTCCGGCGTTTCCTCTTTACCGCTGTTTTCCAGCTTCCAGAGATTTATTACTTCTTCCACAGACAGCCAGACTTTTCCAGCTGGATCCTGCTTGCCCAAGGCTTGCTTTTTTGCAGCGATGCGATTCCTGCTTGGCACGGCGGGGGGGGGGGGGGGGGGGGGGGAAGCCCCCATCGGATGCTGCTTAGGGGAGGAAAAAGGCACTCCCAGCCCCCTGAGAGGTGATGGGGTAGTACCCCACGTGATGGGGTATCACGTCTGAGCACCACGGTGACGGCTGGTGTGCAACCCCGGTTTGCTGCCCCATCCACCGTGGATGTAGCAGGGCTCCCTCTTGGATTGAGCCTCACTGACTGATGTGCCATTCACCCTAAAATTTCCCAGATCCAGCTATGGGGCAAGTGAACAAGCCTGTCTTTCACAGCTCAGTTGCTCCTCCCCTCCCTGAGAAGTGCCCATGATTTAGGGGTCCAAGGAACGGCCCCATTCCCCCCTTTAATGTGGGGCACCCCATATCCAAGCTGCCCCTACCTTGGCCTGCTGCTCCCCAGACACTCGCGTACTGCAGGACGAGCATCACCCCCTGTCCCTTCCGCTGCCGCCGGCCCTTTTCCTCCCGCTCCCTTCCCTCTGCCCCTCTCCAAAACAGGTTTCCTGGCGGGGAGGGGGAGGAGGAGGAGGAGGAGGAGGAGGAGGAAGCAGCAGTCCTGGCCATAGGGCAGCTTGCCGGGCATGTCAAAGCGAAGCAGACATCCTGCAGCTCGAGCTGGCGGAGGAGGGAAGCGGAGGTGCCAGCAGTTTCCCAACACTGTATTTTTAGCAGCACCGCTTCCCGCGGCCACGGCCGGTCCTGCCGCCAGGACGCCGCTTCCCAGCCTGTGCCTCGCACGGGCTCCGGGGCCGCGAGAAGCTCCTGCCTTGCTGCAAAAACGCCGGCGGCGGAGCCCACGCCGCGACGCCTGGGAAATACCACAGTTACTTACAAGAAGCAGGATGCTGCCAAGAAAGCTTAATGGATTTTAGCTGGTTTATGATTCAGGTAGACAGTTTGAGATTTTTTTAACAGGTTTTCACTCTGCACAGGCTTGCGGTTTCCCTTACGTTGCCTGGAAGCTGAGCCCTTTGGGGGGATGGCACCCGGACCCCACGCGGGGAGCCCAGCCGGGGCTCCCCACGGCTCCTCTCCAGCACAACCTGCAAAGCGGCCGAGACAGAGTAAGACCGAATCCCCCTCCTTTTAGGTGCGGGGAACCAGGGCACAGAAGGATGAAACAGCTTGCCAAAGGTGAAGCATCTTGCCATGGAAGAAGCCCATCGTGCAGCCAGGAATGTATTGCTAATTTGGGGTGGAATGCTTTGCTCCCAGGTCATTTGTCGGTCTCTAGGTGGAGCAGCAGATACCCTGTTCTCCAGCATGCACAGCATAAATATCGAAACATCACTCTGTCACTGCACCCAGCATGAGTGGGGGGAAAAGCGAGTAGCTAGAGATTCGTAACTTGATGAAAATTACCTTTGGAAGGGCGATACAAGCCCTTGCAAGATGCGTACTAGGACCTAACAGGTTCTGCACTACCATCTCGAGGACCGAGGTGGGCAGGAGAGGAACACACGACCCTTGGTGGCAGGCACCCACGTAGAGGCAGTGCCAAGCCTGCCCGCCCCCTGCACCTCGCTTCCCGGGAAGAGAAATCTGAATTTCCTTTCTACTGCAAATAGATGCGTCCCGTGGAAGTGCTGAAGGGGCTCGGGGTGCAGCAAGGGGCTGACAGCCGAACAGCAGCCCACGAACCCGAGATCTTTGGTTTGATCCTGCGACGGTCTTCACGTTACAATGGCGGGACTTCATGCCAAAAATTCACTTCAAATTTTAAGGCAAGAAGCGCTACAGGTCACCCCCACACTGCTTGTCAGGGTAGCACCAACACGTCAGGACCCTCGCAAGACTTTTGGGGGGCAGCACAAGCAGGGGAAGCGACCTAAATCAGACAAACGCGGCTGCAGTTTGATGGCCAGACAACGTAAAAGCTTCTCCACCAAGCTCGGCGCAGGCACTTTCAAACTGCAGCGAGGACTCTTCTCGGAGAGCGCAGGCGCCGTCTTTCCGCTGCCTTCTGCGGCGATCACGCTTGACAGCCGCCGAAGGTCAGGCTGCAAGTTTGCAGGCACGGCCTGCCCAGGAGGCGCAGAAAGGGCGTTTGGGAAGAGCCCCGTGCTCGACAGGCAGGAGGACGAAGGCAGCCTGCAGCCTGCGCTCCACTCCCAGCAGCGGCTATTAATAGAGCTGCCGGCCGGGGTGAAATTCTCCACTGGTGCCTATAGTTACCAGCCCTACAACACTGCAGGGCTCTTCAAAACAAGCTCCGGAGGAATGCTCCCGGAGGAGCGGCATGCCAGAGGCCAAACAGAGCTTGATGGATGGGAGGAGAGTGGGAATATGGCATCAAAATCCAGGAGTGGGGTCCTCCGACAGGGAGCACCGAGCCTGCAGGCTGCTCATCGCCTGCCGCAGCCTGATCCCCACTGCGGACAGAAGTATCACTATACATTGACATCTACCAGCAGGGTTTGATCGCCCTTGGCAGAGAGGAAAACAATTTCAGATACTGCTTTAAAATTAATTTGGCCCCATACATAAGCATTTAACTACAATGGTAATACAACTGCTTTCCCTTTTTAATAATACAGTGAAAGACACTTGCACAACACAGGATCAAAGTGTTTCTCAAGGCATTGTACATGGGTTAATGCTCTTGCAGGAGACGAGCATTACGGTGGTTGATAGAAGAATAACCTCGGGAAAACAGAGCAATCCCCCTCCAGCTGCCAGCGATGCTCCCTCCTTGCAACTGCAGCTCAGCCCATTAACTGAAATCGGGTACCCCCATCGGGCAGGGCACCGGTCTCTTCAAAAGACCTGCTTAAATGACCTTCTGCATGCAGAGACTTCAGAAGAGGTTTCGTAGGTGATGGTAGGACGCTGTTCACTTGACAGAGAGCACCGAAACACATCCCAGAGAGCCATCAGCAGGAAAACTTGGGTCCAGATCCTGAGCCTGCTAAGAAAACCTCTCCCTTGCCCTTCAAAGACAGCATTAAGTAGCTGCAGGGTCAAACACACGTGGAAATACGCTTGCGTGTACATTGTCCCAGGATATCAAACCCAAGTCGGTAGAAGAAGATGCTGGGCCAGCATCACATCCTTGCCGCTCGCAAGGCTCTCTGTGATTCCCAAGGAGACCAATAACCAAACCAAACCCCGCGCTCCGCAGCAGAGCAGCCTGCTAGCTGCTATCGCTAGTACCGTTTCAGCAGTGCTCAGTGCGAGCCCGCACCCAGAACAAAATGCAAGCTACTTTGTTAGTCCAGAGAGTTATTCCAAACCCGTGGTTCAGAGCTGCACGCCACATGAGCCACCAGCTCTCCCATTCTGGGTTTAAACCTGTGAAGAGCAGGACCCAGCCACCCTCCTCGTCACATCGGGAGGGTCACGAGCCGCTCGGCGGAGTTGTCGCTGTGGGACCACCGCCACAGAGAACTGCCACCTCCCTCCCCGTCACCTCTCGTCACCAAAGCCAAGTATTTTTGTGCATGCTTTGTGGACTCCAGGGGACAGCCGACAGATTTTCCAGTGTTGCACAAGAAAATACTTGACTCCTCCACCCCACTTCCCTTCCGATCACCACTCTCGAGACAGACTTTCACCTCCGCCTTCCCTCTGCTCTTGCCCTTCCTCCGCTTTGCACCCCAACTACACCACATCTCCTCAACACAAGCAAGGGAAGAGTTACGCAGTACCTGGAAAACAGCATTAGGAGTAAGCTCTTCCTTTTAATTGGGCAACTCTCTGGTAGGGCAGTCAGCAGTGCTCTAGACCTGGAAGGCTGCCACAGGCTGTATTAGCTAATAAGCTGGGCGATCCTTCTCCAAGCAAGCCAATTTCTCCTTGGTTATGTTTAATTACATTTTAAAATAGCTCTCCGGCTTCCTTTGGCCTCTCCAGGGACTCTTTGCAGCAGTGGTCAGTTCAGCCCCATGCACTGAGCTTTGCTATCGGATTTGGATAATTCAGGAGAACAGTCAAAGTCCGACTGTCTATTGAGACTGGGATGGAGAAGCAGCTCCACCTCGCCGTGTGCCCAGCCCAGCCCTGCTCCAGGCTGCAAGGTGAGCTGGGCCTGCCTGCCACACCAGCAAAACCGCCCAGGAACGCGTACTGGTGCTGCTCCCTCTCGCAGGCCAGGGAAGCAGAGCATCCCCTTGCCGCTGGCCACCCTAAGGTTTCAGGACAAGTTTGCAGCACAGCAAAAGCTTTTGTCTCACCAGCCCCGTGTTCTACTAACTGGGTGAGGTTCCCAGGTGCTGCCCGTGGCCGCCTCCACCGCTTTGGTAGGTGGACGCCACTGTGAAACACACAGGGACCCTTCCCCTCCCGGGACGGGCACCCGTTTGTACGCACGGTCCGTGCAGCGGCTGCTGCTCCCTCCTCAAGAGCCACCCTGGACCAAGCACATAACCCTGGCATCTTCTTCTCAAAAATGCATGCGCAAAGGAAAACAACCCCCAAAAAATAAAATAAACCCGAAACATCTCGGGCAGAGAGGACTGCCAAGGCGCCCCAGGGAGCTGGCAGCCAAGCCACCTTTTCCTTTTGCTTTTCAACACAGCAGCTTTGTGAAACTCCCCCTGCACTGCCAGGGGAAGGAAGGGGGGGAAAGCCAGAGGGGTGTCAGTTTATTTACATTCCGACAGGACGGCAGGGCTACTTTAAAAAGTTATCGGAGTTTCTTTTTTATTTGTTAACACCATTAAGGCTGAGAATTGCTTCCTTTCTTCCCCTTGGGTGCCGGAGCAAGCTCCCGTGCAGCACGATGTGGTGCCTGCCAAACTTTGGGCTCCGTCTCCTGCTTGTTTTCATCAACAGCGCCCGACCTTGGCCGGGCACAAGGCAAATGGTAAGCAAATGAGCACGAGAAGCCCAGCAGCCCTTGCATGCTAACCAGCTGGCAGGACCACAAGGCTGTGAATGCCCCGTCTCGCACCTCCCTGGGGTCAGAGCTGGGGTCCCAACACAGCCACCCTGCAGCAAGGGTGCTCAGCACCTCATCCAGCCTTTAAACGCCTCCTCCTGAAAAGGAACTTCACGCTTTGGTGGCAAGCGAGGCACCCCTCCCCAGCTGGGAATGCAAGGTTGGCTGCTAACCGCCTTTGCTTGGTAGTAAACCTAAAAGTCCCCTCGACTACCGGTTTAAAAAACAACACAAAAGGGCTTGAAAACCATAAAGACCTGGTGTTCAACCCCGCTTCAGCTGGCCAGCCTCACAGAAAGCATCATTAATTCTAACGAAGCCCTGGCCTCCCATCTGCACAGGAGGTGGTTCTAGGGCAAGCCCAGCGCTGGGGGGTGTTCTGGGGAGCCGGTGGGTCCCAGCTCACAAGCACCCCTCCTTGGGAGGGGCTGGAGCATCTGCCCCCTCAATGCTCATGGGGAGCAGGCATCAGGCTCCCTCTGAGACATAGGGCAAGGCATCAGAAGTCCTAACAGGGAAATTAAACGGCTCGGCTGTTCCTCTGGGAAGCAAAATACCCATTTATAAAAGATAAGCTGGTTTGCAAACGCAGATTGGGGTGAGCGAGCGAGCTTGCTCAGAAGCGGCGGCCGTGCAGAGCCCCCGGCATCCTTCCTGCCGCCCAGGAGACCCTTCCTCCCTCGCATCCACACCCGGCGGCTTCAGCGACAAGAATGGCAGGAAATTGGGACCAGAAGGGAAGAAAAAGCCCCGGGAGAAGCGCGATAACTCGGAAGGAACAACGCTTCAGAAAAAAGCCTACCCGCCTCTGTCCTGCCTTTTTAAGGGTGGAGGAAGAGGTTAAAAAAGCCAAACCCCAGGACCGTCCCGCATTCGTCTTGCAGCTGGCAGCGCATCAGGTATCAATTAACACCGCTGTCGTCAGAGCTCGTCATCTCTCCCTTGGTCAGTGTTATACCCAGAAACAAGGGGAAGAGGCCTGAAATCAGGCCGGATTTGACAGCGCCCGCTCTCACGCAACGGTTAAGCCCTACACCTCCCAGAAGTGGGGACACCCCCCACCCCAAGACCTTCACCGTGCACCCCTGCGGAGAAGGCAGCAGGCTCCAGCCAGGCAGAGCCGCTCCCGGTGCCGAGGCAGGGTTTACTCTGGAAGGCATCGCTCCCCTCCCCGCCTCTCCAGCTCTCCTCGCTGCGTTCGCCGCTGCAAGAAAATGTTAAGAAAACCCCCAAATTCCCCAACGACAGAGCAGGGTGTCAGACAAGGGGCGCATCCTGACCGCGCAGCCGACGCTCAGCAAGCGGTGCCTTGCCTCTGCGGGGTGGGGCTGGGCTTGCTTGCAAGAAAAACAGCATTTTGGGGAATGGAAAATAGGCTATTTAAAAAAATAATGCAGCCTGCTGGGGCACATTTCATTGCTCCCAGGCGCAGGAGCGGGGAGAGAGCGTTTCTCGCCATGCCAGCCCCTCGCTGCCGGAGGGTGTTTCTAACCAGGACAAGCCTGGTTTGCAGGGAAACGGGGATATGCCGCGTTTTGCTAAATTAGCCGCACGTCTGGATGGATTATTTCATGGGAAACTTTCTCAGGAAAGGCAACCTCTGCGGCCTGGGTAGAATCTGCATCCTAAAATAACTTCCCCGGCAGCGGAGGCAGCGGTGCCCAGCTCGGGCACGACCCGAGCGCGGGCGTCGAGGCCGGTCCCGACGCGACGCCAGGGCCGTCGAGCCCCAGCCGCTCCCTGCCAGCTCTTGGGCTGGGGAGAGCAAATCCAGCGTCGGCCGCCCATATTTTTTGGAGCACCCTCTCCTCCCCGGCTCCTCTGCAGCAGACGGCTGGGCCAGCACCTCTCCTCCCTCCCTCCCTCCCTCCTCGGCTGGCTGCGGAACGCCGCTTTGCCCAGGGCAGACCCTCAGCAACAGGGGGTTGGGGAGCAGCACCCCTCGGGGGGGGGGGGGGGGGGGACACCGACCCCCTGCGGCCCCCCCACCCCCCAGCTCTGTCCCCCCTGCCCGGGAGCAAGGCACCCCCGGCGCTCCTGCTCCGAAAGGGCGCACACAAACATCTTTCTCCGTCTCCACAAAATACAGATCTATAAATAGGGGTACATCTGCAAATAAATAAACATATACGCGCACGCACAAAAAAAGCGCAAAGGACGAGCGGCGCCGCCCCCCCTTGAAAAAAAGCAAGCCCCAAGGCACATCCCAGGCAGCGAGTCTCAACGCGGGGGGAAGGGACGGGAAAGAGGTTAAAAGCAGGCGCAGCCTGGCGAGCCATATTGGAGCCCCGTTATTTAAAGGGCAGGGGCGGCTCGGCCCCCCCCACCCCCCCCCCGCTGCCCGGGGCTCACCCAGAAGATGAAGTTGAAGACGAAGAGGAGGTATTTGATGCACTTGGTGCAGCCTTCCACCCCCATGGCGGCGGGCGGCAGTGCCGGCGGCTCCTGCCCTGAGCGCTGCTGCCGGGCTGGGGCGGCGGGGGGGCGCGCGGGCGGCGCGGGCGGAGATAACACCCCCCGCCCCGCCACGCCCCCCGCCCCGCACGCCACGCCCCGGACACGCCCCGGACACGCCCCGCCCCCCGCCCGCTCCGGGAAGGGGGGTCGGCACACACCGCCCCCCCCCCCCCTTCCCGAAACCCGGGGTCGTCTGCGTCCCCCCCTTTTTTCCCTTTTCTCCCCCCCTTTATTCCTTTTTCCTTTTATGCTTTTTCTTTTTCCCTTCCCCCCTTTTCTCTTTCCTTTGTTCCTTTTTTATCTGTGTGCCTGTTTGTTTGTTTGCTTTCCCCTTTTTCTCCTCTTTTTCCCACCTACCAGGCGCAGGGCACAGCAAAGAGTTTCCTACCTGCAAGTGGCAGCTGCAGGGGCGGGTGTTGGGGGGCCGTAGCACCACCACCTCCTAAACCTGACCACCATCCCTTAAACCTCACCAGGCAGCCCGGGGTGCAGGGGGAACCGCTGTGAGCGGGTGCAGGATGCAGCAGGATTTGCATTTCTAATACAGAAGCTTTAGGGTGTATCCATGAGGGAGCCCCCCCGCCCCCCCCCCCAAAAAAAAAAAAAGAAAAAAAGATTTTTACATTAAAACTAGCAGTTTGAAATTCAGAGAAGCATTTCCTCATTCATTTCCCCTTCCTATTGTATCCTAAGCTCTGATCTGCCAGACACTTTTTTGCTTAAGCTTGTGGCTTTATTACTGCAAGCTATTGCATCAAGTTCAGTAGAACCACTCAGAATGTTTTCCCTTGGTTATTGGGTCGCGTGAGCATCAGGGCAGGCTTCAGGGCTGCCCACCAAAGAGATTTGGGTCACACATGTCAACAGTTCAAGTAAGCCTCACATCATGGCTTAGAAATTTTAGTGAAATTTTAGTTAAAAAAACCCAAAGCTGTGCAAGAGAAGCACAATGAAATTTCCCAATCTTTTGGCCGAAACCCACTTTGGCCCACTTGCTCATCCCTAGAAATATAAATTGCTCTCAGCCCACATTATGCTTCCAGCAAGCTCATTCTCTTCTTCTAGGGGCAGGATAGTAAGTCACATAATCAGAGCATGAGAGGACTTCTGGTAAAGGCAGCAGCCAGCAGCTCTAGCAAAGGTCGGGACCTTACCATGCTAAATATGAACTCGGTGCCCGCCTGCAGCGGTCGTACATGGAAACCTGCCCTCTTTCTGCCCAGGCGCTTTCCTCTAATGAAAGCATTTCAGGGAGCAGCTTCCGAGCCAAACACTTTCACACTCGATGGCATCTTCCCTGCCACACATCCCATAAGCTGGAATGTGCTGTTAGCAAAGCACACATTTCCTACATGTGTACGCTGAAAATGAGTCAACTTGTTCCAAAGTCATCCCATTGCCCTCGGGGATCAGTTGGTCCGGGGCTCCGTCATGTTCATCAAACCCTTCTTTGCCCCTCAGCAACAGCCCACGGCTGTCCGCAGCGGCGGGGACCGGGGATGAATAGAAGTTGGCCCCGTTCCCCAATTACTTATGCTGAGTACGTCCCCGATTGCGGGCTTGCCATGGATGCATAAACCCTTTGTCTCTAAGCCACATTCACTCATCCAGCCTTACCGATGAAGCCCGAGGTTCACGAGGCTATTTATGCATGTAACTGCTATCCCAAATTGTTAGTACGACCCATCTCGTCACTGGAATCGCTGTAATCCCGGGTGGCTCCTGCTCATGAATTCAAAGGATAACGGCAGGATCCCGAAGCTGCTCACTTGCTACACCGTAGCATCCTCACAACATCTTTTTTTTCCTGCACCTTCATCTTTTCCAGCTATAAATATTAAAACAAAACTATAGCCACCTCACCTCCCTGCAACAAACGGAGAGGTTGAAGACAGGAGGCTGCATGAACCAGGGAGCCTCTCGTGCACTTACTTATGTGGCTGTTGCCAGAAAAACTCTTGGAGGCACTTGGAGAGTGTGTGTGAGGGAGAGGAAGGAAGGAACCAGCTGCAAACTGATAAGGCCTTCAGCCGCAGCAACCCCACCAGCTATGAAGGAAAATGACTCTCAAATCAACTTTTGTGCACTGGAGAGCGGGCAACCCCAGCTGCAATCACTGCCACAAAGTTGACATTGAAACTGCTTCTAGGGAGCTCGGGATTGCCCTTTTTTTTTTTTTTTTTTGTCACTGTTGCTTTTCTTTTCTTGTTTTCTTCCTTTTTCTTTTATGTTGAGAAGCGAAGGAAAACAGAAAATGAGAAATAAACCTTTTCATACCCTCCAAAAATTGCATTAGCAAACTGGTTTGGAGCTAACACAGTCCTGTTTCTGGGACCTTCCTTCAGGTTGTGTTGGAGCATGTGCTGCCCAGGGCTCGGGTACAGATGTGGCTCTGGCAGGGGGAGCAGGGGCACAGCCCCACCATCTCCTACATCAAGAAGCTTCCAGTTACAGGCTAAAGCCTACTGGGTCTAAACTGGGTTCACCCATCTGGCTGTACTGACTAAGTTCTCTCCAAAACTTGGCAGTGGAAAAGGATTTCAAGCATTGTCCAAATATATTTGGTTGGTTGGGTTTTTTTGGAGCAGGTCAGCTGGGTATGTTTGAAAACCTTGAGCTTAATGTACAGGAAATAAAAAATCACCACCGTGACACAGTGTCATGATAACATATACTGTTTCCCCAGGTTACGTATGATTTCAGACGTTGTATATTCATTTGTCGTGCCATACTACTTGCTGTACAGTCCATAAAGTACCAGAACTGCACTTCAAAGACTCTCAGCAGCTTTATCAGCTCTTTATAAAATGCTGCTGTATAAATAAGTAAAGCTAATTTGCACAAATTCAGTTCATGTATTGGTGTCACATGCCAGTATCGAGTGTAAGTGCAATGAATAGGGCTGATGACTTCCCTCTTTAGGAGGATGGGCTCGGTTCGAGTGCTCAGCAGTGCGCCACGCTGATGCATAGTCATTTACATAGCAGCCAGCTGCAGGCAGGTCTGTGAAGAAGCTGCCTACCTCCCAAGCCTTGCATCGCTGAAAGAGAAAAGTCGACTTGAAAAAACGTAAAAAAACCCAAACAAAAACCAGCCCCAAAATGCCAAATAAAAAACCCAAACCTGCGCCCGATCTTGCATTTGCTTTTGCAATCGGCTTTGCAGGCAGGGTGAAGCAGCAGAGAGTGGAGGCGCTTGCAGTGGTTTTCCTCTGTCTGCTGGGCTGGGGCTGTTGGGGTGGGTTTTGTCAACCTGTTTATAAAAGTCAGTGTCATGCTTGTGGGTTTTCCCATAGCTGACATATATGGGTATGACTCACCAGGGACGGTTAGAGCAGATGCGGCTTGAGTTGCCCCCCAGCCCCGGGCTTAGCAGGCAGTGCCTTACCAGCCTTGACGGACCCAGCCCCGGGACTTGGAGCCTGCTTCTCCCAGGGAGATGCCCACCAGCCTTCCAGCAGCTCTTGTGTTTCATAAAAACCAGCGGAGGGGAATGAGAGAAGAGGACAGACTCGTGTCCTCCCCACCTCGTATGCATGCTTGGAGAGCTGGCAACCAGGGTGTGAAACGATTAGCATCAAGGCAGGCTCTAAACACCGAAAACCCAGGGCCTCCAGGAGATTTGGGAGAGCAGATGGGAGTCCCTCATCTGCTGGGGACTGCGGGATGGCCACCAACGTGATACTCCAGCTGCATGGCTTAGGCTTGCATGGCAGTCCCCCTGCCCTCCTCACAGCCAGCTCAAAAATGACGGACAAACTGTGGGAATAAAATGCACGTCATTTTGCGGGTGAGGTTCTAGTTAGCTTTTAATCCCGCATCTTATTTTCTGTGGAGAATATGACAGAAATAGCCTGGATTTCTAATTTACCTGTAGAGGTAAAAAAAAAAAACCCAAACAAAAACCACAACAGCAGCATCACCAAAAATCTTTAAATAGGCCATTTTGGAGATGCATGAAAAGAAGCTCAGAAATTCATGCTGCAGGAGGCTAACAGTCCCAGAGTGCATAAGAATAACTTCCTAGGCAGCCAACACCATGCAATACTGTTTTTCAAGGCAGGGACCTGAGCAAGGGCAAGCTGCAGGGCATGGACTGGCCTAGGGCAGCGGGAAGGTGGAGCTCCACCGCCTGGGAAGAGGCCCCATTTGCAACCCTGGGGAGCCAGCCAACGCCTTCATTTTGAGCAGAAAAAATAATATTAAGAATCTCATCCACGTCTCTAAGGGGACATCTCCAGAACAGCTTTTCTGTGCCCCAGCAGGAGTGGCTGGCGCCTGCTCATCCGAAAATCCCCGTGCCTGGCTCTGCAAATTCAGCCGAAACACGGTGATAGCCGGGGGGTCACGTTTGCCTCACAGCCTTCGGTGGGGCGGGGGGGGGGATGTGGCAAGCAGAGACCTGTAGCTGCGCCTGAAGTTTCTGGTTCTAATAAACTCAACAAATGGTTCCCGTCTGCGTGGTCTGTCTCTCTGCCATCTTTAAATATTTATGTCAACGTATCTATGGTGATGGGTCAGGTTATATAAAGAGGAGGAGGAAGGGGGGGCAGTGGGGAAGGACAGCATTGGCTCCTACCGCAGCGACGGCAGAGGGAGAGCAAACCCAAGCGGGTTTCCCCATCCAGCCCAGACGCTCCCTCTTCTCAGCTCTTGAGCCCGGAAAGCGAACATTCATTTTTCCCAGGGCATCGGAAAGGGCTGAGCCATGGCTGAGCCACAGCTGAGCTTAGCTGCGCTTTGTGAGATGCCATGTGGGAGAGCGAGAGCCCAGCCCATCGATGCAGAGAGCTTCTACTGTATTATCAATATATAATTCATTAGTAGGTGAATAAAGACTAGAATAGCTTATTGCTGATGTAACGGGGCTGAAAAGAAAGCGAGCACGTCCGTGAGCAAGCTGGTGCACACGGGGGGGAAGGGGGGGGTTAAACAATAGCATTTAGTGCTGCTGAAGGGAGAGCGGTTGGATTTTGCCTTGGGATAACATAAACAACCCCGCTAGCCACCTGCCAGTGACTCCAGGGAGAGTGACGCAGGGACATGCATCTTCCTGGCAAAAACCCTGGGAAGGACCTTTCCTTTTTGCTTGCTGGAGTCTAAAGGAACAGGATCTGGTAGCCAGGAGGGTATTTGCTGTGGGTGGGCACCTCCGGGCTTGGCTGAAAGTATTTCTCCCAAGATGTGCCTATTCCTCGCAAGTTGAGCGACTGCCCTGTATCTCTTCCAGATAAAGAGACAGGCTTTTTTTCCTCGCGACCAACCGTCCTGGCAGGGGTAGATATGCAGATTGCCTCCAGGCATTAATCTGTTTGACGGACCCCTAAAACGCCGGGTGACTAAAGACAGCACTGGGTTTGTGCTGGGGTGCGAGGGACGGCACGGCGGGCAGTGGAGCAGCCTCACCGGCAGGCCTGCAACCGGTCGTGGGTTTGGTAGCTGCAAGACACCGCATGTTTTTCCAAAACAGCCTCCAAGGCTGCTCCGGGCCCCCCCCTCCTCGCTCCTGTGCTCTCCCCCACCCTCCCACCTGGTCCTACGTCTCCCAGTGGCCAGGGTTGATGCTCGCTGCCAGTTGCTCAGCCTCCCAGAAGAGGAACTACACAGTTAAGAAAAAAAATCCCTTCTCAGCCCAATATAGCATCGTGCTAAAAGAGACAACTGCAACGACACTTCATGTGAAAGTTGCCAGGCGTGCGTGATCCGACCGTGCATTCAAAGCAGCTTCTGACTTAACTCGCCTTCAGCTGTGCTGGCCGAGATCTCCTGTGTGCAGCATCTACCACCACCAGCTGCATTGCTAAAGAATAATTATAGCCAGCTGCTTTTTCAAACGCATTGCTTCTGCACCTGGTTAAAAAAAAAAAAGCCTATCAACTATTTCTTAAAAAAATATCTCCTGCATCTGCAGCTCAGAAACGCAGCTTTACCTTGGCAGGAGATGGCTTCCTTACTACCCCAGCGCTGCAAAGGTCCATGCAAATTTGCCACCCTGAAAGGCTTCGGAAGGACTTGCTCGGCAGTATCTCCTTTAGGAGCTTGCTGCAGACATGAATCGGAGTTGCACAGCGAAGGGGCTGTTGCATGAGGAAGTTATATTTTGGCGGCAGTGGGAACTGGCAGACACACAGTCAATAGGGCAGGAACTAGCAAAACATTTTGGAGCCAAGCCAGCCCACCACAAGGCTGAAAGATTCCCACTCTCCTCACCACCGAATCCCTCCAGAGAGTCAGTAAATCGCTTAACCTGTGCTTTTCACAAGTGCTCTGAGCGCCTCATTTTTTTCCTGGGTACTGAAAAACCTGATTTGCAGAAGCCCTGAACGTTCTCAGCTGCTGTGCAAAGCTGCGCCCTGCTCACCTCCAGTACTGCAGAAGGACATTGAAAAAGCAGCACCTGCTGCCCTCGGAGCAGGCGCTGGGAGAGCTCCCCTGGCTCGTAAGCAAGCTGTGGCCAGGCCACCCACGAGCACTCAGGGAGCCCCACGTAAAGCCTCAGGGGAAATTAATGCTTACGCTGGCAGAGCAGGACCTGAGCGGTGTGTGGGCAGCGAAGGATAGAGCGCAGCACAGAAGGCTTCTTGCCGCTGCCGCGGGCTGATGCTCCCCAGCCCCGTAGGTATTCACCTGGCCTTAGGTTGCTCCCTCTTTCTGCGTCCTCAGATAGAGCTGGCGGGTTGTCTAAAATAAAAGGAAAAGGGTAACGCGTGAGCACAAACTGATGCAGACCCATAGAGAGGCCAAACTGCAATTGCCCAGGTGACCTTAGCGGAACTAATTGATAATTGCTGGAGCTTGATTGACAATTAATTGGAGCCAATTCACAATGAAATATTTAACTTTGCACCTTTGGTCTCGCTTTAATTTTTTTTGTGCTCTTGCCTATGCCTACATTAATAGGGAATTTTTCCTACCAGAGTTTGAGTGTTGACAAGCTTATAACGGCCCGCTTCCTCTTGTGCAAGCCCTGGGGAGGCTCAGCAGGTCTGCACATGTTTCCTAGCCTGGCTGCTGGCTCTGCATCCCCACTGCTCAGCTCCATGCTCTTACCCTGACAAAAATCTCTCTCTTGAGCTCTTCTCAACACCGAGTAAATCTCGGCAGCGCTTACAAATAGTTTCCCCGGGTTTTGCTCTGGTTGCGCAAGAGCTGTAATTTGCCCACAGCGAGCAGCAAATTAGGGACTGGTAAATGCAAGCACATTGACTGCAGGTCAGGGATTTTTTTGTTGACGCGGGTGTAAGAAGAACCTGCTTGACACCTGCCCGCCTCGCAGCTTCCATCCAGCCATCCCTGGGTGCTGCCATTTCTATGACTGCGAAGGAAATGGTAACACTGTACTTTTCTGCAACAGGTTTCTAAAAACCGAGGAGTCGGAGGTAATGCTTTCCTGCTCCTGAAAACGAGAGCGGGATGCCATCGCAGGGCGGCGGGAGCCCCTGCTGTGACACACAGCACGGGTCTGGCCAGGCACTGCTCTGCCACCCGCTCATTAAAGGTGATGTTCCTTGCAGGGGAACTCCAGCAGCAGGTGAAATGGGAATAAAGATCATGAGATGGCCAGCGTGTACGTACAGAACAAGGTTTGTGGTTTTTTTTTTTAATTACAGTTTGTTGGTGTATTTTGTACCAAAATAATTACCTAAACCCCATGGTTGGCTGTCAGAGGAAGAAAAGGAACTTCCAGCTCCCTGGGACAAGAAATTGCATGCTTCTAGTCTCCTGCTTATTGGGAAGAAGAAACGACGACTCTCCGGGTGCATTATCCCCTTGTGAGATGGTTTGGTGCAGGTCATGTTCTCATCCCTGCCACAAGCAGCAGAAATCCTTGCAGAGATGTGAGAAGAGCAGCTACACCACATGCACGCCTGTATGGCCAGGGCTGGAAAGGTGCCTGCTGCTTCTGAGGGAGTTTCAGTGATCACACATGATTGAAGGGAAATGAGAGCTGGAGGAGGGGGATACGATAGCCTTTCAGGTTATCATAGATATGCTACTCCTGTCCGTAATCATCCCTTTACATTAAAAATTGACCTGGGAAGGAGGAGTACCTAAAGCTTTAGCAGTGCTGGTGGTGAAGTTTCAACAGAGATCTTTTCTGCTAGTCAATGAGGCTATAGCAGGTAACCCACGCCAATAACATAGACTCCACTGATCTGCTCGATCTCCAATGGTTTTTGATATGGCAGCACATCATCCCACCAACACAGAGCAGTGGGCAAGACCTGACTACCTAGTGTTTAAAAAAGTGAAACCATAGAGATTTCTTTCATATAAACACTCCGGTCTTTATTGCTTAAATGTGTCCTTAAGCTTTTTTTTCCTGCCCCTGCTTGCGTTACTCCTCACGAGGTACCTGCCTGCTGCCCCAGCAGCTGGCTGAGGGTAGGATGAGGCTGATGAGCGTCTCCTTTTCCTCCAAAGGACCAAAGCCATCCTGTCCCTCTTGGGTGCTAAGGCATGCTGCTGGGACAGGCAAGCGCCAGCTGCCCGGAGAATATCTCTTCCCAGCACTGAAAGAATTACTGAGGGCTCTCCATGACGCAAACCCCTGAGCAATGCAGGCAGCCTCATGTACGGCAGAAAAAGAGAAGGAATGATGGCCTTTTGCAAGAAATTCATCTTTATTGAAGAAACCATGAGTCACATGAGCTGCCAGCTGGCCTGAGGAATAACAATAGCAGTGGCCTGGACAATAGCAGCTGGAGCTTACAAGGGAGATTGTCTCTCTCCAGAGAGCAATACACTTCACAGTACATACATACATATAAGTGAATCTTTCCCCACTGCTAGAAAGTGGGTATATCGGCAAGTGCGTATCTCCACTAAATCACTGCTAGACCAAGGCGTGTTGGTGACTGCCCGGGAGGAGCTTGAGTAATACTCTGGAGCAATTTGAACTTGATCCTACTTCCAGTGAAGTCAATGGTGAAGCTCCGCTGGTTCCAAGGGAGCGGGATGAGGAGCAATAGCCCTTTCCCCATCCCCCAACTCAATTCTTTCCAATGCAAGATATTTGCAGCCATGTCGAAATGCTAACCAGGTGCTGTAGGCTGTACTGCTGTTCCTGTGTACGTGTGGCAGCCCCTGCCTGAGGGCCAGAACCTGTCCCGAACATCAGTATGGGGGTTTCCACATTTACCTCAACGAACAATTGCTACTTACTGTTTTTCATGGCTAAAAGCCACAACGAAGGAGAGGGCTGAAAGCTGTTGTTGGTTCAACAGGCATTTCACATGGCCATATAGTTTACAGCAGGTTTTCCAGCAGGTGCTAAATCTGTTGCAATGATGGGCTTCAGCTCAGAAGCAGCTCTGCCTCCTTGCAATGAGGGCAAAGCACAGCAGGGAGCCGTCGTTTGAGCTAGACTGAGAGCCGAGTTCTTCAGTTGATTGAGGCTTTTAAAATTGCTGTTTATTAGTGATAAGATGATGTAAAGAGACGTGGAGTTGGACATTGTATTGTTTGACCTGGCTGGAGATCAGTGCTGTTCTCTTATGGATTCAAACTTCAGTCCTGCGTGTATGTGTAATATCAAGTCCTTTTGTATGGCACAGCAGTGCGGTGGGTTAGCGAAGCTAGATAAACACAGAGCTAAGGCTGGAAGTTGAACAAGCTCCTGTGAAATCTGTGTGACATCAAGCTCTCGGAGGTTGACTAAATCCTAAGAATTAAAAAATGACGGTGCATTGCATTAGCAGGGAGGAATAACAGCGAGATATGTCCTTACGCTGGCCATTTGTTTCAAAGCTCATGCACTGCTTTCTGATTTTTTTCCCGATCTCTACCAAAAGCTCTGGCAGTATTTGAAAACAGAGAAAAAACAGTCAATGGTCATTGGATGCCTACATACTCGAGCATGATCAGAAATGTGCCCAAAGTCACTCATTACGAGTGTCCAGGCTAGGAGAGCACATTTCCTATCAGCAATGACACGCTTCGCATCCATGTGTTAGCCAATTGCACAAGAACGGTCCCGGGCTATGATCCAAAGCCATCTTCCTAGAAACGTTGCGTCTTTGGGGGTCACAGGGAACAGCTCAGATGACAGCGCAATAGAAGTTTGGTTTAATGCTGTAGGTTTTGCTGGGCTTTTCTCTCCGTTTTTGTCCTAAGGGACTGTTTGTGTCCTGCTTGTGGAGCTACAGCCCGTACGTCCCCCGGCGAGGCGATCTGCATCCCCGAGCCCAGGTGCATGTCTCAGTCCTTGTCTGGTTTTGGTGAAGGTGTGGCACTGCTCCTCCGCAGAGCATCGTCTGCTCCGACCAGCTTGGAAATGCACGAAATCTCGTAGTGCAGGATGGGGAAGCGCGTGACACACGTCCCACCACCTGCCCCCACGCAACGCCTTCCCGGGGGATTTTGTGGGTGACTTCAGACATCTTCCCGTGCCAAGAGCTGGCTCCACCTGGTAAGGATGCCCAGCTGGCGGGCTTCTACCTTTCTCGCAGGATGTATCTGCCTTTCCGCTCCAGGTTGCTGCTGAAGTGGATGGAGAACCAGAGGAATGAAGTCAGGATCATCCCGTAAACCTAAAAGGAAATAAATGAGACAGACAAACCATTAAATGATGAACTGATTATGATGCTCCGTCTGTGCAAATAAGCAATCGTAAATGTTGCCTGTTAGTCTACTTGGCACTTCTGAATTATCTGAGTATCAGGATGTCATATTTTTCTTGAGAGAGCTGTTTTTCAGTAAAATGGTGAACACCAATTCCGACATGGGAGAGAAAAAAACCCCCAACACATGGTTAAAGCATCTGATTGGAATTAACAGAGTGCGGCTCAAACCCAGTCCTAAAAATATCAAGAAATGAGATGCAACCAGGAAATTCAGATTTCAAATTCCTGCCATGAAACGTTCCTCTATGCAAACAAACATAGCTCTCATAATAGCTTTTTGTACAAATAACATAGGGAGAAAAAAGCCAAACCTCATGTATCGTTTGAAGTAAAAACCCCAACAAAACAAAAACCCCTCACAAAACCCAAACCCCACCCCATGCAGATGAATGGTTGTGAATGCAGAGCACCATATACTTCCTCTGTATTGTGATATTCTGCCTGGTATATCACACATCAGGATTTACACAGCCGATCAAAGGTAAGGCTGCTGTGGGAAGCATAACGAGGGCTGCAACAACGTGCTTTTTCCTAAAAGTCTGCCTTAACGCACAAGGGCCTTTTTTATTTGGGGACATGTGTGCATTGTTGGCCGAGGGACGGTGACATCAGAGGAGCTATAGCCCTCATCATGCGCTTCCTTTGCATCCTGCCACCACAATAGTGAACCGTGCAGTGAGATTTCCTCTCGCGCACGCTTCAAAGACAGCTGCCTTATCTGGCTATAGCATCAAGCTGTGAAAAAAGATACATATGATAAAAACTCTCCCGCTTTTGTCTGAATATGGCTGCAGTGAAATTCCTCCTATACCTGAGAAAAATTAGAAAGCGACACCAAATATTCACACGTGACTTTACATTTATAGCCCCACAGCAATGCCTGATGGGTTTCCTAATTTACTACTAGCAGTATAAAATACAAAAGGGTTTGTTCCTCTGGGTTTTGTTTAGATGGAGAAGAGCCTTCTAACCCGTAATTGTGCCAAGGCGGACACAAGTAGTAAAACAATCTCCAAACAGACATTCAGTCAGGAAAGGTCACGGCAGCTGGGGCACAGCATGGAGACATCAGAGCAGACCAAACATCCCTTCGTGGTGAAGAAACGTCTCCTGGTGTTTTCTGGCGTGCTTCACCACACGTGCAGGGCCCTCGTGTAGAGCTAATTACAGTGACAGACCTCTGGCAAGCAGTGGGTGGGCATACGAGCAGACTTGTTTTAATCAGCGGTGCTCGCCAGCTCCAAAGGGACCGTCCCCACACAGCCACCGAGCCCCTTCACTGCTGACGGACACACTCCTCTCGCAGCATTTCATATTTTCTTTCGTCCTCCCCCGACTAAGACTCACAAATTCAGGACAGACCCTTTCTACCCAAGCCATCCTCCAAAGACGATCCTACCCCTCCTCTGCAAGATCCTCCTTCAGAGACAGCGCCTGAGAGCCCAGGAACACGCTCTGCTCCTCTCCTTTGCAGCCTGCTCCTCACGAGCCTGTGCTTCACCCACCCACCGCCCGAGATGCACCCTACCGCGTTCGTTAGTGGTCGTTAATGGGATGAGACCTTCCCTTCCTGCACAGCTCTCCAGCTAGCTTTCAAGACCTTCCAGCTCCAGCCGCACAAAGCGACTCCCCAAGCTGAGCTGGGAGGCAGCCAGCAAGCGCTGGGCAAGGAGAAGCAGCACGTTTCCTAAAACGTGGAGCTGTTACTGCACCTCCTTTTCCACAATTGCTGCTGGCTTCCCACCTCATCCGCAAGCCCTGTGCCAGGTGACACGGCCTCTTGCTTGCAGGAGAAGATGCACAGGCGAGCCTGGGCAGATGAAATGCAAATGCTCTGCAGCCCGCTCCCGCTGCTCCCCGCTCCCAGCTGCCGTGCCTGGTTTGGGCAGAAAAACCGTGCAGCGAGCCTGTTTCTGCAGGAAGAGCCCTCTAGCCATCAGCCTGGCCAAGACAGGTCCTGGCCCTTTCTTAATTTCCACGGTGGAGTCTACCACCGCTTGTTTCTCTGCTGCCAGTCTCCAAAATCATCCGAAATCCTAGATTCTGGGGACTAATTTAGGATACATCTCCCCCACTGGAGCCTGCCTCTTGGGGCCAGAATGCAAAGGAACAGGCATAGCTACCGTGAAGCCGATGGTGACACCCAGGAGCGTGGAGACGAAGTCCATGTGCTTCTTCAGGAAGTCGTGGATCTCCCGCAGGCAGTCCTGGGAGGAGACAGACACCCTTTGCAGCACGGCAGCAGCTCGGGGGGGGGGGGGGGGCTTCGTCCCCCCAACAGTGCTGCCACAACCCCAAATAGAAATGGAGGCAAGGGGGGCACACAGCATTGCACGGCTGGGCTGCTCCGTGGGCAGCTCTCCTTTTTTTCTGCTGCTTGCTGCAACTTGGGAAGACAAACATCTGCAGTATTTTCAATTACTACAATACGCCTACGATTTTCTTGGGATGATGCGTTTTGGACTGTGGGGGATGTGCGCGCGCACAGGTAAGTGTGGTCATGCAAAAGCTTTTTTCTTTCCACCCACTGGAAAACGGAAAGAGGGAAATGAAAAGACGGAAAAGCAGAGCACACCGTAATGCTAAATACGTTCCCCAAAGATACTAATGAACAGCTTTATTTCACAAGGTGTCACAAGCATTAATATACATTAGCCTTAAGCATGCCAGCAGCCCCATGGAAATCCAGGTGTTAGCCAAGAGAGCCATTTAAAAAAATGCAAGAGCATGTCCTCGATGAAGTGGTTTGCAGAGCGAGGTAACAGCGCTCAAAGCCAGGAGTGGATGTAGTGCAGCTACCAAAATTTGCAGTTCCCCAGGTTGCAGAAGACGTCCTCCCACCCACCTGCCCCAGCTCGCAACCAGAGGAAACACAAAGCATGAGCTGGGGGGGGAACAGAGTCACCCATACAGTGCCTGGGTTTGCTCCGCTCTCCCTTCCTGCTTTTTGAGCCGAGTTCCACCCTGCTTCGAGACGTGACGTTCCCAGAGGCAGTGCTTTGAAACGCTGCCCCGCGGGCTGATGCACCCCGTGCATCACAGTGTCCCATTAGACACTGTGTAAGCTTGACATCTTCACTTAACAACAATGTTTTTGTATAGCTGTAGCAACACGGTTTTGTTTTTCCTAAGGACAAAATACATATTGATGCTGGTGGCTTTAGCCACTTCAGCTGATTTGGCTGCTCCAGTGGAAGAAAAATAATCATACAATAGATTTGCTCGGAGAGCATGAAGTCTATGTTGCAGCTTTAGTGCAGAGGCAGTCTAATACTGGTGGCTTCTCCACCAACCTCTCTGAGATACTGCAGACAGGAGGAATGAAGTGTATTTGATGAAGCTACTGCTGGGCATCATCATCCTGCTTCATGAATTTCTCATTTTAATACCCATTTAATGCCCTGGGAAAAACAAATTACAGCAAATTCCATATCTGCTGTTAGTGGGAGACTTCTTAAGCCTCAGAAACTAGTGTCACGTGGAAAAGCCCAACGTTTTTTTTGAGCTCCGACATGCCCATGATATCTCACACTCTCTGCACGCGCAGGAGATGAGGAGGAAGCTGGAGGGAAACGACAGGCTGCAAACGCAGGCATTTGGAAGGCTTTCTAGAGCTGCGAAGGGAACCGCATCTGCAGGTGTGAGACCTGCTGATCCACCAAGGCTCCTTCAGTGGGTGAGACGCCTCCTTACTGAAATGACAAAACCCCAGCAAAACAAACCCCAACCCACAGCAACACCAACCCACGAAAAAGCCACAACTGTCGTTCACACTTCCAACACTGGTGAGGTTTTAACACTTAGCAAGTAGCAGCACAAACCCCACTGTGGGGTGGAAGAAACATTTCCCTTACCTGCTCCGCATCACCCTCCTGGCCGGGTGGGCACGTCTCGTGCTCAACATTGGTCGTGTCCCCAAACGGAGAGTGCTTCCCACAGCACAGGAACTGGAAGAGAGAGAGAGGTGTGTCAGCGGCTCACCAGGGCTCTCCCCTCACCACCAGCTGCTGCGGCAGGAGGTGCTGGCGATGGGCCGCCCTTCCTCCCTGCTGGCCCAGGCAACCGGGGCTGCGAGGAGCGAAGCACATAGGTGTGCCATCGACAGCTCCAGCAATGGAGGTTAAATTCAGGGGAGGTGGATGGATCTGGCCGCAAACTTGCCCGTGGTGCTCCAGGACTGCTGCCTGGGGCTGGGGGCAAGCCCTCCCTCCGTGCTCACACCAGCTCTCACAGCGGCTGCTCTGGAAAACCCGGGGATGCACAGACTCATGTTTCCAGCCCTTGTTATGGACTTGGGCGGGGGGGTCCCCAGCAACACCCACTGTGGAGCTAGTTTTCTACAGCCACGGTGAACTGGCCAGCTTGAAGCTCTGGCAGAAGGAGGAAAGGAAAAAAAACCACCAAAACAACAAAGGAGTAGAAGGACTGTTTCTCCATCAATTAAAGTGGCTAAAATAAGCAACTGATGAAGCTGGGTGTTGTGCCTGGTTCTCCTTGCCGAGCGGGACTCTGGTTGTGCTGCTCCACAGCCCTGCAGAGCAAGCACCACCACGCCTGGTCATGGCTCCGAGGGCCACCTCCATCGTTGCAATGAGAAACATTTGCTCTTTTCTACATTTTGAGAAGCACGGGTGAAAGCAGCTTTGGAAAGTACTTGTTAGAACGATTTAAGAAAACACAGAAGGATAAAGGGAGTTGCATGGGAGGTGTCTGGAAAGAGGTGAGTGGAGCTGACCTTCCCGTCCAGCCCTGCTGCGTGCCATGAACTCACTACCGAAATGGGCCCTGCTGCACGAGGAGACGGCACCTCCTTTACTCAGCAGGGACCCAGGAGTTTCTCACCACGGGGGACATCCTCACTCATCTTCTGTGGCTTTGAGGACAAGCGTTCTCCCTGTGCTCTGGGCAACCACCCTTGGCCACCCACTGAGCTACAGAGAAGTCCCCTGTGCCAACAGCGTCCTGGGTGGTGGTTTCTGGGAGGTTGCTAGCAGTCTCCAGTACTGCAAGAGGCCACATAGCCTCCAGTACTCCTCAGCCATAGGCTCAAGGATAAACAGAAATAACCAAGTCCAAATACTTCTGCTGGACAATGTGGAATTCTCCCCCTCTCTCTACCTGACCGGGGACACCGGAGGTGTATATCCACTTTCTCATACAACAGATAGGGATCACGGCAGAGTGCCTGCCGAGGCAGACTATATATGTATATATATGTCAGCTACAGCGTGGAAGCTTTGAAGATCTCGCAGCAGAACGGTGCTCAGGTAGGCAGCCCTTTCCTCCCGTTGATAATCTGGTTGGTCAAGCCTGGGAAAGGAAGAGTAGGAAGGGAGGAGCAGACCTCACAGCAGGCTGGAGGGCTCGGGTCCTGAGGGAAAACGGCACTGCAGCATCCATGAGGCAGAGCACAGGTGTCAGTCCCAGCCTGCTGAAACCGTCGGGAAGATACCCCAGGGCAAGGTTTTCTGCTAAGGCTGAAAGACAACTTACTGCTTCGTGGATGGCAGTCAGCTCGTGCCTCCTGAAGCTGGAGGCGTTCCTCCTCACCTCCTCGTACACAAGATCGTACACATCCATCACGCTGTCTTCCACCTGCCGTGAAAGCAGAGATCAGTATGTGCAAAACACCGACCGCAGTCGTCTCTGGAGGGAAATATGCTCCTCGCGTGTCCGCCCAGAAGCTCTCCCAGGTACAGCAAGACAAGCAGTGCAGCTGTTCAGCGACCACCGCGCAGCGGCAGGAGCTGCTGTATGACCCACCACACACCAAGGGGCACCTAAGACATGGCGAGCCCCGTGAGAGAGGCTGCAGTACTGCATGTGTGTCTCCTTCTGCTACGTGTGGACCCTTTGGCATCACGCCGGGGTCTCACCAGCCGACAGCTGGAGCTTTTGGCCAGTTTTGGATTTAGTGTCAGAGAAGAACACAGGTGCGTGTGACCAGCCTGGCTCCGAGTCCCTCTGCGAGGCAGGGATGACGCCATCTCCCCACCCTGGTGGGGGACTGTGAGGACAGGCACACGTCACTGTGAGATGCTAAAATACAAAGGTGAGAGGATCTCAGATGGCTGGTGTTATCCCAGTGACAGAGCAGTTCCTCTGAATAGAGCCAAAAAAATAACAGACTGATTCAGCGGTGAATCAGACCCAAAATATTTACCAAACGTGTGAGAACCCACAGCTTGACAGATCCCAGTCAACTCCCGCTCGGGTTTCGAAGCAACAAGTATGACAATTGTCTTCAGCGCCTGGAGTCAAAACCTTATTTCTTCCTTTCATTTTCCCTGGCTCCCTCAGCAGCATGGATCCGAGCGGGCCTGCAGGCAGCGCTTGGCTTTCAGGAGGGAAAATCAATCGGCAAGACAGGCAGAGCGGGTGGCCACATGGGGAGGGACAGGCGCTGCAGCAACAGAGCCATCTCTCAGTGAAGCTTTTCAGCTCAGTCTTAAGGGGCTGCGCTTGGAAATTACTCTAAGGGGAAAAAAAAAGACCCAACGCTGTCTGCTCAGGGGTGAAACCAGGGTCATTCGAGGTGATTACAGCCATTACTGCAATATTGCTTGACTCTGCCTGGCTGTCCAAAATGCAAGAAACTAACAGAGGTTGATAACCAGGGAGGGGAGAGAGGGAGGTTGAGAAGATTACTTGTGTCCAACTCGGCTGCATGCCACCAGAAATAGAGTTTAAAGGCTCACACCAGAAGATTTTCCACGGCTATCAACACGGCATAGGAGTGGAGGGGTTTGGGGGTTTCTCTGCAGCAAAACTGCTGTCCCCCTGTGACACCCCATCACCCATCACGGAGCAATCAGTAGGTGACGCAGGAGCAACCCAGCTTTAACGAGAGAGGTCTGATGATGGACAGGGCACAGATATTCTGAGCCAAGGAGAAAATCCTCTGCAGCAAGGTGCACGATGCCGAGCTGTGCCCCGCAGGTGAGGGTGCTCATTTTGTCACCCCCATGTAGCAGAGTGCATCGAGTGGGACGGGCACAGCAGCGAGACAAGATCCCTAGCAGACTCGTGCACCATCCTTCTCCTGAACAAACCTTACACCCCAATAAAAAGGAAAACATCCAAGCTTTTCTAACTTCTTGTGGGCCATGAAATAGCTTTCTAGCAGCAGCAATCAAATTAATGGATTCAATAAAAAGAACGTCCATTTCCACTGAAGAATTGGATTAAGAATAATGAAAAAAGAATAATCTTTTGACCTCCTCTTGTGGCCTCATGTTGCTGAGGAAGGAAGGAAGAACAGAGCAGCTAGCTTCTTAACCCAAGAGATTATTACCTTTTGAATATCCCAACCCCAGTCTAAGATGCAGGAATGAAAACTATTTTGTGTTGTGAAAACATATATATGGGTCTCGGCAAGGTAACAGTGCTGCATGTGTAATTTTTGCCTTCTCATATTTATCATTAGACTCGGAGTGCTGAGCTTCCCTCCAAAAGGCCTAAATTTGGATGACTTAAAAAAAAAAAAAAGAGTTAAAAAAGGGTTCAAGCAAGTTGCTATGTTCAAGCAACCGTTCAAGGGTTGAAAGCAATCCAGAAGTTTAACTACTTCTAAAGGTCTACTGAACTCTGGGCCAGAAAATGTTGGGACAGGTAGTTTTAAGCCCTCTGACTTGGTGGGACGCATTCCCCAAAACCTCATGAAAACTGGTTAAAATGCTCCTTTGACTGCAGTGAGTTTTGGGCTGGATCTCGCTGCTTACTTTACAACTGTATTCAACTTAAACCAAGGTAAGATGAGACTTTGTCCAGTGACAAAGACCACCACAGGCTCCCTAGCAGCAAAGCAGGCTCTGACCATGCCATCAGAACCAATTCACGATGCAGGAAAGTCAATGCTTATTAGTGTTTTGTGCTGATAATAAACCTCAGGGCTCCACTGAGGCTGATGCCATCCTCAGCAGCTTCTCCGGTGGTCGTCCTGCAGTAAGCAACCTGGGAGGAAGGCAGGTGAGCTGCCCAGATGTTGACAGCTGCTGGCTGCTGCCTGCAGCTGCCTGCGGCTGCAGCCAGACTGGCGAGCTCCTGCTGGCTGCATGAAACAACGAAAGCATCGCCTTGATCAGGAGAGGTCCTGCCTGATGCAGTGGTGCATGTTTGCACCTTCCTCGTTATGTTAGGTACCATGCAATGACATTAAACATTGAGATTAAGGCTGTTTGAAAGTTAAGAGTGGGTAGGAAGGAATCGAAGGAACAAGATGCCTATAACAAAGCTGTGGCAGAAAATTATTCCAACTGTTGGAAACAATAAGGGAAGAAAGCACGAGCAGTCACCGTTTAACAGCCAGCTCGACTACAGTAACGGTGACAACCATGAGGGTAATCTCCAGGTACGTAACGACTACTAAAGACTTCAATTGCACCCTGTTTCTGAGCTGGCTTCTCAGTTATTTACTGATTATTTTTTTTTTCATTTTGTCAAGCAGCCTCCGAGAACTGAAAGCACAAGGGATTAAATGGAAAATGTTTTATAGCAATAATTTCCTTTTAGAATGTGTGTCTGGGCAAGCCTGAGAGTACAATTTGCTGATTAGTCGTTCTCAGCATTTCTATCTAGCAATTATATCTAGCATTTATATCCAGCTATTATCTGAATACACTATTCAGATCCTAGTAAGGGAATATAAAACTACAAAACCATTTTTTAAAGAGTGACTTTAAGAGTTGAGTGTAGTTCCTCCACATCATCCTTCTGATTTTTGCTAGGATCATTTGATTTTGGAGGGGAAAATTGCTGTCTTCATACAATGCGGCGGTCTGTTTTCAAAGATTACTGCAGAAAGCTTTGTCATTTACATATTTCAGAGGTAGGTATAAAGTACTAAATCTCAGTATTTATCACTGGCTGTTTCCTTCTGTGCAGGAGACCGTGCCGCAGAGCATATGAGAGGTCTAGTTTAATAAAAGACATACGAGAGCAAAAGATTGCACTAACAAGCCATCATTTTAGCAACTTTTCTGCCTAGGATGGGGTCATGTTTATACTCAGAGCTACAGCCAAGCTCTGAAGCACTGGTCATGCGTGGCAGCATCTATCCAGCCCAAAATGTCATGCTAACTCATGCATGCCTAACAATGTAAAAAATAAAACCTGAAAGCATAAGACAGTCACCAGGTGGTTTCATGACTTATCCTTATTTGCAACATTATTTTATCCACCAGGTGCAAGTTCATCCCTATATTTTCCTTTGATCTGGGACATAACACGGTGAAGAGCTAGACTGCAGCACTGCTTTGTACTCAATTGTCATCCTCAACAGATGCCCATCGCACACTCCATTGATGGGCAACTTTGAGACCATTGCCTCAAAATAATTTTCTTTTTCCATTTCTTACACCAGGTGTTGGAGGAAAAAAAATTAAAATAATCAGAGTGCTTTCTCTCATGGTTAAGAAATATGATGCCTTTTGAGTTTGAGTGGTTATGCTGATACTGTTAATAACATGCTTTAAGAAAACCACAGCTGTGCCCCATCCCTTAACTCAGACAGTAGTTAGTACGTAATGGACCGGTAGGGCTGGAGAAGAGAAAGTCTGTCTGGGCTTTTTTTTTGAAAGGTCTTACACTGCACCCACACATAAGCATCATTATGGTCAAGTGGATTTTCCTGTTCCTAGTGACATGCTGTGACCCACTGCTGGAGGAGTATTTCTGTATGAAGCTCTCCCGTGGAAGGAGACTGCACCTGCGATGCTTGTCAGTAAAAAACCAAGAGCTGAAGATGAAGCATCAGCTGGGCTTTGGCTTAAGAAAAATCTCCAGGTTAAGTGATATGGAGGTCACACCTTACAGCAATTCTTTTCCAGGAAGAAGTTGTGTGAAATGTTCCAGCTCTAAATTAGTCAAATATAATTGCTGTCTCCCATTTCTGCCTACGTTCCTTGATGAAACATTCATTTAGGGATGATATCGATGGGTTGCTGGATACAACAAATGGAAAATCACCACTGAGATTGATGCTGCTGACTCCAGCTGACTCAATAGAGTAACATTTTTCACTTAAAGTAAAAGAAATAAGGAATTTTGAGATTGTTTATCATCCTCTAAATCCTTTATCCCCCAAGAAGCAGAATTTATAACTGCAGGAAGGCATTTACACTAAGCCATTAGTGTTCTTGCCCTTGGCTATTAGAAACTAAAGCAAATTTCAGTCTCACCTCCTTCAAGAGGAAAATTGACATTTTTGACTTAGGTTATTTATCAAGGATAATTTTTTACCTGTGTTGTGGTTTAACCACAGCTGGCAACTAAACCCCACACAACCACTAGCTCACTCCCCGCTGCTGGAATGGGGGAGAGAATCAGAAGAGTAAAAGTGAGAAAACTCATGGGTTGAGATAAAGACAGTTTAATAAGCAAAGCAATAGCCGCGCACGCAAGCAAAGTAAAACAAGGAATTCCTTCACCACTTCCCATGGGCAGGCAGGCGTTCAGCCATCTCCAGGACAGCAGGGCTCCATCACGCATAACCGTTACTTGGGAAGACAAACGCCTTCACTCCAAATGTGTCCCCCTCCCTCCTTCCCCAGGTTTACATGCAGAGCATGACGTCCTATGGTCTGGGATACCCCTTGGGTCAGTTGGGGTCAGCTGTCCCAGCTGTGTTCCCTCCCAACTCCTTGTGCCCCCCCAGCCTGCTCGCTGGTGGGGTGGGCTGAGAAGCAGAAAAGGCCTTGACTGTGTAAGCACTGCTCAGCAGTAACGAAAACATCCCTGTGTTATCAACACTGTTTTCAGCACAGATCCAAAGCACTGCCCCATACCAGCTACTGTGAAGAAAATTAACACTATCCCAGCCAAAACCAGCACAACTTGTAACTGGATTTGGAACAGAAAGATCAGACAAGGAGGTCAGCCTTCAGTTCCTGATCTCTTTGCAAGCCAGATGTGTCAAGGAATCACCCTCCCACTGCCAGTGAATACCCATGCCTAGGCAACCTGAGCTAGTTGCTTCGATGTACATTGGAAAACTAATGTAGACTTGTACCAAGCACAACGGTTTGAGGCTTACTCAGCGAACCATCCTTGCAACAGTCGTTGGCCAAAAATCCCTCTGCAAAGCTGGAGCTCAAGGAGAATGTAGTGAAAAGAGACGTCAGGACTGTCTCAAAGACAAGCTCTCCTTTCTACTTAACAGGGATGCTCTTTATATGGCAGAGGAGAAAGAGAAGCATGGCTAGCAGAAGGATGATCCTCCTCTCCTGTGGCTTTTTGTGCCTTCAAGTTACCAAACCGAGCACATGTGCTGCAGCCTCAGTAGAAACTGCAACCTCAGCACTTCATGTTCTTTCAGAGTCACCAGGAAGGATCTACTCACTAGCATCACTCAGAAACATCCCTTCAGCGGTGGCTCCCGCAGACTCCCTCGCTTAGCTATAAACTGCAAGTTAATCAGTTAAGATGTGAAACTGGAATAAAGTGGTTAAGTCACTCAAAATCCTTCCTCGCTCCAGCGAGAAAAACACTTCTGCATTTTGCTATCTCCGACTTCCCTTTCCTCCCCACACATTCACAGCATGTCAGAAGGGGGCGGGGGGGCAGATGCAACTGCTTGGGTTTGGATAAAGCAACGATGCAACTGCAATGGAACAGAGGAGGGGAAACGGCTCTGGGTGCTTTAGCCAGATTGCAGAGCAACTCCCACCACATGGATCAGGCACAGGGTGCGATGGGGTCCCCCCATTCCATGCTCGACCAGGCTGTCATTGCTGTATCTAACACGGTCTTTACAGCTTGCTGCAGCTTTGGATTTCCTCCACAGCCTGTCAGTTCCCCTCCTCTCCAGTCTTCCTCAAGCCAGTCAATCCCAGCTGCAGAAATCCAGCCAGCGCTGCAAACCAGAGTGGCCTTGAGGTCCCCCATGGAAAATTGCACAAGATAGGAAGGTGCTGCTCCCCCTCTGACTGCCGGCGGTCTCTGGAGACGGCTGATGTGCAAAGATACAGGGGAGGCTTTTATCTAAATGGTTTTCGCCTTTTCTTTCCAATATCTATACGTAGATATAGATTTTATATCTAGATATAGATATAGATGTATATTTAAAAAAACAACCCATACGCGCACTTCCCCCCACTTTCTGGTATTGCAAGAGGATCAGGCAAACCCTGACCATCTTTTGGTCCATCACTGAGGGAACAGACAGAAGGAGAGAGAGCAAAAACCATCATGGAACAAAAAATTCAGGAAAGCAAAGCCTTACGAAGCTGCTTCTCTCCGATCCCAGTACTTCCATCGGGTCCTTGCACAAAACATTTAAAACACGAGATACACTGCTCACATCTTCCTCATTTCCCATCTCCACATCCCAGAACAACAGCAAAAGTCTAGCTGTATGGGTGCTATACATCCCGCTCAGAGAGTGGGCAGGGGGACATCAGAGCCTCCAGTTCAAGCAAGCCATAAATCCCCTGGGGCCACCTCTGCACTACTCAGATGCAGCCAGGAGCATCACTCTGTGACTGGGGCACAGCACCAGATGCTTATAAGGAAGCGCAGAAAACCCAGGTGGGCAGTTAATCACCAGCAACAATTTTTTTCCCTAAATCCTCCAGATCTGGGGCTGCACCCCATGTGAGTGACACCAGCCCCAGTGTATCAAGGTCCTCTTGGTTCTTGGGGTTGGTTTTGGGGTTTTTTTTGGTTTGCTTTTTGTTTGGTTGGGTTTTTTTAAACAAACTTTAAGTATTTCAGTCCATTTCATAACAGAACTGCAAAACCAGCAGGCTGCCAAGGGCCCACACTGACCCTTTATGCTCCCGTCATTCAAGACACACAACCCAGCAATTTATGAACCTCCCAACATTGTGATCAAATTATCTCAGTCATCCCCGCGCTCTCGCCCCTAGTACTTGAAATCAGCACCAGGCAAGACTGCTTCCTAACAGAAAGTATTGAAAAACGTTGCAAACAGTTTTAGCTTAAAAACCCCCAGTTGTATCAGTAATAGAGCTAGCCCCAGGGCAGCACTGTCGCCTCTGAGCTGGTGGCAGCTGCCCCGCTGCAGTGAGCGTCCTACAGCCACCTGAAGGTTGGATGTGCGGTGGTGACAGCAACCGTCCGAGTGGCCTCAGGTACCGCGGCTGACGCTGCTGGAGATGGGAGCTCCAGCTGACGCTCTGCCACAGCGAGCAGCAGAAATGGGGCTGTGCGGGTTCAGCGTCAGGGCAGCGATAAATTATAAAACCCATGAGTGCGACTGCCTGTGTGGTGCCTCAGACAAAGGAGAGCAGTGTCTCGCTGGGGGGAGAGGCCGTTATTGTGTGATGAGAACATAAACACTAGGAAGGAGTCACGATATTGAAAAACGCTAAGGAAGGGGGAGGGGTTTTCCCCCTTTTTTGTGTTTCCCATGGACTTCAGAGACTGAGAAAAGCTCAGCATTTACCTCAAAGTGATTGTGCCTGGCACAATAACAGCAAGAGCAAGGAGGACATCAGATTATTCACAGTGTTTTCACAGCCAAATCACTGCTTTTTGAAAATGCCCTTGGAAGACCCTCGTGAGCAGCTACAATCCCGATCCAGCCCCACTGAATCAAAAACCAAAAGGAAACTACCTGTATGCTTTGGGTCTGGTTTCAGAAAGCACCTGAACAGACCTTCGGCCTGTGTTTAAGTCCCATTAAAATCTCTAGGATTTAAGCGCGCATTTAAGCGTTGCCTTCAGATGAGACGGACCGGACCCTCTAAGAGTTTGCCCCAACATGCACCAGCAGCAGTGGTGGCAGACGCAAACACACCCTGGAAAAACCACAGGCTTGGTTTGCCACTAGAAAGACCTCTGCAATCCTACTTCAGAAATTACGTGGGAAGTGCTGGGTCACTCCTTGCATACCTGCAGGAACAAGAGGTGCACATGCATGTGCTGGTTTTCTGCATGCAAAGACAGGATTTGCCTCCTGGAGACCCAGGCAACGCTGCACCTGGCTTTGCAAAGGTGCTGGTTTGGAGGAAGACCTGCAGACAGAAAACCAGTGATAATCCCATACACAGTGAAGGGAGCAAGGAAGCTGCCCTTTTCAAGAATGGGCCCCAGGTGCAGCAATATTTGTTATTTCACAGCTGCAACTGTTAATTCCAGCTTTGCACCCCCTAGGCTCTGTTAGAAAATCACCATCTCAAAAGATATCACCTTGCTCACTAACAAAGCATAAAAGACTCTGTTTCCTCTTCTCAGCATGAGGAGGGCAGAGCAAACAGGTTCCTCTCAAGAAAGTTTCAAGCAGAGCAAGACTGCAGGAGAACTGGAGTGGGCATGGGTGGCTTGTGTTCCCTGCCCACAAAAAGCTAAATCCTCACATTTATTCTCCAAGTACAAGCAGTGCAACACAAAGAGGCTAATGCTTTGCTACACATGCGGACCTGAAAGGCACTGGTGAAACCTCCTTTTGAAACCACGCAGCAACCTGAGAAACCATTTGGTAATTAACAGATTGCCATATCGTTGCAGCCAGTGCAAATCCAAGCCACCTCTTCATCCAAAGGATGTGGGAAATCAGGCCTTTACACCAGAAGTACGGGCAACTGTTTGCACCAGTTTCAAATTGTCCCGAGTTGGGAAATCATAATTTAACCAGTTTTAAGCTAACATTTACCTGTTGAGATGGGTTGACCCTGGCTGAACGCCAGGTGCCCACCAAAGCTGTTCTATCACTCCCCCATCCTCAGCTGGACAGGGGAGAGAAAATTATAACAAAAAGCTTGTGGGTCAAGATAAGGACAGGAGAGATCATTCACCAATTACCGTCACGGGCAAAACAGACTCAATTTGGGAAAGTTAACTCAATTTATTACAAATCAACCAGAGTAGGGTAATGAGAAATAAAACGAAATCTCAGAACACCTTCCCACCACCCCTCCCTTCTTCCCGAGCACAACTTCACTCCCCGATTTCACCACCAAGCTCCCCCAGCGGCACAGGGGGACAGGGATGGGGTTTATGGTCATCACACGTTATTTTCTGCCGCTTCACCTCCTCAGTGGGAGGGCTCATCACACTCTTCCCCTGCTCCAGCGTGGGGTCCCACCCACAGGAGACAGTCCTCCATGAACTCCTCCAACGTGGGCCATTCCCACGGGCTGCAGTTCTTCACGAACTGCTCCAGCGTGGGTCCATTCCACGGCGTGCAGTCCTTCAGGAGCATAGACTGCTCCAGCGTGGGTCCCCCACGGGGTCCCAAGTCCTGCCAGAAAACCTGCTCCATGGGCTCCTCTCTCCACAGATCCGCAGGTCCTGCCAGGAACCTGCTCCAGCACGGGCTTCCCACGGGGTCACAACCTCCTTCGGGAACCCACCTGCTCTGGCATGGGATCCTCCCCGGGCTGCAGGTGGAGATCTGCTCCACCGTGGACCTCCCTGGGCTGCAGGGGGACAGCCTGCCTCACCAGGGTCTTCACCATGGGCTGCAGGGGAATCTCTGCTCCGGCACCTGGAGCATCTCCTCCCCCTCCTTCTTCACTGACCTGGGTGTCCGCAGGGTTGTTTCTCTTACGTGTTCTCACTCCTCACTCTGGCGGCTGTTTCTCCTCGTCCCAACTTTTTTCCTTCTTAAAAATGTTATCACAGAGGCGTTACCACTATCACTCATTGCCTCGGCCTTGGCCGGCGGCGGGTCCATCTTAGAGCCGGCTGGTATGGGCTCTCTCTCGAACACGGGAAGCTTCCAGCAGCTTCTTACAAAAGCCACCCCTGTAACCTCCCCCGCTACCAAAACCTTGCCACACAAAACCAATACACCTGTGAATGAATTTCTGTAATTAAAAAGCTCATTCTGTTGCAAAACTCCTTTCATGTTGCAGCGATTTTATTTTCTCTGATTCACTCTGCCATCCTGACCGGCTTATGGGGCCGGCATTGCAGGGCTGCTGGAAGGATCGAAGCTGCTGGAGAGGAGCAGAACAACAGAATATGACACGACACTGAAACTCCTCCAGCCTCTTTCACAGCAGGGACCAGAACGAAACTCCAAACCTATTTTTGTGTTGGTTAGTAAGGGTACCAGAAGTCTTTTATGCCGCAGCTGCAAGGCGACCCTTTCCCCCAGCCTCTGCAGGCAGGTTTTTAAAGCCGTAGTTAATGGGTGAGGAGAGAAGGGAAGCTGGGGAGGAGGAGGAGGAAGCAGCAGCCTTCTCCACCAACTGGGCCAGATGTGCAATAAGTCCCTTCTACGTCCTTCTCTGCATCCCAGGCCCCAGTTGCATTGGAGACTAAGACTGAGACCTCACTTAAACAGGCAGCGGTTTGTGGGAAAGGAGCTGCCATAAAAACAACTTTGGAAAACAAGACTCAGCTGTTTGGCTTCAGGAACCAAGACTTCCTCATGTGGCTGAAAACCATCCGACAACCTCATAATTTCCATGGTTACCACAGCTGCTCCATCAAAGGTGCTCGCACAGAGGTCATCCTCCCTTCCCTCCCTTGTATGTTGGTCTCTCATTTGCTTTGATTGCACCACCGCTGTTGTTCCTCAGACGGGTTTGCGACACTTTCCTACTGAGACCGCATCTCCCACCAAGACCACCTTTTGGCCAGATGGCCCGTAGGGAGGGCAACCAAACGTGCTCCTCACCCTCGTGGGGACCCTCGTCTGCGCTAGGTCAGGTGTGGAAAGGGATCGACTCTCTCAAGTGATTTGGGCCAGACTGAAAAGCACACCAGAGTTTCACAGGGGCTTGGACGCCGGGCTGGGGTGTTTCTGGAGCTGTGGGCTTGAGAGCGTGTTGGGACGGGGGTGAAGGAGGAGTGTTGGGTGCGGGAGGTGAGGCTGGGGCTCAGGAACAAGCCAAGCTAGAAAATATTGAAACGTGAACAGCTCAGCACTACAGCTAGCGGGAGAAAAGATCCTTCAACAACCTTCAGATTACAAATATTTTCATTTCAGATTTTCCTCTGAGCAGCTGACCTGCCCAGAGGAGTTCTGACACCTCTCCAAGCAACTTTTCTGTTGGTGCCATTGGCTAAGAGGCAAAGTCTTTCTTTGTAAACAGGGGCTGGACGCTTGCAGAGAGGCTGCACGCTGGCAAGAGAGGTAAAGGATCTGCGATGTTACTCTGACTTATTTGTTCTTCGCCATTTTGTCCACCATTTTCTTTGCAGAACCTACCGGACAAACATACTTGGGGAATGGGTAGGTTATTAGTTCCTCATTAAAAGTACTTTAACGCAGACAGAGGGATGCAAAGCAGCCTGAGAAGACAGTATGGGAGAGGCCTGGACCCCACAGAACCCATTCACTGGCCACGTGGGTGGGTCAATAGTGCAGGAATAATTATGATGCTGAACAGAAGGATCAACCTTTTAGGATAAAGCACAATAAATCTCAGATTCATGATTTTGCATGTCTGGTATACGTTATTTTAAGAATAAAGACTATGGTGACACCGAGTCTATCTGGAATGCAGGTAACTTGAAATTAAAACGTGGCATCTGTCTGAAAGAATTGGTTCAGGAGCTACAGAAGGTCACAAAAGCAGAAAAGAATGGGAAATGAGATGATTCACATTTTGTTTACAGTGCTCAGGTCTGAAAATATCAAATATTTACAAATAACTCTTCTTTTTTCCTGTCCTGCCTAGCTTCTCTGTAAGAAGTACTGTAAACAGGGCTCTGAAAGAGTCACAAAGGCAAAAAGGGCATCTTGCTTTCATCATGTTCAAATGACATTTCTCTATCTACTGCCTCTTGAAAATAACCACCAAAACAGTTTTTCAACTGAATATAGGGCTTCTCTATTTCAGGTTATTTTCTGTAAGAGGGGTCTGCTTTATGAAGGAAATCCAGATTTATTTATTTTTTAATTTTTTTTGTGATCAAGAGGAGTAAACCACTGAGACCATCTGCTGTGGTTTGGAGCAGGAGGGATGTCCCATCTCCTGGCTTGCAGAGGGAGGGGAGGGCTCTGCTTTCAGTGCTGCCTTCATCTGGCACTTCACCTGTGGGGAGGGAGAGGACAGGATCTACCGATGCCAGCTCTCAGCTGGCATTTCCAAACTGAACAGGTTGATTTTCTGTCTGGCTTTTCACTGGAAAGTCAACATATTTTGCATGGGAAAAATGCAAATTTTTGTTTTAGCCAGGAATGAGGGTAGTAGCCCCTCAGTGCTCTCAGAGGCACTGATTCAGGCACGTGCAAAGGGCATATTCATCCATATGCAGTTTTACATCCCCACATTCTCTTCCTTTCTTGATAGCTAGGTACATCCCATCAGGCTTACAAGACACCCGTCAGTTTGTCTGAGTTTGATTTCCCCTGCCCCCCAGTATTTCCACAATTAACTATTTCTGACAGTATGGAGACGCAGTAGGCTGGAGGGGACACCAGCTTTAATTTTGCTCTTTACTTTGAGGAAGTCAGACAAACAAATGGCTCTGTAATGAAACCCCAGGAGTCTTCCTCCTGCTCCATTCAGTTTTCTGTACCATTGCATTACCTGCCTTTCTGTCCTGGAGGGGCAGTGACATCTGCAATTCTCTCTCACATCTGCATTTCTCTCTCACATCTGCATTTCTCTTACTGGTGAGACAGGTTACCTTTCAAGCAAAACCAAATTTCCATCTGTTTTGTAAGTGACACAATTAAATCTTTCCTCATTTATATTCTCTGTTTCTCTTTGCATTTTAGGAAGCAGAGAAACACAAGATGATCTCTAATGTTTTTTTTTTCCCCTAGTCTTTTTTTTTGTTAGTCAGAAACACTGCTGGTTTTCTTTACCCAGAAAGTAAACATTTTACAAAAAACCCTCATTTTGCCCAGTGGAAGCTGTTTTGCTTAAAGAAACCCAACCGACTACTAAAGCTAACCGTAACACATGGGTGCATTTATGGGCAGGGCACTCAAAGCAAAAAAACAGAAAAATAATTTGAAGTAAAAACAGATGTAGTGATTAAGAGATATACAGAGAAAGTAATCTCCTTTAAGTATTTTCAGCAAAATATTTTTTTGAATGGCACATCCCTGTATTAACCCAATATACAACTTTTTCTTGCAGCCTTTTTACACCCTACTCCATGTTTGTGGATTAACAAGTATAACTAACGCGTCTATTTGGATAACACAACTTCACAAGATCAACCAGATACACTTTCTGGTGCCATTTCTCCATTACTAACACAGCTTTTGTTTCAATCTCTCATCACAAACTTCTGCAGAAGAAGGAGGAAAGTGTGCTCAAGGCCTCCCTTCTGTGCTGGCCATGAAAACAAAATTATTTCCAAACTAAATTGTTAGTGTGAATATAATAAATTTCGACAGTTTTGCCTGAAACCAAGGAAAAGGCTGTGAAAAGACTCTTTTTCAGGGATGTCCCAGCTCTGATTGAATCCGCTTCAGCCAGGTAAGTGTAGAGATAAAAGATGCTGCTGTGCCATCAGCACTCACCCTAACGTTTCCAAAGCAGCTGGGCAAATTCACAGAGGAAAAATCCACTGAGAGCATTAAAGGCAAAGGCACCAGCCAGTGCCACCAGCAGACACCTGAGCCACAAGCTGTTGGCATCTGAAAAAGCATTGCCTTGTGCTCGCTGGGTTTTTATGCTCCTACCTTGGCCAACAGTGGGTGTGCCTGTCCCTTTGGTCTGATCCAGTGTCACCATCTCTGTAGTTCAAAGGATTTTCAGCTACTGTGGCCACTGGGCAGCTCTGGACAAATTTTCTAGAGAAGCAGGACCTTACCCCTCACCTTAAACTTGACTTTGCCCTTTAGACTTCTGTTTCCAGAAGGACTGGATTTTAATTTTTGCACAGGACACTGACCATTATGGGACAGGGCTTTTCATCCCCAAGATGTGCAATTGCCACAGTCCTAGCATGGATTGAGACTCTGGGGTTTTGCTGGAGTTGTGCTCCTCCAGCACAGAGCGAAATCTCACAGCCAGCCTTCCGACACACTGGTCTTCAATCCCCCACAACATCTGTAACCCTAAAGAGATGAGCTGGCAGCATCAAGGTGACCCTAATCCACTGGGATGATGTTTCACGTCACTCATGTCCTCATTGCTGGCCAGAACATTGCAGGTTGTGGCAAGTGCCTGGGGCTGGGGAGGAGCAAAACAGAGACAGGGACCGACCCACTGCATGAAACATCTATCAAAGTCCCAAACACTTACCCGAATTACTGTTAGATAATTTGGATACTTGCCTAAAATATCAGTGTTCTGCTTTCAGAAAAAAGAAGTCATGATTTCTTTGCACTCCTAAGTCTCTTTTTTTTTTTTTTTTTTGAGTGCAGGGATGCAGAAGGGGGAATTAAGACCAAGCAGCAACAAATTCCTCCAAATGGGACGAGGAATAAATATACAAAACCCAAATTATATCAGATTAGGAAAGGGTTACAAAAGTATAAACTTCTTTAGGCTGCTAAATATTAAGATCCATTTCCGATTTCCCCAACAGCCTGCTACCCTGGCCCCAGGGGCATCCCAGCCCCAGCATAAGGGTACCCAGTGCGATGCGCAGGGCTGTCCTTTAGCAACTCTGTGTGCCTCGACGCGACTTCCCCAGCACCTTGCATCCATCTACCACAGCACCAGCAAGCTCTGGGTTAACAATTCAAAACCCAACTTTCTTGCAAATTCAACTTCATACAATCTTCTCTTTCTGGTCCAATGTGACAGTGACCCAAAACATCATTTTTCACACTAGTGTTTTTATTGTACCACTGCTGCTGTTTAATAAACACATCTCCTCGGTGCTTCTCCTGGCCATTGCCAGAGACAACCTGAACAGTCACAACCTGCCACCGCCTTTGAACAGAGGCTCCTGATTGACATTAGCAGGAATTAGAGCTGGCTGGAAGTGACTTTTCAAAAGTCGCGCATCTTATTTAAACCAAACCAAACCAAAACACCCCCTGCAAAAAAATCCCAAAGCTATTTAAAACGAGTCTTGTGTTTTGTTTTCCCTTCATGACAAAGCATTTGCCCTGCGTGCGGGTTTCCATGGCTTCTCCCTTCAGATGACCCCACTGGAGAGGCAGCTGATGAAGGCAGCCCTGTTCTTGCAAAGGACGGATGTGACAGGGCACGCATCTGATAGACCTCAGCATGGATGGCTTAATTACCACCAGATGTCCCTTTTATGGGAGAAATAGTTGCTACAAAAAAAAAATATCTCTCTGACGAGATGCTGGTGGTATTTCCTAGCAGCCAATGCTTACCTCTGTGCTGTGCATGTATCTCCAGCAGGCAGCTGGGATCAATCCGCAGAAAGCCAGAGCAAAACAGAAAAATCCCTGAGGATAAAGAGGAAAAATACCATCAGTTACAGCACGGGGAGAAAAATATCCATTTGAAAACACCGTTGGGACGTATTTAATACGCTCGTTTGAGCAAGTTTAGTTGAAGTTAGAGCTAAACATCACCTTCTTTTAATATCCCTCATAATGCTTAAAATACTTAAAAGAATTAGGTAGATAATAATGTGATTCTCTGTCAGGATCCCTCTAATTACACTGTGGCCATTTCAAGAGGTTGACCAAAAAAACACCAGGCTTCCTGTGGAGCAGTTAACCTATTCTGCCCAAATTCCCCGGGGCGGGGGGAGGGGGGAGAGAGAAAAACGTTGTATTTACAGTATGCTCCTCTTCTGTAGCAGGACTGTGCCCCAGAATAGCATCTTCTTACTAACGGGATTCAATCCCCTGCATTTAAAACTTGGCTATCAGTTTCAAAGAGGGGAAAACCCACACAGTCCATAAAGAAGCAAGTAACCAGGATGGAGAGCAACCTGCTCTGGAAAAGGAGCTGGACTTTACTCTGTTAGCAAGGCGGCAGCTGTACGGCCAAGCTGCCTTCCTTAAATCAGCACCATCCTAGTTAGACAAAAGGACAACAGAAATATAATCAAGGCCAGCAACTGACCCTGAAGTGTCTAAACAATAATGGCAACGACGCAGGAGGCGGCTTGACTTTTGTCTTCTTCCCTAGGCTTGCAGAGCTGGAAGTTACATGCGTTGTCTCTTTGTTTGAACAAATCTGGTACAACCCCCCCCCCCGATATAAACAGCGCTTGCCTGTTGTGACAGCTGGACCAAAGGATCTTATTCGCATTAAAAAAAAAAAAAATTAAAAAGGAAGAAAAAAGTGCCTGTAGAGCATTTGAAGGCCAAACAGGCTCATCAAATATGAATCCACAGCTTAGACTTGGAATGGCAAAAGATGATGAATAAGCACCCGTGGAAAATCATTGCACTTACAAGTTTTTCCGTGAAACTGTCCATCTTGCAATGTGAAGTTACGTAGCAGGGGAAAATTACCCAATGGACTGCAGTTTATTTTGGTTTCTAAATTTTTTTTTGTGAGTGTTTTAGTAGTATGATCTAGCTGAAATCACTTTAAAAAGATTAAAACTTTCATGAAAGTTTACCAAATTTAAGTGTAAGGAGAGGAAGAGCATTGGTACTACCAATTCTGCTTCACCAAAAAATTTTGCTTAAGAAGTATGGTTTCAAAAAAAAAAAAAAAGCTCCAAACTCCTCCATATGCAGCAAGAAAGGAAAATGTATTACTTCAAATCCTGGAAATGGACGTGAACATGCTAATAAACTGCCTTTTGCTGGTTCTTGTCCATCTGCTGCCTGCTGTGTTTCTCTGCTCACAGCGGGATGATGCCCTGCCCAGGGGCTTTGCTCTGGGAACAAGACTGCCATTGGCATTTCACCACTTTTTCAGGGCTGCCTTGTTTCAGGCTCTGCATCAGACGCTGGGGAAAACCCTGGTATAGCTCTTACGAAAACCCTTAAATTATATATGTCTAGTCTCTCCTTTTCTTTTATTTTTTTGGCAGCTGCCTGGCCATATAGATGGTGAGATCACTCGCTGCCTTGCCAGGAGCTGAAATGGGATAACAGAAGACCCTAAAGGAGATGAGAACAAAGTCCGATCAAATGCTGACTTGACAAGGGGGATACAAGTACCGAAGATGGGGAAGAGCACGCAGGGTGCGATGCCATGGACCAAAGCACAGCACAACCAAGCCTGAACCCAGCCAGGGTGGGGGGTTCAACCCCTGCAGGTACGGAATAAATTGGCAGGGGGAGGAGGTGAGGTTACACGGACCTTTCGGGTTACTCCTCGCGAGGACCAGACCCTGCATTTTGTACCTCCTCCAACAACTTCCCCCTCCAAACAAACAGCATAACAAAGTCAACGTTTTCACCAAAATCAAGCTCAAAGACGAGAAAAAGCGAGAAAATTATGGCAGATGACAAGACCAGCACCGATAACAATGTGAACGCTCTTCCACGCATCGTTCCGGTAAGGGTTTAATTGAGAGGACTCGCCATGAACCTGGAGAGTGAGAACAACAGCGTGCCAGCAGCACCACCCAGATTGCCCCCCCCACGCCCTGCCTTCCTTCCCCCACCAGCTCCAGCACTTACAACATCTCTCTGGGGCCAGATACCCCAGCAGATTAAAATCCTCCTTCTCATCTTCCCTTCCTTGGCTCCACCCCACATCTCAGTCCTTCACCTCCAGCACCAGCTCTCCCTTCATTTCTGTCTAGCTTCTCTGGGAATACCAAGGCGCGGCCCCTCGGGAAGCTCCCCCTCCATCCAGCCGGTGCAGAGCAATTACATGGCTCCGAGAACATCTTATAAATGAATTATAGGCTGCTTTTTCCCTTCCCAGCCAAAAGGTTTTTGGAAGAGCAACTTTCTAATTACATTAGAAGACATTTGGAGGAAAAAAGAAAAAGGCAACGCGTAGTTTGCATACAAAATGTGGAAGGGTCGAGGCTGGTTCACGATCTCCCAGACCCATGGAGCTCCTCAGAGCTGGCTGCCGGCTGCTGCCTGCTTCCTTTGCAGGAGGCAGCCACATCAGCCCTGCGGAGGGCTGTCACCGGCCAGACATCAATTCCTCTTTTATGAATGACCTTGTTTCCATCCTTGCTGCAAGGAACAATTTGTCTTCAAGAGACTTGGCAGAATCTGCAGAAACAGTGTCTTGTCTGTTGGCTGGTGTATATTTTAATTCACTGTTCTGATGCTTCGCCTTCGGTTAAGGGGGTCTGCTTCGGACGAGGGAGGGATCCTTTAGCTCGGACTGGGTTCGGTAGCTCTGCCAAAACCCTGTGCTCCCAGGGAAGGAACTGACCTGTCCCCTGCTCAGCTCCAGCTGCTTTTTGGTGCTGCTGTGGCCAGTGCAAGGGCCAGCTCCCCGCCAGACCTCACGGCCTGGGGCGGGGAAGGGGGGAGCTAATTTCATAGAATCATAGAATCATTTGGGTTGGAAAAGACCCTTAAGATCATCGAGTCCAACCATAGACCTAACACTGCCAAGTCCACCACTAAACCGTGTCCCTAAGCACCACCTCTACACTGTCTTTTAAATACCCCCAGGGATGGCGACTCAACTGCTTCCCTGGGCAGCCTGTTGCAGTGCTTGTTAACCCTTTTGGTAAAGAAATTTTTCCTAATATTCAATCTAAACCTCCCCTGGTGCAACTTGAGGCCGTTTCCTCTTGTCCTATGGCTTGTTACTTGGGAAAAAAGACCGACACCCACCTCGCTGCAACCTCCTTTCAGGCAGTTATAGAGAGGGATAAGGTCTCCCCTCAGCCTCCTTTTCTCTGGACTAAACCACCCCAGTTCCCTCAGTAGCTTGTTGACACTGTGCTTTCAAATTTTATATAAATGATTCTACAGACATCATTATATCATGCTTCATAAAGCAACTTAGAGGTGTTGGCATAAAAAGATAAACCTGATAAGTAACCTACTCAGTTTAAAAACAAAAAAAATCATTAAAAAACCCAACCAAAAAACCTATCATAGACTGAATTTACTGAATTTCAAACTGAGGGGAAGGTTTCGTGGTTTGGGGTTTGGGGGTTTTTTTGCTAACTTCACTGAAGAGAGGATTTTACCCATCATCTTTAAGCAGTTTCCCCCCCTCCTGTTCAAAGACTGAAATTACTTAATTTCTAAGTTGCTCTAAGGATGCAGTTCAGCTTTTATGACAGTTATACTTGTGTGATTCACAGAGAAATCACAATGCATCTGTCAGGGTGCATTCCTCCCTCCCTGACCCAGTTCGTCTAAAAGCACACAATATCTTTGCCTTTCCACATAGCAAACACGAGCCAGCGATCTCGGGCCGAAGGAGGAATCCGTCCTCGGCAACAGCTGAGCACGCCGGCTTTGCCCGTGCCTGCTCCCTGAGGAACGTCGGCGCAGGGATGACTCGCTCAGGAGTGCTGCACCATGAAGGAGAGCACGGGAGACAGATTCATTGCAAAAGCGAGATGCTGAAGTACGCTGCAGTGTTATCAAGGACCCTCTACACACTTGCCTACAATGATCCACCTGGGAACAGTAAAGCAAACAGCCTGTGCTGCGTGCTGGCCCTACTGGCACATCACTCTCGGTGAAAAACCGGGTTATATCAGGCATTCACTAAGGCTTTTTTACCACAGAAATTGTTTGGAACTGGTGCTTGGAACAGCTGCTCCATCCTGAACGCAAATTCTGCTCTACACAAGTGGTTTTTAGGCTGGAAAGTTCAGGTGTAAGAATTTCAGCGGGGATATTCTGGTTGGCATGTTGCTCCCGGCTTTTTTTTCTGTCCCCTCTCTCTGTCTGACCAGATAACAGCACACAGTGCCTTAAACTCCACTGGAGCCAGAGTCTTTCCTTTGTAAAAGCAGTACAAGCAAAAAACTGCAGTTTTCCTTCCTCCTCATCCCCTTCAATAGTGACGTGGCCTTCAGGGGCTGTGAGAACTGCAGGATGTTTACATTCAGGACTGACTGCATGACGGACCACGGATCACCAAAAAGCAGGGTTTGCCAGAACTGGAGGACAGTCAGTAAACCTGTCACTACTCTCCCTGTTTAAGAGGAGCTTTGGGGATAATAGTCCAGGATTTGTTCTGAGTTACTCTCTAGAAACCAGCTTCCTCGCAAGCGTCATTGGATGCACAGTAGCATCTGTCCGGTCTGGCGATGCTGCTAATGCAGCTACAAGACGAGCTCCTGAGATACATGTGCTTTAAGCAATTTGACCTGTTCTGGTTTCTAACCACTGTGCACCCATTATTGTAATTAGGACAGCACCAGTAAGGCCTGCAAAGACTGAGACCCCTCCTCTGTATACACACAAAGCTCCAGATAGCCAGGCAGGGTGAGCATTTATAATTTAAATAGACAAGGGAAAAAAAAAAAAAAAAGGCCAGTAGAGAAACTGAGGCACAAGAAGGAGATGAGATCCACCCAAGAGGTCAGTGACCAGGGCGATGCTCCTCTAAGCCTGTCTGCGTCCTGGCTAGCATTTCCGCAGGGCAGCTGGTTTACCAGGCAGCATTGCGGCGGATTAGCCACATTGATGCAGACAGCTCTCCGAGCGTGGCTCGGTTGCCTATACGGCCACAGATGTCAGGCACCGATACGCTGGTGTCTTCCCCGTTTGATTAAAGAGTGAATTAAATGGTCTTCTAAACAAGACACGCGCTTTGCAGGAGAGGAAAAGTCCTTTAAAATCAATAGCGGGGGAAAGTGAAAAATCCTCTCTATTAACAAGCAGAAAAAAAACTACAAGCGGGGGCGGGGGGGGGGCTGAACAACTCCTGCGAGCTACAGCCCAGCGGGGATCAGGACGTGACACGGACACGAAGCTTCAGAGCCCCCCAGGGATCAGGACGTGACACGGACACGAAGCTTCAGAGCCCCCCAGGGATCAGGACGTGACACGGACACGAAGCTTCAGAGCCCCCCAGGGATCAGGACGTGACACGGACACGAAGCTTCAGAGCCCCCCAGAGGGCTGAACCCCGCTCCCGCCCGCGCTGACTTGTTGCGGGTTGCGCTGCCCGATCTCCGGCGGTGCCCTCCCACCCCAGCCACTCTGCGGCCCTGTGACTTCTCCCCGCAGCCGTCGGGGGCTGCCTCTCCCCGCGGGCATTTCGTGCTTTGCCCCCCAGAGGCTCAGTAGGAGCCTCGGCGGGGGTGGGACCTGGCGAGCACGCAGGCAGCGGGCTGGCCCCGCCGGGGCGGGGAGCGGGGCCCGGCGGGGCGGGGAGCGGGGCCCGGCGGCCCCCTCCAGCGGCGGAGGCGCGGCCGGGCCGGGCCGGGCCGGGCCGGGCGGTGGGCGGCGAGCTGTGCCCCGCTGCCCTCGCCGGGCGCCCGCCCGGCGGGCCCCCTCCCGCTGGCGGAGGGGGCGGAAAGGGATCCCGCTCGGAGGCACCCACGGGGCACCCCGCTCGGTCCCGCGGTTGCCGCGGCCGCGGGGGAAGGCACCTCGCACCCTTCCTTCCTCCTCTTCCCGGGAGGCGGTGACGCCCCGGCTTCGCTGCAGTGGGAGCATCAGAGAGCCGAAGGGGAGAGGGCCGCCTCCCCCAGAGGCCCCAAACCGTGGATGGCTGAAGCAAAGCGGACGGGGCACGCCGGGAGCCGCAAAGGTCGGGAGCTGGTTTGGGGTTTCTGCCAGCCCGAGGTTTCCGCGGTGGCCGGGGCTTGGCTGTGCTACACCGAACCACCGGGCTGGGGGAGCCGATGGTGGCGAGAGGAAAGGACCTGCCGGGCCTCAGCCCCCGGCGAGGGCAAGGGGGAGCGGCGGGGCGGCCCTCGGAGCGGCACAGCAACGCCGGGGTTCGCTGGGCGTGTTTTTTCTTCAACTGCCCCTTCACGGCACGGCTGTAATTGTAACAGCCTGTTTCACCTAGCGGCTCGCCCCAAACCATACCGCACAGAGAGTGAGGCAACCAAATAAACATCATCAGAAGTTCAGCTGTATTTTCAGGCAGCCGTGACCATCTCCGCTAGTCTGTACATCCCCATCTGTTGTTTTAGGTGCAGTAATTGCAGGCGCACCTTAAAGTGTACTTCAGCAGAAGAGAGGGGATTTATACGTACTCTGCTAGCAGTACTCATGGGAACTGGGTCACTCGGGCCCCTCTGAGCATCGTAGAGGAAGACTGCTTATTGAGAAGGTGAAAACATTCACTCCAGTGGCTGCTTTGCACTAAGTTTTAAGGTGTCACCTTCTCATTTCTGCCATCAGTATCGTTTTCCCCAATTACATCAATCACATAGATCTCTTTAAAGCTAGTCTGCATATGACAGCAACGCACCTGTGAACAGCTTCGTGCACAGCAACCTACCTGTTGACTCCTGCCCCTCACATAGCGTGGGCAAACATGCAGTGAGCAGTGCTTTTCTGCTCACCCCTCCAGCCTGAGGCTGGACGCTGCTCCGTTCAGACTAAGCCCTGTGTGCAGGCTGTGTTTTTAAATGGAGCAGAGCTCGCAGTCCAGTTTACTAATGCTGGCACGGTCCAGGCCCAAACAGGCACTTCACTGTGGGTGATGGAGACGAGAAAGGTGGCATTTCAGCTCCTGTGCTACCCCTCTACCTTCTCCTTGGAGGCCGAAACTGAGGGCCCAGCCCGAAGCCCCCATGCCTGCTGCCATGCTTTGTACACCCCACACCACCACTGCAGTGGATGTTGGCAGCGAGGTGGGAAGGAGGGGAGGTAGCTTTGCTGCCACAAGTTAGAGGAACAACATGGGACTTGAATTCTTGCTCAAAATTGCACTGCTAACGTTTCCCCACGCAAACCACGTGTTGTCTCGGTGAGCAAAAAATACGCTGGGAATCGTCATCACTGCAATTGCTTTGGCAGATAAGCACCTCCCTCTGACCCCGCTCCGAAAGCAGTGCACACAGCACCCTGACAAAAGAAACAAAGTGCAGAAGGATGCGGTCCTTAGTTGGAGGAGATCTGCAGGGTCATGCCTTTTACAAAAATGTCCCCTTGCAACACAGTGTGGGGCAACCGGACATCCTTCCCCAGGCGTGCATGCTCCCGGGCACAAGGCGAAACGGCCCCCAGCACCACATTTTAAGGGTACCAGCCCAAGGTTACAAAAGGCCCCTCCCAGCCAGGCCCTCCCGATACGTACCACGGCGGTGAGGCACTGCGATTCCCGCACCGTGGCGGCAGAGCTCAGCAGGGCTGCAAGGATCAGCGTCATGCTGAGGCAGATCCCAAAGTAGAAAGCTGGAAGGAAGTCAGACATGGGAGCTGCGGTCAGACACCAAGACTTTAGGGCTAACGGAGGCCTGGTCTGATGCTTTCACCCACAGAAGGGCCAAAAAGTGCATTTTGGAGAGCTGGTCCAAGAGAACCAGGTAGCAGAACTCAAAATGTTTTATAATTTGTTCAATACCCCCCATCTGCCTATGCTTTGCTCATCCGGCGGGGCTGTAAACCTCCAAGCGGTTCCCACAGCTCCAGCAGAGTGAAGCACCCTAAAAGAGTGGCAGTCCACCCGACAGACCGCAAGCTGTCAATTATTTTGGCACTTAGATAAGGATCCCCCCGAACGGGGGGTGCTGATGCACAGCAGCTGTCCCACGGCGCCTATCAGCACTTTGTGCGACGCTAATCTGGTGCAACACTCGCCCTCCGGTTTCCTCCTCGCTAAGGCAGGGTCACAGCCGGTTCCCCAGGGCAGGGCTCAGGGACCACAGTGCTGCGAAGGGCTTTGCAACCCTCACTCGGGGCTAACCGTGCAAAGCGTTCACGCTTGCAAGCAAAGCAAGTGGAAGCATCGCTCTAGAGCGGTGGCTGGGAAGGGAGAGCCTGCAAGGCTGGATTGAGTGCCATTCTATATAGCCCCTGGTGTGTGTAGGAAAGGAGGAGGGCTGTACCTCAGCTTTGCACTAACGTAGTTTCTACACCTGCCTTGTTAAACTGAAATTGAGAACCAGGATCTAGAGAGGGCAAGAGCATGTTTAAGTCCAGAGTATAGCTCGGGAGAAGCAGCAGATGTGAGTGCAGCAGAGGAGAGCAGAGTATTTTAGTATCTGGGTTGTTCTCATCTCTTTGCTCTAGCCTTGTACCCGAGACTCAGTTTATACTTCTGCTTTGTGTAGGGGGAAAAAAAGTCCCCACATTTCCTCCCAAACCAGGTGTTTCCATGCCTTTCTGCCCCCAGCCTCAATTTTCTATGCTTTGCTTCAACTCCTTTAACAGTGCTTCTCCCCACACTCCCAGGGCCCTTCCAGCCCCGCTGCACTTTTAGGACCATCTGTGGCCGAGTTCCCCCCGAGCTTTCACTGCACCACAGGGGAAGGATGGGGATGTGGTGAACAGAGGGACAGGAACAAACACAGCAGCACCCGAACACCCTGGGCTCCTACAGCACCCTTTGGTGCCAGGCGTGTGGATGAGATGATACAGAAAAAAAGTGCTTGTGGGACTGTGTTAGTCCTAATGGCTCCTCCAAATGCCTCCTCCTGTGATACCTCTGCATTTCCTTCAATTGCTGTAGGGGATTTTGCAGCTCCTGGGTTCACCAAAGGTCTCACTGGGATGCGACCGTGACATACCTGCGTGGTGGATGACCCTGTAGGAGTTGCTCTCCAGGGAGATGTTGCTGATGAGGGTGAAACGGAGCCCGTAGTGGGTGACTGTGCTCAGCGTGGCAATGGACAACCCCAGCAGCTGGAAAAGAAAGTTTTTAGAAAGGGATTTACAACACAGCAGCTCCTGCTGAGCGCACACGAAGCTTTGAGGCATATTTGGATACTCCGGAGCCCCACGCAGATGCAGACAGACTGATCATTCGAAGACTGCTGCGTGTACCCCATAGTGCACATAAAAGGACAAACCCCAGACACTTAAACGTACCAAAGCTCTTTTTCTCTCTTGCATGAGTGCTATGACATTGCACAGCCCACAGTCTCTTGGCCAGTGTCCGTGGATGAAAATCCCACCATGTGAAGAAAACCCAGAGGATCGATGCTCTTGCAGCACACCCGTGCAGTCCCACCCCGCTCTGCAGAGTATGCACGTGCAGTTACGAGGGCTGCCGGCTTCAGTAGTGGTTTTGGGCAGGGATGATGTTCTCTGCTTTGCTCTTTGGAATTCTAGTCCCATTGCCTGCTATTGGCTATATTTCCTGTTGTAGAGTGCAAAGAGCTGAATCTTGTATTACTGTAAGTGACCCGTGCTGGTTTCTGTCTCTGCAACATGCTGCTAGGCCATCTGTGTTTCTGTACCATCCCTGAGAGCCCTGGTATGCCTAAGGGATGGGGTGACGACCAGCACATTACCCTCCGTGTTGCCCAGAGCAAGTCCAGGTGATGGAAAGGGAACATTTCTGATGGCACATGGCTCTAGGGCAGGGCTCCTAGCAGCACGACTGGTGGCAAAGCTGGGACAGAGGCACCAACAGCGGGACAGTTAAAAAACAGTTCCAACTCTAGCGTAACGTACCTGGAAGATACAAGATGTGAGGCCACTCCTAGCTCCTAAGATAATGTTTCATCATTTTGTGCGTTTACAATATGGAAACACAAGGGAGCTATCCCTGTGTCAAATGTGACGGTCTGGTGTCAACAAAATCCCAACTGTATGACACTTTCTATTTGCTTTTGCTGGAGACTTAGTTTCAGAGACTAAATACATCCAAACTGTAGCATTTTCTCCTTATAAATAACCTAACTTGTGGCACCTACTGATCCTTCGTGCCCTGCATTACTGCATATCTCAACCCACACCCAGCAAAATGCTAAGTGCAACACTGGTTAGCTCAGATTTCTGAGAAACACCAGTCTAAAATCCTCCCAACAGCAGTAACGTGAATCTAGCCATCCCCAGTGGCTGTGCCTTAACATCTCCTCTGAACATGTTTGGTACCAATCCTCCTTTGATTTCCACGAAATAACATAGTTTGTTATTTGGAAGAGAAAACAACGTATAGCCACTACGGGCAATGGTCTTGAAATGTGAAATTTATAGTTTGTCCAAATTTCAGCATGTGGCCCAAAATAAGATATTACCTTTAATTACACTCTTTCCAAGCCACCAACCCTCTTTGAACTAAATAGAGATTTATTTATTTTTTTAAGCTTGCAAGTTTTGATGAAGTGAAAAGGCAACAAGCACATGTAACTAGAAAAAATCCAGGAGAAGCATTCCCCAGTTTCCACCATTTCCCATCAGCTCTAACAGCAGATGTCAAGAAGCTCCCCTTGAATTTGCTTCAAAAGCTGATAAAAAGGATCCCTAGAATTGCTTTCGCTTTGTGGTGCAGATCCACAGGTCTCTCGCACGTACTTCCCTTGAAGCCTTGCGGTTTCATATCCTCACTGATCCCACCTGCGGCCGACCACCCTCTCATCAACAAGCGTGACTGCAGCAGGTCCATCCTCCCTCTTTTGCTCCAAGGAGACAGGAGCAAATATCTTTTTGCTGAAAACCACCCATTCTGCTGGCAGCAACTTTTCCTTTCTCCTTCAAGGCAGCTGCTGGGTTGTGAAAGAGCTGCAGCGGCATGACAGCCCAGAGAAACCAGAAGTCTATCAGCGGAGCGAGGGTGATGTTTGCAGCCAGCGATAACCACCCAGGGCGCAACGATAACTCAGGCAGTTGGCTTTGCTTGCCCTCCGCCCGTGAAAAACAGAACGTGGGAAAACCCGACCCTCTCCGCGTGGGGACGGGAAAGGCAAGGGTTCACCTCAGTTCTGCAGAGATCCCCCCAAACCTGCCTGCTCACCATGACACAGAGGCTGGTCACCAGCAGCTGGCACTTGGTGGTCCTTATCCCGCACCTCAGTCCCATGGCTGCTTGTCCCCAGAGAGAGCTGGCGGTTGGTCCCTCCAGCTCTTGATAAAGCCTGGGTTTCCACCAAAGGGAGGCATGGCCACAGCAGGGCCTCTCGGGAAGTGTAGTCCCCACCACGTGCTGATGCACCTCCTCCTGCCTGATTATTAAATCCCATTTAGAGCAGCCGCCTTCTGCCTGCGCTCTCGGTGGGCTGCCATCAGCTCCGACACGCAGCCAGCTGGGAAAGGAGGAAAGGCGTACAGAAAAACAGCCTTCCATGGAGTTCAGAGCAAAGGTCCTTAAAAAAACTTTTGAAACTGCTCAAGATACAGTATCAAAATACCCTGGTTTTTGCTTTCACTGGGACGCAGTTTTGCTTAATGAACATTGTCACTAGCTTTTTTCTTTTTTTTTTTTAAATCTGCATAAATAGTGCCTTGGGAAAAAGTTTAGGAAAATGTTATTTAGAAAAAAATAACCTGCTGTTTAAAGAAGACATCAAAACCCCCAAACAGGTCTGCATAAGAGTCTTCCCTCCCCATTTAAAAACCACCACATGGCAATAACCTTTGGCTGAGACTCTATTAAAACTTCTATTTGCAGACGAGGCGAAAAAAAAAATCCTTTTGGTAGTACCTTTTTCAGGAAGATGGCTATACATAAATATAACTCCCTGCTCAGGAGACCCTGACTGTCCATGGACATTTTGACTCTGTCCCTTCCCCTCTGAAGACCCATGGACTCACGGCTACAGAAGACTCAGGTGACTTTTGGTCTTCAAAACCAGCTGCCTGCTGGATGCATATTCCCCGAAAGTAAATTGCAAAGAAGCTTCAAGAACAATCTGGCCAAAGGGAGACTGAATGACTGGGGGCCCTAAGTTTCGGAGCTAGACTGGTAGAAAAGAGCTGAAACAGAATAATGGAAAATAGTCACACACCCCTCAGGTGGCAAAGAAAGCGGGAGAAAAGGTAAAACCATCCCGCATCAGTAACTGTAGCTACAGGAAAATGACAAAGCAGGAGGAGGGGAGTGAAAAAAGGAAGGAAGATGTATTTTGTAGAGCAAAGAGAAGCAAGAGAAAGTGAGTTGCACAAAGGCAGGGAAAAGCACGTCATGATCTTCTGAGTACTTTGCTAGCTTTCTTGTAAGCTTTCTTGCAAAACATCTTGGTTGCAACTTCCAGAGACACCAATGAGAGCAGCCACAGCCATTTTTGAAAACAGGTGTCCCCCATGGCTTGTGGGTTCCTGCCCTGGTGTGGCTCCCTGATGCCCAGTGGAGACACTGGTGTACCTGTGTGCACACAGAGACCTTCCTACTCCAGCCACCAGCTGGAAACCACCTGAGAAAGACCGACAGATGGACAGCAGGGAAGGAGAGTGGTGGTGAGAGGATTACAGAGAGAGGGCAACAGGCTGGGGAGGCACCTGATGGATGCCCAGCCACAAATGTCCAGGAGCAGGAACCAGACACCGTCCACAGCAGTGCATCCCTGGGGACCGGAGTACAGCTGCAAGGTGACCATGTCCTCATGGTGCCCACCACGGGCCGGGTGGGAAAAGTGCCTTATAAAACACTGTGGTGGAGTTAGGACCGCGTCCAAACGCAGAGCTGGTAACACCCATCATTTCTTCTGCTGCTACGGGACAGACGGTTGTGTTGTCGCCTGCGTTTTCAAGGGGATTGACCACCAAAGGGGCACGGGTATAAAGGCAGCGGGGTCGGTCCACAGGTGGACTTACAGGTTCAATCTGGAAGGGTTGCAAGAAGGTACGAAGCACAGCTCTGGGTGTAAAACCAGCTACAGAAGCCCGACCAAGAGCAACGGTGAGTTAGAAGCGAGGGTGCAGCCGTGGTGCACACCATGAGCACAGCTGGAGCCTGGCTCACAGCAAAGGCACATGAGAACAACCGGGCTGCCCGTCTTCTAGGGAAAACCCCTAGACCCCACTTTCCTTCCGCAGCCCTAAAGGCACGCTACCGGAGACCTGTGCGAAGCCAGATCTCACACTAGAGGTCCCCACAGGCCAGCAGAAACCCTTCCCGAAGGCCTGGGGGATTCAAGTGGGCTTTCTGAAGGGGATAGATGGGCAGTTCCCGTCCCAGTTCCCCAAAGGTCTCCTCTGTCCATGCAGGAGCCTCGCACCTCATTGCAGGACCACCTGAGAGGTCAAAAAATCATCATCTACACCCCTTGGAGGTGTTCCTAGCCTCTCCATAAAAGATGCTCTACCTCCTTGTCTCCAGCCATAAAAACAGGCACCTTCACTACTTCAGCAAGCTCTCAAAGCAGGTCTGTAACTTTAAACACCTGGGTTTAAACAGATGTTTCCTCTGGTTTGGTTGCAAAAGCCTGTGCCTGGGTGGTTTGCCCATGTCCTCCGATGCTTCAGGTGCTTTCTCCCACCTCCAGCGCTCGGCACTCTGCCTTTGTGCCTGCTCCCTCGATTACCCGCTCCAGCGCTGCGCTGGATTTGGGGGTGGAGGCATTTTCTGCTGTTTCTCTTTCCTCCGTCTTACACTTTATCCCATATAGGTATGGCTGGAAAGATTTCTCTTTGGGGCAGAACACGTGTGAATTTCTAACAGCAAAAAATAATAAAGAGCAAAAGAAGTTACTGCCTCCTCCCCCAAAGAAAGTCACTTGGCACATACAAGGGCACTACTGAAGTGAGCACAGGGGAGCATGCGTGCTCATCTTAACTGTGGCCATCAAAAGGCGGTCTTCATAACACTTTGCTTTTTCCGGGATTAAATTCCCTTTGGGTGCCGTATCATTGACGTACGCCTGCCTCAGCAGCTCGTTGCCCAGGGAGCCCTGGTGAGAAGCAGGGTGTCCCCCCAGCCCCATCCCAGCGGGAAGAGAGGCAGGGCTGGAGGTACGGTGGGGAACTGTCCTTGCAGCCGGAGCGTGGGCTGGATGGCAGCATGGCTCTTCTGGCAAGACTCGGCCTCCTGCCCGCCCTGCCGGGTTTTGTCAGTTGGTCCCCTTTGCAAGAGCACAACTTATTGCTCCCAAACTGGTGCAAAACCCACGGCTGACCACAGCTCTTGCCTGCGGCTTCCTGCCTTATCTCTGGTTATCAGTGGGAGCGCAGAAAGAGGGTAGTGAGGCTAAAAATACCCCGGGGAGCCCAGATGCCCTCTTCCTCTAGCCTTGCGGCAGCTTGCAGCCTTCTGTAAGGCTGTGAAAATACATACCGGCATCCCCAGCTGCACGGGTGTCGGAAGGACATGCCGCCTCGTCCAGAAGGAAAGGATTGATTTAAAAAAGGGAACAAAGCCAGGTCATATTTTTTGCAGAGCTAAAAACCTCCAACCCTCTTCCGAGCTGGAGGGAAACACTGCCCACACTGTCAGATGGACGTCCTAAAAGAGCTGGGGGATTTGATGTGTTAATGCTGCATGGGTTGAACTTGGAAGACTAAATATAAATGGAGGAGAAGAGGCTGAACTCGTGCTAGTGCTTTCTCACTGTCCACTTTTCTGGGTCCTTGCTGCCTCTTGGGAGCCGCCTCCTTTGCCGGCCCACACCACCGCTAGGGAAAACACCTCTCTCCCCTCCGGGGTAGAAAAGAGCTCCAAACGTGGCAGATTTTACAAGTGTCACTGGCTCGGCCCATTCAGTCCCTCAGCTACTACCCGTAACACGGCTATATTCACCCTAGAGCTCGCTCGTAAATAAAACATGCCCCTATCAAACCGTACTGAAGCTGTATGAATGACGGGGAGCCAGGGAGACCTCAGAGCCCGTGTCTGCCTTCCCGGGCGCATCACAAGGATGCATTGTAAAGGCTGCTTAGCATTCATATAGCACATACACACAATCAAAGCTAAAAATCAACTTTTAAACCCAGGGCTGTCTCTTTTCAAGAAGGGAAGGAGAGGAGAAAAGGGGGAGGTGCTGGGCTTTGCCAAGCTTCAGATGCACCATACAACTCCACTGTGAATGGAAATAAGGCTGGCCGGAGGCTGCCTTGGAAGAAACAAAACCGGAGAGAAATCACAAAATCTCCAAAGGACTTTTTTATTTATTATTATTATTTCCAAAGTGTGTCTCAGAAATCCTCCAGTGATTCCCAGGCATTTTGAAATTAATTATAGGTGAGCAAAAAAAATGTCAGAAGAGTTATTAAAAAAAAGCTCATCAAGCCCAGGAAAGATTACATTCGAAAAGAGCATAGGCTGAAGACAGGGAGTTCCCTTCAAAGAATAAACTCAAATAAATTTCTTTCCCTCCCTAGGAAGTGAAACACCTGTGCTTATAGCTCTAAAGCACACACCCCTACTTACGCTAAACTCTTTTTTTCTTTTCCACGTGGTATCTAGTTGCAAACCATAACTGCCCAGGAGCCGGCTATGCAAGCGACAGACCTGAAGACACAATTCTGGCCCTGCTCCCTCCAGTCCTGCTCCTAGCAAAACCAGCGCGAGCAGAGCCCAGCCCTGGCAAACGGGGATTCACCTGCTCACCAAGGACGGGGCTGCTCGACTGCCCATCGCCGCCATCGATTCCCGGCATTTGCCCTCTCGAGCCTTATTGCAACGGGACCTCTGTTGCTTTCCACGGAGGGCCACAAAGTTGTGGCAAAAAAAGTTGAAAAGCTCCTATCAGCTGCCTGTAACGCACGGGTCATGGCAGCGTTTTGCTGTCACCTTTGGCAGACGCAAGAAATAACAGGCAGCAGCAGGGCTCAGAGGCCTTTCGCTGCAGAGTGCCCCTCTCTCCGAGCAGAGTCCGCGCACCTTGCACCACGCCGGCTGAAGCCACGCAGGCCCGCAAGGCGTCCACGCCAACCGTGTGTTGTAGCGCTTTTGCCTTGACCTGTGCCAGGAGAGGAGAATTTCTTCTCCCCACCGTCTGGGGACGGGTAGCACATCGCTGGATGCTCTCTCTCCCCAGATTACGATCAGGAAGTTGATTGTGAACACAGACAGTGTTTAATGATGTCTTGTTCTGCTGGATCTTACACAGTCATTAACTTTATAAAGAGATTTCAAATACGATTACATTGCTCAGAGTACGAGATGTTCCTACCTTCCTTCAGACTATCGGGAAACCAGCTGTATCGTTAAGAAAGCTTAAGCAGTTGCTTTGTGCTGTGCCCAGGCACAGACCCGACAGCCACATCTGGCTGGAAACGCGTGTCGCGATCAGCAGCCCCGAAGCCAATTTGGTTTTCCCTTGAGACTGGATTTACTGGTGTTTGAACTCTGCGTTATTAATGAAAAAAAATTCCCTGTAGTTATTTTTGTACGATAAAAATCCAGTTATTAGTCTTGAGCGTGGCTCTTCGATACAGAAGGTTTTCTGTTGAAAAGCTTCAAAGACAGCAGCTTCCTCTTTCCTGTGAGAAAGGCTTGCATCAGAAGTTAAAGACGGGGTAATAAAAGAACCTCGATATTACTCCATTGCAGTAATGCCCTTTCTGCCTGAGCCGCTACTGCGAATGGGCGCAAGGGAAGGCCCCGCGCCGGCCAAGACAGCTTTGCAGATGCTGAAGACAAGCGCCGGCATTACACGGCTTGGGCTGAGCAAGCGATCCTGTGCCTGCTCGCGCACACCACCACGGTTATTATACAAGCAAGCAGCTCTCCCGCGCTTCCCGGGAACCCACCCGGGAAAACGCTCCCGCCTGAGCCGCGAGCTGCTGCTCCGCTCGGGCCGAACCCTTCAGAGGAGCCGCGCGGCCGCTCACTGTCGTTCCCCCAGGTCTACGGCACGGCCGAGACCCTCTCGAAAGCCGCTGGATTTGGGTGCTAAGCCTCACGCGTGCTCCAGCGGGATTACCAGAAATGCGAAGCGCTCGCAGGCTCCTTCCTGTCGCTTCCAGGAATTTCAGCCCAGCTGCCGCGACGCTGCAGCGGGGCTCGCTCCTTCAACCCGCTGCCGTTGCGACCGACCCTCGGGAAAAATACTTCTCCTCCAACGTGGCGGAGTCTTGCTGCTCCCTAAGTGCCCCACGCAGGTGGAAGAACGCCCCCGCCGTATTGCACGTCGAAATCATCGACGGCTCCTTGGATTACTCTTTTTGGCTTAGAGACAGCCCAGGAGCAGCACCGGAGCGGTTCGGGGTAACCAGGGGGGTGCAGATCCCCACCTCGGTACCCAAACGGTGCTGCAGAGCCTCGCTGGCACCTCTCTGTGCGGTGTGGGCTCTGCGGCGGGCACGCGCGCGGCCCCGCCACCGAGCTGCTGCCAGAGACGCTGCCTTCCAGCATCTTCCTGAGAAGGGGTTACGTTCCCCCCAAAAAACGAACCCCTCTCTCTGAACTGCCTCAAGCGTCAAGCACCCCCTCCGCCCACCCCGTTTAGTTAGCAAAACACCCTGCAAGTTATCTCCCACCGCAAGCTCCCAGGACACCCAGAAGCAGCTCCTTTGCCCTTCCCATTAAATTCGGGTATCCGAAGGGCCTTACCCTGCCGCTCTTTGCCCGGAGCTGGAAGCAGGGCTTGTCCCGTGGACAGCCACGCGGGACCGCTTGCCGCGGCAAAGGGAAGCCGAGGCGCGAAGCCCCGAGCCGCAAAAGCTTTGCTTTTTTCTTCTCCTCCCCGCGCCTTTAGCCTTGAAATTCTCATTTAAGCCCGAAAAGTCGGCCTGCGCAGCGCGGCCTTTGTAAGATGACTCACGCGACTGCTATAAATTTTTACGATTTTTTTTTTTTTTCTGTACATGTAACGAAGCAGACTCCCGGTGCATCCCTTCGCTTTGCAAAACAAACACCGACCGGCAGCCAGGTGCCCGCACCGCCCCGACCCCGGTGCTCGGCGGCAGGGCTGCTCCCACCGGGAAACCTCCCGTGGACCGGGGAGGGGGGGGGACGCAGCCGCCCCCTCGCCGCTGTCACCCACCAGGTGCCCGGTTTTGGGGGGCGGGGGGGGGGGGGCGGAATGGCACATAAGACGGGACGGGGCCCAGGGCCGGCGCCGGGAGCCCCGGCTGCTTGTGAGTGCCGGTGTGCTGGGGCGGGGCGAGAGGGGAGCCCCTCCCCCCCGTAATAATAAAAACTAAGATAAAATATTAAAAATAGAAAAATCGAAGCGGGGATTAAAGGAAAGAAGTTGCAGAAATGAGGGGGGGGGGGGAAGCGCCACCCCCCCGTTCCCGCGGGCGGGGCGGCCGCTGGGGTGGGGGTGGGGGTGGGGGCGGGGGGGGGTTTTGCCGGGGCCGGCGGCGCCACGCGCCGGGCGCGCGCGGGGGAGGGCGGGCTGGGGGGGGGCGCGGCGGCGGCGGGCGCGCGTGGCGCGGCGTGCGCGGCGCGTGCGGCCGGCGGGGGCTCGCGAGCGGCGGCGGCGGCGGCGCGTTGATAAGGGCCGTCCGGCGGCGGCGCCCGCCGCAGAGGCGCGGAGCGGCGGCGGGAGAGGAAACACCCCCCCGCTGCCCACCCCCCTGTTCCTCCCCCCGCCTTTGCATTCAGGGTTTCTTAAAGTTTTCTTTTCTTTTTTTTTTTTTTTTTATTTTTTTATTTAAAAATTTTTTTTTTTTTTTTTGCGCGCTTTCCGCCAGCCGCCGCCGTGGCCGCCCGGCGATGAACGGCGGGGCCCTGCCGCCGCTGCCCCCCGCCGCCCCCCGCGGCCGCCGGCGGCCCGCCTCCCCCGAACTGCTGCGCTGCAAGCGCCGCCTGGCCTTCGCCGCCCCGCTGCCGGGTCCCGGCGCGGCGGCGGCGGCCGCCGTGGCCCGCCGGAACGAGCGGGAGCGCAACCGCGTCCGGCTGGTCAACCTGGGCTTCGCCGCCCTCCGCCAGCACGTCCCCCACGGCGCCGCCAGCAAGAAGATGAGCAAGGTGGAGACCCTCCGCTCCGCCGTCGAGTACATCCGCGCCCTGCAGCGGCTCCTCGACGAGCACGACGCCGCCGCCGCCTTCCCCGACGCCCGCGGGCGGGCGGCCGTCGGGGAAGGCGGCGGCGGCGGCGGCGGCTATTCCTCCGCTTCGCCCTCCTTCGCCTCCTCCGTGCCCGGCTCGCCGTGCTCCTCCGAGGAGAGCGGCTACGACGCGGCGCTCAGCCCCGAGGAGCGGGAGCTGCTGGACTTCACCAGCTGGCTCGGGAGCTACTGACCCGGCGGGAGGTGAGGGGGCAACCGGCGGGGAGGCGGCCGGCGCCCGGGGGGAGCGGGCCGCGTACCCACCGGGGCTCTTTGCCAATCTCTCCGCAGCCGCGCTCGGCCCGCAGATACCTCGGCGCTCCTCGCCCGCCGCAGCAGCCAGCATCGCCCCCCCCGCCCCGCCCCGCCAAAGCGCGCACACGACCACCCCCCGCCCCGGCGGGACCCCGCCGGCTGCTTTTCTCGCCGGGTTCACCCGCCGTCTTCGGGCTGTGCGGAGCGCAATGGTGTAAACGACCGACGGGGCTCCGCGGCCGGCTCCGGGGCAGCGGCTCCATCGGCCCGCCGGGGAGGAGGCCCCAGGGAGCCCGCATCCCCCGCCACCGGCCGCTTTCTGGTGTTGCTTTGGAGGGGTGGGGGGAAAAAAAAGAGACGAAACCCACTTGATGCTTCCTTGTTTCTGGAGGGGGAGGGGAATTTTTTATCACGTCAGATTCTATTTTATATGTCACTTGAACTGCCTGTGGGAACACTGGTGTATGAAGACTTATTTTTGTATGAAAAACCTTAGAGAAAAGGGGTGAGGAGATGGTTCTATTTTTAGCAAGTCCTATTCCCTTGTTCTTGAACACTGCCAGCTAGAATGTTTCAGGAGCATACACGGTTTAGATATGAAAAGGTGGGGGTTTTTTTCTCTCCAAACACTTTAGTAAAAGACTGTAAAGTTATTTTGTGTCTTAACGTGGTGTCCAAGTTTGCCTGGTGTGAAGGTCCACTTCTCTGAAAACTGAAGTTTTTTTTTAAAAAAAAAATGTATTGAAGGCATTTTTGTATGCACTTGCTAGGATTTCTTAAGTTGTACATATGCAGTTTTTAAAAGAGTATCATATTTTATGTAAATTGACTTTATAAATAAAAATCTATTTATAAATGGCTTCAGGGCTCCAAGATGCATCTCTTTGCCAGAAATGCCCAAAGTAACTTCTGCCTGAGGAGGGTGGGAGAGGGGCATAATGAGTGATACTGCAGAGCGGCAGTTCTCCTGGACCCAGCTTTCACATGCAGAAGGGAATAAGGAACAGCACAGCATAACCTCCAGGCTTGCTTTTCTTCCCCATTCAAGTTTCATGAAGTCAGCACTCGGTACAAGTACTGCTGAGATGATGCAGGAGGAGGTGCAGATGCGTATAGGAGATGAGGCAGGTTCCGTGCTGGTAACTCCTTTTCTGGACGTGCAGAAGGTGCTGCAGGCTGTGCTGCCCTTGCCTACGGTGATGGGAGAGTCATGGGAAGGTAAGGAGGGAGTGGGTATCTGAAGGTTGGTTGTCCTGGCAGCTACTCTCAGGAATTCAGTTGGGATGCCTTTATTCAGGGGAGCAGCATCTCTGAGAAGAGTCTTGTCGTGCAACCACACATAACCAACAGTGTCCAGCTCTGACCTACTCGTAACTTCAGGTGCACGTACATTTAGCTAAAGGCAGTATGCAAACATGAATTGCTCCTTAGAATCCATCATCAGAGACTCCTAAGCTCTGTCCATTGCTTTGGGCTCATGCTGAAGACCTGCTTCAGTGGAGGTGAGCCAGAGGTAAGACAGAAACAAAACAGTGATGATGGCATGAAAAACTCCAGCAGAGGCTGTTACTGCCCTTAAATAGCTCTAGTGAATGTTACTACTAGAGTAGAGCAAAATGCGCTGGCCTATAGAACAGGCTGAGTGAACACAAAACAGAAAGGGTTATTACAATTGACCTACTTTACAGGGACTGTGCGTATAATCTCTGCTGCATTAGTACTGCGAAGGTAGAAGTTTTCAGGTGTACGATCATTCAGCAGTCCCAAATTTAATAATTGCAGTGGGTGCTCAGTAATCAAGATCTATAAGAGATCACATGCATGATTCCACTTGAAGAGATAAAAAAAAACCAAACCCAAAAAACAAACCCATGGGAAAATTGCAGGCTCTAACAGCAAGTAGCATTTAGGAGCCTGCAAGGAAAAGCAATAGTTCTGGTGCTTCAAGTTCATTCCCCAATCAAAGTTGCTCTAATAAACAGTCCTTTTGAAAGGCCCTGGGAATTCAAGCACTTGGTAAATTGCTTGCAAAGGTTTTGCCCTGTATGGCTCTTCAACAGCCCCACAGGTAGAAGTGAGAGCTGTGAGCTGACCTCGGTGTTAAGTGATCTGCTGCAGTTGGTAGCAGCAGGATAGGGCTGAGGGGGTGGGAGGGTGACACGCTACTTTTCCCCAGTTGGGGTTTAGGGGCTTCATCCTCACAGATTACCTCCAAAAACTCAGTCAGGCGTAAACCCATGCAGATTCCCACATACTTATTCTCAGCCTAAACCAGCAGCATGCCATGTTTTCGAAGCAATTTAGAAATCAAGACTGCTGCATTTATCCGCAGCACTATCCCATTATGGCAGAATGCATTTGTTTAGAGAGTGTTACTACTGCTTGGCAGGGTGTTTGTTTTCCTTCCTTAGGAGCACTGATCATTTTCATATTTCCAAAAGCAATATTTGGCTCTCAGTCAGGTAACTCCCAGCATCATTACTAGGTTCATCAGATCACCCAAGACAGAGTTGCAGCAACATTAAAGCAGCATCAGCTGTAACTGTAGTGAAGTCAGCTGTGAACAGTTTTCACTTAAGCAATATTAATATTAGGGGGGGGGGGGGGGGGGGAGGGAAGAGCTTAGTCAATTTCACAAATTACCTTAATGCTGTCAGCCAGTGTTTCAGTAGAAAAGGGGGAAGTCGGGAACATGCAATTTACTTTGAAAAAAACCCTCAAGGTGGTTATGAGCCTTCCAAACACTTGAGGGGAAAGAGGGTGCAGGGAGAAGGATATATGCCTGTTTTAGAAACACAGGATGGACAGAGGGACTTCTTTCTTCAAGCATGGTGACCTCAAGTCACTAGCAAATTCTCAGACAGAATCATAGAATGGTTTGGGTTGGAAGGGACCTTGAAGATCATCTCCAACCCCCCTGCCATGGGCAGGGACACCTTCCACTAGACCAGGTTGCTCAAAGCCCCATCCAACCTGGCCTTGAACACTTCCAGGGATGGGGCATCCACCCCTGCCCTGGGCAACCTGTTCCAGTGCCTCACCACCCTCACAGTAAAGAACTTCTTTCCTAATATCTAATCTACATCTACCCTCTTTCAGTTTAAAACCATTACCCCTCATCCTATCACTACACTCCTTGATAAAGAGTCCCTCCTCATCTTTCCTGTAGGGAAAGGTACTGGAAGGCTTCTATAAGGTCTCCCCAGAGCCTTCTCTTCTCCAGGCTGAACAACCCCAACTCTCTCAGCCTGTCCTCATAGGAGAGGTGCTCCAGCCCCCTGATCATCTTCCTGGCCCTCCTCTGGACCCACCCCAACAGGTTCATGTCCTTCTTATGTTGGGGGCCCCAGAGCTGAAGGCAGTACTGCAGGTGGGGTCTCACGAGAGCAGAGTAGAGGAAGAGAATCACCTCCCTCAACCTGCTGGCCACACTTGTTTTGAGGTGGCCCAGAATGCTATTGGCTTTCTGGGCTGCAAGCAGACATTGCCGGCTCATATTTCAGTTTTTCATCCACCAGGAGCCCCAAGTCCTTCTCCACAGGGCTGCTCTCAACCCACTAATCACCCAGCCTGTGTTTGTGCTTGGGATTGCCCTGACCCACGTGCAGGACCTTGCACTTGGCCTTGTTGAACTTCATGAGGTTCACACAGGCCCATGTCTCAAGCCTGTCAAGGTCCCTCTGGATGGCATCCCTTCCCTCCAGCATGTTGACCGCAAGCACACAGCTTGGTCTCATTGACAAACTTGCTGAGGGTGCAATCAGTCCCACTGTCCATGTCACTGACAAAGATATTGAATAATTCTGGTCCCAATACTGACCCCTGAGGAACACCACTCGTCACTGGTCTCCACTTGGACATCAAGCTGTTGACTGCAACTCTTTGAGTGTGACCATCCAGCCAATTCCTTGTCCACCAAGTGGTCCATCCATCAAATCCATGTCTCTTCAATTTAGAGACAAGGATGTTGTGTGGGACAGTATCAAACACTTTACACAAGTCCAGGTAGATGATATCGCTTGCTCTTCCTTTATCCACCAACACTGTAACCCTACCATAGAAGGCCACCAAATTTGTTAGGCACAGTTTGCCCTTAGTGAAGCCATGTTGGCTGTCACCAATCACCTCCTTATTTTCCATGTGCCTTAGCATAGATTCCAGAAGGATCCACTCCATGATCTTCCTGGGCACAGAGGTGAGACTGACTGGCCTGTAGTTCCCCAGGTCTTCCTTTTTTCCCTTTTTAAAAGCGGGGGCTATGTTTCCCCTTTTCCAGTCAGTAGGAACTTCCCCAGACTGCCACAACTTCTCAAATATGGATGGTGGCTTAGACACTTCATCTGCTAGTTCCCTCAGGACCCATAGATGCATCTTCTCAGGTCCCATGGACTTGTGCACCTTCAGGCTCCTTCGATGGTCTCAAACCTGATCTTCTCCTACAGCGGGTGGTTCTCCATTGTCCCAGTCCCTGCCTTTGCCATCTGTGATTTGGGCACTGTGGCCGGAGCACTTGCCAGTGAAAACTGAGGCAAAAAAGTTGGAGAAGGCTGAGGTACTCAACATGTCCCAGGTAACCAGGTCTCCCATTCCCTTCCGGACTGGGCCCACATTTTCCCTAGTTTTCCTTTTATCACCGATGTACTTATAGAAGCTTTTCTTGTTGCCCTTGACATCCCTGGCCAGATTTAATTCTATCAGGGCTTTGGATTTTCTGACCTTGTCCCTGGCTGCTCAGACAATTTCTTTGTGTTCCTCCAAGGCTACCTGTCCTTGCTTCCACCCTCTGTAGGCTTCCTTTTCGTGTTTGGGTTTGTCCAGGAGCTCCTTGTTCATCCACACAGGCCTCCTGGTGTTTTTGTCTGACTTCCTCTTTGTTGGGATGCATTGTTCCTGAGCTTGGAGGAGGTGACCCTTGAATATTATCCAGCTTTCTTGGGCCCCTCTTCCTTCCAGGGCTGTATCCCATGGTACTCTACCAAGCAGATCCCCAAAGAGGCCAAAGTCTGCTTTCCTGAAGTCCAGGGTACCAAGCTTGCTGTGTGCTCTCCTTGCTGCCCTAAGGATCTTGAACGCCACCATTTCATGGTCACTGCAGCCAAGGCTGCCCTTGAGCTTCACATTCCCCACCAGCCCCTCTTTGCTGGTGAGAACAAGGTCCAGCATAACACCTCTCCTCACTGGCTCCTCCATCACTTGAAGGAAGTTGTCATCAACGCATTCCAGGAACCTTCTGGATTGCTCGTGCCCTGCTGTCTTGTCCCTCCAACAGGTATCAGGGTGGTTGAAGTCCCCCATGCAGACCAGGGTTTGTGAACGTGAGGCTGCTCTTATCTACCTATAGAGGGCCTCACCCACTTGGTCTTCCTGGTCAGTCAGCCTGTAGCAGTCCCCCACTATAATGTCACCTGTCCCTGCCCTCCCTTTAGTCGTGACCCATAAGCTCTCCGTTGGCTCCTCATCCATCCCCAGGCAGAGCTCCATGCACTCCAGCTGGTCATCGACATAGAGGCTGACACCCCCTCCTCATCTCCCCTGCCTGTCCTTCCTAACGAGCCTGTATCCTTCCATTCCAACACTTCAGTCAGAGGAGCCATCCCACCACGTCTCCATGATGCCAATAAGATAAAAGCCCTGCAGGCGTGCGCACGCCTCTAACTTCTCTTGTTTATTCCCCATGCTACTTGCATTTGCATAGAGGCATTTAAGTTGGGCCCCTGATGAAGCCGACTTACTGGCTGGAGTGGCTGGAATTCCTCTGTGCTGCTCTTCAGGTGCTCTCCTGCTGACCTGTGATCCCCCTCCAGGCTCTGGGCATCTATTGCTGCCACTGGCATCAAACTGGTGGGAGTGGGATGGATTGAGGTTCCCTGCCCCAGCAACTTTAGTTTAAAGCCCCCTTCACCAGTTTGGCAAGCCCATGACTGAAGATGCTGCAGAAAGATGACAGGTGGACCCCACCAGCCTCCAGTAGATCAAGCTGACTAAAGAGGCTACACCAGAAAGAAGGGTATTGAATCATTCTGCCCTTCTAAGAAAGCATTAGGGAGGATGCAAGGTAGGTTCTTCGGCAGTTACCAAGACAGCAGGTACCTTCAGCCAGCCTGGCTCATTCCTGTTCTCTTCAGTAGCCACCCAAAGACTCCTTGGACAAAGTTGAGAAGATTCCTGACTCTAAAAGCTCACACCTAGACCTCTCTGCTCCATTTATGCAAAACAGTGCCAGAGCAAAGACTTGGAGATGAAAGCCCTCTGACCATGAGAGTCCCCTGTAAGCAGCAAGATCTGCCTTCTCAGCCAGGTGCTTCCCCTGCCTGGAGGGGCCACCTCGACTTCCAGTGAGTGTCTGGGTTAGCTGCCATCAACCAAGGGCTGCCATGGGGGTTTCCAGGAAGCCTGGGTGCCTGCCTAAACTGCTACCTGAAACACTTGTGGCAGGGATGGGGAATGTCTCATGAGCACATCATTTATCTTTGTATGTACAGCTAGAAATTCAGTACCTAAAATGGAAACTCCAGCTCCCCAGGAAGACAGAAACCCAGCCCTAAGGTACAGTGCCGCAGGAGAGTCAGATTTAGGCAAAAGAAATATACTGAGGAATTCTGAGAATTAAGAAAAGAAAAAAAAAAAAAAAAGAGAAGAGGCAGCAGCAAGCCAAGGGCCCCAGGAGGCACAGACTTGTCAATGTATAGCTACAAAACACACTTCTATAAGACTTTCATACCTACATCGACCAACAGGTTCCCGTTTTCCTGAGCAGCATTTCACAGGTCACAGACATGTCTAATGAAGCAGAAACATATTGCAGAATGGTGTCAGGATTAGCTGCTCCCCTCCCCCCCCAGGCTGAAAGAACCCTTCAATTTTCAACCACAGTCCCTTCTTTTGGCATTTTGAGTTGCTCAGGCTGAAGCTTTTCTTGTTACACAAAGCACATAAAGCCCAGCACATGGTAAAAATTGTTCCTTGCAATGAACCATGCATTATTACACCGTAGTGTTTAAGTGATGCTGTCACCCCTCATGGGCAACCTCAGGTTCAGCTCCATGACTACAGTCCTTCCAAATCTCTTCACAGGCCATTAAAAAAGTAATTTTGTAGGAGAGGGCTACGCAGCCTGCTTGAAGCCTTGCACACCACGAGAAGCACTAGGAAGGAGGCACAAGGGTGCCCTGCAGCATCTCCAGGGCAGGATGGCATTGCTGGTCCTTCTTGCAGGGCAAGCGGCTGCAGCAGAGCCCCAGCACCGCAGGGGTCTCCAGGAGAGCACTGCCTTGGAGCACATGAAGAGATAGGAGTCCAAGGGAAGAAGGCTTTCTCCTGTTCCTACCACCATATGATATCACCAGCAAGTATCAGCTTTACCACAGATCCTCCTGCAGAGAACAGCCAACAGTTGGTTTCAATTTAAGCAACTCACTTTTACATTAACACCTCATAAAGATCTTGTTACAGACCAAGCGCGGCAGGCAGCGAGGCGAGCTTCTGCATATCAGCTTGCTTCTGCCTTCCCTCCTGTCTGTGGGGAGCAGCCGCCAGGAAAATACTTGTCTTGCCAGCCTTTGGTCTGCGTACCAAGGCTTTTCGCCTGCCACGGTTTGTGGGCAGACGGCTGTGTGCTAAGACTAGTCCCGAGGTCATTTCACTCTTTTCATGCAGGTCACAGAATAGGCGGCTAACAGTAACAATTTTCAGTCATTTCTTATCTGGATTGGTCGTGGGCCAAGAGCCTGGGAGTGTGCGTACTTAAGAAGGCAAGGCAGCCCCTTGCACAGTCAACGGCAGGCAGAGCTGCCCTGGCTTTGCCCAGTTTGGGCATCGGCCAGCAAGGGTTCAGTTTTCTTCCCAGAAACTACCATCAACAAAGCATTAGCCGAAGGTATACCTGGGAGTAACAATATTAAAGCAGCACCAGCTGTAATCACAAGTTAACATTGCACCCTTAAGAGGCTATCAGGCAGTATAACAAATTACTTAAAATCCTGGGGACACTGTGAACCCCCAGCTCCTTTTAAGCTCTGTGCACCCCTTGGCGCACAGGAACAGAGGAGCTCTGCCAGGTGCTTTCAGAACATCCCTTGGGACCTCAGCCCAGGTCTCCTCAAGCTGGTCCCTGTGGCTTGCTCTCTGGAGAAGTGAGTGGATGCTCCTGGAGCTGAGTCTGAGGACATGGAGGTTTTACACTTTGAGCTCAGTCTTTTTATTATATCCAGATAAGTTCTTCCATCCATTATTTTCCCATAATAAAGATCTACTGAGGAAGAGGCTAAAGCTAGTACAAGAAGAGGGGAAGTGGCATAGCTAAGGCACTACCCAGTAAGAGGGGCTGCTTTGCACCTCTGCTGTCACCACCGCCAAGAGGGTAAAATTGAAGGGGACTATCAGCATCCTTAGCTTAGGGACAGTGTGGCAAAAAAACATTAGAGACTGAGATTTCCATTCTCCCCTGTTCTTGGGAACATACAGCCAGCCAGAGATCATTTCTCAGAGCAGGATGAATAAATCTTTATTTCCTGCAGAGCGCTGCCTGCCCCCTCACTCCTGTTGTCACCTCTCTTTTGTCGCAGGGCATAACAAGGTGGCAAAAGAATAAGTGAGATGACCCATGGGAGTCCTAGCACGGCTGTGCTATTTACAGGTGGGGCAGGAGAGAGATCCTCAGAGAAACCCCAGCCAGATGGTAGGCTGCAACACCAGCATCCACACACAATGAACAGGAAAAACCCAAGACAAGAGAGGCATTTAATATCAGCTCTAGTTATCAGTGTTGTTTTACACCAGAGGAGAAATAAACAATCATGTAGAGGAACATGGAAATGAAAAGGAGAAACAAGTGCAAGAAAGTGGTCAGCAGTAGAAGGCATAGTACATCAAATTGGAGCAAGCAGCACAGAGAAATGACTTCAAGTATTAGGCTGACACCCCCTGCCCCCCGCCCCCCCCCCCCCCCCCCATAAATGCTTTTGTTTATGGGTACATGTTAGTAAGAGCAGGGGAATAAACAGCAGAAAAAGAAAAACTTCTGGTAAGGTGATTGTTTGGCTGCAGGGACCAGGGCAGCACTTCAAGCTTCAACCTATGAGCATCCACCTTGCTGCTGGAGAAGGCTCAGTTCTCTCCCCTCTTGATCTCCTTTCATCTCCTGGCCTCAGCCCCACCACTTAAAGCCTGCCATACAATAGTTATCCAGTCACCAGACCCAGTAAATTGTGCTTGCTTTTTAAGTTGTTTGGTTTTGTTTTTTTAAAGGGGAAGAAAAACCAACAGAGAGGCATGATAGCCCCAAGGGGAATTTTCTGTTAAAGTCACTGCCAAAAGAATGACCAATTTGTAAGTGAAATGTTGACACTTTTATAACACAGCAAATATCTTTCCCTTGAGTGAAGCACTTCAATATTTAAAAAAAAAAGAAATTAATTTTGTCAGGATATTAAATACTAGGAGGAAGTGTTGCAATACTGTAGCACATTTTCCCTTTCTCTCTGTTTCCCACTTTAGCACACACACAATTCCTTCAAGGCTCCACAAAAGAGCCATAGTCCCTTTAGCAGAACCATACACAGAAAGAGCAGGTGAAACCCACCAGGTAAACAAAAATCTAGTTTAGAAGTATTAGCAAATACCATCATCCTCTTACCAGCACAGCACCCACAAAGCCCTCCTCACAGGCTGCTGACTCCCACATCCCTGGCACCAGCCTGCCTTCCCCATGGGCTTGCTTATATCGGAAGAGAAGCCAACTGGTGTCAGTGGAAGCAGCTGCTCCCCTTGGTGAAGCACCTGGGTGTGATTCCCCACCGAGGGGGCTCAGAACTAGCCCCCACCACTGCTTCTGCTTGCCCAGGAGACACCTGGCACCAGAGCAAACCGGGCAACGTGGAGGGTGAAACGTGCCTTAAGCAGCTTGAAGTTTGCAGCGCGTGCTGTATTTGGGTGTGATTTGAATGGAGGCAAGGATGGGTACCGGGTCTGGGTGCGCCCCGGCACAGCTCTGCACCGTCTCCTTGCCTGATTCCCCCCAAGCCCCTCTCCAGCAGCCCGCGTGACTGTCCCGTGGGCTGCATCCCCGCGTGCTGCATGGGCCTGGGACGCTGCTGAGATAGTTTATACCCTTTGGTCTTTGGTCTTGCTAGAGGACAGCCAGTAAAGAGGGGTGAGAGCAGAGAGGCTTTTGAAGTGGGGAGACCACAAAGCTCATTTAGGGTGCATACACCACCAAAAAAACCCCAACCACCAGACAGTAATAACTTCAAACCAGTGCTGACTGGCGTTGAAAACACTGATGTACTGGCAGAAAAACTAGTGCCTAAGCCAAGTTCAGACGTGATGTAAGCTGAATTTGACTCTGTTTATGATGCTGAAGAGACCTAATGGTTGCCAGCAGGCAAGACTTACGGTTAAAGAGAATCACAAAACTCATTAAAGGGCCCTCTGAGCACTCTTTCAGGCCCAGCAGAAATCATAACCAACCCCGTCTGTGAAGTAAAACCCACTGGAGAAAGCAAGGGCAGTATCCATGTCTTGCACATGGCCCGGTTGGGCCTGAGCTACACAGACAGGACCCTTGGTGGGATCTGGGGTATAGGACAGGGGCTGCACTTGGTGCGCACATGGCAGAAATCACCCAGGGAAGGAGCAGAGAGCTGGACAGGGAGCAGAGGAAGAGGGTTTCTCGGGCTGCTGGGGACACAGACTGGTGCAGGAGGCGAGACAGGCTGCCTGCAAGTTGTTTGCTTCTGCTGCGTTTGTGGGGACGGGACTGGGGACCGTTCCTTGTGAGTGAACCAAACAGCCACCCGCATTGTGCTGCCATCTTCCCATCCCAACTTCTCACCACCGTCAACCTTGACCCGATGAAGTAGCATCATCACCGCGTCAGCGCACCGTTGCATCGCTGCATCCTTGCACAGGATACAATAACCAGGTCTTGCGGCTGCTCTCCTCAGCCACTGCAGAGGGCACTCGGTACAGAGACAGCAAGGAGCAGCTTAGGTGTCACTGAAGGAGCTCAGCGTAGGCTACTTCATCCTGCTAAAAACCCACACTACATGGCTGGATTAGCCCTGGCTCCGGAGCGAGCTTCTGGCAGCAGGTCGCAATGCATGCCTGCTTGAACGCAAGCAATCTAAACAGCTGTATAGCTCTTTTCTAGCAAATTGTTATAAGCCAGAAAAGATAAGTGCAAAGTAAATTTCTTGTGTTAATTTATTTGTGCCCATTTAGATTTGTTTTGTTCTGTTTTAATAAGAGAAGTGAGTTGAGACTTCTGTTGGAGAGTTAAAATAATTCACTTCAAGCATTGCTTGTTAGCACGCCACAAAGCAAAGGAAGTAATGAACTTCCAACTAAGTTCTGAGCTGAGCATTATGGAAGCTATTAGTTTGCCAGAGCTGATTAAGTTATTTATTGAAAATAAACTAAGTAAGTGCAGAATTTGTTGCTGCTTTCTTTCCCCTGATAATTTATCGTCTGGATTGAGATTTTTTTCCATATACCTTTTTTTCTTCAGTAAAAAAAAGCAGATGTGGTGAATAAGAAGGATTTCAGAAGTGCAGCATTTGGGTTACAAAATGATCCACTTCAGGAGTTGTTTAATGGAACAACTTTTAATTCCAAAATGTTAAACATTTTATTGAAATCTCCAAAGTTCTGCATGGTCAAAATGCACAACAGACTGTTTGCTGAAGCAAAGACTCTACTTTGGGTCAACTTATTTTAAAATTTCCATTTTCCAGAAATTTTGAAGCACCTCTGAATTATAGCATCAAAGTACAGTGATGACATTTGACCTACCAGAAAAATCCTGGGCTCTGCCTCTGTCTTAACAAAGTGCTAGCAAGTCTGTGTTAGAAAAAGTCAGGTGGCCAGCTGAAAACCGGCAGGTTGGAAGGAATAACACATGTGGTGGGGTTTTGGTTTTGTTTGCTTGCCTCGTGTCTTGACTTGAGGCAGTAGGACTTTGGACCTCCTTCTTTGCTGAGGGGCTAGAAACATCGAGGAGGTTCAAGCCAGGAATGAGCCTGGGCACGTGAGGGGCAATGCTGCAGGCTTCAGCCACCCCTGCAGCAAGAAATCGCCCCCAGCAAACCCCGTAAGAGCAGCTGGGAGCATCTATAGAGGTGTGGATGCGTGGGATGGCTTGTCCCCAGACTCCTCCATCTGTGGGGATAGCCTTGATGCTCCAGCTTTATGCTCCTAAAGCATGTCAGAGGGCAGCGGTCCGTATGGCATAACAGCCCCAAGCACGCTCTGCCCAGGATTCAGCCCTGCTATAGGATTTGCAGTGCACAGCTTGCACTGGGGACCAAAAACCAGAGAGGCTGTGGCTCGTGTGTATGGAGGGGGTCTCCTCATAGGCTCCCTGAGCCCATTTTTCTCCACTGCTGCCTTCGGTCTTCCCCTCCCAACCTCTACTTAAAATTAACTTTGCATGATGTATCACCCCACTTTCTTTTTTGGTGTTTTCACCACGGGAGAAAGCTGGAAGCGGGAGGTGGAGCTGGGGGAGGAAAGGAAAGAAAGAAAATGGAAAGAATGGAAGAAAGTGAGAGGCTGAGGAGGGAAGGGAAGAGGGGGAGGAAGGGCTTGAAAGGGCTGGGGAGCCGCTGCCCCGCATTATGCCTGGCTCTATCCATCTAAATAAAGGGACTGTCCGGACTTGTGTCCCAGCTGGGATAGGTTTTGTTGCCTTTCGGGTTTTGGTGTCATCCCCTCCCCGTTTGCTCCCCCGCCCTGCTTTCATCCAGACTGCGTCAAAATGCCCCCATCTCCCCGGGCCTTTCCGCCCCCTCCCTGGAGGCACAATGTCCCCTTTTGTGGCCACCACACAGGCGACCTTTTCTACCTCCTTATCCCCATTTATTCCTGTGCCCCTGGGTAAATAAACCCTGGGGCGAGGGGAGGGGGGAAGCTGGGAGGGAGAGTGCTGGCCCTGGGGCAGATGCTCCTTTTTGCACCCCCACTAGCCCCGGCGGGGCAGGGGGTGGCACCAGGGCCATGAGCATGGGGTATTTATTAGGGGGTGGTGTGTGCCCGGGGGTGGATCAACCTGCCCTGCATCCCGCAGCGAGGTGGAGTTGCAGAGAGCTTTTGCACATTTGGCCCTAGAAGAGAGCGTGTCCCCTTTTCCACCTTATACAAAATGCCCGTATGTGGGAGGGGGCAGAGATAGGTTTGGGTTGGGGTGCTGGAGGGCACTCACACATGGGTGCATGGGTCTTTGAGGAGCAAATATCCAGCCGTAGCCTACACCGAGGATGTTGGCTGGGGGAGAAAAAAACCCCATTTGCTGGTCTGGGTGCAGCAAGAGCCTACCCACAGCTTGTTCTGTTGTGCCTGCGGGCTGCTCGCTCGCTCTCCTCCTGGCTTTTCTGCCCTCTGCATTTGTTTCGCTTCGGTTCCTGCTGCTTTATCTATTAGTCTCCACTCACTTTGGTGGAGCTCAGTCACCTGCTGGGGCTGTGGCCCTGCATGGGGGCTTCTCCTTTGCTGACTGCAGCAGATGGCGGTGCAATGGGGTCCCTTCAGCGGGCACCGCAAACAGTCCCACCGCTCCTCCTTTTCTTCCTCAGTTCACCTGAGAAACACTCCCCTGTCCTGCCAGCCCCTTGCTTCCCCGTAGGCCGGCAGGCAGGAGGGCAGCGAGGCAGCTGAACCCACCACTGGGACCGGTGGCATGGCATTGGACATGGTGAAGAAGGTGGTCTTGTTCACAAGGGTTTCCCATGGGATTATTTTTCTCCTTGAAAGCAAGCATCTGTTGCGCTGGGCTCTCCTTGCATATAATTTTTAAAGCTGGTGAAGGTATTTAGAAATGATGCCCTGGGCCTGGTGTAGGTGTGCTGGAGGAGCCAGAGGCGCACGGCTCTGATCAGCCCCAGGCAGGGCCACGCTCCCCGCTGCTGAGGCAGCGTGCCTAGGGCTAAAGCTCTGCTTTAAATGGGGTTCGCTTTTTTCTCCAGGGTACTTAACAGACATCAAGACCTCCAAGAGATGGATAACACCTGTGCCCTGAAGTTTTTTATGGTGGGTGTTTTCTTTCAGAAAACCATGAGCAGCTCTCTGCTGTGAACCCCGTATTTCCCAGCCTGCCCGCCCCCCCCCCCCCAGCCTGGTATATGTCCCTGAAGAATCACAAACACGCGGAGGCACGATACAGTGCTCCAGCTATGAAATCCCAGTAAAAGCCCTTATTCTGCATGTTTGATGCTTTCAGGCCTTGACATTGAAGCGGCCGTGCCTCTGCCGAGCTCTGCTCCAGCTGTTGACGCTGGCTGCCCTGGGGTGGGCACATGGACACCCGCTGTCCCCTGGGGCAGACAGGGACATCAGAGTGGGCTCGGGTGGCTCACCCTGGCTGAGCATCTGACTCGTGGTACTTCACCGTCTTTATTTGTAAAGGGAGAGCTCAGATCCACATGGTGCCCCAGGTTGTCCGAAATGGAGAACTCTCCCCCCAAAGTCCTTGTCTCTTTGTGTTTCAGATCCTATTTTGGCTGCCCAAGGTGATACAGTCAGATCCTAAATTAGCCTCTTATAATCTAAATTGAATTTAGACCCAGAAAATCCCCAGCTTTCAGATGTTTCTGGTTACACAATAACCCTGGCTCTCCTTCTCAGAGGAGTGAAATGGCAGGATTTTGAAATTCCTTGTTGGTTCATGTTTGCATATAAATGCTGATTTTATCTTTTCTGTACACAAAGTAAACACAAAGCTGTTTTACAATAATGTTGCCGTTGAAACATGCACCCAGGATGGCAAAACAACCCTGACTTAGACATGTTTCCAGGCCCAAGGACCATGCCTCCCTTCACACAAAGAAGCCGCTCCCTCCGAGATGCCCAGCCCACCCTCATCCCTGTTGATGCAGTTAAACAGGCAGATTTTGTAAGGCAGGAGTAAGATCCAGAAGTAAAAGTGAGGTGGTGATGGTGGAAGATGTCAATTCACCCAAGCTGCCCAAGCCAGTGAGCAAGCCTAAGCTCAGGTTCCCAATGGAGCTCAGTTTCTCCGTAGACCCCCAAGAGCCATGGACCATTCTGGAAGTGCTCAGACCCACTGCAGCTGGTCAGTGATGGCACTCACTTTAACAGGGACTTATATCTCTCATCTTTTTTTAATGCTGATCAACACAGGGAATGTAATTCAGCTTAAAATGAGGCCTTAAAGTAAGGCACCTATTGATGATTAACCCTCTTGGGGAAAACTCTTATGCTAAAAGATGCTCTTTGTGAAAGAACTAAATGCAGTTATGGCCAGGAGCAAAAAGAAAGGAAGAAGTGCTGCTGGGAGGAGAAAACTGACATAGAGTAAGTTAATTCAGCATAATTCCTGAATTGCAGAGCCCTACCTGGTGATCAGAGATGGCTATACTTTAAAAATGACCGTGTCCACAAGCCTGACAGCCGTAGTTATGGACAGAATATCGTGAAATCAAAGAAAACCACATTTTCTGATGATTTTTTCTCTGTCAGTAGATGTTGCAGAAACTTCATGTGAAAGTCAACAGCCTCTGGTGAAAGAGGTGCTCTTGGGTGCAACAGGAGAGGATAAAAATCCAGCCCAAATATCTCCCTTTGGCCATCTAGGAGTGTGGTGTCTACCTTAAGTTAGTCATTTGACTAGTCATCTACTTTAATAGCCCATGAAGACAGAGGCATTTTCTGAGAGCAATTCATTCTGCTTGGTGTAGGATGACTATTTGACATGGGATTAACTGCCCCTGGGTGATGTCTGTCCCTCCTGATGGCTGTAGGTGGGTCCGTGGTGAGTAGATACATCAGTCGTAGCCAGCTTTAGATGGTCATGGGCAGATGAGTTGTCTCCTGCCCTATATACCTGGGTGCTCATGGAGGCTGAAGCACTTCTTCCTGTCCAAGAAGTCATCTCTGAAATAACACCTATTCCGCTCAAAGTTCACTGAAGTCCAGGTTGCTGTAGCTTTCAGTGGCCTTTGCATTGCGTCTGTGCTATCTGAGGCAATATCAGAAACAGACCCCGCTTTATGGCTGGTGGTCACCGTACCTGATTACAACATGGGTCAGACTGAAAAAGCCCACAGCCTCATCCACTGGCCATCAAGTCTTCATCTTTAAATGACACTAGAGGCATCCAGCAAAAGCTGGGTAGTATGTTTTTCATGTCCTAGCACTCATATGGGATTCAAATGCTACTGCCTTTGACATTGCAAGAGCAAAACCTGAAAATGTCACACGGCTGTTTAATGGAAAACAATTTAAAAAGTGAACTTGCAGGATATTTCTATTAGAAACCACACTTTCCTTCTCATTGCTTTGGACAAAAGGCTTAGGACAAGGACTGGTGTGTGTGCACGTTCTTGAGGCACTAACTCCTGTGGCCAACGCAAGGGACACCAGGAGGTGGGATGAAGACGACGATTGAGAAATGTCAGATCATTCAGCAGCATGAGTTGTTCTGCAGCCCATGTCAGAAGCCATTGCAGCGGTACAAGCCGAACATTCCAAGCCTCCTGGCACAGCTGCCCGAGCATGGCTCATACCTCTGCAGTGGAAAGCACAGCTTGTTTCCATAATGCAGCAGGTTCCATTGCAGCGTGTCAAGCCCTGCTGCAAGCCCTTGCTATCATTTGCAGCCAGGTAGTTAACATTGATGCAAATTTCATTACTATAGGCAGAGCCTCAGCCTGTCTAGAAATATGAGCATCAGCTAGGACCAGTATGAAAGAAAAAGTATATTAAATTGTCAAGAATTATAGAAGATGCACATGCTGGTATCCTGTCTCTAAATGGAGTCACTTGCCCACACAAGCTCCTCATCTGACCTCACTTGGGTGGCTTTTACTGCCTTCATTGTTTCTATAAAAACCTCAGATGGATTTCAGTCCGTAAAGAAGATGGAAACTCTATTAATTGCCTTACGGCTGTGAGACAAGCCCACCCATACCTTGCCCTGAGCCCTCCTCCTTGCCAGAATCCCAAATCCTTATCCCCCACTGAATGCCATGGGCAATTTCAAAGGGCTGGAGAGACCTTCTATCTCTCTGCTTCTGCTTCTGCCCTTCGCATTGCAGGAGGGCACCTATATATGACATAAAGAGTGAAGGGACAGATACACTTCTCTGCCTTTAAAGAAGCTGTATCATACATATTTTCTGTAGGTGAGCAGATGTGGCAGCTGTATGTGTCCCAACCTGTGCTGGCTGGGTGTCACTGCTCCTGTCCTGGCACCTTTTCCCTGTCCCCGCACTGCCCCCCCCCCCCCCCCCCCCCCGTTGCTCCTGCCTTACCTCCAGCCTCTCTGGGTGGTGATTAATGGTGCCCATCAATCAGGCACCACTACAACGAATGCGGCAGGCAGTTTGCGATTAACCTTGGGGAACCTTGTCCCCCGGTCTCCCCAGCCATCCCCCTCCGGAGCCCCCCGCTGAGATTATCGGGTGAAATGAGGCGGGATGCATATGGGGGGGGGGGTGGGGGTGGGGGGGGTGGGGGGGTGGTGAACAGGTCTCCTGGTCTTTTCATATTGAAATGGCAAGTTCTCGATCACTCCTTTGAAGTTTGCTCTGCAGGCATAACCCACCCTCCCACCCCGCAAACACCAGTGTTTTCCTTCAATAATGCAGGAGGGAACGAGGACTGGGGCAGTCTGGGTTAGTGGTTACAGCGAAAGGTGTTGGTTCACCTGCCTTGTGCAAAAAGAAAGTGTAAAACCGTGGGGCAATTATCATAGGGGACAGAGTTTCACTTGACGTCTCCCTGTTTTCCCTCCTGTCTAGGTAACATCAGGCAACCCTGGCTCTGCTAGTGCTGTACCAACACAGGATGAAACACAGTCCTTGCTTTCAAGACATGATGGCAATGATTTGTTAGTTTTTTACAACATCATTTAATGACTTCAGCTGGGATTGTTCATCCCTGCCACGGGAGGGGGGTGGAAAGGGAAGGTGCTCCCATTTCTGCCCATGCCAAGTGCTTATATTTGGGGTTGCTTGGCTGAACCGAGACTGACGTCCTTGCAAACATCAGCGTGGCTTGCCCCGATGCGGTACGGTGCACCTCGCATGCTGTCGGGATGGAAGTACTGTACCTCTGTGAAAACAAGCCTCCTGTGATTTTTTTCAGGTTCCTGGTTAAAATGGAGCTGCTGCCCTGAGCTCGGCCCAGCCTCAGCAGGGTGCATGGGGCTCCCAGGCGCTGCGGTTTGGCACGTGGCGGCAGGCTGAGGAGGAAAAAATGATGAGACCGTTTGAACTACACCTGCACTTAACACCCGGTGTTTCGCTGCCACACTCTGCATTAACGCAGGGTATTTTCTACTTGAAGGTGTTCAAGGCCAAAGTTTACACCTCTGGGTGAGAGGGTTTGCTTGCCTGCCTGCCTGCGTGGCGGTGGCTCGTTGCTGGGATTGGCATTTCTCAGGCAGGCAAGGCTGTCGGTTTGGGGTGAGCATCCAATGGGTCACACACCGGCTGTGGCAGCAGGGGAGCATGTGAAACAGCCAGCACCTTCAGCAGAGACCAACCCAGGGCTTGTAATCCCAGGAGGGAAGCTCTGGTGGGAGAGATCATGCTCCAGCAGGTGGGATGCGCTTCTCCTTTCCCTCCTCCCACAGTCCTTAGTGCTCCCTCATTTGCTTATAATCACCAAGAGGCTTCCTTGGTAAGAAACAAAGCTGCATGTGCTCCCATTAGAGGCTCATAGGGCCCTTTTTGGTCCTGTCCCTTGCTGATAAGTATGCAAATTAGCAAACGAACTGCAATTAATAGCCAAATCCCTTTCAAGAAAGAGCCTCATGCTCGAGCATTTCTGAACAGGCTTTTACCAAATATTTGTCTCTTATTCGAATGGACATTGTGAATATTTTGAACTGTGTCATTCGTATGTATATACCTACACACACACATATATGTACATGCAGTCCTGCATGCATGCAAATATATATGTGTCCAGACAGTGTTGTCAAGCTCAGGAGGAGGAAAGCTTGCTTTGCTTGGGGATTTTGGGGGAGCCACTTGAGTTAGCAGCAGTTCAGGGGCTGGCCTCCAGCACTATCCTGTTTCATCTTCTTCTCCGGCCACCCCATGCCTCCTCACCCCAGATGGTGGGTGACTGAAGGATGCCACGGGGCTGCTCCTTGCAGGTGAGCGCTGGGGGGGGAGCGGGCTAACTCGCCACCCAAGGAACCCACCAAAGAGACTGGAAAAGCGAGGCCGAGCTTCGTCACGGCACCCAGGGAGGTGGGGTGAGGTGGGGAGGGTGCACGGCTATTAAGATCTCCCTTCAAATGTTATTAAATAATATTTTGCTGCTGCAGCACGACAGGTGTGGAGGCGCAGGCAGGTAAACACAGCCCGGAGCGGGGCAGCCCGCCAAGTCTGTTTCCTTACATAAATCTCTCCACTTCAAGGTATGCAATTAATCCCGGCTCCAGCCTCCGTTCACCACAGACCTTCTTTGTACACATGATGTATTAATCACCAGAAAGGACTTTTGCACCTCTGCTATCATTCCCGCTTTGCAGGCTGCTGCAAAGAACTTCGAGGACCTGCAGAGACCCAAGGACATGGTGGCAGATGCAGGCTGGCAATGGCTTCTCTCACCAGACAGCCGGAGGACAACCGTGCGCGCGTGTATGGGTACATGCACGTGCGGGTGTGCGTACCTCTCTGCCATACTAGGGCGTGCTGCAGCCCATCTGACACTGATTTTGCCAGCAGGTCCCCTGTTCCACTTTACCTGGAGACAACGGACGTTAATAAGTAACAGCTCCCCACCCTGAGTTTTACAGGGGTGATTACGAGAAGTTCTCATTAAAAAACCAGGAGGACAGCAGATCCCCATCAGGAAGCCTGAGCCTGCAAGAGCCTGCATGTATGTCTGCATCCCCAGTGTACCCGGGCGGCCGGGTGAGCTGCAGCCCTATCTCCTGCATCTCAACGGAGGGAGAGGGCACGGCCGGCAGACCGGTGGAGCCTGCCCGCACCACTCCGGTCCACAGCACCCCCGTCCTGGCCCTGTTTTGGCAAGCCCAAACCCTTCATGCTGCCCAGGGTGAGCTCTGCTGGGAAATGCCTCTGGGGCCACCACAGTGTCCAGCTTCGACCGAGAGCCCAACGTGGCCAGGCAGTTCGGGTGTCAGGATCCTTCTGTTTTCCCTTATATTCCCCATTTTGCCCTCCACAATGCACTCTGTGTATGTTTTACATCCCTTTTTGAACAGGCAGCAATAAGACCCCGGGAATTACATGCTTGCCCGGACCCTGGTGCCAGCTCTGATGGCCTCTCTGGTCCATGCTTCCCCAATAAATCCTGCAGCAGAGCAGGGCATTGCTGGGAGGCACAAAGCATTAGGGTGACAGCAGGATGAGGCCAGTCAGGAGACACTGGAGCACTGACCTTGCTCGTCCATCTGTCCTGCCACCCTTTTGGTTGCGGATGCTGCCCAGGCTCCCAGCACAGCCGTCCCTCTGCTCTCCTCCCCTTTGTTACCTCCTTCCCAACTGCCTTGGGAAGGAGCCTGGGACCTTGAATGTACCCGGCTCACTGTTGGCAGGTACAGCCCTATAAATCCTCACTGCGATGGCAATGGCTGTGGCTCAGATTGGGTCAGCGGGGAGGGATTTGGGGGGAAAGCAGAGGGAGAGGGGAGCAGATGGCCGGCGTAGTTTAGCACGTACCCAGAGCGCTCCTATTTCTGAGGCCTCGTAAAGATTACAGATGCGCTGCTTCAAAGCGGCAGGGATTGGAGTGCGGGGCAGGCGAATGCCCACCCTGCTCCCGCCGGGGCTGCGTGAGCCTGCGGGGACGCCTGTCCTACCCATCTGCTTGCGAGAGGTCAAGGGCTGAGCCTTCAGCCCCCCTGATAACTGGGGTGAGAGGGAGCCACGAGCAAAGCTGGAGCTCGCTGCCTGCTTCCAGCTGCCCCAGCTTGGTGTTTGGTGGGGCCAGCGCCATGTCCCCAGCCAGGAATACATTTGCACGGGGCAGCTGGGTGGAAGGTCTGCTCCGGAGACTTCACCCAAGTGCTGCTCAGTGCCCCTCAGAAACCCAGCTGTGCCACCTAATGCTTGTGGCTCCCGAGCTGTACCTGAAGTTTTTTCAGACATTGCCAGCCAGTACCTGGTTTATGCTGGGGAGGCTCTGCAGCCCGCAGTAACCCCCCCACTCCTGAGCCTGCAACGCCCCCCCCGCAGCACTGTGCTCCTTAGGGGAACCACGTACAGCGTACAAATGCATGTCCCTTGCTCCAGTGGGCCGCCAGCTTCTCACTTCAAGCCATGCATGATTTTATAAGCCTCTTTCTAAGCCTGCTCGCCCAAAAGCTTTCCACTTCTTATTTTCCTTTGACTCTAATGCTTGTCCTGGATGTACTCAGCCTCTATTCCCAGCAAGGTAAAGATAGCTACTGGGCTTCTATGGCTGCTATTTCTCTTGTTGTAGCCTTTCTCTCAGGTGAGAGGCAGTCTACAAGATGCTGGTTCAAAGTAATTTGGTAGGAGCTTGAGCAAAAAGGAGACTTTCCCATTTGCAGAGCGAAGACTTGCCCTACCCAGCCACAGAGGGCAAGGAACGGTGCAAAGGCAGAGCACCAACAAAGTAGCCACTCAACCCAAGATAAAGCTGCTGAAGATCGACGTTAATTAAATGAGGAGAATGTTTTTGTTTCAGCATGTTTATTAATTATTATTATGACTATTTGCAGTTTATATTGCAGTAATGCCTACAGGTCTGAATTAGCAGCATGGAGTCACTGTGCTGTCCGGTGAGCAAGCACCCAGGCAGGCAGAGTCCCTGCCCTGAAGAGCTTACCCACGAAAACACCGCAAGCTCAACTCAGCTTTTCAGCCCAGATCCTGACAAAACTGTTCTTTGCACCTCCATGTGCACCCGAACTGCCCTGTTTTAAGCAGCGGGGGACAGAGGTGTGTCCGTGGATCTCGTCCTGAGGACCACGCTGGAATACTTCTGCTATGGGGCCACCAGTGGGCACCCAGGCTGGGGGAGACCTGCAGAGCTCACAGAGTGGCTGGGAGCCAGGTCCAGAAAGGAGACCAAGTTACCCCATCACCTATTTTTGCCGGTGTCATTAGTAGCAAAGGGTTTGTCTCCTCAAAGCAATGTTTTCTCCCCTCAGGCTATTTTTCACTGGGTTGTGATGCAGAGGCCACAGAGAGGGAAAAGCAGGAAAAAACCAAAAAAAGCAAAAGGAAAAACCAAAGAGGCATGAGCTTCTAGGCCCTGCAAGCATTGCAAAGTTTGGGAGCCATTTCTCTCCCACCGAGGGAGCCTTTTCTCTTTCCAAACAGGGCCAAGACAGGAGCAGAAAGTGGGAGTGGGTGCAAGAGCATCACGGCAGTGCGGGGGCACGGTCGTCTGCAGCACGCCATCACCACTGGTTCCCATGCGGGACAGGGTGACAGGGAGCACCTTGCAGGTGCGAGAGCAGCGCTGTGGCTCCCTTGCAGGGCAGGAGGCCGGTGGGCGATGAGCGAGTGAAGCCCCACAGCTTGCAGCTTGTAGCCCTGGGCAATGGCAATGGGTGATGGCTCCTGCAGCCTCTAGGGGTTGAAACAGTAACCCCAGAGTTTGGGAGATGGCAGAGGCCAGAGCTCCTGCAGCTCTTGACTTTCCTGGCGTTTCCTCCAGCTGCCGTCCATCACCGTTGCAAAGGAAGGCAAGCCCTTGCCTGGCACCCTTGAGCAGTGATGGATAATTGCTGTCGAATCGCAAAGCTCCTGCATTTCTGACCACCTCTTCCCCTGTCTCCCAGCCTCCCAACGAGCTGCCACTATTTAAAAAGCAGGCGACAGCCTTCGTGGTGGGCCCAGGACAGCGAAGGGACCTGGAGGACGCTGGCCACACTTAGCACTGCGGCTGCGCAGGCACCTGCAAGTCCTGCTGCCACTGTCCTCCCTGGGGGGCTGCCTGGATGCTCCCCACCTTCCCCCTCTCTCCCGGGGCAAGGCCTCCCGCCCCAGGACCTCTCTGTCCCACAGGGTCCCTCCACCCCCTTTGGCTGACTCTTCAAATCAGAGCCGGGAGGAAAATGTTATCAGCCTGTACCTTGAGTGCCTCAGAATAAACAGCTGGTAAGCCTTGGGCAACTGGCTAGTGAGGCTATCTTGAAAAAAAAGCCTGAAAGTGGGAATTTTCCTGGGTTTGGTGGTTTTTATTTCATTTAAGACTAGGAAGGAGAATACAGCTATTGCCGTACCCTGGCTTTTGGGTGACATCCTTGCAACCGGGGCACTGCTGGGGAACGAAGGGGAGCAGATGCTGCGCGTAGTGTTAGCTGGGATCTGCCGAGCAGCTCTGTGCTCCTTCATCGCACACCTCTGCACCCCCAGGTCTGGCGGTGGGACAGAGCTGATCCCTGCCAAGGGGGCACCCGCCGAGTCCTGGGCAATAGCTGGGGACCTCAGGAGCAAGTGGAGTAAGAGTATGCCTGCCCTCTCTCTCATTTGGCTCCCTTTGTCATGCTAATGAAGAATTAGTTTTTTCTTTTGAAGTCTCCCTCCTCCAGCCCGAATAAGCTGCCTCCTCGCTTTGTTCCCCCTCTCCCACCACCTGAGCTTTTCAAGCTCGGCTTCTTGAACCGTTCCCAGCTCCGCACCACCGGCCGGGAGCTGGAAGATCCCTCCTGCTGCCTCCTTTGCGCTGCTGTCAGGTTCAACCTGTTCAATTAGTGGTGCCCCAGGCGCTGCGGGTTCCAGCTTTCTCTTTCTGCTTCATTTAATTTGAACACACGCGCCTCTCCCTCCCTCCCTCCTCCTCCTCCCTGCTCGCTTCGAGGCCCCGGGCTCTGCGCTGTGAAAGGCGCAAGGCAGGGCATCACTTACACGCCTGGAATATGTTGCAACAAGCCCAACAGCCTTTTACAAGGAAGTCTTGGGCCCAGACGATGAGTTAGAAAGTCCTTTGCAAAGCCACCTTTCTTCAGTAAAAAAAATGCACAGCTAAAACCCATCCACTGATTTCCATTGGTCCGTGGGGGATTTGTTTTCTGCCCTGCTTTCTTCTTTTTTTCGGGGGGGGGGGGGGGGTACATTCCCCTGTGCACACATGGAGAGCCAGCCAGCCGTGCATATACACAAACGACATGCACGCTGAGGGAAGAATTAGCTGAAACTGCTCGCTGGCTTTTTTTCTGGTTTCAAAAGGAAGGTGCTATTGAAAGACTTCAGTTGCTTGCCTGGTAATAGGCACCCATCCTGGTGCTGGCGTGGAGATGGCTGAAGAAGATGCAGGACGGCTGCTCAAAAGCATAGATCCAACTTGCCCAAATGTCTGACCACCGACAGCTTCTGCTCCCAGAAAACACCTACCTCTCAGACCCATGCAAGCGTGCAAACAGACAGATGCACACACTATATATGCGTAATGCACCTCCCCTGGCATTGCCGGGCAGAGAAGCAGACCCCGTGTTGTGGGCACGGTCCCTGTCCCCATTGCACTGTCACACAGGGCTACAAAGGAGGCTTGAGGCTCGTTGTTTCCCTCCGTGTGTTTGCGTGGGTAGCACTGTCAGGGCTGGCACGGCTGCTCCTCTCCCCTGCTGTGACCAGCTGAGGAGGTGGGAGCTGCGGCAGGGCAGCTGCCTGCCTTGTCGCTCTCTTCCAGGTGTTATAGCTGTCTTCCTCAATGAGGACTAACACCTTGGTCTGAAAATGAACCTATCTAGTCAGCAAGAAATATTTCTGCATTGCAACCGTCCTGTTTCAAAACCCAGCTCCTTGCAAAAAGAGGGTGAGGGTTGCGAGAGTAAAGCCACACAAATGATGGGCAGGCTGCACTGGCTCCGGCGTGAGGAGGGATGCTGTGCCTGCGCGCAGTGTGTTGGAGCGGTGCTGTTCTCGCTGGGGGAAATCTGGTGGTGGCGGGGGGAAGCACTGTGTGCTTTGCGTGAGCAACGCGACCTGACAAGCAGCACGCTGCTGCCGGGGGCTTCGTGCTCTGCCACGGGGTGTTCGGAGGCACCAGGCTGAAGAGGGTGACTTTGAGCATCTGAGCTGTGCAGTAATCCCCCACAAAGGCACAGCCCGCGGTCCTCCGGGACAAGTAAGAATTGAAACTTAGAGCTAAAAATAAAGAAAATAATCTGACCTATGAAGTTGCACCTTCAGGTGCTGCTCGGTGTTGGCACGGAAGAACCACGGCTCCAGGGAGCTGCTGGTGGCTCGAGAACTGTTTCCCTGCCTGCAAGACCAGCTGAGAGCCTTGGCCGAGTGGAGGAGGCTCTTGCAGCTTTCTGGGCAGCTTTTTGCTGGCTGCCTTACCTGCTGGGCAGCTGCCCAGGGGCTCGTGGGGCACTTGCCTGGTTGGTTGGAACATTTCTGCTGTGATAAACCTGCCAGAGATGTCGAGCCCAGTTCAACAGGGTAAACGGGACAAAGCACTACCAAAATCAGCACAGCTAGACCTATTTTTGCCTGCAGAAACGCTGGCTGATGGGCTAGGAGAAACAGAAGCAGAGCCAACTACGTGACCATAATGAAGTGACAGAAAGTCATTGGGCCTGTCATTTCAAGATGAGGATTTAAACATCTCTCTTGCTAAAGACCCAGCTGGAAATATTATACCAGTCTGTGTAAATCTCTTTTCCACTGCCACTACGCCCACCTGTCCTGCTCGCTCGGCGGCTACACATTGCAAAGCATAAAAGCTTGCATGTCTCATTTTGTGCTGGGCAGTTTCTCCATGTGGTTTCTTAATGCCTTGGGAGTTTATTCTGCAATGTGCCATTTTTTCCTACCAATCAACTTAAACGGTTGTTTGTTTGCTTATTTTACAGGCAGAGAAATATTTGGCTGAGCTATACTGCTGCAACAGTTTATCCAGAGCATCCTTCATTGTTTACCAGAACTCAGTGACTGGGAAGGACAAGAGTTCAGCCCAGTGACCGCTGCTTGGAAGCCCAAAGGAGGAGCTGAGTGGATACAGATGCCATTCAAGGTCACCTTCTCCCTCTGAGTGGGTGTTAGGGATGCTAGCTCAGCATTTTGCGACAGACTCCTTCAGACAGGGAGCCTCTGGAAGTTCCCCTCTGCACTGCAGGGAGGAGCATGGGCTGCTGCTGAGCAGAGCCATCCCCAGCATGTGAGCCAGAATTTTGGTGGGGGTGAAGTTGATGGGAATTTTTACGACAGGTTTCAGTGCCGCCAACAACTTCTTTCCTTTTTTTTTTTTTTTTTAAAAAAAGTGCGCTGTTGCCTTTTGTCTCAATCTTTTGCAACTTTGAAATGCTGTCTCAAACCTGTTTCAGCCGCTTTCTGTTTTGAAACGGTGAGAAGACGACCGTAAAGCTCTCCATAATCTGTCTGTCTCACCTGGGTGACTCACTCCGAAATGCCACGGTCCCGCAACGGTGGCTCTGTGGTCCCTGAGGGGCTCTCAGAGTGAGGACCAGGCAGGGGTGCATGGGAGCGAGGGGTGCTCCTGACGCCTCACCCCCATCCTCCTGGCGCCTGGTGGGAGTGATGGGTAGAAATGTGCACCCGAGTGAGTGGATTTGAAAGGCAATAAAGGCTTTTAATGCAGGATCTTGGGTGATTTTGGTTTTTTTTTGGTAAATCCATGGTTTTGCTCTACATACTTCTCAGGAAGGTGATACAGCCCCCTATCTAATTTTTCATGCATTTTACCATTAAAAAGGCATGCTTTTAAGAGGGTTTGACGAAAAGAGGCTGTGCTTATTCCACTGACCCCATGCTATCTCTTTATAAACATTGATGAAAGATTTCTATGGACGAGATGGGTAACAAAAGCAAGTGAAAGGCTCTGCAGAGCCACAGCTGGGATTTTTCATGCTCCAAGGAAAGACGAGCATCTCGAATCCCCCCGAGGGCATTGTTTGGAGCTGCCCCACTTGTTCTCACCTCCTTCCCCCCTCTTGCACCCGGGACAACCTGCACTGGTGCTCCCTGAGCTGGAGGAGGAGGAGAAGAGGAGGAGGATGCTGGCGCAGGGGGAGGCTGGAGGAAGAGGAGAGGAGGAAGGGCAGGAGGGATAAGGAGGGGGCAGGCAGACAGCACACAGCGAGGGAGGGGAGAAGGGTGGAAGGGCTCCGGCGGGCAAGGAGGGGGTCCGTGGCGAAGCAGAGGGGACGGGGAGCTGCCCCTTTCACATGAAAGCAGCTTTTCAGATGGAAATGGCAGGGTCAGCAGCAGCCCTTGGACAATGGCCCTCTTCGGTCGGCTCCCTGTGGCCACAAAGAAATGGGGGGGACGCCGCTGGAGGAGCCCCTCTCTGCTCTCCCCCAGCCTAGGGCAGAGTGAGGGGCCGAGCCCTGCCGGGGCTCTCTGCCGCTTCGCAGGCTGCAGCCAGGCTTATCACCCAGGGCCCGCGGGGCACGAAAACTGGCTGGAAGAATGCTAACAAGATGGGGGGAGGGAAACGGGAGGGGGGAAAAAAGAGGGAGAGAGAGAAAAACCGAAAGATTTCAACACAAATAATCTTCAAGGAGTGTTCTGTAAACAAAACGGAGGGCATCGCGCCAGGAGCACCTGCCTCGCCGCATTGACATTAATTGTTTGGGGAAGGAGAAGAAAAAAAATTCCTCTTGCCGCGTGTGCGGCCGTGTGCCCGTGCCCCGAGCAGCCGGGGAGGCGAGCCGGCGTGGGGCTGCCTTACAGTGGGTGCAGCACGCCTGCGGAGGCAGGAGGGGATGCGATGCCGGGTGTGGGGCACGCGAGCGAGTCCGTGGGTGCTGCAGCAAAGCCAGCCCTCGCACCCAAACCCACCGGGTGCCAGCTCCGCATCCGCTCTGCCTTCCCTGTACCGCTTCATTCCTGGGTGATGGCATGAGGATCTGCATGCTTTCTAAAGCTCTTGGTGGTTTAAACCTCTTAGCGTCTTGTATCACTCTAGGTTCCTGCTATTGTTTTCTCTCCGTGTACCGTGTGTAATCCCTTGCCGGGTGCTGCCAGGCTCCTGACCTCACGGCTCTCCTGCATCGCCAAGTTCCTCGGGCGCAAGTTTTGTCCTGTTCTGGGGGCGGGTATAAAGGCTGGAAGGCTCCTGCACCCACACAAGCAGTGGAGAAGGATTAGACCGTGCAGGAACAAGTCCCTAATCATACGGCTTGGCAATCTCTTGGCGGGCCACCTCACCCCTCCCGGCAGGGAGTTGCTCTCCGGGTCTCAAGTGCGTGGCACCTCCGGCAAGCAGCACCAGTGCTTGCAGGGGCTAAGGGGTGGCTGATGCTGTGACAGCTCTGGTGCCATTTCCCTACCCCCTTTCCAGCCTGAAACCTGTGCCAGCCTCAGCTGAAGAGCTCTCTGCCTCTCATGAGCATGGCTCAGAGGACCTAAAGCATTGACACACCAGTGCACCCATTTTAAGTTGAGACTCTCAGAGCACCAGTTATACACAGCATGACCAAGCAACAATAATCTGGAGCTGCTTCTTTCCTTTTAACCATGAAGGACATCAAGGCACACAGGGTTATATGACAGCGGCAGGGATGCGGGTGGGCTGGACACGATGCAAATGCAGGTGGGACGCGAGGCTGAATCCTTGTCCCCTGCTTGGAGTGTAACTGAGGCTCCCAGAGCTGCCTCCGGGGCAGCTCCTGCCTCCCTGCTTAAACAAATAACACTTGCCTGAGGCACACAGCAGGCACACAGCAGGCCCAAGCAAAGCAATTGAGAAATCATCCGCTGGTGCTGATAGATTTGTTACCTGGTGTAAAGGGTATACTGGATTCATCTGAACACCACGGGGCTGATTACAACTTGCTAAAGAGCTTTCCTGGTTATTGCATTCAAAGATCTTCCTACAGATGCAGCTAATACCAGCGAAGGGCCAGCGGCTAATGCTTGTTTGCTGCTCTACCTTGGAGCTGTACTGCATGACCAAATTTTGCAGGCATTGCTCAATTGCCATGAAACAGCACATCAAAACTGCTGCATTTGCTCGTCTGATGCACACAGAAGAGTCTGCACAGCCGGTGTCACTGGAGGTGGCTAGCTGTTCAAAAAGTCTGATTTGGCAACACAAGCTGAAAAGCGGCCAGCCAAGGCCCTGTGGTGTGGAGCAGTTCTTGTAGTACTTCCTCAGGGGAGGGAAATCTGCAGCAAAATTGTATTCATGTGGCATCACCCACTTTAGACTAGGATTATGTGGGTGCGGCAGAGCACAGGGAACAACGCAGTGCTCTGTTGGTGTTGCATTAGTCCGAGGTTTCGGCATTGATCACATCTCCAAAGCTGGAGGAGAGCTGCGGAAGGAAAACACTGCTGAATCTAAATGTCTCCCCTCCCCTGCTTCAAAACTAGTTTTTGTTATTTTATGCCCAAGCTTTCAGTTTTCTGTCTCCAAATTTCTCCTCATGATAGTCACCCATCCTTACTTGGGACAGTCTTAGACCTCACTTTCTTGGCCTGCTCTTCATTCTGCCTTCTCTCCTGCCTAACGTCCTCCTCTGTACATCCTAAAAGTGCCTCTCCCTGCCCCATCACTCCTCTTTCAGGGATGGCCATCCTACCCCACACCCTGGCACTAGATGCTCCCCAGTGAATTGCATGTCCCCAAGCAGTCAGAGACCACGCTTGGGGCCCCCAGCTGACAGCAGGGACACATGCAGAGCTTTGAGCCCCCCAAAGGATGGGCAAACCTACAGATTTGGGGGAAGAGAAAAAAAAGGCTCCCTGTGGCCAATGCCTCTTTCCCCCCATCCCACCCGCTCCCAGTTTAACCATTAACAGGCTGGCTGGCCCCGCCGAGACAATGGTCTGTTTGTTTAGTGCCGAGGGAGCTTGTATCGGGGGCCTGGCAGATTTATCAAAGAGGAGTGATTAGCTCTATTAGAGAAGGGATTTGTGTAAACAAAAAGACAGGTGCAAAGAGACGATTCCAGCTGGCAAAGGCTTCACAGAGCTTGAAGCATTTCAGTGGCAATAAAACTTCTTCCAGGAAACGAGGCAGACCGGAGAGAATGTGTGTTTTTGACTTATTCAGCTTGCCCTCCCAACCACTGGCCCTCCTGACCACTTGTCCTCCCTGGCCCAGGTGCGGGGCAAGTGGCCTTTGGTGTCCTCACGTCCCTCATCTCTCCCCTGAGTTTGCAGGTGTCTCCAGGCTTTGTACATCCCCTCCATCCCCCAGGCAGGAGAAGGATGGGTTGCAATATTGGCGCATGGTAGTGTAAGGTCCCCCTCGGGGACATGCCACTTGTAACCCCTGAGCCACACGATGGACTCCACTTTGTAGTGGGAAGGCTAAACCCTGTCCCACCATCCCAGCGGTCTTCCTTCCTTCAGCTGTTTCCTGCTAGAGTGATGCTGGACCGCTGTGGTCCCATCAATCATCAGCAAAGATGTTTGCCATTTGCTTTACCTGTGCAATGTGGCTTGTTACAAGCCTGGTGCCAACCTCTGCAAGAAGGGACAAAGGTTGAGCCCCAAAAATGCCCAGACCTTGACATATCTTGAGAGCCTTCTTTGGAAACAGAAGGGGAAAACCCTATGACAGCATGAATACCATAAGCTACTCATTGAAAACACCTCCTTCCACTGCATTTACAAATTTGCTGTAATAACTGCTCTGTGAAATTATTATTCAGTTTAGAGTACACAGAGACCAGAATAGAATCACAGAGTCACAGAATTAGAGAATCATTTAAGTTGGAAAAGACCTTCAAGATCATGCCCACTAAACCATGTCCTGAAGTGCCTTGCCTATGCACTTTTTGAATACCTCCAGGGATGGTGACTCAACCCTTTCCCTGGGCAGCCTGTTCCAATGCCTGACAACCCTCTCAGTAAAGAAACTTTTCCTAATAACCAATCTAAAGCTCCCCTGGTGCAACTTGAGGCCATTTCTTCTTGTCCTATTGCTTGTTACTTGGGAGAAGAGACTGACCCCCACCTCTCTACAACCTCCTTTCAGGTAGTTGTAGAGAGCGATAAGGTCTCCCCTCAGCCACCTTTTCTCCAGGCTAAACAACCCCAGTTCCCTCAGCCGCTCCTCATAAGACTTGTGCTCCAGGCCCCTCACCAACCTGGTTGCCCTTAAACAAGCATGCTTTTCATCCCCATTGCTGAAATGGATCAAGCTCACTCACAAGAAGCACTTCAAAGCAGAGCATGCAGCTCTTCCAGGCCAGCTCTTCGGAGCATTGCTGAGCAGGAGTTTTGATTGTGAAAGGTTGTGTGAGTGAAGCAAATCAAAAAAACAGGAGGAACCTCACCATGGGCTGAGTTTCTGCTTCTCTGATTTGAGATCTCAGCAAACCTGACCCAGGAATGATTCAGAGAAGAGAAATTTGTCACCCCTAGCTGCAGTTCATTGTCATGGCAGAAGACCTCTAACAAGAATCTGTCATTTTTTCCTTCTTCAATAACCTTTCCTGTAATAACAGATATGTTTTCTGCTTCCATGCTACCTGTGTCCTTAAAGGATCTCTTCAAAGGAGCTGTACTGATGCTATAACATTTTACTGAGTGTAACATGGATGAAAATGTTCCTTCAGACATGTTATATTGGCTAAGTATGTATTAGCAATGCTGACCGAGGGCTGGGTTTGCTAGCTGATTCAGGCCCATATGGCAGCTAAGCACCTACTGAGCTTTTCAGAAACCTACTAGATTATAATCAACATTTTTAGGTACTGACTTGTCTGTGTCTTTAGGCACCCAAGTTAACACTTCAGCCCTTAAACCTCTTTTGAATGCTCCAAAGGCTTCTAAAGCTTTGTTTTGTGTGTGAGCGCATATATAGAAAGTTTCTTATATGACTCAGTTTTAAGAAGTCCTTTAAAACAATCTCCCTCCAATTAACCCCAAACCGAGGCAATTTCCCATTGCACGCGTGTCCTGCCGGGCTAAGGAAGAAGCGGGCACATGTCGGTGCAGACAGGCTGGGGGGCAGCAGCCCTGCCCGCCTGGGCGCAGCTCCAGTCCCGCTCCCTCCTTGCACAGAGTTGAGGCACTTAAGGAAAGGCCCCAGCAGCTTGGCTTGGCTGGTGCAATGCGGTGGATGAAACCTCGACTACGGGGGCGGTGAGGAGCTGTATTATAAACGCGCTCAAGCCCTCCTAACAGGATAGTTTCAGAAAGATCCCTGTACTTGCTCTGGTGCCCAGTGAAAAATCCAGCTGTACGGGTTGCCCCTGAGACCTCCTTTGTGCACAGGTCACTGGTGTACCAGAAGTCTGCAACCAAGGTGCCACACTATGCCACTGACTGACTGTGCAGGACCTTTGGGACGTCACTCCACCTTCCTCTGCCTTGGCTTTTTTTTATACCAATAGAGATGACAAGGTTGAACTCTGTTTGCAAAGTATGAAAGACTTCATGAGCTATTGCTCTGCTCGCAGCTGGCCATGCTCATAGCTGCATTCTTTGGCTGGTTGGAGGTAGTGTTTATCACTGAAGGCAGCTATAAAATAAAGCCCTGGGGCTACGTTTTCAAAAACAGGTGCCTCAAATGTGGTCATAAAATAAGCACATCCCAAAAGAAAGCTGTGCAGCAAGCACTGGGCCCTGTGCACACGCTACCCACGTTGCTTGAACAGTACATGTTTTGGCTGCCCAAAGTATGGTGTCACTTAAAGTTACCGTTCGAAGTTGATCTTCATACAGTTTTGCTGCATGTTACTTTAACAAGATATCCAGTGGCTCTCTCACTGCTTTCGTGTCTGTGTTGCTCTTGCTGTATGGATGACTCGCATGTTTGGGTACCTGGATGAGGATGACCATCATTTGTCCTGCTGCATTTCCCCCTGCTAATGGGGACCTGCCAACGTCTTGCTCCACTCTGTTTGCGGGACATGTGGGGCTAATAATGGCATCGATGCTAAAACCAGCTCTCTAAGCCTAAAGAGGTCCCAGCATGTGATTTGCTCTACCAGGTCTGCAGTGGTGCCTTTTGCACCTTCCTTCATGCTGATACTGTTTCACCACCCATGAGTGTGCATGTCCTCTCTCCTTCTCCCTTCCCATCTTACTTGTTTATGACCATTTGCTGTTGTTCACCTCAGCTGAAACAAAACAGAGGGAAAAGATATGCATGTGGGAAATCAGAGGTTCAGGCAGTGAGAGCAGAGCTGGTGTCAAACCAAAGCAGAACCTAAGTAGAGCCATGGTGCTCAAGCACTGCACCTGATTTCTCATATTCATGCTTTCCACCCAGCAAACAAGCCTCTCTCTTGCTTATAGCTAAAATATTTCTTGTACAAGTGTTTCTGTTTTACCAGTATCACATAATTTGCATGGAGGCTCAGTTCCACTTTGTCTTGGCATAGTGTAGCTGTTGAAAGCAGAAAGCTCAGAGGCTCTGCTCTTGCATCAGTGTTCAAGGAACAGAGCATATTTCACCCCATTAATGTGAAAGCATCAGTTCTCTTCTGCATTCAAATGGCAAAATACACCCATACACCCATACAGAACCATCTGAGGGATCTTCATTTATGCCTCTTCCCCAAGGGTCAAATAGTGGAAATAGGCGAGAATAGAAAAAAAAAAAAACGGGCTCATAAGTATTCATGAAATTATTTCTTGGCAAATCATCGCTACCATTTTGCTTTTGGGTCAGGAGGATGTAGAAACGGCTGGGCAGAGACCCTGCAAACCTGGGCTGCTGGCTGCTTCGCACACCTCACCAAGGATTCTGAGCACAACACACCGCAGTGAAGAAATGGCGTGAATGGCAAACCTGTGATTTCCCCTGGCTGCACTCCTTCCAGGCTACCCTTCGCCAAGGGGGCTTTCATTGCACCGGCTCAAACCTTACTTTGCACAAAGGCAGGAAGTGAATGGGAGGAGAAGGCAAATGAGGTGTTCTCTCTATGGCTTCTTAAAAGAAGAGCTTGAGTCTACTCTGCCACATAATCAAATCCATGCAAATGCTGGGCGTCAGCTCTGTCTACTGGTGGCTGTTTCATAGAAGGACAAGGTGCTGTTTGCTGAAATGTGCAACGGCACCTGTAGTTTGTAACCTATGGATGACCCGCCAGCAACCCCAAGAATTGCAATGCATCTGCAAAAGGTGCATTTTGCATTGCCTGGATGTCACAGATCACAGCACTTTGATGAAAGGACGGTGGTAATCCTGCGTGCGGTCCTGGGGGTGAGTCACAGCTGACATTGCTCTGGGTGGACCTGGGCTAGCTGAGAAGATGCCAGTGGTCCCGTGCAGCCTGTGTTTGATACCCAGTAATGTAACATACAGGTTGGTCATGTCTTGTTCTGAGTGCAAATCGCGCTGCTACCTCCATCTCCCTGTTCCGCCAGGAGATAAATTTCTGGCAGCCTGTGGGTGCAAGCAAGCTGGTAGCCTACACTCACACAGGGCACGAGATGAGACTAGGGGCCACACTGGTCTCTCACTGCAGTCAGAGGGCTTCCAGCCTGGGATGCGCCTCCGTCTAGGGCAGCCCTGATGCAATGCATTATGCATTTCACCCTCCCTGTGCCAGGCACTGGCAAAGCAGTGATTTACACTGTTTCTAGGAATGGAGCAGTGCAAAGCTGCAGATGCCTTATTTTTGGGTTCCCTATTTGTATTTTAGCACTCCTTTTGCAAGGGCAAACAACAAAGTGAAGACTGAGCCTGATGCAGCCTCTCTCCTTGAAAGCCATCCTGGTGCTTCCCAGAAGCATGGAAAGGCTCCCAGAGCCCTGCACACCTCTCGTCAGGAATATATACTTGTGTGGAGAGGTACAAGTGCTTCCTATTTGGTAAGTAGACTTAAGAGCTGATTAGAGCTTGCAGCCACCCACAGAGGTCCCTGGGAGGACGGAAAGAGAGCTGCGACCCAAACCCCTGCTACTTGGGATTAATTCGTGCTTTGTGGCGTGTTTCCCTGATGGAGCGGCAGTGGCTCCAGGGATTCATCCTGTGCTTGCTAACCCGCTGGCTGGCCCCAGCCCCACTCCTCCTGCAGGCAGGACTGCTGCCTGGCAGAAGGACTTGCCCCTGGTTGCTCTATGGCCCCCAGTCCTGGGTTTCCATCAGAAAGGATCAGCTGTGATGTGTGGGCTACGGGCAGGCAACACGGCAAATTAATACCCTTCTCTTCACTGGCTTGGAGGGATGAGTGTTTCCTAGCATCCTAATGGTGCCATCAGGATTTGCTATAAGAAAATAAACCTAACAATACGAACAGCAACAAAACCCAGGCATGCCTAAGGGAGAAAAGACAGCATGGCTCATGTGCCGTTGCAGGTTGTGAGAGCCCTTCAAGGACACCTGTAGACCTCAGACACCCCTGGGGACACTCGCAGTCCTCCTTCTGGGAGGACAGCCTGTGTCCCAAAGAGCAACAGCACTGCAGCTTTGTGATAGAGAGTTGTTGGGCTGCTCTGAAACCCTCCTGCAGGCACTCAGCACATTTAGAGGCCATGCGAAGACCTGCTCAACCCTAATAGTTAGGAAGAAAGACTTTGAAAAGAAGATTTGAGTATGTGGGAAGATACAGAAGTTATGAAGGCAAGAAAGGGTTCCCTCACTATCTTTTATGTGCTGGCTTATGAGTCCGGGTTGGCTGTTCAGATGGTTTGTAGGGCATGAGCATCAATGATTGCAATGGCCCCTGCTGGTCTTGATAAAACCCTAACTTTAGATCATGAATCTCTAGCCTTGCCTTTCCTTTCCTTTCCTTTCCTTTCCTTTCCTTTCCTTTCCTTTCCTTTCCTTTCCTTTCCTTTCCTTTCCTTTCCTTTCCTTTCCTTTCCTTTCCTTTCCTTTCCTTTCCTTTCCTTCCCTTTCCCTTTCCCTTTCCCTTTCCCTTTCCCTTTCCCTTTCCCTTTCCCTTTCCTCTCCCCTCCCCTCCTCTCCTCTCCTCTCCTCCCTCCCCCTCCCCCTCCCCCTCCCCTTCCCCTTCCCCTTCCCTTTCCCTTTCCCTTTTCCCTTTCCTTTTTCCCTTTCCCTTCCTTTGTGTTACTTATTAGAGATATTCAAGCAGCTTTGCTTTACTCCTACCCAGCAGAAGCCAACCTACAACGAAAGGTATGTGACAGAAGAGGAACGTTGCAGCCTGGTGAACCAAGCTGCGATGGAGGGGTAATATTCCTTATGCCAGAGCGCAGCATCGAGCCTGACGGTGCAGCAGAGCACTGCTATTTAGAGAGGGCATGCTCCTGAATTCCTCCTCTATGCCACGAAATCACAATTATACTCGTCGCTTGATGCAGACCTTGGACCAGAGAGCCAAAGCTAATACATGGAGGCAGCAGCTCTGGGGCTGGAGGCCACCAGGGAAGAGGATGGCAGGGTCCTGCTGCACAACAGTGATGTGGACAGTGGCAACACAGCTCTGCTCTTGTGGGCGTAAAGCTGTCTGGGTGAAGTGGTGGCCCCCGCTGAGGCAGTGGCCAGCCTCTGCTTGCTGCAGCATGAATGCTTGGCCAGCTGCCTCACCTTCAGCAACCCAGAATCCCCTGTAGGCCCTTTCACCTCCATCCCTCCATGAGTGGCTGTGAGCCCATCTCATATACACCTGCCGTTGGCTTACCGGCATTTTGTTTTATTTTGTTTTATTTTATTTTAGGCAGCTCCCCAATGGTTTGGCAGGATCTGCAGTGAACTCTGGCCCATCCTGGGGTGGGGGGTTCCCATCTGGCGAGGGCTTTGCCGGAGACCAGCTCCATGCTGCCAGTGGAGCATTCCTCATCCACCCTTTCCATAGAGGCATGCATGCCTTTTGTTACCTGCCAGGGAAGCGGAGGAACAGGATTGCTCAATGAACATATATGTAACTTGGCAGGGCACCAGCTCGAATCGCTGGCTCCACCCTGCCTTCCCTTCCCCGTAGCCATATCGCTTCCCCCCTCCTTCTTTGACATACCATTCCTCCTCGCTATCTAGGCTAATCTTCATCAGTCATTGCCCTGATGCTCTCCTGCTCTGACACGCTCCGAGTTTCAGTACAATTCCTGCGGCAGGTCGTGTCACGTCCTCTCACGCCGGCTGCTTTACATGGATCCCCGCCGAGGCACCGCACAGCCTTGAGCAAGACTTCTTCTTCTGCTCGCAGTAATTTAGGGCGTCTTTCTTTATTGCTAGTTGTTCAGCTCCCTGGGAGGAGGAGCCGGGGCTTTCGGTTTGCTTTGGAGAGCTGGCTAAAACGCGGCGCAGGGCAGAAACCAGCCAGCGTGTTCCAGCTTGAGCTCCCGCCTGTGTGATTTAGACACTGAGGGATGCAGATTTGTTATTTCTGGAATGTCAGAGAGTTTCACTTGGGGTGGTTTTTTGTTTGTTTTCTAGAAGGGCCCAACTGATACCCTGTTTATGGCTGGCTCACCGGGCTCTTGAGCAAAAGGGGTCTGCTTCCGCAGTGCTCTCTGCCACATCTCCGCTGCTGCAGGAGGTGCATCACTTCCCTCGCCAGCCCGCGTATGGGAAGGCAGTGATCGAGGCACTAGCAAGGGAAGGAGCGGTTCTATGCCATTCATTCCTCCCTGCCCTTCCCATCCTGTCCTGCCCTCTGCTCCCCTGCTCACCTTGACCCGGTCCTCCATCCCTCCAGGCCACACCAACCCCTTTTCCCATCCTTCACTTGTGCTCTCTGTTTCCGTACATCCTTCCCCGTTTGCTTCATACCTTTGCAGGGTTGTTCTTTATCACGTTAGATGAAACCTTGCCTTGTCACCTTGTAACTCAGTTGTGCAGCCCTCAGCCTATAAAGGCGTGCCACTCTTCTTTTGGTAAGGGGTCTGTGAAGATCTCCCCCCTGTCCACTCGAGCTGTGTCTTGCTGGCAGAGGTGAGTTTTGCAGAGCACTGAACAGCACTGAGAGACCAGTGATGGGGAAAATCTTGGTAAATTTGGATTGTGTGGGTGAAGAAGAAGCACCTGAGCCAGTATGAGGATAAGCCTCCCAGGTCTGGAGGACACAGAGGTGAAACATCTCCCAGTACAGGCCACAAGAGCAAATCAGGAGGCTCACTGAAATGGAGCCAGCATGCCGGTGTCCGTGATTGCCCTGGCAGCTCAGTTAACATGCAAAGGAGATCGTACTGCCTTCATGTTTACATCTGGTATCGCTTCCCTGGGCAAGTCACAGGGCTGGGCAATGCCCACTGTCACGGGCTGTAATCTGCAGTCTTTGTGCTTTGTTATATAGCGGTTACGTGAGCTGATATTGCAGAGCACTTTGAATACTAACAACGTGTTTGCATGTTATCTTTTGCACTAAGTAATTGCGATGGAGCTGACAGACGAGATGTGGTGAGAGAAGGCTGCCCTGGAGAGAGGACATGCTGCATGGAGAGAGGTGCAGCCATGGACACTGGGACCTATTCTTACCCTCCGGTAAGTTCCCAAAGGAAGTTTGGAGCCAAGCTGCGAAATATAATCAAACCAAGTTATAAATATACCAAATTATAGCAGTCCCACTTTAAATTTCCAGATGTTTCTTTCTCGGTGGTGTTACTGCTGCTGGGTAGCAAATCAACTCCTGTAGACACGGGAAATCTTCTTTCATGAAGGACTTTGAGTTTCCCAGATCTGTGCCCTCTCTGATCTGGACCTGTTCTCCCTGTGATCCTTTTAGCTCAGCTAAAAGCTTCCACATTTATGGTCTTTAGGGTTATGTCTCACCAATGACATGTAAAACTCCAGCCCCAAACTGAAGAAGGTGGAGCAGCCCCCAAGTCCTAGGGTCCCCAGCTGTATCACCTGTGCCATCGAGGAGGGAAGGAGCAGAACAGGAGGGAGAGGATACCCCATCCCTTATGGGCAGTCATTTTGTGCCTCCCCCTTTATTTCCACCCTGGCAACCAGCAGTTACTATTATTTTAATTAACAATAAATAAGGAAGAAGGAGGTTCTGAATCCAGGCATATAAAAGTGCTTGGCCAAAAAGCAGAAAACAGAGAGAAAATGAGTTCAAGGAACTGATTTCCTTTCACAGTGACAGTTTTATCCCCTCCTGAAAAGAAAAAGGCAAGAGTGAAACATGCCTAGTGCAACCACTAAAGAGACCAACAAAAATTGGTTGCTTAAGAGCTGGTCTTCAAATAAAGGTGGAACAGAGCTGTGCTTGTTGCAGGCCTGTTCCCCTATCTTTGCTCCCAATGACGAAGACGTTTATCACGCGCTAACCCCAGAGCAAGTTGTTGCTCTGCATGAGCAATGATGACCCTAAATCTGGAGGTATTCTGTAGTGGTCTCTTTAGACCTGCAGTCCTAAAGCCAGCCTGATGTAGGTGCTTAGTTTAGGCTCACCAGACCGGCCCTAAAGACCTTTTGGGACCTGAATCCAGTCTGGCCTGCAATCCCGATGACAAGAGACCCATTGAATCCTGCTCCCCTTGTGCCTGCTTGAGTTTTGGCCAAGCCTGGGCAGCCTGGCTCTGCCCCCGGCCCCTCCGCCCCCCCTCCCTGTGCAACCAGCCACTGCCTGGCCCATGAGACGATGGGGAGGAGGAGGAAGGAAGGGGAGGAGGAGGGCATTAGGCAAATATCTCCAACTTCTTAAGATTCCTGCTTAATGAGCACATTTGCTCAGTACTGCATTGCCCCCCGTATCAGTAATCTTATCAGGCTGAGCCTGCCTCTGCCACCTGCAAGCAGAGATATCAGAGGGGGGGCAGGCCATAAACCAGTTTGTTTTAAGTTTCTAGGCGCTAAAGTCAAGAATGAGTTTCAAAGTGAACTTATCGTTTTATTTTTGTCATAAAAAAAAAAAAAAAGGGATAAAACATGACCGGCTTGCTTTATGATTCACTGATTGCAGATGTTTCCTGTCGGGTGGCCAGGGTGCTTGGCTTTCTTTTTGCCACTACTGAAAGGCGAAGGCGCTTGGCACCATTTTGGGCACGTGTTGAGCCACCGAGCCTTGCACACCACCTCCCCGGGAGATGCCAAGTCCTACGGCTTCACCTCTCTACGTGCCTGTGTGCGCGCAAAAGGACTTTCGTATCTGTACTCAGGCTAAAACCACATTTCCAAAAGGAGTCGTAGGGACTCGCAGAAGAAAACGCGGTGTGGTAACATGTAACTGCCCACTGCCACTTCAAGTGGGTTTTAAAATATTTTTTGGCCAATTGCTCAGACGTCTTACTCATACTGGGTTTGGGCCAGATCCTGACCAGCAAACAGGCAGAGGATTGCACTTGACTTCACCTGTGGGCTCACCAAGTCCTGCAGCCTGGGAGCCTGGACACCATCCAGGGGTTCAGTGCTGGCCCAATCCCGAGTGTATTTGTCTTTGGGTCTGTCACAGGTTTTATCGTAACAGGCACAAACCAATACACTGGCACTATCTTCATGGTTAAAGAACAGAACAAAACACAAATCCCTTATTTCTACAAATATATCACAAATATGTAGGAACTTGAGCATTTGAAAACAATCTTCACCAATACTGTCATGTCTTAAACAGATGAAAATTCTGGTTTTTTAAGAAAGTTTTGAAGCCCCATCCTTTTTTCAAGTGGTAAGTTGCATCAAACACCTCAGAGATCCGGAGTGATAGAAATCCCAGAGAAGACACGTGCTGGACAGAGCGCTGCTGACACAAAAAAATGTGATTTATCTCTATTTTGACTGTTTATCTTGTGGATACCAACAGCATCACATCCAGGTACTGCCTACCTCTCTCATTAAGCATGCCATGCCTGCGTTGAAGGAGTGTAGATACATGGTATACAGAAACAGCGCGTGTTTCCAGGTGTATGTTGGCCTGAGCAGCAAAGCTCAGCATCCCCCAGCAAAGCAGCACGGCATGTGTATGTGCCCGGTGCGTTGCCATTGAGGGCATCGCAGTCTGCACGAGCGCAAAACCTCACGTGCTTTGAGCTCATTAGTGGGGTCTGCCTGAGGATGAGTGGTGGCAGGGGTGTGCAAAGCCAGACGATGAAGCAAGGAGGGGATTTTCAGTATCCAGCCCTGACCGCTGGCCCGTGCCTCTGCCCAGGCAGGCATGCCGGTGCCAAGCAGCCGGGCTGCAGGTATGCCGGAGCACTTGCAACCCCACGGCTTTGCGTGCAGAAGTTGCCGACGCGGGTCAGGATGAGAGATGCCGGCCTGATTTTGGAGATAGAGAGGGAGCCTTTACATCTCAGGGATCCCTGTGAGCAGCCTTCACACGTGGCCTCAGGTCTGGGAGCAAACCCTTCAGATGAACATGCTGCTGAACACATCACTGAGTTGCTCTCTCAGAGCCGAGACATGCATCCAAACGCAGTCTCACTGCTATTTTTGAAGGGGGAAAAAACCCCCCTGAGACAGAAAAATGTGAGGCTCTAAGGGTTGTTTTTCCCCCTCTTTCTCCCTTGCTGAGCCATGAGGACGCGGGGGTAGCTGGAGGCGTAGCTTGCTCAGGATCTGTCAGCTCCCCAGCCCTACCCTGCGCTTTAAACAGGACAAACAGGTTATGACATTAAAGTTTCAAAACCTGGGGGGGTTCCTTGCATGGGAGAGGTTAATGCAGGGGCACTCCAGGCCCCTGGAGAAGGGGAGGGGAAGCTTTCAGGGTTGAAATGCAGATGCAACTTTTCCAAAATCGAAGCTGTCTCAGAAGAAAACCAAACCTGCTCTCCCCACCCACTGCTCTCCTCGGGTAGCTGGGTGAAGCGCTGTACCTTGGCAGGCAGAGGCTCGAAAATGCATCGCCCTGGGCCAGGCTGTATCTCACCCTGATCCAAGCAACCCTGGCTGGAGCAGCCACCTCCAGCCTGGGACCAGGCTTCATGCACTCGCTTGGGGAACGCTTGAGCATCCAGCTGCCAACCAGCTGCAGGGGGGAACCTGCACTCCCCTCCCTGAGCACTGTCTGAAACAGCCCAAACATACCCAAAGATGGATGGCCTTAAACCCATCGCCTGCAGAGGTGCTGCCGGTCAGGTTTCTGTGCCGTTCCCGCCACCATGGTGGAAGTGATGCTGGAAGCTAATGGGCACAAGCAGGTCTTGGTTTTGTTATTCTAACCAAGTGTTGGTGTGGGAGGGCTGTGGGCAGCCTGCGGGGCCGTGAGATGAGGGGTTTTATCGGGATTGAGGGGAAAGTGTCTGCCTTGGGAAGCAGGGAGGAAAGCTCTTGTCCCTGGGCATAAGATCTCTTCCCTGCCATCCCCTAAGTTCCTTGCACAACCAGCAGTTTGTGGAGGGTGAGAGGAAGGAAAACTGCTTTTTGGCTGCCCCATGGCCTGGGGAGCCCTTCAGCTTGTTCTCTTGCCTCCTCACCGTGGGGGCTGGAGGACGGGGGGGGGCACCCCCAAATTCAGGCTGCCCCCCGGGCAGCACCCACCACCATAGCACAGAGTTGCTGTGGCAGGGCCAAAAAGGAGGAGCTGGGTGCCAAAGCACCTCTCTGCAGGGTGCATCACTGCCCCCACCCCAGCAACCCCAGAGCAATCTGCAAAGGAAGCACGTTCTTGCTAAAAGATGAGAAAAGCCTTGGAGAACTTGGAAAAGTTCCTTGTGAGATATTAACTGAATTGCAGATTGGGCAACATACCTAAAAGCTGCTGTAATGGGAAGGACCTCTCTGGGGTCCAAAACACCCTCTAAGAGACGCCTCAGGAATAGCAGCGTCCAAGCATCCAGCTGGTATTAGCACACGGCCAGCGGCTTGGGAACTGCCTGTGCTGCCTGCGAGTGAGGGAGAGGGGGAAAAGCAGCTTTTTGGGACAAGAGTAACCACTAAGGATATGCATTTTGCAGGCTGCAAGAAGTACTTGTTATACTCCAGCAGCACCCACGCTGTACTTTGTTTCGTTAAAACTGCTAGGAGCCTTCCTGTGGGATTTAATACACAATTTTACAAGGGAACACAATGTTACCACCAGTTTACAGTGCAAAGTTGCATGGCATCAGGAAAATAACTGGTGAGCTTGGTCCCGGGGCTGTTTAGTGCTCAGGGCACAGGGTGTAGAGTGGGAAACCCCCAGGGACTCCTAACAGGACCCAGAGGCCGGGGCTGGATCTGGGCTGCCTCTCAGCTCCGACACAACCCCTGGAGGTCCCCTCCTATGCTCGGAGGCCAAACAGCATTTTTTAGCCAAGAGATGGTGTGGTGGGGAGGGAAGTGCTGTGCGTGTGTGTCCCTCGGCTCAGCTCGGCCATCCCTGGGCACAGGATGCCACAGATGCACCGGCTGAGCATCCCGACTGGCCCAGCTGCTCTGGAACAAGGCGGTGGAAAGGGCAAGCAGAGAGAAAGCTGCCACCCTGCTCGAGCTCCCCCCGCTGCCTGTGGCCCCCCGGCTGACAGGTCCCCAGGCCCCGGGAGGGTGACACCCTGACATTTCCCCTACTCCTTCTGTCTCCAAGTGTCACTTGTCAGCACGGCCAAGGAGCCGCCGAGTTCCGTGTCCCCCGCGGTGCTTTGGAGGGCACCCACCGCAGCCGCTGCATCGCCCGCGAGGGAGTTGAGAGAAACAGGGGGCAGAACGCGGGCGGGGGGATGGAGACGATAGCAGCTGGGACCCCCCCCCCCATCTGCGAGTGGATCAGGCTTTCACTCCCAGCCATTGTGGAAACTTCCTCATGGATCTATATATTTAATTTTTAAAAAATATTTTCTTCTAGCTTCTGAAACCCTCCAGTGCCAAGCTGTCATTTTGCTCTTTTAATCATATTTTGTGCCTGTGCTGTTCTCTAGGCGAGTCTGCAAGCTGCATCCAAGCTCTCTCAACACTTAACCATTTACAGCCTGAAAGACACGCCGAGATGTCTTTCTCCTTTCTGGAGGACACATCCTACCCCCTCTTCCACCTCCCTTTCAGAGGCTGCTGGAGCTGGTGCTACAGTGGCAGTTTATTTGCAGCAGGATCCCCATGAAGGAGCGGGGAGAGCATTTGGAGAAGAAAAGAAAGGCCGTCCTCAAGGCAACCCCCTTGTGACTCCTGGTTTAGCTCCAATCTAGGGCCAAGGGGAGTAAAGACTAAGTGTTCTTAAATCTTTGCTGTTCTCAGCAGCTCTCCGAAGGGGGGACAAAGGAGTGAAATGGTGGTGTGGAAGAGAAAGCTAAAATGGATTCAGTAACATGCATTTTCTGCTCGGCAGCAGCAGTTACCAGAAGCCCCAAGAAGAGGTACCCACCTCCTGGCATCCCTGTGCTCCTTCAGCTGGGTTTGCTCTCGTGCAAGGTCTACATTACCACCAGAAATTCTTGAAGCCCAAAGGTCTGCTGATCACCTGGAAGCATGAGCCCTTCCCAACAAGCCTAGGGGCAAGGAGGCAGGGTGCTATTTTAACCCAGAAGATGCTTTTATCCACAGCATCTTCTTGAGCAATGTCCAGAAGTGGCACTCAGTTGCCCTAGCACATTTGCAAGTGCCAGTGAGATCCTACCAAAGAGGTATTTTTAAATGCTGGAAGAACTTCCTCTTTACACATGGAAAGCAGGTAAGGAGGTAGCCCTGCTGCCCTAGCCTTTTGTGCAAGTAAGTGGCTGGCAGGGTGGCAGAGGACCCCCCCTCTTTATATATCCACAGGGACCCTTGTCACTGGATGGAAGCAGAGGAAGCACATCTGGAGCTGGTGGGAAGCAGAGCATCCCACACCAGCAATGCCCATGCTAACCCACTTACATGCTGCAGAAAGAGGGCTCCCAGGGACTTCAAGGGAGTTGCTGCAGTGCCTGGAAGAGATTTGGTGGGATTTGTACCTCCCTCACTTTCCCCCTGTTCCCACCCTCCCCTTCTTTCAGCTACAGCTCTCCTCTGCAGAGCCGTGTCTGCAAAGGGGCACCTCTGAAACAAGAGGTCTCGCTGCATCTGCCTGTCAAAGTCCTGTCCGCTGGGTGTAGCAGCAGTGACGTTTAATGCTCCTCAGCCTTGCAAAGATGACACCTTTGGGTTTTAACCCATTGCACGGATCAACCAGTGGGCTTATATTAACGTAAGCAAGGGCAGATGGTGAGGACGAGCGTGTTGCTTGGGTATAAACAGCGGCAGGAGATGATGAGAAAAGTGGTGTGCTGGTGCCGCGGGAGACCTGCTACGGGCAATTGCCTGTAAAAAGCTCCTGTGAGATCCAGGATGAGTTTGCAGGGTTGGTAGTTAGATTAATAATGTTTTCCCTCACAGGACAGGAATTTGCCCCATGGCAGATCTCAGCCTCTAGCTCTGCAAGATGCACATGCATTTGTCTACATGAATTGTAGCTGGATTGCATCCTTGCTCGGAGGGGCGGCAGGGCTGGAACACATGCCTGGACCCCCAAACCGCCATGCAATCCCTGGCTGTGCAGCATCGCTGCAGCTTCTACTGCCTTACCATGTTTACTCTTCATTATAATAATGAATGCTATTACTTTTATTATGGGGCTACCTGGAATGTGCCTTCGAGGGATGTATTAGAGGAGGTGATGGCTAAACACAGGCGATAGGACAGGCTCTGCCCTGCAGACTTGATAGCCAGTGGTGTACCTCTTCCTTGACCTGGAAATGTGCCAGTCACTCTTCTGATTGATTACAGATGCCAATTTGGTAAAACACAGTTGTTGAACACAGCTTTATGAACATGTACCTCCTTTCGGATTATGTTTCCCACTTCTCTGAAGGAGTCACAGATAAGAAGACCTTGTCAATGCTTGCCCAAGAATTTCCAAATCTGTTTATTTTGGTCTTGTTCTGGCCATCCAAAGAAAGCGCTGCTGGGATGGAGATACTCTATGTGTGAACACATAGAGCAAGAGCACAGCGAGGGCAATGGCTATCTTTGGACGGCAGCCTTTTCTTTTTCAGCACCTGAGCTCTTTGCTCTACCATACAGAAGGTAAAAGAAAGGAGTGTGTGCTGGGGGCAGGGGGGGTCAGGAGTGATGGTGTGGCAGGGACCCCAAGCCATCCCTCCCCATGGACATGCATATTCATCAGCCGGAGCCGATGCTACGGGGTGACAAGGGACCTGTGTGCTTCCCAGCAGGCCCTCTGCTTGGCAGAAAAGACTGTGAGACTGTCGCATTCATGGCAAACTTGACGTAGTTTTCCCTTTCTTGATTCCCCTCCTTCCCTCCCGCCTGACGTCCCTGCAAGTCGCATCTCACGAAATGGGCTGTGCTCCCCCCATAGCTCCAGCAGAAGAAATGCAAAGAGATGTGGAGAAGCAGCCTGCGCCTGCCGCAGCCCAGCGAGCCTGTCTGTCTGCCAAAAATGATGGCGTGGTTTCCTACAATCCTTCAAGCACTTAAAGTGAGACCGGGAAATGCTGCTACCAGCAAGGAACAGGGATGCGTGGTGCCGTAGCAGGAGAATTCCTGCAGAATTGAAATTCAAACCCTTAAGACAGCCTTGAAAACTTTGAAGCATCTTTAAAAAAACCCCCAAACTTTGAAGCCAATAGTAGCCCTGGCTCCTGTGCCAGCTTTCTGGCAGAAAACATGCCCACTTGGGTGGGTGAGTCTGCTCAGCGTGTTTACAAAGCACTGGCCAGTCCCGCTATGCTGGCAGAGGGAGCTGCTGCGGCCACGTAGCCCCAAAAAGAGCACAAGCCAGGAATATCCGTGTTCCAGGCTGCTTTTTCTTGGGGTTCAGAGGGTAGAAGAGTGGGTTGCAAAGGGCTGGAAGCATCAAGAGAGGAGAGGTAGCAGTGGGCATGGCTCACGGCTGTCACTAACGTGTCCTTTGGGGATGTGCCCAGGTTGGGACTGCTCTCCTGTGGCCGGTCAGGGGTAAGGTAGCTGCCCTCATCGGGGCAGCGTTAAACCGGTGTTGAAACAGCAGCAACAGCCTTACTCAGGGGACTTTGCCACGACAGCCAACAGGAAGGGACTAAGGGGTGTCTGAGGCATAAGTGGGTGCCCACCTCCTAAGACCCTGAACAGCTGACTGTCATGGCTCGGTCCCTCAAAACCTCCTGCCCCAAGGGAAGGGAGGGAGCCAGGCTGCTGCGATGGGATCTGTTCAGTGCCAAAAAGCCCAGCTTCCATTTCAGGGCTAATGGAGGTGTCACTAGGCATCTGCGGGAGGGAGCGCTGTAAATCGTCACCCAGAAGCCTTTGTGAACGACTTGTCACCTGTGTACCACCCATGTCTCTGCAGGTCCCTGTTGATCAGAAATAACGGGAGCCCAGCAAGGGCATGTGGTGCCCGGGGAGGGGGGAGAGCAGAAGGAGAAGAACTGGCTGAATTTTGTGGGAATTTTGGTTGGACTGAATTCAGATCAAAATTCCTTGTTGTTGCCAACTGGAGGTCACTGTCAACCTCAGGAGACTGCCATAGGATTACCAATACTTTGCATTATATTTTAGCAGTCTGTCACTCTTCAAGTGAGAAACTCATTCCTTGGGTTATTTTCCCTGCGACAGCGATTCTGCAAGTGCAAGCTGTGCCCTAGGGCGTTTGCAGCACGTAGATTCAAAGGAAAAAGAGCCCCATCTTTATATCTTGCAGTAAGCCATGCAATGCTTTGGGTGTAAGCCTGGAGAGGGGCTTTGCAGCTGTACCCTTACGCTGACAGCAAGAACAGCTGCAGCCTCCAAAGAGGGAGGCGCGGACCTCGCCCCCCGGGCCTGACCCCGGCCCTCGCACGGTGCGTTGCTCCTTCAGCAGAGAGGCTCCTCGGCTGCTCGTCCTTAGCAAGGCCGGCTGCGGGGGGGGGCCGCACCGCTGCCGCTCGGCAGTGACTCCGTGCGGCGTCTCCCTCCTCCTTAGACCGACCTGCAGCTCCCTAAAACGCGGGGAAGCGGCGGGGGGAGGCTGCCGCGGCCGCCGGCGGACCCGCAGCGCCGCCCGCTGCGCTGCCACCGTACTGCGGCCGGCCCCGGCCCCGGCCCCGGCCCGCTCCGCTCCCGCTCCGCTCCCGCTCCCGCTCCCGCTCCCGCTCCGCCCGGCCCCGGGCTCACCCCGCCGGGCGGGACCCCCACGAGCACGGAAAGCCTCCGGGACCGCAGGTCCCCCCAGCTCCGGTCCCCCCCCGCCCTCCCCGTCCGCCTTCCCCAGGGTGAAGCAGCCTTTGTCGCAGCAGAACAGCGGGATCCGCTCTGCCACGGGGATGCTGAGGCGCCGGGCCACAGCTCACCAGCCCTGGGGATGGGACTCAGGCTTTGTCCTCGTTTCGGCTGGGACAGAGTTAGTTTTCTTTCTAGTTGCTGGTGTACTGTTACGTTTTGGAGTTAGTGTGAGAATAACGTTGGTAACGCACTGAAGTTTTTAGTTGTTGCGAAGTAGTGTTTACACCAAGACAAGGATTTTTCAGCTTCTCATGCCCAGCCAGCAAGAAGGGTGGGTGGGCACGAGAAGCTGGGAGGGGACACAGCCAGGACGGCTGACCCAAACTGGCCAACGGGGTATTCCATACCATAGGACAACATGCCTAGTATATAAACTGGGGGGAAAGCTGGCCAGGGGCTGCCGCTTGGGAACTGACTGGGCATCAGTCAGCAAGTGGTGAGCAATTGCATTATGCATCACTTGTTTTGTATATTCCAATTCTTTCATTATTATTACTACTAACGTTATTATTATTTTCTTTCTTTCTATCCTATTAAACTGTCTTTCTCTCAGCCCACAAGTTTTACATTTTTTTTACACTGTACCCATCCTGCTGGGTGGGGGGAGTGAGCGAGCAGCTGCACGGTGCTTAGCTGCTGGCTGGAGTGAAACCACAGCAGACATCCCAACACCCAATGCCACGTGGAGGCCACAAGATGATGACATCTCCTCTTTGTGCCCCAACATGTCCCTTCTGTCACAAATGCTCCCTTGCCTTTGTCCAGCTCCACCTGGGCAAAGCGTGTGCGGTCCAGGTGCTGGCGATGGAGCCCTGAAGCAAAGCACAGATTGCTCGCACAGCAACCTCGGCCTCACAACAGGCTGGGGACACCCACCGAGGGAAGCAGCCCATAGGAGCAGAAGGATTTTAGCAAAGGTCTCCTTGCTGCTGGGATGGCACCTTCCAACCCCTGCTCCTTCCTCTGCACCATGCAGCCCCTCATGGTGCACCCTGCTAGGAAGTTGCTTGTTCATCACGGCCAACTCCCTCCTGCTAGTCGCAGACATGCAGAGATCATCCCTATCTTGCTAGGGTCATCTATTTAATCTGTTTTCCATCTTAAAACACACTACACAGAGAAAACTACAGATCTCTCAGTATTCACTGCACCACCAGTTCATTCCCTGTCTGCAAAGGTTAACCAGCCACCATCATTTTCTTTCAGATCACTGGCTAAGATATCAAACAGCGTTGGCCAGAGAGGATGCCGTCCTCCTTTTTACTAAGTGTGCTTTGCTTTGGGCTAGTTCTCCGTGGTTTTTCTGCTCCATAACTAACTCTTCTTTGCATTTTAACTCCTCATCTCCCTAAACAGAAAAGCTTTCAGCCTGTCATTTGGGGCATCTTAAATTAAGACTGCATTATTTGAAAGGATCTGCCATGGGACTGTCCCCAACCAGCTCGGATGAATTGCCCCCCACAAAGTGATGGTGCCATGAAGGCCTGCCCTTGCACTGAGGCAGCAACCCCGTCTTTTTCCCATAAAGAGATCACGTCTTCCTATTTTCCTGAGCGTCTTAATTCCAGCTGCCTCCGGTGTCACTGCAAAATGCCACCAAAAATCTATAAGTATTCAATACCCTGTGCATTGCCCAGGAAAGGGCTAATAGGAGAGGCAGACCACTTGAGAGGCCAATCGATAGACCCGCCTGATTTTGACGGTAGGTGTCTCGCAGAGTGAAGCGCTGTCTAAACCCTCAATTACCCTTCCCTTGCCTCTCCCTGCCTCCTGACAACCGCAGCGGTTAAGCCCTCTTCAGCATCTCTAAGCGGACCTCTGCCTAATAAAAGGCTGCAAAATGCCAGCACATCCCTGAGCCACTTCAGGAGGTCACTACTTAATGCTGAAAAGAAATGCCATGAAGGGAAACTGCCCCATGCCTCCAGTTATCAGGAAAATAGGGACAACGGGGAAAAAGCAAGTTTTAAAAAATACATTAAGAGGAACGGGGGGTTTAAGACCTTTTAGAAAGAATTTCAGGTGAACCCTGTGAACCCATTTTTCACAGCAGACAGGTAATTTTTCCAAAGTTACCTAAGTGTCCAGCTTTTCCAAAAATCAGGCCCAGATCAGTTACTTCAATGCAGGTGTCTGAACTGAAGCCTTTTTGGGTGGCCTGGGTTTTGACCATGGAGAAAGGGAGCGGAGAGGCTGCAAGCCCTGCCCTGCCACGGGGCACGCTTGGCTTTGGAGCCATTCCCTGTCTGCTGCCATGACATATCCCAGGGCTGCAGCTGAGGCTGATGGGGAGGGAAAGGCAGATGCCCATCCGCAGAGATTATTGACAGTCAGCCTGAAGCGAAGCAGGATCCGAATGAGAGGGTAAAAACAATGGAGAAAAAGGACAAGCGAACACGCTGTCAAGAGCAAATGGGGGACAGGAGGCTTCTGCGGGCTGGGGCTGTGTGTCCAGCTGGAGTCAGCATGCTCGGCTTCCTGGAAATTTGGTAGGGGAATGAGATTTCGGGCGCTCTCCTGCCCATCTCCAACCATTAATCAGATGAGTGTTTACTGAAAGGAGGAGGGCTGTTCCAAGGCCTTCTTGCTTCAGGAAACCACTTCCTTCTGGACATCTCCTGGTAGAAGCAGCTGTCAGTGGAGAAGAAGAGAGGAGCAGACCTGAGAGCTGCTGAGGTTTTGCAATCCTCCTTTGACGCGTGTCCCCACCAGGCAGAGCTTGCCTGGCGTGAGGACCCACGGGAGCAGCTCCGGCTCAACCCCTGGCTGACCACCAGCAACCTGGGCTGGGGCAGAGGGAAGTCTTCGGAGGAAGGGTAAGGAGACATTTGCAACATCAGGCACATTTATGAACAATTCCTTTTGTGGACGGTGAGTCGTGGTAAAGAAGGGAGCTGAGAGGATGTTTTGGATTTTTCTTCTTCCCAGATGCATCTTTGATTACAGTTCTTTCAGACCTAACAGAGTTTTGATATCACTGACCAAAAGGCAGGGTGGAGACAGCTATGGCACTTTGTATCCGCTTTGCATACAAAATAGGCACAGTAGGTTTTTAGACCAGCTTTAGCTCCTATTTTAAGGTGAGTTGGCCCTCAGAAGGAGATTTCAGGTTCAGGACCATCTCGCGGACATCTCCAGACCACCACTTCTCAAGAAAACATGAGAATGGAGTCTCTTTCAGCCATGCACACGGGGATGTGGGCAGAAATAAAACAATTCTAGTGTCCTGCACAGCTGTGGACTATGGGAGAAAGGGATCTGCTTTGCGGGTCTTGCTAGCAAGAAAAAAAGCCCAGAGACTGACTTACCCATGGTCAATCCTACCACCTACAGCCAGACGGGAGAATAATGGAGAGAGTATTAGAGCTGGTGAGGCACCGGTGAGAAGCACAACCTGTTTTGCTTGCGTGTCGGAGGCCTGTTGGGGCAACCGTTATGAGAGATGGGGAAGGGAGCAGCACATGGTGTTGTAATTACAAAAGAGGCTTAGAAAAGACATGCATGTGACTTTTCATGCTACTACTGAACAGAAATGCAGCATCTTCCTGTTCTAGGACCTCCAAAGCACCTTGCAGAGACAGACAAATATCAGCCATCTTCTGGAGACAGTTTGGAAGGAGAGGGGGAGCCTTCTCCAGAGATAGCATCAGCCACGTGAGCCACCGTTTCTCCTGGTCCACCTGTGCCAGCAATGGCTGGGGGGGAGGCTCCTGGGCCACGACTCAGCGTGGGGCGCAGCCTGGAGCACTGAGTCACTCCATGCCGCCATCAGTGGAGATGACAGGCCACCAGACAGCAGGTCACAAGCAGCAGCTGGTCGTCCGTTCCCATGCTCGCTTGGCTCTGCCTTTGCTCCGTCCCCATGGCTCATGGCTGCCCCACAGGCATCAGGGACCCGAAGGCACAGAGCAAGGAGACCTGTGGTCGATCTGGTAGCAGATCTCATGTGTCATGGAGATTAGAATAAGTCGGCAAGCTGTCATATTATTGACAAGACCACAAAGTGGTCCTTATATAAAAATTTTCCTAGCAAACTGAAAAGTGCATTGACCAGTTAACAGCTGGAGAAGGGACTCTTTTCTTTCTTTTTTTTAGTTTGGGTTTGGGGTTTTTTTTTTACATTTTGGAGGTGGGCTTTTCAAGAGGATCTTTTTCAAGATCTACTGTTTGGTGTTTGTTTTTTTCTTTTCTATTCTCTCCATTGATGATCCCAGAATGGCAGAGTGGTTGAGGTTCGAAGGGATCTCGAGATCGTCTGGTCCAGCCCCCTGCTCAGGTAGAGCAGCCGCATGGGCCTGGGTCCAGCTTCCATGCAAAGCTGCTTTCAGCCAGTTGGCCCTCAGTATGTGCTGATGTGTGGGATTATTCCCCTTCAGGGGCAGAACTTTACATTGTCGTTTGCTGAGGCTCCCATCTGAGCCCTCCTCCAGCCTGCCAAGGTCCCTCTGAAGGGCACCATGATGATCTGGCCACCCAGTGTGTCACAGGCCACCTGGGGAATTGAGGCTCAGCTTAGTTTGAATCTAGCTTTTAAGTTCTTCCTGGGCCTGAGAAGTCCCCCTGGTCCTTCTTGGGTCCGTAGAACTACACACAAAGTGTTTTCCATCTTGGGTCATGGACTTACCTGATAGAGGACTTCAAAACACATTCTCACCCAACCAATCCCAAACATACTGTAAGAGCTGCTTGCACAGAAGGCTTTTCAAATAGATCTGGACCAGGGGGATATGTTAATTTGGGAAAAGAAGAAGGTAGGAAACATGCTCTATGAATAACCGGTCTCACCTTTGCACTCAAGCCACTGTTATCACTCTGTGCCTAAGCTGCACTGCTTTGGTCATGCTTTGGTGGCTGCCTGCTGCTCTCTAGGAGAGAGGATAGTGCCAGGAGAGGAGGTCTTGCGCACAGATGGTGCGCAGCCATACCCCACTGCCGGCTCCCCGAGTTGTGCTGGAAGAGAACAGCATGCTTTTTCTCTGGAGCTTTATTCTTGAGGAGCAAAACAGTGAGCAGTGTTGGATTTCAGCCTCGTGTCTCCACCTCCTGGCAGCTGCGATTGCCGTGGGGACACCCCAGGAGTGGAAACAGGTTCCCCAAGTTGGGGGTGACCACAAGATGGAGATGGAGACCTGGTTTTCTGCCCATCTGAGGTCTGGCGTGACTTATATTGCCCCTACCCTGGATGATGTCCCTGAGACCACAGGCTGCCATGCAAGAAAGGTCTGGCACGGAGAGGGGGGATGATGAGGGTGGGATGGTGACCCACAGCAGACAGCAGGGCCACACCAGCTCTGCACTGGTTGCTCATTTAAGGTGCCCAAAGGTGTTGGCCTCCCCCAGCAGGGATGCAGTCCAAACAGGGCTGGCTCTGATCAAACAGGGGCTTAACAGAGACCATCTCCAGACACTGCCGGGGCTGAAAAGCAGCCCTGCGTCACGGGGCATGGGGAACAACAGGCAGCTGTCTCTGCACTCACCCTGCGCTTCTTATCGGCAGGGCAGCGGGAGCATCTCCATTTAGGGATGTGTTTGCTTTGCCCGACTGCGGCAGAGCGATAGGGGCCGTGGAGAGACATGGGGGCCCCCGCCGCCCCCCGCTGCCACTGTCAGTGCTACAGACACCCGTGTGCACAGGCAGACCCTCACTCCCATCCCAAACCTCCACTGGGTCCAGCCCACGGCCGTGTGCCCACTTTCTCCTTGCTTTCAAACATGTCTGCACTATTTAAACTTGTCCAGTCCACCCCACACTAACCTCCACCATGGGGTGTGGGAAAGGCCCCTTACCACCTCCTAACCCCTCCATCTCCTTGAAAAGCAGAGAGAAATGCTCAGATTTTGCTCAGTCATTTGCAAAACCCTGGCCCCAGGGTGAGAAGCTGGTCCTGCACGCTGTGCTGGGATTGCATCCCAGCCTTGTCCTCCTCAGATCCCCCCCTCAGCTCCCCCTTGCCCTATCCTTAGAATTTCTTGGCCAATTTCAGGAATAAATGGCTGGCTAATGGCAGGGCACTGGAAGAGCTGATCTGGCTCAGCACATGCCATAATGACAGGTTATCAGGCACATTGATCCCACTCCCATTTCTGAGTGCTAGTGAGGAGGCTGCAGCATCCCACACCCCCCCCAGGAGTAAGACCCATGGCAGCCTCCTGGAGCCTCTGTGCCCCAGGGCACCCTTTGGGACATGGAGGGCTCGCTCAGGATGACCCAACACTTGGGGCTGGATGTCTTTTTTGTGTTGTCACAAGGGGGACTGACTTTCTGCATTTGGGGTGCTCTTTCAAAGCACTGAAATGGGGGGGTCTGATGGGGTATTACTTGCTGTGCTGTCCTTCTCCTGTCAGGTAGTTTCTGAACTGATGGAGAGCTTTGATTAGTGCATATTCTCCCCCAGTGCTGCCCCACTTTTGTCTCTTGGGGATCAAAAAGTGCCCTGAGCTTTCTTTAAGGTTCCTTTGTGGAGATGCTACTCAGCGTTCCTACAAAAATGAAATCTATTTTAGTATACAGAAAACTACTGTGAGATGGAATACCCTAGGACCTGGAGGGATAAGTCAGGTGCAGTTGTGCTAAAGCCAGTGGGATAATTCCTCTTACACCCGAAGTAGTAAATTTCCCAGTATGCTAAAACTCATGCTGAAGAAAAATTTGGAAAATATGACAATCCAGGGAAAGATCCTTGTATTTTTATCATGGGAGCCTTTGTTCATCCCAGCCATGCCAAAGTGACTTGGGAAACAGAGATTTTGTTACAGTCCCCAAGAGCGCTGTATCTGTAACAGCCGAACAAACTGTAGGAAAGTGTTAAACTAACCTTCTGCCATCCCATTATCAAAAAGAAAAGAATAAAAAAGGAGATAATCCTTGTTTAAATATCACAAGCAGCAGCTGAGTCAGTGGGAGCTTTAGACTGGAAATGTCAGGGAGGAATTTAGATTTTCAGAGCAGTTGCTGCTCTGCAATTATCATAAGGCACTTACAAGGACCCCTTGTCTCTGGTTGCCCTCAGCCATGCATCTGCAGGGCGGAGGAGCAGAGACAAAACACATGGCCCTACCGGGGACAGATAAGGGAGACTGAACGCCATCCCACTAAAGGCACAAGGCAAATCCCTTCAGGCTATGGCCAGGCTCCTGCGGCTGTGCAGGTCAGACATAGGCTGGGAGGAAGGCAAACCCACGGGAGAGGCAGGGAAGCGATAGGAGAAAGAGGACATCGCTGGAGAAAATCACATACTGGCTCCCCCCAGAAAGGCATTTATTTGCTTCTGGTGATGTTTTGGGGGTGGGAAGGAGAGGGCAGACAGAACATTGAAGATCTGGGGAGTTTTTAGCCTCTTCTTCTGTGTGGTGCTTGTCCTCCTGTACCAGCACATCTCCTTGCCATCTAGCACGTCCCTGATGTAAATTAAATAAGTGAAAGTACTATTAACTCTCCTGAGGCAGGCACTCACTGCACCAACAGGGGAAGGGGGAAGGATGAGCATTCGAAACACATAATTTCCACCACATTAAGTGACGCAGAGACATGCATTTTCCCAGCTGGTACATGTGGGAAGGCTAAAGACGTCCCCTGCAGGGATGGTGTTTTCTTACCTGTCTTTTCTCACTAAAAATGTGAGGGTTCCAAGACCAGTCTTGGCCAGGTGTAAGGTAGAAGGACCTCAGCCATGCTGTGCTGGTGGGAGTTGGTAGGGCGCTACCCTGCCTTCCCGGCTGGGGACAGTAGGTCCCCTTGCTCTGGCTTTGTGCTTTGTGGCGATGGGTCATCACAGCCATATCTCCTCCTGCACGGCACGTGGGCTGTGCCATCCCCATTAGCACTACCCTGTCCTGTCTCTGTGTGTGATGGACACAATCTTCAAGTGAGGTGCCCGTTCTGGTTAGGACACTTCAAGCAAAGGGGAACATGGCTTTCCCAATGCCCATTGGGCTTGCTCACCATCACTATTAAAAATGCATGTCCTATTGCCGACTTGAACTATTCTTCTTCGCCTAACTTTCAGCTACTGATCTTTTTGTTCTCTTCTCCACTAGATTAAAAGATCTGTATGTGTAGAGGACAGTCCTATCACTGGGGGAATAGGAAATGTAATCTCGTAGACCCTGCTTTTCCATTGCTTCATCCCAGTAGCTTAATGGCAGCATTACTGAAGTCAGGCATATTGTACCAGTATAGATCTCACACTCTTTTCTTTCTTTACTTTCCATGACTGTGGATCAATAAACCATTGTTGATACACCTTGAAGATCCAGAAGAGAAACACAGGGCTTTGATGAGTCATCCTCTTAAGCCTGCTGGGTGGAATGAACCTTGCCATGGGTGATACATTTACATTCATCCTCTAAAAAGGAGAGGAAAATATTTCCTTATGCTCTTTCCCATGTATTTACTTGATGACTACCTGTTAGGAATAGCAGATGAGATACTGAGCAGATGTGAATCTGTAGGAAACCACTGACTTCAGTACGAAATGCTGGTGACAATTTCAAATTCAGAACTGGTTGTGTCTCTATAATAGATCTCATCAATTTGATGCTAAATGCAAAACGCCTCTCCACCTATAAACAGAACAATGAATAAACATTTGTATGAAGTCAGTATGGTGACATTTTCATAGGTCTGAGACCCTTTGTGTGACTCCTAATGCTAAAATCACATCAGACCTTTTGTTTGACAGGCGGATGGTTTTTATCTTCCAGCGCCTGAGGAGAGAGGGAACCGAGTGGATAAGAAGTCGGCAATTTTCTGTTCATACAGAAGTAGCACTGAGCTGCATTTTGCTGGTCCACCTTGCTGACCTGGATCTGCTGGTACAGAAGATGAGTAAGGGGGTAAGAGGAGGGGGAAGGAGATATATCTATGTCAAAGAAGTGACATGTTCATGAAAAAGGAGAGTGTTGGACAAACACTGACAAATCACTGATGGAAAATCCCTGGCTTCTTTTAGCATCATTTGCTTCCACAGCTAGAGCAGTGAGGGATGGGCGACTGGGAAACTGAGGAGAAAACAAGACTCAGGGGAATGGCTCAAGAAGAGATGTGGGGTCCAGAGTTGTCCCAGCCACGCTGTGCAGCCTTGTAGTGCAGGTCCTAACAGTCACAGGGGACTGGTGGCAATGGATCAAAGTCCCTTCTGGCCCCACACCATCAGCTTTGGCTGTGCTAAGACCACACCAACACACAGTGCAGTATTTACAGTCCTTCTGAAAGGGCGACGGGAACTTGATTTGGGTCCCCCACCACATCTTGTCTTTCTCTGTTCTGATGGCACCATGAGTTAGATAAATTACGTCTTACTCCATGGGCGTGGGTGGATGAGCAAGAGGGTGAAGCACATCAAGCCAGACATCGTGGTCACTAGCAGTGAAGAGATTAAGCACCCCAAATCCCACTTCCAAGAATGACTTAATACAGTAGGACTGGGACTTAATGAACTTGGCAATAAAACGAGGACAAGCCCTCAACTTTCTCTGTTCATCTAGAGAGAGCTGGAGGATCCAGGTCACTGCAAACCTCTTAGTGCTGGGACTTCTAAGGGTCTGGAGAAAAATGAGCAGTAGCATGAATTCCTTTTCCACACCTATTCAGCAATGCAAAGGCCTGATGGGCAATCAGACTGAAAGGAGGAGAGAGTTAAATATTTCCATCGATTTCTGCATCTATCGCCCACTATTAACTGGTTCTTTGTAGCTGAAGGTTACAGCAATTACCAGCCTCGAGGCAGAAGGCAGGAAACAAAGGCAGTGAGTTAAACGACTTGCCCACAGCCAGGCGGTGAGCAGCCCTGTCTTTTCTGCACTGGTTGTTGGCAATAGGATTAGTGCTGGACATTTGATTTTTCTAGTCATAATGTTTCTGATGTTTTCAGTTAGTTGTTTACCTGCACAACCTTTTTTTTTCCCCAGAAAAGTAAATTCACTGTCAAACTCAATGTTCAAAAATTCTGTGTCAGATCTCCATATGATAATTACTGTTTCTGGAGGTTTTTTCCACCTCTTTGGGAGCTCCTAGACTCCTCTTCAATCTTTCCTCCGCAAAAGGGCTGCATTTAATTAATTTTTTTTAATTTTTTTTTTTTTTTTTTTTTTTTTAAGAAAGCTAACTCCAGGAGCTGGGAGTAAAATATTGGGTATCACAGAAATAAATTGAAATCACTAGGACTGGTAGTGTAGGAGGACAGACCTGTTGCAATACACATAGGCTACCTTTCCACACAAAGGTGACATTCCCTGATGACCTTGTTAAAGAAGTTTTCTACGAGTTGAAATATAGTGGGCCAGAGGTGTCAGCAATTAATTTTACAAACCGACAAGACGGCATGCTCCAAGAGACTGTGCATTTTATTCTGTCACCTGCTCCTGACTGTCTGCTTGCTGCCCACATTTCCAAAGAGAAAATTGCTCCTAAGTGCTTCCCCATTGATCCGAGACAAGATGGCTGTTTTGGATTCTGCAGCAGTGGGTGAATCATCAATACAATATTTCTGAATTTTCACTGGCCTGTTTTGAGTCCATTTCCTGAAAGAGAGGGATTGTTGCTTCTTCTGCTTCTGAAAACTCAAGGCTAAATTCTCAGTTCCTGGGGAGGTGCTGATTTTTTTCCTCCATCCAAGCAGCCTCCCTTCTCTCTGAAAACCCTTTCCCTGAACCATTCACTATTTTGCTGGAAACCAGGTTATTTTCCTCTGAAAAGTTGATTGCTGTAAAAACTTCCCAGAATTGCATTTTCATTGTTGACCAATGAGAGCAGATTCAATGGGTTTAGAGGCAACATTTGAGCAGCATGAGTACAAAATTTTGTATCTGAATGTGGAGATGAAACCAAAGTTGTGAGACCAGCTGGCCCCATGTTTCAAAACCAGGGGTGGGAGGGCATTTTTTGTGAGTAATAGGAATATTCTCAGATTTAGTTAAAGACTAATCTGGTCTTCTGAAATGTGAAATCTTGGACACAGAAGTTTGCATTTAGTTGCTGAGGGTATTGGCCTTGGTCCTTAAGTCATCAGTTTGCGTGTGTGGAGCAGATCTATCCTGTACACTACACTGTGAAAATGTACTGGCACATACCGAGGCAAAACAGCACTGGAAGAGGTTGCACAGCCCTACTGTGTCTTCTCTAGAAAAGTGTATCTTCTGCCTTCTTTTTTTTTCTTCTAACATAGCTGACTTTTTTGATTTTGCCTTGGGATTTACCCACTGGCTGGAAGAACAACCCCTGTACTGCAGTTCTTCATGTCCCAGTGGTCGCCTCTGCAGTGCGGGGAATGGGGGGCCATGACCATCTGATCTGGCAGAGCTTTTCTCCCAGGGTGGCATAAAACATATGGCTGCCCTTACTGAAGAGCTAGCACATCTCTGCTGCTTGCGGCCCCCATTCGCCCGGGCTCATCAGTTGTGAGAGAGTGTGAGCATGAAAGTCAGTGTTTTCTAGATAATAGGAGGCTGCAAATTTAAGAGGGAGATGAGGGTTTTAATTATCTTTTTTTTTTCCCCTCCTGTCACTGCCCCAGTCCTAGGGAGGCTGCAATGATGTGGAGGCCTGAGGTGTCATTATGGGTTATTAAACTCCTTTGTGGCACTCAGGGATGTTGAATGGAGCTGTGAAGGGAGAAGAGAAAAAAACATCTCTTGATCGAGCTGGCTAAGCCCCCTGTAATTGCTTCATGTGGCAGACTGTAATTTTTCAGGCTGTGGAGGGGAAGAGGGAGAGAGAGCACGTGGGTGGGAGAAAGAGCAACAAGGGGGCCTAGGCACCCCACATGGCCATCAGGTTTGCTTCGGATGTGATGGGAGACGGCAGCTCACCCTCACATCAGCGTACACTGTCCCTTCCTTTGGCTCCTGGCAGGCCACTCTCACAGCACAAACCCTGTCCATGAAGCTGCCTGGGCCACTGGAGAGACCCCCACCCTCACCAGGCTGGGCTGTAAGTGCCTTTGCCACTGATTTACCCTGGGACTTGTATCAAGGCCACAGGCTGTCGCGTGGAGATCCCTCCAACTCCCATGGTGAGGGACGGTAATTGGGCAGATGGGTTTTTCCTCTTGGTGCCCACACCTGAGGTGCTCAGGAATGGTAATTATTGCAAACAGTGCTTGAGGATATGCAAAATGACCACATGGATCCAGCCAAAGAAGAAAATATCTTGCTCTTCTCTCTGCAACACCAATCCTGCATCCAGTGGCAGGTGAAATGAGTCTCCCAAGGACCAGCAGCAGTCTGCACCTTAATGCCATTTCTGGATTCTTTTGGGTCTGCTTTACCCTTGAGGAAGGCACAGCCAGAGCCGCCCAGTTTATGGGCTTTTCTGTCTGGGGACTAGTGCAGTGAAGCGGTGTCCAACAGAGTTTGCTGTTTCTGCTTTATGTCAGATTAATCCCTTAAAACACACAGCTGGATACACATGGCACCCACACACATTCAAGGACGGTCATGTGGTTGGAGTGTGAGAAACAAAGCAGTGATGAAGACCCATTCATCTGTTGTATTTCTTTCATAAAGCTTCCCAAAGGCTCCTCTTCCTCATTAGCAAATCTGGTAGTTAGTCAAACATGACAAAAGCTGAGACAAGCCTGGCGTGGTTTAACCACACAGGCTCACATCCCCCAGAAGTCATGCCTGATAGCAGCAGGACTTAAACATGGACCCAAACAGGTGGTTTATAGAGATGTAGACACACAAAGTGATGGAAATGTCCAAGCTCCAAAAAGGTGGGACTTAGTCTGGGAAGGACACAGGTGGAAAAATGTGTTAAGGAGCTTTGCACTGCACTGGCTGTGAAAAAAGAATGCCTGTCCTCTTGCAGCTATGCTGATAACACTGCTCTGAAGGGCATCCACCCACTGCCCACTTTCCTGCCCAAAAGGAGAACCTGCTGCCGCGTGGTTTCTCCCAGCTCTTGTCCTCTGTCAGCTCTCCTCTCTGTCCTCTCCTCCAGGACAGGAGAACCAACCTGATTTTTCCACTCTTATCAGAGGGAGAACGTCCTGCCATCACTTGTGGCAATCTGGAAGTTTTGCCCTTGGTTGCATGGAAAGCAGGACTTCACTTTGGCTATGTGGAACCTCTGCGCTGGAGAGTGCTTCCATACAATGCAGGACGCTTATCACCAGACAGGGATGGGGGGTGACAGATTAGCAGGGCTTAAAGAAGAAAAGAGTTGTACAACTAATTTGTCATCCATGTAAAGAAGAGGGATTAAAAATCAAGGGGTTTGGGATGAGATAACTAAATAGAAGAACTGATGAGCTTAAATGAAGTACTGGATTTCACAAGGAGAGAAACAATGCGTAATAAGACAAAAGGAAAACAGGAAATATATACAAAGAAATACCATCTATTCATACAATAGTCTTGAAAACTTGTCTGATGTTATTGGCGCTTTTTAAAGCCACTGTTTATCAGAATATCCTTCATATGTGATCACTGAATATGTTACAGTCTGCAGGAAGGCTGAATAACTCGTTCTGTTCCCATATTTCTTAAAGTACTTTACGAATTTTCTCAATTCTTTACATGAACTGACATTTTAAGGCTATCCTTTCAGCAAATTGATTACAAATTTGAATAGCTGGAACTTGCTTTGATGGCTGATTTTAGCTTTATCAATCCTGGCAAATGCTGTTCTAAAGAGACCTTTAAACTAAGTCAGTTACCAAAAAAAAAAAGTCTAGCAAAATGATTTCTCTTTCTGATTTTAAGGTAAGAAAACAGTATGAAGGAAAAAAGATCAAATTTATTAAATAATTTGAATTTTGTCTTTGTCCTAAAATTGAACTGAAAACCTCAAATGAAAAATGCTGAAATTCCATATTCTACATGCTGTTTTAAAGGTAGTGCAATCCAGAAGAGCTCACCCAGAATTGAAAGTTTCTTCAATAAAAATATTCAAATGCAATTCTTGTAACTTTCCTCCTACCCAAGTTCCTTTTCGCTTCCCAAATGAAATCCCAGTGAATCTGGCACAATCTTGGCAAGGCCCTTCATTGACAATGCTCATATATTAACAGTGTATTACACTAGCAAAGTCACTGAATAGTTTTAAACATTTCTTGAGTACTCAGCCTAACTATGGCTTTCTGCTCTTAACACCGTTGCAGCTTCATCCTAGGTTATCTAACACCACCGTTGCATGAAATGGCCTCATGTGGCTGTGAAGCTGCATAAGACAACTTCTTCAGCAAAGCAAACAGGCAATGGCTGCAAGAGGCATCTTCTTTGCTTTCTTTATACGTCTACTTTATTGGCATTAATGAAGTTACAGAATCCCCAGTGAGGGCTCTTCATTGATGTATAACATGAAAGATACGTAAGTTTTATTTTTGTGGCCTCTTTTAGAGTTGGTTCTTCTTCCTGCCAGTCTTCATATATTATTTTCAGATGACCAATATGGTCTTAGTTTGCTTTTAACTCATATATTTCCATATGGGATCGACTTCCTACATAGTGGGAAGCACTAACAGCAGAGTGGATTCAGTCTTCCTAAGGCAAGACACTGGTGCAACCTAGGACAGACACCTGCTTGTTTGAAGGAACTGCCTCTGACAGTCTACTGACTTACTGCTTGTCTTTAATCCCTCCTATATCAAAAAGGCTACTGAAGATAAACTTACACCACCACCCCCCCCCCCCCCCCCTCCCAAATCCAATAATTTTTTTTCCCTTGGTTTCCAAAAAGGACCAGATCTCTTGCTGGGTGAAAATCAAGATGAATTCCTGTGATTGACTTCTGTGGGATTGTCTGGGGTGGGCATCCCTCTTCACACTCTGTGGCTGTGATTGAGGTAAGACAGAAATGTTCCGGCATGGAAATGAGCATCATGCTGATTGAAAGTCCTGTCTATGAGATCCCTGAGAAAAATCTTGCTTCACAAAAGTCGGGACAGATCATGAGACAACATGGGTGGCAATCTGCATGAGATGCTAAACTTTTTAAGTTTCATGGAAAGATTAACTTCAGCAGGAGCTGGGCTATGTTTTAAATGAATGCTGTCCTATAGTCATCCCCCAAACCCTTCATTCCCTTAGCCAGCAGGCAATCAATTCCTGAGCAGGTCAGTGAGCCTGGCCATCGAAGAGAGCTGTCACTCCTGAGGTGACAGCAGTCACTCAGTGGTAGCCCGAAGCAATGCCGAAGGTCATCTGTTCTGTCCACCTGCTGGAAAAAATGGGCTTAAAAGGGTTGTGAAAAGGTGCAGCCTGCAGCGACTGCAGCTGGGACGCCTGGCTAAGGCGGCAGCATGGGAGTGAGCGCCGGTATCTTGGAGTCGTGTTCCTCGTAGCCCAGCTTGTTCTGGCTACCATGGCCCACCTCAGCCAGTGGCACAAAAAAAATCAACCGTAGGATTGTGCTACTTCGTGTCTTCCAGTAAGGGGGTCCCCAAGGCCACCCCGGGAGCTAGGAGGTGACTGAGCCTGCAGCACTGCTCCTCACCTGGCTGCTGGGCAGCAGGCATGACTTGGGACCTGCCTGCAAAATGTTTTTCGAGATGATCCTGCAACACCAGGCAGCATTACCCTCCATCAGTTTGGTGGGTTTTTAGCTTGTGTTTCAAGCATCCAGGGTTTTGCAGAGGGAAAATAGAAGGTTTAGGAGACTCAGAGGGGATTAGAGATGAAATTAAAGCAGAAGCAAGGACTGGTCTCAGTGTGCGAGATAGTACCACACAGGAGGACACAGAGACTGGGGAGAGAGGAGCCCTGATGGCTGCTTAACTCCTTCCTCTGGTTTCCACTGTACTGAACAGCATGGTGTCCTCAGCACCCACAATAAGAGAAGCTGCTCCACCTGACTTAAAAATGAATTTTGGCTCACTGTTGGCCAAATATTTTGCTGCTGCCAACTGCTTACTTCAGCTTTAACTTCTACCAACCGCTAGCCAGTGGGGGCTTCCCAAGCTGCGTTGGTGGGACTGGCAATGTTGATCATGCTCTCTGCTCTCCGGTGTTTGCAGGAGATGGCAAACGTCAAGACCTTTGCAACCTTGAGGAGGTCAATGGGATGTCGATCCTCCAGGGCTTTTGGCACTGCAAAAATCATCAGCACATTGGCATGAACTCAGCTGTCCCACTATGGGAAGGATGAGCCACGAATGCTAACCAGATGTCTTCAGCAGATGTCTTCCAAAGCAATGCTGTGGTTGGCAAGGTGGCCAGCAGGGATTTGTGCCAGCCAGTGGCCTGTCCCCAGCCTGGCACTGGCTAACATGAAGCAGGACCATGCATTCCCTCAGCACTGGTTTGTGGTGGAAGAGATGCTACAAATCCCTCAGGAGAAAAAGGCCGCTTTTACTCACAGCAAAGCAAAGTCCAGGACGGGTCCTGAGCTGCCACCCACTGTCACAGCCCCAGCTGTCCTCAGGCATTTGGTCTCTTAGGAATTACTTCAAGAGGAGCAAAGCCCCAGGGAAGGCAGGATTAAGAGTGTTTTTCCAGGTTATTTTCTTTAAAGCCTTTTTTGTCTCTGAGGACTCAAGGGGCCTGATTCTACCATCCTGCTGTCAGCATTACATGGCCAAGCCAAGACATGAGGTGGTCAGAGAGCACTGAAATGCAGAGCGTTTGCAGGAGCCGGGTGTCGGGAGGTGCGTACGTGAGAACAGCATCCAGTCCCGCGGCTGCCTTAGGGGAATCAGTGTTATTTTCCTATTCCTTTACTGCCTCAATGACAAGGCAAACAAGGGGAAAAAAGGGCTAGAGAGGGCTGAATCTCTTTTATTTCATCCTTTCACAGACCAAAATCCTTTCATGCAGCTCCAAACCTGGGAAAGCAAATGTGTTGGACTGCAACACGGCATGAGAATGAACTCCATCAAGAAGAAGGGAAGGAAAAAACAGAGTAGCAATCTTTTGGGTACAGGCAAACAGGTGGGGGGAGTGTCTGGTCAGCGAAGGCAGGGTGTCTGCAATCTTTGTAGCGATTAGATTTAATGGGACAGAAACGTTTCTCTCCTTCACGTCCCCTCCTCCTCTCAGCCCGAGGGGGAGAGAGGAGGGAGGTGATGATGGGGAGGTGGCGGGGGGGAGAGAAGATTTGAAAGACTCTTTGACGTCAGCCCTGCCCTATAAAAAGCTGGCAAGGAGCTGGAAAGCGGAGAGCAGAGCTCGTGGAAGAGCAAAGATGCCAACCCCCAACATCTCCACCTCTGCAGCCAAAGGCTTCCGCAGGGCGGTGTCAGAGCTGGACTCCAAGCAAGCTGAGGCCATCATGGTAAGACAACCCTACTCCACTTCTTTCCCTCCCCCTCCAAAAACTGTAGCCTCTCCTGTAGCTATAGGCAGAGGCAGGCAGGGATAGATGGACCAACACTGCCTTTGTGGGAGTTCCCCCACATTGGCACCTCTGGGCTCCAGGCTGGCAAAGGGAAATTACCTGAACAGTTCTCTCTACGTACTGGTACATGTGAAATGCAAACATCTGGGGGGATGAAATCTTGGACTAATGCAACCCTCAACCCCCCAACCAAAAGCAAGGTAAATAACCCATAGACCTAAGTCAGGAATAACAAGGAATCCCCAGTGTGAAAGGCAATTCAAAAATCTAATGCCTTCCTGGTTTCAAGGCAATAAACTGCAGAGATTTTACCTGTTCCAGCATAATGAAAAAGTGAGGCTGTTATTTCAGACAACATATGAGGCACAGGCAATTTAATCAGTTTGTTCGCTTCTGCTGTGTCCGCAGTTCCACTCTCTCCCAGCACATTCTTCCCCCGCTTCTGTTCCCAGCCCTCCCTGACGTGGTCTCAGCCCTGGGTTTAGCCCAGGGAATGCTTCTGCACACACCAGATCTGTATGTGACAGCGAAAGGAGAGAAAAACTTCCTGCTGAGCTGTCAAGTGCCTTTAGAAAGCTAAGTCTGGCCAACCCATGGGACTGGCTGTAGGTACAGGGACATTTCACCTCCTAACCCAAATGCCAGGGCAGACAGGAGGAGCCCGGAGACTCCCAGCACGGGACAGTCCTGTGGGTCAGAGATGTGGCCGGGCTGTGAGTGACCCTGGAGGAGCCAGAGCAGCTGGTGGCAGCAAGTGCACCAGGAGGGGACCCCCTCGGGGTGCTCGGCAGGAGGAAACCCGGGAATCGAGCCAGGTTAGGGAGCAGATATGTTCGGCAGATGTCTGCAGGGTGACTCCAGCAGGTCGGTTAAAGAGCTTCCCAATTTCTTCCCCTATGCCCGCTGCTTTGTTCACCCACCCTCCTCTTAACCCTCTGTGATGCTCTGACTTTGTAAAATCAGCTGCTACATAGGCAGCAAAAGGTGTTTTGGAGGGTGGAGTGTGCTGGAAAGGAAGGGAAACATTTAGGAAACAAGGAGGTGAGCTTCCTTTCTCTAATAAATGGAAATCAGGGAAGGCTTCCCTCTTGCATAACCATTTTCATTCTGGCGAAATAATGAACACTTAAGTCATTCTTGAAAACCCGGTATTTTCCAGACTGCTCTTCAAATCAGTATTTGAGACGCTCGGTGTTGTCTGGAGGAGGGGAGAGTGTTTGGTTATTACAGACTCTGGGCTGCTGCTTCGTGTTTGATAGGAAATGGGCCACTGAACAAAGGGGCCTGAGGAATTTGTGTTCACCAAGTGTGATGGCAGGAGCGTGGCAACATGTTTGGGGTAAACGGCTCCTCCAGCCTGGGGTGGATGTAAAACCTCAGCCCGTCTTCGTATCCCTTCTTTGAATGGAAATTCTTAGAAAAATAAAAAAAAATTAAAACAGCCCTGTGAGGATCATTTCAGGAGCAGGCTCTATGAAAGGCTTTGCCCTTTGCTCTCACCTAGCACAGCAGATCTCCACAACCCCATCACTTATTTTACTGGCTTCTACCAGGCGAGAGGCATGACTCTGCATTTGTACGTGACACTGCGTGTTCCTGGCCCTCGTGATGACCTCACCCCACTGCAGGGGAAACTGTGCAAACTGTGGGGAAAAAAAGGACCTTTGCAATCCCAGAACTCACCTACACAGGCAGGTATTTTACATGTCAGCTAGGCAGCTGGTCAAACTCACACTGTGAAAAAATCTTTTGATACTTATTTAGTTTTTCTGCTCCTAATAGTTTCTACGAGACGCCCCAGGACTGTAGCTGGAGCAGGATTTGGTTACAGGGCACACAAGCAGAGCCAAGCAGCAGAGAGCAGTTGGAGGTAAACCAGCAGCAAGGAGCTCCCAGGCAAGCAGGAGTTGGACGTTACTGTCCCCATGCTACAGAGAGGGAAACTGTCTTTACAATCCTTCCTGCTTGTTGCAAATAATGAGCCAGGAAAAAAAAAGCCAAAGTACTTTAACTCAGAACACAGTATTTTTAGTGTCACTACTCAGGCTGGGCACTCTGAGTGGCAGCAAATTCAAAGAAGGAAAAATGTACTAACCCTTTGTAAGAGGTACAAACTAACCCTTCATAAGAGGTGAATGACAAACTCAGGCCCCGGTTAGGCAAATAAATGCTTTGCAAAATCAAATTGGAATTCTCACACTGTAGCTAGATATGCACTCAGGGAGCTAGTCTGCAAGTCAATTCAGAAATACCAGGTAACTGTGCCTTCCGAAGAAAGGAAAGCATTTATCATGAGGGATCAGTTTGGTTAGTTTATATGCCAGATTCCTAATTTCCAGCAAAAGGAGGTAATAGGCTAATGAGCGTACATGTGAGTGGCAGAGGAGAGGAGGATGAGATGGGGAGCATGCAGCCAGGCAGCCCTACCCAGCAGAAGAGGCAGCAGACAGGCAGACCCCTCCCAGCCCTCTTGTCACAAGCAAGATTCAGACTTTTTTTTTTTTTTTTTTTTTTTTTTAATTTACCCACCCACATGCCAGCATGGAGCTAAGCAACTTCAGGGACCCCTCAAGAGGGACTGAAACCCCCACTCCTGCCTGCCAGGGGCCACCCAGTCCCAGCACATGAGTCTGACTGGTCGAGGCTGCCTCTCCCAGTGCAGCTTTGCAGTAACACAAGTCTTCTCGCTATTTAAACTCCTCCCAGTTGGACTTTAACCTGATTTACAGCTTAAACATGGGGTCTAATTTCCCCACCCCAGACGTAAAGTCCTGCTGCACCTCTGCACCTCGAGGCACAGTGTGATAAAACATCCTTAGCTAATGCACTGCCCAGCTTGGGGCAGCTGCAGAGCCCAGTTATGGTGGCTAGCACAAGGCTGTTCACCCTGCTTATTGCAAGCACTTTAAAGTAAACACCAGCTTAGCTTTAAACAGTAGTGATATAAAACACACTGAAAGCTGAGCTGTATTTTTCAGGCTGTATTTAAAATGTCAGCTTTACACTGCTAAAGCATCCAAGAGGATTTTCACAGGAAACATTAGTTACTGATGGGGGGCTTTGAAAATCAGAGAGGAAGTAAGCTTAGTAGTTCAGCAGGCTGCCTTTTTAAAAGGAAAACATCCTCCAAATTTTCATAAGGCAGGGAAGATGCTGCCTGGTTAGCATCTATATCTTTTTCCATATATTTTCAATGTAATCAGAGGGAAAACTGCAGCCAGTCCTGCTCTCTGCGCAGGTGCTGGAAGGCTTTATATGGTGCTCCTTCTTCAGTGCTGCCCCAGGTTTCTTTTAGCAAGTTCTGAGGGTTTGTCATCTGGTTTGGGTATTGAACACAGAAAATTGGAACCAGCTGAGCTGCCTCTAAAGGGAAAACTGGTTGTAAAAAGACCAAGAACAAATAAGTTTGTATATGAGCTATTTGTGTAACAAAAGAAACAGCAGTGATTGAAATAGTTTGTAGCTCACTATAAATATAAAAAGTGACCTAACATGACCCCAGGCAGAGAGTTGCAGCATTTTAGGTGTAATTCCAAGTAACAGAAGTCTGTAGGAGTTTGTTGGGACAAACCAAATCTATAGATCAGTGGAAGGAATTTAATTTCTGGAGTATATGGATGTGGTTCCAATTACATTTCGATGGGCAAGCATCCACTCAGTGTCAGAAGAAAATGTCATGTTGGATCCTGGGGACAATTTAGCTAAGCTGCCCTGGTAATACACCTGCAAACAGTTCGTGTTTCCTGGCCAGGTCGCAGCTGTGTGCTTCAGCTGTCCCTCACAGTGTGTCTTTTCTCAGATGACTTCATGTTTATCTAATGCCACTCCACTTGGGTTCATCAGACACCTGAAAACTGCGTAAGATTGTTTCTGGTTTTTATTTTTTGAAGGATATTGAAAACTGTTGCTAGGAAAGGTGAGGGGAGAAGCCCACTCTCCAGTCGTGCTACAAGGATATTTTACACAGATTTTTCCTAAAGCTCCACATTTCCGAAAGTTCAATTCTAAAGCCTCAGTCCTCATCACCAGAGCTTCCTCTACAAAGCCAGGCAAGTCAGTCCAACCTTCCCCTTCTTCCTCTGCTGAGACACATTGGTCACACCTCATCCAGCTACCGGGGATGCCTCTGATCTCCCCTACAGTTCTATCAGAAGTGTTACTTATTTCTGTTCTGCCTTCAGTCTCCACGGTTCATTGGTAGACGTCAAAGCCTCATTGAAGATGCCAGGAAGGAAAGAGAGGCTGCAGCTGCAGCCACTGATGCTGCAGAGTCTACAGAGACCATTGTCTTTGAGGAGAAGGATGGGAGAGCCATGCTGAACCTCTTCTTCATGCTCAAGGGAGCCAAGACTTCACCACTGTCCCGTGCCCTTAAGGTATTTGAGGTGAGTACCTAACCTGTTGTATGGGAAACAGGGAACACACTACAGGTTTCACGGCTCTTCTGTGAGAAATATCACTTCAGTCTACTAAAGAAGACTCAGACTAGGTCTGCCTACTGCAAATTATCAGTTAATTGTCTGATGTCCCCACAGTCATGCTTTGCTCATGCCCCAGCTTGCCCTCACTTTCCATCAGTAAGAATGAACCATATCTCTGTCTGGTAGTGCTGTTAAGCTCTGGGCTTAGCTTTGCTTAATTACTGGATCCAACCACACAGTTTCACACCTACAATCCACACTCTTGTGGCTTGTAGTGTACTCTGACAGCCCCCTCCACTGCTCAGAACTTCAACTTCATGTGCAGGGTTCTGATCCCACATTCAAAGCAAGCTGTGTGTCCTGCATGGCTACAGACCAAACCCACCTTAGTTGGGGGTCAAAGATTTGGCAGTCTCTGAATGGCATTGCCACATTGGTCCTTGGCCAAAGAGTTACAGGAACAACTTCACCCTGGGCGTAAAACTAGTATTGGCATATTGATTTCAAAATTACCTCCCTACTTCAGGGATTAATTTGATTCAAATCTTAAAGGTTCTATTGGTCCCCCCACTGAGATGTGCCCTGTGTATTTCTTTAATACCAACGAAAACTGGTAACTAATTGAGCTTTTTCCCCCAGCCAGCACTATAATGTTGCATTATCTACAATCTCGGTACCATGAATGGAAAGACTGAGATAAGCGCTGCCTATTTAAACAGTAATCAAAACACAACAACTTGCATTTATGTAGTACATTTTCATCCAGAAGGATTCAAAAGTGTTTTGCAAACTGAGGTTCTGAGATATGTTTTATCTACAGCAGTGTAATTTCATTGATTTCAGCAGTAAGAGGAGAGGACAATTTGTTCCTATTAACTAGTCACATGGGTAGTAAGGGGCCTCCAGAGGTCTCTAGGCCAACCTCCTGCTCAAAGCAGGTCCAATCACAGCAGGTTGCTCAGGGCTGTGCTTGTTGCATTTTGAATATCACCAAGGTAGAGATCCCACAGTCTCCTTGGACAACTTGAGCAGTGTTTAACTGCCTTCATGGTAAAAAGATTTTTCTCTTTCCCTTTTCTTTTTAATGTCCTTGCTTCCAGCTTTTGCCCATTGCCTCTTGCCATCCCACTGTATGCTTTTCAGATGAGTCTGGCTCTGTCTTCTTTACATCCTCCTACCAGGTACTAGCAGACAGTGAACTGATGTCCCCTACCCCTTCACTTAAGGCTGAACAAATCCAATTCCCTCAGTCTTTATTCATATAACATTTGTGCTCCAGCCCCCAAGCATCTTGACAGTCCTCCAGTATACCTGCTACAGCTCATCAATGTCTTTCTTCTATGGGACATGGTACTCCAGATGTGGTCTCCCTCATCTGGGATAGATAGAGATAGAGGAATCACTTCATTTGACCTGTTATCTACAGTCTTGTAGTCTGCTGCTACAATTCAGTATGTGGTTGGCCTTTCTTGTTACAAGGGCATACTGCTAGCTCATATGTTAATACACGTGATAATTATGTGACAACTTCTTCCCCATGAAATGCAACCACTTCTGGGGTAAAAACAGATCACCAGCAACACTATACAGCAAAACCACTACTTAACAGCTGTAAGCATACAAAAAGTGTGTTTGGGGGATAAGTATTTCCCTGCAATTGTTGGGCATTCTAACTATTCATTGCCCATGCAGTACTATCTCTGATCATCTTATGAAAAGTGTTTAAGATCTTCAGCAATTACAAAACAACTTGCATCTCCTCTAAAAGGACTGCTGCAAGAAAAGATGTTTTCTGGACAACATATGTTTCTTATCTCAAGACTGAATCTCTAAGACAAGCTTGTCAGACAAAAGCCTTGGTGTTTTCATGGTTGGGATCTCCTTCCTAGAACTGTACAGCTGCCAGCTAAGGCATGAAAAATCCATCAGTGTAACATTTCAAATGCAACAGACCGCTTAGCGAGTATGAAAAATAGAAGTATAGGCTTTTGTACTTGGTAGATTTCAAGTTACACTGCGTTTAAGGTCTATAATTTAAATAATTTTTAAAACATCAAGCAAGAGGCAGAGGCAGCTTATGTTCAAATATTATTTGTTTCTTCCTGGAGCAATTCACTTGCCACATCAAGAGCTTTCTTACTCAAAAAGCTCTTTGAGCTTGTCACTGAGAGCGCTTTAAATATAATAAAAAGACAAGCATGTCAAGCCACAACAGAGGAAGATTCATTTCCCAGATCCCTCCGGCAATGAAGGTTACAAGATATGAAAGCAGACGGGCATAATGACATTTGCCTCATCATGAACCAGGCTGCAGGGAAGCTGGTTTCGCTCTTCTGTATGTGTTACATGCAGCCAAAGCATAGGTAATGTAATCACGGCTGTCAGATTAATGCAAAGGTATTGATTGTTGAGGGGACAATGTAATAGTGAAGTTGGTAGGTACATTAAAAAACACGGTCCTAAATTTGATTTACCTGTGGCATCACATCTGTTCCTTCTCATCTTTCTGCCCCCGATTAACAAGAGAAATCGTGTCCTTTCCTCTACCAAAGACCTTGCAGGGAGTTTAGGAAGGTGGGGTCATTGCCCAGGGCCTTGAGCTTGTGCTGCCAGTTTTCACTGAGCTAAAGAAAATACCCACAAATCTACCAGGCCCTTTGGACGCCTGTGGGCTCCGTTCTGCCCCCTCCCTGTTCCTTGGGAGTCAGTTCCGATGGTGAGCCCCATGACTGCCGACCGGCCGGGCTGAGCCCCGCCGGTTCAGCACCATGGCCAGCGCCCGCCGCCCGCCGCGCCCGGGCAGGGCCGCCCCTCCGCGTCACCGCCAGCCCCTTCCCCCTCAAGCGGTAGAAAAGCACCTCTGCCTTAAGTGGGAGGTGGAAGGACAGGGAGGTCATAGGAGGTGGCACTGTGCCACATCGGCTTCCCCGATTTTGATACGATTTTCTTTGCCATGGTGGAAGTCTTCTGTTGATAGTTATTGAGCAGCCCCGCCAGTTGTCTGTCCAGGAGGAAAAGCTGTGGAATTAATAGATAAGTGTGTCTATCCCAGTGGGGAAAATAAAGGAAGAAGAAAAAGACAAGGGGGAGTCCCTCCCAAACGTATCCATATGGACACCTTTGTGAAGTACCAGCAGGTGTTTCAAGCGTTGTTTAATGGTTTTGTTCTCCTTTTCCATGTCCCCAAAGACATTTGAAGCTAAAATTCACCACCTGGAGACCAGGCTTAGCCGAAAGCCTCGTGAAGGGACCGCTGAACTGGAATACTTTGTGCGCTGTGAAGTCCACAGCTCTGACCTCAATACTTTCATTAGCTCCATCAAGAGGGTAGCAGAAGACGTGAGGACCACTAAGGAAGACAAATGTAAGGCACTTACAAACTGTTTCACTTTTGTGGAGAGGCTGAGCTGTAGAAACAGGGTGGAGACTTTGTAATTCCCCGGGAAGAGGAAGGGCTACTGTATGCCGAATCTGAGTAAAACAGAAGAGACTGACTCTGGGACGGCTGAATCCTGAAAGCCACTTCCCGCCTTGTCCATTTCTCAACAGACTCCAGAGTCCATAGCCCATTATTCTGGTGCCAGATTGAAAAAAAATAGAGATAGAAGATGAAATTTCATGCTTTGTTCATACCCTCTCCTACAGAGTTCTCCATCTCTATTCCAGTGTTTTATATTATAAATGTAAAGTAGTTTCCTACCTATGTGTCAGGAACTCTGTACAGATCCAGCACTAAATTACAAGACACCCCCTATGCCGTCCTGTTCTGAAGGCAAGGTGATTCTTATTGTAAAATCTCCCTAGAGCTCTGCAGTAATCTCTCTACAACCAGTTGGAACTCTGGATTTGTGAAGTCTAGATGTGTGTGAATATGAAGTCTAGAATCTTTAAGTAAAATCCAATTTTCATCTTCTTGTTTACTTTTGTCACAAAATACTCTCCTGAGAGATGGACAAGGAAGTCATGAGATGCAGATAATGGCGTTAGACCTGACTTTAGGACAAGAGCATTGAGAGTGTGGGACTACTGCCTGGAAGGCACAGCTGTGCCATGTGCTGTTTGTTGTGGGTGTGCATTTGGTACACTGGGTCAGATGTATCTTACTCAACCTCACAACCCCTTCTCAGCAGGATATGCTCCATCTTCACTTCCACAGACATCTTTTCTCTTTCTCTCTCCCCACAGTTCACTGGTTTCCCAGAAAAATCTGTGAACTGGACAAGTGCCACCATTTGGTCACCAAGTTTGACCCTGACTTGGATCTGGATCACCCGGTGAGTTAGTCTGTGTGGGCACAGCCTCACATTGGAGTCCTGAGCCTTCCCTCAGAAGCAGGGAGCTGGAGAACACCCATTAGTGGAGCTGATCAGGGAACTGCAGTGCAATCACCACCATGAGAGAAATTTCTCCAGCCAGTGATGAACTTTGTTGGGTGAGAAATTTTAGTAACCGATTAAAAATCCTGTCTCTGTTCCTATTTGTCATCACAGGGCTACTCTGACCAAGTATATCGCCAGAGAAGGAAATCGATAGCAGAAATTGCTTTTCACTATAAGCAGTAAGTCTCTTTCCTAACATCCATGCAGGGATAATGCCATGTCGATGCAACCTGTTGGGAAGTCCTTGTTCTACCTGCATAAGACTTCTTTTATGTTTTGTCTCCCCATTCAGCCTGGCCAGCTCTTTTTGTGTCCCTCTTCTCTCTACGTCTTCCAGTCTCAATTAAAAAATTACTGTGGTCATTAATTCATACATTGATAAAGCCAGAATAAACCTCCTGCATAACAAAAGCCACGTATAACTCCATCAGACCTCAAAGTTAATTCTGAAACGTAGCATCTCTTTTAGAATGACATCTAGTTTTGACTTCCAGTGTTTCAAGTACTGAAAAAGCTACTATGTGCTCAGAAAACTTGTTCCAATGGTTCATTATCCTGGGTGTGAAAAAAAGTGGGTTTTATTTCTAAACCAAATGTTGTAGCTTTAGCTTTCACCCAATGGATCATACAGGCCTTTCATTTGCTAGATTGAGTTCTGCTATCAGATACATTTTTTTTGCTATGAGGAAATTTATAGACTAAATGGTTCACCTCCTCTCTCTGATAAATTAAATAGACGCCAGTAATGGTCTTATCATTGTCTTATATAGATTTAAGACTATCTCTTGTACTCCTGCTTAATACTCCTGTTCTGATATATGCAGTGATAGGACTCAGCCTCTTCACTACAACATCCAACAGAGCTCTAATATTCAGCTGGGTTTGTAAATTATTCCCTAGACCCTATTCAGTAACATTGCCTTCCACCGTAGCATCTCTTTCTCTGAGCAAGACTTTAAATGCTGATTTCTGTAGCAAGGTGTGCTGAAAGCAGGCTATGGAAATTATATGGGTCACCTTCTTGAACTACCCCTGCAACTGGTGTAATCCTGGCATGGCTTTCTGCTCTGTTAGCTTTCATGTTCTTTGCAGATTTGAAGCCCTGAATATAGACATAAATGTTTTTATCTGGTACTAATACTAAATGTACAGAAAGTCACTGTGCCAGCAAGAGAGTCCTGAGGGACACAGGAAGAAATACTGTCCTAGGTGATGCACCCATTTAAGATGTCTTTCCTCACATCTCATCTGCCGGTTAGCATTTATGAGCCACTGTGTAGCATCCCTTCAGGCTGTTAATGGAAGAGGAACTATGCTTTATTGCTGTAATATGTGAATACTTCATTTGTTCAAATACAGAACAGAAGGATGTAGGAAATACAGTTGCTAATTATGATGCAGAAAAGACAAAAGTGAGAGTCTTCTTTAGTTCCCACTTATATCAATATTAAGATTTTCTTTTTTTGCTGTCCTTAATCTTACTGACAATATAGTTTTCTGCATTTCAAATGCATTTAGTTTTCCTTATTTCCCAGCCACTGATTCATTCTTGGAGCCATCAGCCCCCTGAAGTTCAGGCACATGAAATTAATGTATTTTCACACAAAGTTTCAATTTTTTCCAGTGAAGACCATTTTTTTTCCTGGACAACATTATGCCTGCTAAGCTTTTGTGCATCCCTTGTTCATTTATAACCTCTGGCTAGACTAATGCTTTTCTCTGTGTCTATGTATTTGTTGCACTTGTACAAATGACCCAGTGCTAAGGCTTTGTCTTTCCTGTCACCCCCTTGTTTGGTTTAAAGAAGATTGATCAACATCATGCAGAGCTTCTCCAAAGTGCTTCCTTCTCAAAGGGAAGAGGAGTCTAGCTTGTGCTCTGCTGCTGTCAGTAACGGTGCTTTTGCCTTGCAGCGGGGACCCAATCCCTCATGTGGAGTACACGGCGGAGGAGATAGCTACCTGGTGAGCACTGATTTAATCTGTGGCCTTTATTGGCTTCACCACTAGAAGCTGGGAATCAAAACCTAAACAGTTAGGGCATGACTTCTTGAAGAACGTACCAGGAGTGCAAGCATCCTACTTAATGGCTTGTTATAAAAACCAGCAACTCATTGTGTGGTGTTTTATGGTAGGGAATGCATTTGGGAGAGCAAGCTACCTCCAAAACAGTGATGCTCTGTCTCATCTTCTCTTGGGGCTGCACCGAGAGCACTTTCAGCCCCCAGGAGTTTCCTCCAAAGGAGCCTCCCCAGAGAGCAAGGCAGATAATTTGGAATCCCACGTCTCTAAGGGGACCTAGTTTAGTAGCAGCCTCCAAAGGGCAGTTATCATAGCTGCAGAAAGAAGTATGAGGCCCGCAGTGAATATCTGCATAGTACCTCACTTGCCTCGCTTAGGAAAACACTTTGAACATGATTAATTCCAGGAGTGTTGCTGCAGGAGTGTCTCTGATAACAAGGCCAGGTCATACAAGCTGAGTACACAGGCTCCTAAACAACATCATCTCCTGGTTATATTGACTGTCTTCATAGTACAGGGAATATTTTAATTCCAGTTAATACCTTTTATACAATCTTCTGACCTTCAAGGTCAGAAATAGGTCTGTGCAGATGCAGCTGCTGACTTTGGAGGCTCATTTGAATGTGTGTCTGTATGTTTACATACCCCTACCAATGTGCACAGACATAGACTTAGTGGTAGAGAAAGGCAAAAGGACAAGAAACCTAGAGGCACGAGTCCTTGATAGTGCATAACCAGAGGACAAGAGAGGACTAGACACATCAAGCCACTGAACGTCTGCTACCTCTTGTCCTGAAGGAAGGAGGTATATAGCACCCTGAAGAGCCTGTACCCCACCCACGCCTGCAAGGAGTATCTTGAAGCTTTCAATCTACTGGAGAAATTCTGTGGCTACAATGAGAACAACATCCCTCAGCTGGAGGAGGTCTCCCGCTTCCTGAAAGGTGGGTGCAAGCCCGGGGGACCCAGGTCCAGGGTCTGCTGGGGCTCCAGCACGTGGTGGTAGCTACAGCTGGGAAACCCGAACTGGAAGGAGGAGTGTGTGAACTGAGATTTGGGAGGAGAGCTGGTAGAGGCTTTTGCATTGACCACAGAGGACAGGGGTAGACCCCAGGTGGTGGGAACTGCAGCAAAACACAGTGGGCTGCAACTGAAGGTCAAGCTCAGAGTCAAATGATCCCACTGAGCACCTAAAGAGCAGATTTTGCTCCCTAGCAGGAGCAAAGAGATTACGCTTGGCACAGCAGAAACCCTTTAGTTTCCAGCACCAATGTTTTTGCTGTCCATGCTGGGAATGCGGGACACCAGCACAGCCCATGGGCCGTGCACCCCTGCAGAGACAGTATGCGCTGTTTCAGAGAGGACCGGCTTCCAGCTCCGGCCGGTGGCTGGCTTGCTGTCGGCGCGGGACTTCCTCGCCAGCCTGGCCTTCCGTGTCTTCCAGTGCACGCAGTACATCCGCCACGCGTCCTCGCCCATGCACTCCCCCGAGCCGTGAGTATTGCCCAGCCCTGATGGCCTCCCCTACCCAGACATCTCACCTGGCCAGTAATTAACCTTTCTCCCTAACGGACAAACTTGGTCCACTGCTGACCATATTTTCCTCCTTTCCCCATGGGCGCTGGCAGGGATTGCTGTCACGAGCTGCTGGGGCATGTCCCAATGCTGGCTGACAAGACGTTTGCCCAGTTCTCTCAGGTAAGGTGTTTGTCTGCTTCCTTGCCCCAAACCGACCCTGCTCTTGCCACCTAAATTCTTATTCTAGGATTTATTTATATTAAACATGATATTCAGGAGCCCTAGTGATGGACCGAGAACACTAATACAGAGTAAAAATATCAGACTGCAGCAAAGCATTTTTAGTGCGAGCATGATGAAGCCCCAGCAGATGCATGGCAGTGCAGGGCAACAGTATCTGTTGTCTCAAGGCAATAAAACAGAGCAATGCACGCGTAAGGCCCTCAGACCAAATCTGTGCTGACATTCACCCTTTCCCTTCTCTTCCCAGGACATTGGGCTGGCGTCTCTGGGAGCAACTGATGAAGAAATTGAGAAACTCGCAACGGTAAGTTTTTCTCTGTGCTAGATGGGGGCCCCAACCCCTCCAGCAGCACTTCTGCAGTATCAAGGGGAGTGGTCCAGCCTAGTTTCCCCAGATTTGCAGGCTCAGAGCCCCTACCCGATCTGTTTCAGACCTGCTTTTTCATGATGACTGTGCAGAGCAGAGATCAGTTAAACAGCAGAGCTCACTTGCACATTAACCCAATTTTCTCAGGCACCATAGTATCATCAAGCATCGTATTTCTAACGACAGCACTGCTGGGACTCTTTGGGATGGGATTAAATGGCATCCACTTCCTTTGGCTCTCCCTTGGCAAGGTGACCCGTCCTGCTCCAAGGACACCGAACGGCAGCACCGTGCAGCAGCCAGACATGCAGAGGACCAGCTCAGGGACACAGTTTCCATCTGTCCTGGTGTGGCAGAAACTTAGTTTAGCACTTTGCTCTGGCTGTGATGGGTGCAGGGTAAGGAGAAGGGACAAAATGCCAGGCACCCGTTCATTTAAACAACCCCAGACATCAGTCATGATGCAAGGGCTCAGAAGTGACAGGGAGATGAAGATGAGGAGCTGTATCCCCTATGCATATTTTCTTTCTCCTTTCACAGCTTTACTGGTTTACGGTGGAGTTTGGGCTCTGCAGACAGAACGGGATAGTCAAAGCCTACGGAGCCGGGCTCCTGTCTTCCTACGGGGAGCTCATAGTAAGTCCCAGCATAACTTGCCTCTCTGCTCTAGACCCCTTACGGCAAAAAACCTTCTTCCTCTGCACAGCTCCAATGGCTTTACCCAATCTGTTCTCCACCTCTGTCTATCACATATGTGCTCTCTGATCCCTTAATTTCATGCCAACATTTTTCTGCTGTGTCCATAGCACTCCTTGTCAGATGAACCAGAGGTGCGAGACTTTGACCCTGATGCTGCTGCTGTTCAGCCCTACCAGGACCAGAACTACCAGCCCGTATATTTTGTGTCCGAGAGCTTCAGCGATGCCAAAAATAAACTAAGGTAGGACTGGGCAGTGAGACACTCAAACAGAAGGAAATGAAGCTATAATATATTGAAACAGGGTTTGACACCATGGCTGCTTTCAGCTCAAGGTCTCAGAAGTACTCTGGAAAGTGTTGTCAGGTCTTTCAAAGTAAAGAGATTCTCCAGTTCCTACGGGGTCCAGACTCATTCCCTTGGATTCACCCAAGAGTCCCCCCAAAATATGCTGGACTCAAGGGTGTGGGTGTGGAGGAGTGGTATGGAGTGGGAGGCACTCTTGGAGACAAGACTGAGGGAGCAAGAAAAGGGACAAATCTAGCTCGTCTGCCTAGTTCCCACAAGAAGGAGTTACAGACCATCTCAAGTTCCCAGGGGAGGCCAAGCAACATAACAGAGGGCTGGTGGTCCAGCAATTGGAGACCCAAAGCATCCACCAGGTCCCCCTTTGCTTCCTTGCTGCAGAAGGGCCAAGTGATACAGGTCAGGTACTGGCTGTCCTTCACGGGAGCATCTCACTAGCATGTGTCCTTCTGAAACACAGGCTTCTGTGTCATGTAAAAGTTTGCTCTGTGGCTGAAAGTTTTAGGAGAGAGGTGAAGAGCTGCTCAAAATGGTGGCATTCTCTGAATTTAGGATGCAGAAAGATGTTTGTCTTTCTGAGCAGCTGCTGGGCAACGTAGCCATTTAGCATTCAAACAGCAGCTCCCCCCCCAGGCATTGTTAGTAGCTCATACAAAAACAAAAAATATTTGCTTGACATGGATTGATTTATCCATGGAAAAAAAGGAACTTCTGCCTCCTAAGCTGGTTAACATGGGTTAGCAGATGCCAGACAGCATCCAGCCAGTGTAATTGGGTTTCCCCATCCCGTGGCACTTCAGACAGGATGGAGAGGGGCAGCTCTACCCATGGACATGTGTTCAGAAGAGGATTTGCTTAGTCATACCCAGAATTGCCCACAGGAGGAAAGCTCAGTCCTTTAACATTTGACTGACAGAGGTAAACTTTGCCTATACCATTTTACCTTAGGAAAGGGGTAGGCTGAGATGAAGTATTACACAATGACATGACTTTGCAGTTCCTGCTAGTGGGGTATTTCATATAAATAACGTAGCGAGGACTGCTATATTTCAACTTCTGCTTTTATTACCCTCACTTGCACCGTTCATACAACCTGGAGTCCAGCTGCTCAAAAGCAAGTAGCTGGGGAGCCTGTCCTCTCACACACACTAGGCTGCTTTAAAGAAACCCAAACAACCGTGGCCTAATGAGTCATTTCCTTGCATTTAAAAAGTAAAAATACACCATATACACAGCCAGGATGAGGCTAGAGGATTTTGACAGTGACAAGCACTGTAAATGATCCTCTTTAAAGAGCTCAGAGACCACAGAGATGTTAGTCTATGAGGTGAAAACATTAAAACATCTATATTTTTTGCATTACTGGCAGTTGCCACCATGAACACTGATTATCAGTGTTATCCCTCATGAAAAGCCTCTTTTCCTAGAAAGAAAACTTCCTACTAGTTTTCTAGGGTAGACAGAGCTCCGTCAGTGCCCTTCTAGGCATCCATGTGGTACTTTTATGCTTCAAAAAGGTGTCAACACACCCATGTTGGAAGGCAAGTTTCTAACCATTAGCAACTGTGCTACGAGTCATCACAGTGGCCAATAACGTTAATAAGTGAGACGAGCTGGACCTTGCCTGGTAATACTGAGATAAGCCGCATCTTTTAGGAACTGGACAACGTGAGTATGCAGAAAGCCCCTCCGTTTGCACTTCTTTTTGTTTCCCTGCAAGCCTGGCAGCCCCCTGCCAGCACCAGCCTGTGGCTTTGACCGTTTTGCCGCTTGGCCCTGTCTGGGGTTCGCCCCCCAGCCCCAGCAATTCAGGACTAGATTTCCCCACGGCATGTAGTACCAGCCAGAGGAGAATCTGTCCGGGAAAGGGATGCGTTTTCCCCGAGCCCTGCGCCAGAGCAGACCCACGGTAGCCACAAGAGGGTACCCTAAGCTAAGCAATTCAGGAGCGAAAGGGTGAAACCTCAGCAGAGGCGAGGAGCATGCCTGGTGCTAGTGCTGTTTGTCCCCTCATCTTCCCAGGCCTTTCCAGCATGAGACTGTAGCCATGGGTACCTAAATATAGATCCCCAGCTCCATATTTACACGGCTGCTAGAGAAAAAACCCCCGTACCCAGCCAAATGTACAAATTTTGGTGTTGGAAGTGAACAGGAGCAACTTTGGGGAAAACTTACCCTTGATTTGTTTTCACTTGACCATGTACTTCTCCATTAGAAAGGTAGCAAGAAGGTCTTGCTCTTGAGAGGTATCAGGTAAAGTCAGGCTCATTACTGAGATCTGCACTCCAGCTGGCTTTGGGTACAGTAGTGCAACTTTGCTCAAGCACATGGCTCTGATAATGCAATTCCCATCCTTTCAGCCACGCCTGAGCCACAGCCTGTCAAATCTGTCCTGAATAGAGCTTGCAGCTAGTTCGCCCCTCCCCAAGCAGAGATTAGTCAATAAATGAATGTCAGAAAGGATTTAGGAATATAATACTATAATTCCACGGGCTTTCCCTGCGATTAGCTTCTAAATCTCCTCGGCATTTTTGAAAAAGAAAAAAAGAAATTGAAGTAGAGGGTGCCTGATGATGGCCATGGAGGTGACCAGTTCAGTGTACCCTCCAGTTTGATGCAAGCCCGTGTGTTCAGCCCATGGACACCTGCAGTCAAACTCATGGTCTTCCTTGCTGAAGAGAAGGGATCTCAACTACAGCTATAGCCCTGTGGAGCTGTAAAGGTGGGAGACCAGAGCTTTTGTGCTAACCTAGAAACTCTGCCTAAAGGAGGCATTAACCTGTTGTGATCTGGGTAAATGGTGGTGGGTAGGAGGGAGACTCAGGACCCATTTCTTGTACCAAGCCCTCTGCACCTTTTCCTTGCAGGAGCTACGCGGCACACATCAAGCGGCCCTTCTCAGTGAAATACGAGCCCTACACTCACAGCATCGAGCTCTTGGACAGCCCTCAGACGATCTGCCACTCCCTGGAGAGTGTAAGGGATGAGCTTCACTCGCTGATTAACGCGCTCAATGTTATCAGTTAATATGAGAACTGGGCTCTTTCCTTCCCCTCTTCCCACACAGCCCCAAAACCACCTGCTCTGCTCTCGCCTGGTTCCCACCTATTAACTCCTACCTGTCTTCTTCAAACATTTGCATCGCTGCCTGTCACCATGCGACCCCAACAGCTTTCCACTTTTATATCTAGGGCCAGCTTGGAGGAGGGCAGAGGGATGGACCCAAGGCCTGCTGGCTTTTTGGGTAGCTTTTCTATTGACCACTGGAAGAGGCTTAATACACACCAGAAGCATGGCCAAGCTACAAAGCTGAAGTCAAGAGCTGTGTGCTAGGCTCCTGGGTGCAAGGAAGAGGAGAAAAACTTCTTTATTTAAAAAAACAGAGAGAGGAAATCTATTTTTTGCAGTTCGAGAGAATAAATTAATCTGCTTTTTTAGCCCCAGAGCAACTCCTATAGGAACTTCATGAGGGGCCCTAAGTCCCTACCATCTCCTGCCTCCTACAGCCTTATACATTTGGGAAATGAAGAGCTGCTCTAGAAACTTTTCTGCCTGAACCAGCCCTACGAGGTTTAAAATTTCAGCTCCCAGCCTCCCCATAGCTCCTCGCACAGGGTGATGCTTAAGCAGAAGACCCTGAGCTGCACCACCCCACCAGGCTGAAATAAACATTGTAGCTCCCCTGAACCTCCAAACTGACCTAAGCTAGGAGTTGCCTGTCTGGCATAGAGCAGCCCTGATCTACCTGCATCATTCCCAGCACAAGCACCACAGAGCAAGCCCTGGCCACCCCAGACCAGCGCGTGGGCATCCCCTTCAAATCCTCTTTTAAGAGCTTCCTACAGCAGGGAGTCCTCAAAAGCCCAGCTGCCATCCTTCACAGCAGATAGCAGTCACAGCTATTGATGTTCCTGTGGGCTAGTGGCCCTGGGCAGCCCTGGCAGCCTCTTGGTGTCCTGACTTTATTGCTTATGGCAGACTGAGTAGGGCCACTAGTGTCCCAAGTTTTCCAGTCCCTGGGAGGATTTCACATGCTTTCACTTTTCCAGTCTATTACACAGGTACAGCATTGTCTTGTTCTTAGATATCCCAATATCACTGTCACGTGATGTAGCTCAGGTGTGTGACTAATGCCATTGCTGGCCATTTCTGAGGAAGGTAGCACATGGTTAGGATGCTCAAACCCAGTTTCATCCAGCTTTCACTGTAGAAATTAATGGCTTGATGTGATCCAAAGGTCTCAGTTTTCCTCCCCCTGCTTTTGCCCTTCTTATCTTCTTGCAGGCTGTCTCATAACTTAGCGGTTTGCTCAGAAGTTTGGCCCAAGGTTATGCAGCTGTGCAGTATCAGAGCTGGGCTTGGGATGCGTGGAGGCAGCTAAACAGCTGTGGGGGACAGCGAAGGGGAGAATTACACATAGATGTTTGCATGATCAGTTATAACATTTCTGTATAGACTTTTACCACCCTTGTCCACTATATACTATTTTTATTATTTCCTCTTTAAAGAAATGCAAGGCTTAGCTGTTAAGTTTTGGCTATTAGGTGTAAGTATCCTCCAATATTTATATATACCATCGCTCTCCAATGTTATGTGGCTCAGTCATAATAGTTTACAATCCATTACAATTTATCCCATTTCAGACCTTCACATACATATGCTTAACCCCCAGTTCTCTCAAATTTTAACTACTGAGCCACTGACAGCTCTTAGTCTCCCACCTACTTCAATCCCTCCTTTCTGTTTCCTTTCTTATTTGACCCCTCTCCTAAATTCCTCCTAAATTGCTTAAAAGGCCATTACTGAAATCAGCAGTTCAACACTACGGCTAGCTACTTCTCCTCAAGCTGTTCCTCCTCCTCGATTGTCCCATAAATTAATAAAACTACTGAGTTCATTCAGTTGTTATAATTTTAGAGCACTTTTTCCAAAGCTTCAGCTATGATCTCCCAATCTGGGTGGATCCAGATCTTGAGCTGTAACTCTCAAGGTTCCCTTAAGGGCTCTAACAATTTTTAATTTGGGGTCTTAAGCTATTACTCTTTGATTAAGTAGCTGGAGCAAGCTATGCAAGACTAAGGCAGGTTAGATCATAGGTTAGCTATCTAGCCATGAAAATCTTATTAGTGACTCCAGTAAAACAGGCTAAGATAAAGAAAATAAATCTTCAAACAGGCAAGAAGTAACAATGAAGCCTGTATAGTTAATGCACAGCTTATGGCCTTGTCAGTAAGAGCAATGCCACATTATTGCAGGTCGCTGTTCCTCCTCTCCTTTGGTAGTCTCCAGCTCCTGGGTTACTGCCCATGAGTGCAGTAAGGATGCTGCAGACCCTGCAGTGATGACAGGCTCCTGATCAGGACTGAGCAGGGAGTCTCTGTGGAGGTGTTTGCTTTCTGGCCTGGCCTCAAACCCCATAAAGGTCTGAAGATGGTTGTCTCTAGTTCTCCGAAGCACATCACAGTCATTATCTGCCTTGTTAAATGTCTAAAATTAATGCAATTTATAAAAAGACCAAAGCTATTAATATGGAGTGAAAAGCCAAGTTAAAAATCCTTGCAACTGCAGGAGCCCTCAACTCCTCCGCCTTGCCTTGGAGTTTGCATTGCTGCTCCGTGACTTTGTCAGCTGTTGCTTGTTCGAGGAGCTGTAGTAAAATCTGTTGCCCTACAAAAATAGAAAATAAGCAAAACTTGAAGCATGAACCAGCCCCGTTAGCATGCAAGCATATAAACAGATCTACTGCAGCCACACGCGAGGTAAACACCACGTGGGCTGCTCCTGTTTGCTTCCGAGAGATGAGGCTGAGCTGGGGCGTGCTGTGAGTGCGGGGGCTCAGGCTGAACAGGCGCTGGAGGTTCCTCTTTGGGGCATTTTCTGTGTCTGCGTTCTTGACAAATTCATGACAGATTCCAGAATTTTTTGGCCCCTTAGGGGGACATCTGAGAAACATGAACCCATTTGTATTTACCATTGCCCTCATCTATTTAATATCTTAGAGGACTTATCCTATTAGTAACAAATAGGTCCCCTTCCATTTTGTCTCTAGGGCTTGTTCCTTTTTATCTGATTTCAGATACATTACTTGGCCCCTTATTTCATAAGCCATATATGAATTGGATTCTTCCTTTCTCATTTTACGTATTTTTCTCATGTTGCTGCTTCTACCCGAGCCTTGTTTTCTTCTTTTTCCTGCCATAATATTTTAGGGCTGCCAAGGAACGGGCTAACCAAACAAAATATGGTAGAGTTGTAAGCCAGGCCCTAATCTTTCACTGCTTCCTAAAGCTACTAATATTGAGGTTAACTTTTCAGTGCATTGTTTTGGATATTGTCCTACAATTTTCTTTAGTCTATTTTTAATAGTCTGACTCATTTCTTTCTACCAGTCTGGAGGATTGCAGGTGGTAGGGTATATGCAGTCCTTGCTTAATCCCCAGTTTACTCATTAAGGCTCAAGTTACCTCACTTACACCACCCACCACCCCCCCCCCCCCCCCAAACCCGCTCTTCATCTCATCCTATCTCAGCTGCTGTTCCATACCTACGGACAACTCTCTTTAACAGCATTTTTACAGTTCAAGCGGCTGTATTCCTTTTAGGTCGAAGAGCCTCAATCCACCCTGGAAAGATAGTCATAGTGACAAAGAGATACTGATAACCTTCTTTAGTTTGTGACCGCTTACCTGGATGATCCTTTTGCAGTATTTGCCGAGGTCCTCGGTTTAGCCAGTGCAGTAGAGTTGGCAGCTTTCTTTTACTAGTCCACTTTTGCATCATTGCATGCCTTATGCAGTTTTTATTTATGTCCTCTATTTCTTGCTTCATTTGGGGCCAAATATAAATTCTCTGCACTCTTTTCAGAGTACCCTGTACTCCTTTATGTAACTTATTACGACAGTCTAAGATAACTTGCTGTCATTCAGCCAGCCACAGTATCCATCCCATTTTTCCTTTTAGCTGATTCCTCATTGGGGCTGCAGTAAACAAACTCTGAGTCAATTTATCTACTTGCTCACTAAATTGTTTCTCAGTATTGCTTTCAGTCTTCCCATGTACTTTAACACCCTTTACACATATTTTATTCCCACTCTCCCTCTAGACTTGTGAAATAAACCTCCTGTTTTCTTCATGGTGTCCCATTATGTGTTTGCCATCGCCTTTCTCCCTCTCATGCATCCAGTATTTTATTCTATTATCAGCATAGTAGCTATCTGTAGAGAGATATTGTGAGGGGTTTGTCTTTTACTGACAGCCTGTAAGCTCCTTGGCATGATCCTTTCTCTAGTTTCCCCACTATTTTTTCCCTCATTCCTCTAATAGCAGTATCTTAGATTATTTTTCCTTCTTGTTCAAATTTAGCACTCCCATTGAGTGCACAATACCTTTGGTTTATTACCAGTTTCCTTAAAAAAGATATCCATATTAATAACCATTTCTTCTCTTTGTGCTTAAGAGCAGAGTATGAGTAGACTAGTGTACAACTGGACTATCAAGGGGGAAAGCCTCAAAGACCATCACAGGCCAGACTGCCTCTAGCCAGGCTTTCTTATGGCCAGGGAAATTTTGGTGCAGCCCCTGGAGAGAGGAGGACTCATGCTACCGGTATCCATTTTCCTTCACTATTTTTCTGGAACAGTACTGCTCCCACAGAATCAGCTCATGTTGGAATTCTTACTACAAATAATTTTTCTTTGACTGGGAATTTTAGTGCAGGAGCTTTTCAAGCAGCTTCTTTCACGTTAGATAAAGCACAGTCTTGCTCTTTGCTCCAGCTCCCTTCCTGATTCTTTTTCTGTCATTTCCATAATGCTCTGCTGGTACTAGCAAAGATGGATATGCTTCCAGAAGATACTAGCACAGTTATAGATATGCTGCCATAAGAAATTAAATCCTCCCAGCACTCTTCAGAGTTGGGACTGATTAGTGGGAGTCTTTATTTCACAGAAAGCTTAACCTTTCTAGCATCTATCCATCTTCTTATTTTACCAGTTCGAATTCCCAAGCAGTTAACCTGGGGTTGCATTAATTGTGCCATATTCAAATTGACTTTAAATCCCTTTTGGTCTATTAATTTTAAAACTCAGCTACTTCTCTCTTGTACCTCTTCTTCTGTAGCTGTGGTCCCCTAATATTATTCACATAAGACAATTTCTTTTCTTTGTTTCTCAGATACCATCATTCGAACACTTTTCTAATGCAAGTGTGTGCAGCGGGGCAGGTGCTCGGCCCTGTGGGATGCAAATAAAAGTATATTGTTTGTCTCTTAATGTGAAAGCAACTCTGTAAATTGCTTCTTTCCCTGCATTTTGCCATATGGGAGTTTGCTGTGAATTGTGGGGGTGCATTTGTGCCACTAGCTCTCCTAATTCATCTGCTGTCCAAGGAGCCTTACTCAGCCTCGGGGCTGCCAGGGGCAATGGAGATACCTGTGCTCCGTTGGGAGTGGGTGGTTGGTACGTGGTGTAATGTCCTGCTGACATTTGAGCAGCTCCCCATCAGTTCATTAAAGGCTCTCCATCTTCCTCAAGCTTATGGACTCATGTTAATGCTGCCAATTGCATCCTTGTCTTACCATTCTGCTGGGCAATTTGAAGAAATGCCCATGATGGCCTGATGAAATGTTCAAGGAGGTGCCCAATGTGCAATGAATAAAAGCTGGTGGAGCACAGGCTCTAATCAATTTACTGCTTAATTCCCATTTAATTCAAAATTTGAAGCAATTTCTCTTATTCGTACACTCCACTCTACTGTTGTGCTTCCTTTCAGTGGCTTCATATCTGCAGCTACCTGCCTTGGGGTCACTTTTTTTCATTTTATCAGCTACAGCAGTTTGATCTGCTGTACCTGTCTGCCCCAGGATAGCACTTGCAGTCTTTGTGGGATATGCTGCTATTCCCAACTTCTCTTTCTTTCTCATTTGCCCATATCATCCCTGAAATCATCTTCCTCTGATGGCTCCCGATCCAGTTCTCTCCACCACTTCCTGCAGCTACAGCAGTTATTTTTAATTTTTGCATCCCAATCTGCTTTTGAAAGTGTCTAATTTTAGCTTTGCATTTACTATGATCAGGTCCCTTTTGAGCTCTCCCTTGCTCCAGGGTGAATCACTGCACTATATATGTTAATCCCTCTCCTTACTTCTGCAGTTTTTCCTTCTCTTTTTCTAAATTCATCTGATTCTCTAATTGCCATTGCACCTCCTTATTGCCTTTTTGGGCCACTAGATGGTATTCCTTTTCTAAAGACAAACTTATTTCAAGTCACTTGATAGACTCTTTTAAAACACGATTTTCCCGTTGAAGCAGCTGATATTCTGAAGTTGCCTTGGCTTGGTCGGCATGGATTATTGCTGCTTCCCATACCAGTCCCACTAATGGAGGCGGTGGATCCTTGAGTCTGCCTTCATCCGTTCTCTGGTATTGGGGAACATTTGGTCTCTGTCACCCATCAGCTTCCTGTGGGCTGGAGAGGTGCCCACAGCCCCTGCTGTAATCTCTGATATTGTTGGGATTTCCTGTAGCCCTCCAATATTCCTGTTTTTAGGCTTTTTCCTGAGTTGTCTTAGATTTTTCCCATGCTTTAAATTTCGTCTTAAGGTATCCCTGAAGTATTGTGCACAAGGCTGGTCAGATTTGTAGAGTTGCCTTGAATGAAATTGCTCAGAGGAAAAGACTTTGAGGATCTACCCAGTCACACCCTCCACCAAAAGATGTTATAAATTCCTTTTTCCTGACAGTGGAACAGATTGGTAGGATTATGTGGCTGCTTAGATCTAAGCATGAGCTCATGTCCTTTGGGTGGGTCATGGGAGCCTTCATGCCATTTCCCCAGACCTTACCAAACGTGGCTGCAAGCTCTATAAAAAGTCACCTGGAGAAAGCCAAGGTGATGGGTCAGCCCAGGTTAAACCCTCCTGTAGATGGAGCATGGGCTGGTGAGGGAGGAAGAAAGGAGAAGAGCCTTCCTCGGAGCCAGGCCCCACCGTACCCTCTGGTATCTGCGTGTCCCAGTGCCTCGCTGAGCAGTCTCTTGCTGTTGTCGCTGCTGCTGTTGTGGGTGGATCTGTCTGTCTGTCTCTCTGCGTAAAGAAATATGAAACAGAATTATTTTTCATTTTGGAATCGTGCTGCTGCTGACATGATATTAAGAATAAAAAAATTATATTTCTGGTCTAGCATCCTGAGTTTGGCTCTTGCGTCCTTCTGCTGTCCAGATTCAAGTCAGCCAGACATCTTGCCTGCAGGCAGTACGCAAAATCCAACCTGGGGCCCGTTACGGCAGGAGATCCGCAACTTGTGCTCATGCAAAATGTTAACTTGGAGGTGAAAAATGGTCCCTTGTTTGCCGACGAGCTGATCTAAGCCTTTCTTTGCCAGGATATTACCAATTGCACAATGATGCATGGAACAGTAGTTGGGAGGTCTCTTTTAAATAGTAACACACCAGGGGGCTTGCCTTCGCTACGTGCTTTCTCTCCCAGCATTTCTCACTATTTCTGTTCAGTTCCAGTAATGCTGGCCATGTAGGAATGCCGGTGTGTGCACTGTGCCTGGTAATGTAGTCTGGTTTGCGTGTAACCAGGCTATGCAACTCTGAGCCTAAATGTGTTGAACACCCTTCTAAGAGTAATTAGGGGAGGATCCTGCTTGCTTAAGCATAGGGAGTATTTTAGATGACCTAAGGCATCTGCTGCATCCATGTGGGAGTGGTGGATGGGATACCGGATGCCCAGGAACTGGAATGCACCCCCGCAGACCAGAAGAGATGCCCAAGGCCACATAAGTGTTTCCTACTCCAGTTATCCTTATGTTTAAGGAAACTAATTCCAGTCACTGCTGCAAGCTTGGCTTTTACATGAAAGCCAGACTCTTTCTCTGGTTAAATGCCTTCCAGAATCACGGACAGAGGTGGATTAATGTGTTGCCGGCACAGGTCTGGACTATGCATCCAGGCTCCCCAGCAGTGTCTGAGAGGGAGTTTCCTAATTTAGGACTTGTAAGGATACCCTGTATCTTCATAGCGCTCATTAAAGTGTTACAGCTGTAATGAATTCATCTTCATTACACGCTTGGGAGGTAGAGAAGTACTCTTGTCCCTGTAAAAGGCTGACAGATAAAAGGAGGCAGAGAATCAGAGAGACTCAGACCAGGCGCAGAGCCTGAAAAGTAATTACATGCCTAAACAGCTTTGGGAAGAAGCGTCTAAGTGGCAGATCTGGGGCTTGAACCTCTGTCAGCCCCCTCAGGACCAAATCTTTCTTCTTGTGCTGTGATGGTACGGATCAGAAGAACTCAATTATTTACAAATCCTATAGCCGCAGGTATGCGCGCACACATGCACCGCCCCCCTGGAGATGGGAATTGATTTGGATAAGGCTGCAGCTGACCTGAGCTGTCATTCGTACTGCTAATCCAGCTCAAATCAGACTTGTTTTTTTCCCCAGGGACCAGAAAAGGTACTGCACTTTCCACTGCAAAGAATTTGTTTTCAGTTTTCCTACACTTGTTCATTACAATGATTGGGAAAACACTAGGTTTTCTAGGGGAAAGACGATCTTTCGACATTTTTCTGGCGCGGCTGAAAGCAGAAAGTATCTGAAATGTCTTGAAAACTGATCAGGAGATTTTTTTTTGGGGGGGGGGGGGGTTGCTTTTTGGTTTTTTTTAACTGAATAGAGAGGTTTGCAAAGATTAGGTAAGGGATTTAAAAACCTGTGTGACTGCACCCCAGATGTGCTACCATAGCCTTGCCGCACTCTTATGCAGCTGGTAGGGTTGGTGGTGGCAGGTCAATAAAACAAGTATTTGGAGACTGGACATTTTTTAGACTTGCAGGTGCTGTGCTTCAAATGAAGGAGGGTTTCTTCATGTCTCTGTTAATGAATTCACTTTGACCACCTTGTACACAGTGTATATCACCCAGGAGCAGCTGGAGCACGTGCACATACTGACTTCTGTACTGCAAGCCTCCCAAAACCATGTACCCACCCCATGCAGACTCCTTGCACATCCCCCAAATCCTCTCCTCCAGAACCGTAGAGGGTTTGTGTCACAATCTATATTTCCCCAAATCCAAAATACTCCCTCCACCTCCAACCAGCCACTACCACGTGTTTCTGTAAGTGATGTTCAGAGGTTTAGCTTGGGATGGAGCAACTGGTTTTGAAACTCATGTGAAACACAGGTTTGAATTAGACCTGAACCGCAGTGATGCAAGACCAGACAGGCTCAGTGGTGAGCTCCAGTGCCTGATGGGGTCAAGGCCCATCTTCACTGATTTTCCTGGAGGGATAACGATGCAAAATCCATTTTTTCACTCCCTTCATTAGTTCTACGTGGTCTCGTTGCAGTTATTTTCTCTGGGCACAGCAGGGTGAATTGATCTACAAAATATTTGCAGGGTTGGTGGAGGATTAAGTATCTCACACAGATAGTTCAATGTAACAGTTGTTACCCAGGACGGCAGAGAGAAAAACAGGGTGGGGTAAGGGAGTTGTTCATTTTCCTTCCACTAAGGTCAGCCTTAAATAACTCTCCCACCTCCCTCAGAGGCTGAAACAAGATAATAAGGACAAAAATGTCAGAGCAAAGCACAGGGCCCCTCTATTTACAGCAAAGGCCAAATTGCTAACCAACAGATCGGAGCTTGCTTTCTAAACACCGATAAGCGGCAACTTTGAATTAACAGCCCCGGTTCCTCGGCTGCTGTAAATCAGCCTGACCCCAGCTGCCCGCAGCACCCCAGTGCCTCCCCCCAGCCCGGGGCTCCCCGGCAGAAGGAGGGGGCTGCAGTGGCAGGCTCACCCCTCCTGGCCCCTGGAGATCCCTGTGCCTGGCTCCAAACACCCCCTCATCTCTCCCTCCCCAGCCCCCTAACATTAACAAGCCTTATCAGTAGGATTTACACCTCCTTGTCTAGGGACCCATAGGCAAGCCTACGGACCAGTTACTGGTGTGCATCCAAATCCTTAAAGTAGCTTTAAGTGTTCAAAACAATCCACTTACCCGGTGATAATTAATGATATCGGACCAGGGAGTCCCCATGCCCTGGCAGGGAATATCAGAGCACTCTACAGTGGGATCTGGCCGACTGCGAGCCGGGAGGGGATCAGCCCTTCTGCAAGTCCTCGGCACTTCCCGGTCCTGGCAGAGCATCCCGGGAGCGAGGAATAACCAGCAGTGCTGGTGGTAACGCCAGGGAGATGGATGCCTGGGAGCAGCCACTGCTGACAAAAGCAATGGTGGGTTGGGTTTTATTCGCTGCCGGATGCTGTGTTAGCAAAGGTCCTTTGGTGCAGAGCTGCGCTGGTCAGCGAAACACCAGTTCCCACGTGGGTGATGCTGTGGGAGTGAGGGGGAAGGTGGAAGAAATCACAGTTCCTGACTCGGGTCCCAACCCAGCTGGAGGCATCTGAAGTGCTAAAGCTTGGAGCACCCTGCGAAAGCGAAGGAGCGAGCGGTACCTCCAGTACCTCCAGATAGCAAGCCACATCTCCTGGAGAAAAGTGGGGCCTCAGGGCAGCAGCATCAGGGCAGTGTTAGCCAAAATCTCCAAGAGCACCCTAATAGCAAAGCAGTGGCTTTTAAAGTAAAGTTTATTCTAGAAAATGGGGTCTCAAATCTTCATGTTTAAACTCAGCAGAAAGTGTAGTGCGAGAAAGAGTACGTTGCTCCTCAATGTCCCCTTACAGTATCACTTGCAGTCCCCAATTTTATCATCAGAGACACTGTGACACGTCGACAGTGCACCCACAGTTGCAGACATGAGCAGTGGCAGACAATACAGAAGTATGTTACGTGATCATTTATTTTCGATCTGTGAGACCACTTTACAGCAGGGGACAAATCCAGCCTGAGCCAGCAAAAACCATTCCTTCATTTTTTGGCCTTTCACTCCTTACCCCCTCACTGCCTCAACTGGCTACAGCACCCATTGATTTCTGCTATGTCTGCTGCTCTCTGGTGGCCTGCCCATGCTTTCCAGCACAGTGGCCAAGGACCAGGTCATCTTCTCTATTTCACCAAAGGCTTCTCCAGGTCATCCATGCCTTTGCTTCCCAAGTGGTGCCTGTGATGCCACTAGCTGTGGAAGGCATGGTGGTGGCACCCTAAGACTTCAGCGCCTACGGTTGTGGACACTGGAGAAAACTCCCTGATGGACTCAATGGCCCCTCTCATGGTTGCTTCCTGAGGACCAGGTCAAGATCCTCTTTGGTTGTTCTCATGGATTTCCACAACATGAAGAAGGACAGAAGTGGTATCAGTGCTGAAAATGTGTATTTTTTGATTGGTGCTGATTCAGCTACTTTTCCAGCATGTCTCCACTCTGTGGAAGTTATTTGTTGCTTTTGTTGTTCACTACTTGTCCTCTAGTATGGTTTCGTCACCTCTTCTAATGTTTCTCTATCTAGGCCAAGGATTACTTTGGGGCCATTAATAGCCACAGATTTCATCTTCTCCTCATTGTTAAACACACTAATTTGTTCTGCTGCATCTGCTAATAGCTGTGTCTAGAAACTATTAGCAGCTTTTAGGTGCTATTTTCTCCTCTACTTTCTCAAAAAATATGTGGCCAGTAATATTTTAATGGGGTTAAAAGGAGGACACTTTTGTTTTTTCCATCTATATTTATAACCTCACATATGCTCTTCCCAAGGTGGATGGGAAAGATTTTGGGAGCTTTACCCTAGAGATCATTAAATTTGGTCTATTTTGCTTGGGTAGCTGTACTTGTGTAGAGGTTTGACCCTGCAGAGGCCAGGGGGGCTTGAGCAAGGTGCAGCCAATTCAATTTGCTGGTTCCATGGTCCCCAGCAAGTTGGGCTGGCCAAAGGCCAGCATTTCCCTGCTGAAAGGTGTGATGTACTCAGGAGGGACGGCCAGAGGGTTTGGGTTGCAGGAGGCTGTTCTCAGAGCCACAGCACACTTGGGAAACTCCCTTGTCCTCTCACGAAAGCTACTGGCTCTTCTGAGTTGCTCCCTGGATCATCTTCTACCAGTAAGCTGCATCTCCAGAGGTGCGGATGTACTCACAACCCTCTCTGCTGTTAGCAGCTAACCCAAAGGTGACAGAAACCGATTGGCCAGACCTGGTTGGTTACACTGGGCTTTGGGTTACACCGGGCTTTGGGTTACACCCTCCATTTTATGAATCAACCCTTTGTGCTCTAAGCAGCAAGATAATGTCCCTGGCCTGGAAGAGCCTGGAACATTGTGAAATCTGCAGTCTGGCAGGAGCATCTCCCTTGAGCCTGGTGGCTGGCGGGGTGATGGGGATGGCTCACATGGGCTGCACCCAGGCTGCTGCCTGGAGTAGTTTATAGAAGCAGCTGAGATTACTTGTATCCCAGTGAGTGGCCCCCTTCTCTGCTTGCACAATGCCCCTTTTGAAGCAAGGGCATCTCTCATTGTGTGGCTGCAGATAAGCCGCAGAGCCTCACCCTTCTATAGCAGCCCCCTCTCCCCCCAGCCCCAAGCCCATGGCGGCTGCCCCACCTGCCACGTATCTCTGCAGGCATCTCAGGATTTGGTTGCAAGCATTCCTGTGATTAAGTACCCTCCTCAGTGCCAGGTCCACCTCCCCACCCTTCGACTCGCATCACGGCCGCTGGCGGGACAGTCACACGCTGCCGCTCCACAGGAGCTTGGACACTCAGCGGGATCACAGCTGCTGGAAACCACATGGAGACAAGAAGCAACAACGATGCCAGCTTCCCTGCTCTGAGCCATGCCACCGGCTGCTGCTGCACCCTGCATGGGGAGCAGAGCAAAGCCTGGAGGGGGCAACCGCGGGGACCTGGGGGGACCCCATTTCCCTGTACCGAGTGAAAAGCTACACCTCTGTAGCTCCAACGGCCCATGTACTTGAACTCATTGCCCCAACTACACATCCCCAGCCACCAGTGGCCATAGTGGAGCACCTTCCAGGGGCTGGCCACCACCAAAAGCTGCTCTTGGGGGTGCAGACTCCCCCGGGTGCCTCAGGACCATGTTTCGGCAGGCTGCCAGTGCAGCACAGGGGTGCATTGGCAGGCGGTTTCTCTTCTGGGGCTATTTGTTTCACAAGCCACTAAATTTGCCCTCTAGGGAAAAGGAGGCAGGCTGTCACTGCTGCGTTGCTCTCAGCTCTGCTTTTGGGGCAACACAAAACCCGGGGACGGGTAGAGCGGCCCCGACGGTGGCTGCTGAGCATGAAAGCAGTGGCAGGGATGTGGGTGGCGTTTCGGGGTCCCCTGGTGCTCTCCGAGAACCCACTCGCCTCCAGACCTGACCTTTGCTGTCAGTAAAACTTGCACAAACTTGTAATTGTTAACTAGTTCCCCCATAGCGGGCTTGTTATTTTTTCAGGACAGGGTTCGAAAATGCTAGACATCTACAGTAGTAAAGATTTTATTGTGCTGGCAACGGACTGTAAAACTTGATTACATGACACCAGGGATTGCCTAAACCTCATTCCCACTGATGCAACTGCTTGGGGTCGGGGGGATGTGAGTGAGGGAGGTGGCTTCAAGTCACGTCTAAAGGTGGTTTAGCAGGAAGGGCAGGAGCCAGGAGCAGCCCACTCCCACCCAGCTGCTCCCACCCTTTGGCCAAGTGAGCCCAATGTGGAGCTGAGGATCTGGGGGGGGTCACAGGAGGCATGTGTAGCTGAAACAATGGACGAGCATTTGGCCCGTCGCTGCCTAATCACAAGAAAATCATGGGGAAGCCCAACCTGGAAGGAGTGAGCTGAGATTTTTCTTTAGACAAAGTTTTTCCATTGAGAAATGGGCTCCCTTTTTGGCCCCTTCTCTCAGTTTGCTGCTGACATGGGCGTTTTCCCTCTAAGACAAAACTTTCCGCAGTTTATATCCATTTTATATCCATTTATATCACTGCTAGCATTTTTTGTATTCCAAACGACCATTTATGGTAAGAAAATATGGTTTCCAATAAATAATCAAAGTGATCGTATTTTGGAAGGGGAAAGAAAAATCATAGTAGGAAACTTTTGCAAAAAAATTGGCCCATGCTGAACTTTGAGCCAGCGTGATATCTTTTTTCCTTCCAATAAATCTTCTGGCTTATTTCTGCACCCAAACTACAGCGAGCCAAGAGGGATTCCTGAATGCTCGGGTGCAGTCAACTCTTCCCCTGCTGGGGCATGCTGTGGAAATGCCACAAGCTTTTCAAAGCTACCTCCAGGATTTGGTTAGCCAAGAGTAAGTGAAGCAACAGACTAATAGTGTGGCACTTCCAACACAAAATAAAACAGCTTTTTTTGCTACATCAGTGGGGTAAGCCTCATGGAAGGGGGAAGCCCAGCAGGGAAGCTACCTAGAAGGGAGAAGAAAGTGGACAGAGGACCCTCCTTACAAAGTCCCGCTATAAATAAAACATGAATTCAGGTGAGCACAGGTAATGTTCAAAAGTGCAAGAAGGAAAACCCTAAATGGCAAATCTCAGTGTGTGATTAACCCGGGGAACACCCTGCTCCGGAACCTTTCCAACGCGACCATTGGACTGAGATCCATCAGACCTCATGCAGTGTGGTGACTGCAGGAAAACAACTGCTAAGGGGATCTGTAGGGTAATTCTGCAAGTTGTCCCCTTCGTGTGAGATGCCAAGTCTGGGCCTTCCTGCTCTGGAAGAAGCATGAGTGGCACAAGGTTTCTGCTCCTGGCTTCAACAACCTACTTCAAATGGGGTAAAATGCCAGGTTTTATCCTGTGTAGCTGCTAATTCCCCATCTTCTCCCGGTAGAAAGAAGGTCTGAGTAAGTGAATTCCCTGTACTCATATCTTGCTGAAACCTGAGACCTTCTTCATGGGTATACCACTAGGTCATTCAAGTACATCCAATATCTTTTCTGAGGGGAAAGGAGACAGAGATAGTGTTACACGTTCTGCAGAAATGCTATTAACTGTAGTTGAACATCACAACTTGGATTTATTAACAGGAGGCCAAAAGACCTACATGGCAGGGGATGTAACTGATAACCCTGTCTCGCATCCGTTTGAGCAAATGAGTCCCCGCTCTGTATGCTCATCAGAGATTTAGCGTTTCTCACCAGCCTTTTTGCAATCGTAGTCATTTAGCAAACATATGATACTTCACACTTAAAGCCATGACAGGGGCATATGGGACTTCCTACCTCCTAGATGCTGATGGATGAAATTGCTTTGGCTACTCAAGAAATCAAGGGTTTGGTTCGAGCCTCCAGGCATTCTGCAGATTTCAGTGAACTTCCTTCTGATTTATACTGTGTATGGAGAATAAGGCTTATTCTAAGTTAAACAAGCAGCAGAGTTCAAACAGATGAAAATGTCTCCTTTTCAGTGGTGCTGAGCACTTGTAGTCTCAAAATTTAGAGCAATGGGAAGTTTGAAGATCATCTCATCCTCAGTATTTAAAATGGGCCTTTTCAGGCAGAAAAAAAAGTATACTTTAAGCAGAAAAAGGTACAAACATGCTATTGGTAGCAGAAAAGTCGAGCACAGAGGTATCCAAAAATAGGGGTAATGTTGTGAAAGAAAGAGCGAGCTAGGTCTGTTGCCAAAATCAGACCCACAAAAACCATGAAACCCATCATCTCATGTTAAAAGCAAACTTACCAGTCAGAATGGTGATAACCAGCTATCTCTTGGTTTTCACTGGGATTTACCAGAAATGTTTCTTGGTGTTGAAGACACCATTTTGGACAGAGCCCCAGAGGGAAGAGCTGAGGTGCTCAGAGCTCTCACCTGCAAATGGCAGAGACCAAGTCTCTACTCTGGTTAATCCCAAACAGGAATTTGAAGGAGCACCTGGCAGATGAAGGAGGGGACCTGCCTTTCAGTGGGCCAAGGGGGAAAAGCTTATTTTTTCACATACAAAATTTCAAATGCTCTAACTCTGGCCTTGTGCTGAGATAAAACAACCACCCAAGGTCTCCTGCAAAATGCAGATGGTATTTCTCCCCCAGCCCAAGCTGTGGACACGTGTCTCTCGCTGTGTGCCGCATGGCCAGTGAGTGAGGCTGCAGATAGCCTCAGCGCAATAATGTGTTTTCCTTCCTCTAACACCTGACAGTAGCATGGTCTCACTGACAACTTGGTCCCATCGCTGCATACTTTCCAAGGTGATATTAATCAAACAGATTAACATGTTTGCCTTTAATTTTACATTTTAGAAACAGCTGTTGAGCCACCTCAATGCCAGCAGTGCCTATTGCCAGCATTAGTGTCATTAGTGATCATTGCAGCTGTAATAGCGCCATTATCTCCTGCTAAAAGGGTCACTGATGGCTCAGGACAGAGCTTCAGGGAAGCAAAAACAGGTCGGATGAAATGAGATGGAAACTGCAAACTGTTGCTTCTCTCTTAACTTGCATAAAGACCTGTGGATGCTGCATAGAGGGAAATTAATGTGCACAAGCAGCAAAAATTTTGGCTAGAGCATCATCAAGGAGGTGGAGCTTGTGTAAGCTCTTCTGTCACTTGGGCTAATGTAAAGCATATAAATATGGGAAAGAGAGAATGGGGATATTACTACCAGCCAACCAGTCTTCATCTCTCAGAGCAAACTTCTCTCCATCTCTTGCTGCCCCTTCTTTGGGTAAGTCTGATTGCTGCTCTTTTAGCTTCTACCTGTTTTGCAGAGCTGTTTTCTTAAGTTGATGTAGCTGGTGGTGACAAGTGCTGGCTCACTAGTCCAAGAAGATGAGGTGTCCTCAGGTCTTTGAGCACGTTGTACTGGTTTTTGGCCGTCATCATAAATAACAGCCCCTTCTGACTTAGCAGTGGGGGTTTTTCCTCTGAAGATGTCTGCTTATCTCAGGTCTCCTGGGCATGTATGCTACAGGGCTTGGTGGGATGGCTCTTCCAGTCTCGTTTGGCCTTTTGGGGGAAGACAGCAGGGAGGCCAGGACTGATGTGAGCATGTGGATGGAGATGGACTTCTGGTTATAATCATTCATCATTTACTGTAAAGACTTGTAAAGCCTAATGCAGAAAGCTCTCCTTCCCTCTCAAGCTAGGGCATCTTTAAAGGTCCATCTGCTACTTTGGTCTCATTTTCATGCCAAAGGAGCCGAAGAACATAGGATGCTTGATGACAACTTATTTCTCCCTCCTACACCTCCCTGTGTCTCCTCTGCCTCTTAACCCTAGGCCTCACCCTGCTCACCATGGCTCTCTGGATCCGATTGCTGCCTCTCCTGGCCCTTCTCGCTCTTTCCATCCCCGGGACCAGCCACGCGGCTGCCAACCAGCACCTCTGCGGCTCCCACTTGGTGGAGGCTCTCTACCTGGTGTGCGGAGAGCGGGGTTTCTTCTACTCCCCCAAAGCCCGACGGGACATTGAGCAGCCTCTAGGTAAGTCAGGCTCACCGTGAGCGCAGTCGTATGCTATGCAATGCAAAATGTAAAAACTGCCTATCTTTGACAGTGACACCAAGAATGTCCTTGATGGGGAATGCCAGGAATACCTTTAACATACCATCAACATCACATTGCCAATGAAAAGGTCTTCAGGTTAAAAAGGCAGATGGGAGGGCATGCAGGGAAAGAGGATTTATGAGGCAAAAGGAATTGTGCCTGAAAGCTCAAACTTGTCTATTTCTTTGTGTGGCCCTTAACACTGGCCTGGGAGTGGCCATAGAAAAAAGAGGTGGAAGGAACTCAGGAAGCCTCCCTCTGCCCCCAAGACAGGATCAGTTGTCCCCATCCTATTCCTGACCCATGCTTGTCTAGTATGCCCATAAAATCCTCCAGGGAGAAACCTTCTTCTGCCTTCTGAAATTGCCTACTCCCATGCTTAACTGACCTTCTTCTTGAGTGTTTCTTCCCAATATCTAACCTGAACATCCTTTGCTGTAAGTTATTTTTTGTCTTATCCAAAGTGAACATGGGGAAGAGTCTACTCCTTTCTTCTCTATGGCTGCTTTTCAAAATATTTGAAGACTGTTCCAATGTCTAGTTTTAACCTGCTCTCAACTAAATCCTCTCCAGACTCCTCCCCCCTCCCCACCCCACTACCTTCTTAGGTCATATTTTCTAGATGTCTGTCCATGCAAATTGTTCTGCATTTCACTCACATCCTTACTGACTGGTGATGTCTGGAGAAGTGTACAGGACCCCAGCTGAGGCCTTGCCAGCAAGTAGAGTGAGCAATCTGGAAGAAAAATATTGCATGTTTTTCACACCATGTTCCTGTCTACACAGGTGGTTTGCCTTTTTCAAAGCAGCACTCCACGCTTGATTGATAGTGATCACTGCCTCTCTTGGATGCCTTGGCCCTCCCTTGGGTGGATCAGCAGTCCTTGAAGGACCACTACCACAGCCAAACCCTTGTCCTAGATGTGCAATGCAGTCTTCCTGCCTACCTTTACCATCTTTCCCATTTCTTACTGAACAGCATCCCCTCTTTTCAGTGTTTCTGTAGTTTCAAAGATAATTTTTAGTACTAATCTTGCCCTTCAGGAGACTTGCAGCCCCCACAGCTTTATATCATCTCTTATTTCATGGTGGTGAAATGCTGGTGAAGCTGCTTTGGTTCCCCTTCTTAGGACTCCTGAACCACTGATGAGTACAAGAGCCAGGAGGAGATGACAGCCCTACCCCCACACCCTGCAGTGCAGTGCTGGGTCAGTGCCCCTGGTCCAGCACTTTGTGTCTGCATGGCAAGGCAGGTGGCACGAGGCAGTCCAGAGAGCTGCCCTTCGACTCAGTATTTGTATCTAGATGGGGCCAGCTCCAGCTGTAATGCAAGGATGATGTCTCTCCTGGAGATGGGTAACTGCAGTTCTTCTCAGCTTTGGCTCCTCTATGAATCCAGCAAGTACACTCTCTCTTCTGTCTTCCAAGCTACTAATGGAGACTGTAATAGATGCAGAAGAGCCCCCTGCCAAATCCCAGCCATTTCAAGATGGACCATTACTTAACTTCCTCTGAGTACGATACACCTCTCCTACCATTTCTCTTCCCATCACAAACTGGTTTCATTCATATTTGATTCCTTCTCCTGCATATGTAACCATCTTGTGAAATAGTCTTAGAGGTCTTTGGAAGGTGAAGCAAGGTAATGTCATAGCAGAGGGTTTGCCATGATTCGTTTTGAATGGCCAGTTGGGCTGTTAGTTGCTCCCTTCTCTGATTATTTGTTTCTGAAGACAGCCATGAATGGGTTGGAAGTTTCGTTAGCCAAATTCCCTAAATACTGTACGGAGAATTTCATCAGGGCCAAACAGTTTGAAAGTATCTGAGGACTTTCTACCTCTTTTTCCCAGGACTTTTGCCTGAGTCACCATCTCATCACACAAGCTGGTTGTGTTTACAGTCTGCTTGCAGCTGGCTGGAAGGATGAAGACAAGTAAATCACAAAACATTGACTAGCTATTTCCTCTTTTGTTTAATGCTGGACTAAATCTTTCCTAAATTTTCCTCCTAGCACACTAGCATAATGATTCCTTGTTACTCTTGTGCCTCGTTCATTGCATCACACTTTGGGGGCTTGGGGATTTTGCATCTTGTGCTGTACTTTCATATTGCCCTAGAAACCACATCTCATTCTCGCTTTCCAGGCATTTTCTTTTTGTTGTTAGGGGTTCTTTTCTTCCTACAGCAAAAAATCACTACTTTATTTGCCATTTTCTATATTTGGCAACTAAAACCTGAACAGTTCTATCCACAAGTTTTCAAGTTCCCACCAGCAAACGAGATATTCTGTTGAGTTGTGTGTGTGTCCAAATACCCCAATTCATCATTTCTTCTAAAAACTCATCCCCAGCTGTGAACACGGACACACATGAATGCTTTTGCCATCGGCTTGAGGCTACATCCTGGCAGACAACAGGAGCAGGCTGTTCAGGACCAGCTGGGAAATGCATCCAGCTCCAGGACTGGACTGTCCTTGCAATCCCATGGAAATCCCAGTTGTTTGCCCAGGCTCCCAGAAGAGTGGGTAACTGCCAGAGGGAGGCTGCAGTCCCAAGCAACTCATCTCTCAGCCCATTTTATCGTCTTTCTTACTAGCTGCTCACCCTAAGGAGAGTGCAGGGTTTCTCTTCTTCTCCACACCTTCCTCAGTAAAGCCCCTGTATCCCTTTGTCCCTCACACTTCTGATATCCACTCAGCTTGGCTCCTTCTGAGCACCACAGGATTATTTTGGGAGAGGAAACGCACAGCCTGAAGGTGCTACAAGCAGCATCGTCCCGGGGAAACCTTTGCAACTTCCTCCCCATTTTCTAGCCAACTCTGGCTTAAAAATCTGGTATCTGCAAAGGGGGTGTCTGCAGGACTCAACAGCCAGGGCTGATGCTGTGTGATATCCCATGGCTTATCTTTTTCTTCCCTGGCAGTGAGTGGTCCCTTGCACGGTGAGGTAGGAGAGTTGCCCTTCCAGCAGGAAGAGTTTGAGAAAGTGAAGCGAGGGATCGTCGAGCAATGCTGCCACAACACGTGCTCCCTCTACCAACTGGAAAACTACTGCAACTAACAGCGATGCCAGTGGCAGGGATCTCATGGGCCACAGGTAGAAACACGCACTTATGCTACTGCACCTTCAAAGCAATTGAATAAATGTTGTGGATCTATTTGAACGACTGTGCCAGTTCATGCGTCCATGTCTCGGGGAGGGGGCACTGATGTTCACTTTAGGTTGTCATTGTATGTGCTCCAGTAACACAGTTTCAAAAGATCCTGGACCCATGCATCACTTCACACTATCCTTCTGCGATCCAAATGAACTGCCTGGGAGGGAGGGAGGAGGTTTACACAGTGCCAGAGTGGGTATGCAAAGCACCCAGTACCTCCGGTGCCCAGGGGATGAGGAGGAGAGGGCAGAGAGGCTTGAACAAGATTTCTCTTTCTAGGGAAACATTACAGGGGAGTATCTGTGGTAATGTCATGCTGATCAACTTCCTGCAGTTCACAGCCCAAATATAGCCAGGCAGCTGGGACACAGAACTTCCTCAGCTGCGTAATGGAAACAGTTCAGATTAAGCAAAGAATTAAGTCACCTATTAATTGTACCCAGAAAATCGTGGATGACCGCCATGACCAATTTAGAAAGTGTGTCCAGTTCCCTCTTCTGCTTGTGGGAGGCTCAGGCAGAGTCCTTGCTGTGGGACACCCTTGTCATTCACAAGTATTCGACAAGTCACGTGCAGAAAGCAGTTTTCATCCAAAAGGAGTTTTAAGTGTATTGGCCAAGAGCTGGGCGTTTCAGGGCAGCATCCCTGCTCCTGTTGCTACAAATGTCTTTCAAGTATCTGCCCCAAAATCGCTGCTTTCTGGGAGGAAAAGCTGTCACGGCAATGCCAGCTGGCCGAGGTGGCAAAGAGTGTGGGGAAGGGTCATGCCCCCTCTGCCAAAAGAGTCCTGTGCCAGTGTACTGGAAGCCACACAGGACGTGCCCATGGGATGGGCACACACTGGCAGAGGTCGCAGCAGTGGCTGGGGCTGCATTTTGCTGGTGGCAGATTTTGAAAGCTGTTCTGAGAGAAGGCTGTGGTTTTAACAGCCTCTTTTCCCAAACCAGATCCAACTGCCTCCATCGGAGCTGTGCAGATGGAAGCTGCCATCTCATCCCTGCCAGGATGCATTGCTTCTGCTCCTATCATGGATGGAGAACAAAACTGGCAAAACCACTGCAAACTGAAGGGCTGGAAGAGCAGCCAGAGGAGCTGCTGAGAAGAAGACACAGCCATAAAATAGGAAATCAGAAAGCATCAGCGATTTGCTGTGGTGACCCTCCATATGGGCTCCCTTGATGCATCCAAGAGCCCATGACAGGGGCCCCCGCCTGCAGCTGCCACACCAGTGCTGCTCTGCTGGTGCTGCTCCCCCAACCACCCTTCCAGCCCTCTCCATCGCCCTTTCCTCTGGGCCCCGTTGAATATTCCCAGCAACAGAGCTTGCAACAGTGTCAGGCAGCCATGGGCCAAAATCTTGTGGTTATGAAAGCATGGCAAGATGTTTGCTGTTTCTGAGCTACTTGGCTACCACCGAACCTCACAGCATATAGGTCCAGTGGTTTCTAAAGGCGATTCCCTAGAAACAATTCTTCTACCTGTCCTGGTACCCCATGCGATCAGGACTGGTGTCACTGCAGTAAAAATAGCAGAGCTATTGTTCATGGTAAGGCCACCATCATATTCAGGCATGCAGTGGAGTTCCAGCGATCCCATACATCCATCCGCCCCAAGGAGATCTCACCCTGATCCCAAAGACAGAGCATCAGGTTTGCTTGCATGGTCTGGAGGGAAAGTACATCCAAGAGAAGTGCCCCCCCCCTCCCCCAGATGAAAACCCAAGACTTGTTGGAGTTGAGCAGACTTGTCCTGCATCACCTAGGACCGAGATCCTGCACTCAGCGTCAGGGGTCCATAGAAAGAAAGAAAGTGAGCAGAGAGGCTCTTCTAAGACAAGACTGAGACTTTCTAGTGCAAATCTGAGATTTCCATCTGTACCTACCTGACAAAATTGTACAGATCTGCTGATGGGAAAGTTTGGAAGTATGAATGCTGGAAGAGAAAGAGGTGGTGTATGAGGAACTTTGGGTGCCTGACTTCCAGACTGGTGCTAGCACTTCTCCAAGTGCTGCACAGTGGTGACGGAAACAGCTGGAAGAAGAAGGATATAGCCAAGTCTGTGGAGACACCTCCTGCTTCTCTAGGAATGGGGCACGTGCGTCATGCCAAGGACAGGCACAGACTGGAGCGGTCTAGAGCCCTCATTTGTAATATCAGAGCTGCATCTTGCATTACAGAGATAGCCTACACGTGTTCAGCACCAAAGGGACTAGCGGTCACTTGCAGCAAGGTCGAACTCCCACAACACAGCATGGTGGTTCCTGCTTCTAACCCAGAGCTGTTTATCTGCCCGCACTCTTGCCCCAGTAGTGATACTTGGGCGAGGACAGCTCTTTGGAGATGCCCAGCTTGTTTCCTGCCTTCTGCCATTGTTTGGTTTGCTCCTTTGTTTGTTTGCATTTTCTGAATGCTCTCAATTAGGACTGGTTGGGAAATTGCAAATGCCACGTTTTTTGCTGGAAAACATTGATTCATCAAAATCAGCGCTTCCCACAGGACCAGACTGGTTTTAGCAAGGCAGGATTCGAAGGGATGAAGGGACACGGGATGTTCAGGTGCCCGCTCTGCAGGCATCAGGGCAGAGATTTCATCCTCTGTGCCCGATTGCCCAAGACCACACACTAACCACCAGGCTCTGGGCTACCCTGGGGTGGACTCATCTCTTTCTGCTGAAAAATTCCAGGAGGTTTCAGCAAATGCAGATTGGGAATTGTTTTGAAATCTTAAGACAAGGCAGGACCATTCTCTCCTACCCAGCTCAAGATACAGCCTGATACTTTCTTGGCAGGTTTGGATGCTAGATGAGATGGGGGTCTGGACATACTGGGGGCCCAGCATGTGATTACTCAGGGCTGCAGAAGAAGAGAGAAGGATGAGGAGCAGAGAAGGGCCGTGATGGACATTCTCCACCATTCCCCTGCCTTTGTGCCTTTTGGGAAAAGGAGGCAGCAGGTCCCTTGGTGAAGAAGGGAAGAGGAGGGAGTGGTGACCACCTAGGGTGGGGAGGGAGGGATGGCCCCACGTCTGCAGGGGCGACCCAGGCAGTCTGAGCTCTCTGCAGAGCACATGCAGCTGCCGTTGCTCCCTTTCTCCCCAAAGCAAGAGCTGTCCTGGAGGCGTATGGCATAAGGTGAGCTACACTGCTTTCCGGAAGGTGCAGGAGAAAATACTGCATCAATACAAAAACTGTAGAAAACCTAAAAAAAAAAAAAAATTAAAAAAAAATAGTCCTTATGAATTCATTTTGCTTTCCAGAACTGAAAATAACATAAAGGGCCAGCTCTTCACTTCTTAAAAGCTGCATCAAGGTGAAGGCCAGAGGAGAACAAAGGTACTTTTTCCCCTTTTTTCTGGGACTCCAGGGAAGGAAGCCGGAAGGCAACCCTATGCACTTTCTGCACTGGAGCACATGGCTCCTTGGCTTGCAAATGTGATGCTGCCGGCTCGCTGACCCTGTGCTGTGGCAGAGCAGCAGCTTTAGCTCCCTACCTCACCCAAACCTGAGGACGGGCAACAGCCCAGCGTGTCCTTAACTGTGGTCCAGGATGGGATATCTTTATAAAGCCTCCCTCAAACCCCTGTGCCCTTGCCCAGGCCATTCCCTGCCCTCAGATGTGCTTGGGAGACGCCAGATCTTACGAAGTCCTTCAGGAGAAGTGACTCAGGGACAGGGAATGCTGCATCCGTTGACCTCCCTCCCCGTTCCTCCCCTTGCCAGGCTTTGCATTGTGATCTTTGGGAAGCAAATGCATCCAGCCCCCTTTATTCTGACTCAGCAGTTGCTTTGAAGTGACTTTTGCGGTAGCGGTGGGGCATCATGCCCGGCTAAAATATCTTGGCTCTGCTACTCTCGCAACAAACTTCCAAAGGTCTCATGCTAGCGGTGGAGGGCAATTTGAAGAGAATGCAAATAAAGGTTTCGTTCGGTTCATTCATGCTGCTTGAATAGAGAATTGAAAGCTGAGCCACAGAGGGGATTGCAAGACAAATTCTTTGGCCTGCCGAGTTGTTAACGCTGCCTAGAAAAGAAAGGACCAAAGTTGCCCGTTTCCTGCGTGCGTGAACCCTTACCCAAAAGGGCTCTGCTCTGGTTTTGAGGAAAGGTGTGTGATGCACACAGAAACGGGAATGGAGGGGAGCTGCTGCGGGGCACTGACTGGCAGGGTCCCCGGCGGCCAGGTGACAGACCATGTCCTCTGGGTTGCGGGGTGGGCTCTGCTGCTCTGGCTTATCTGGAGAGGAAGGGAAGGCTGCCACTTTTCCCGAGCTAATCCAACTGTATTATTTCCTTTCCTGGGATGCCACAGATAGAAGAATGCTGTCTATTACCCTGGGAACTCACAGATTCACTCTATGTAAGAAATAGCCAAACTATACCTTGGGATTTTTTTTTTTTAACCATCTTATCAGCTTTTTAGGAAACTTTAAACCAGCTTACAGCCTCTCTCCTTATCTGCAGCGTGATTCCTTAATAACTGACTTGCAGGGATGACTCAAGTTGGAAAGCATGCATTGAGCAGATTGAGTGTTAACATCCCAAATGCTCTCTGATTTAGATCAACCTCACCAAAGACACCTATTTTGAACAAAAAATAGCCCTTCTTCCTTCTCCTTTCACCCTGGGCATGAAAAAAGCTTTAGGTCAGGCTACAAATTGATCTGAAAAGTCATTGCCAGTGCATTGTCTCTGGGTGAATTATTCCGGCGTGCTGCAGGGAGGAAGGAGGCTGTTTTTTTCCAAGCCCAATGCCAGGCTGGCTCTCACATCCCCCCCCCCCACACCCCCCCCCCACCCCCGGTCCTGTTGGGCAGATCAGGTGGGAGCAGATCCGGGACAATAACGGGAAGTGAAACAAGCCCGTAGGAGCATACAAGGGAATGATCCGAGCCTCAATCCTTTCCCTCCATCCCGAGCCAGCTTCAGGAGTGACAGTGGAAGGTGAATGAACCATTTGGGCTCCTCTGACCTCCTTTCTGTTGCTGAAAGGGCTGGCCAAATTATGGCGCTTTTTTTTCTGCCTGGTAAATGCCAGCATTTCCAGGATGTGCGTGGTTGCTCACACTGAAATTTCCCACTTAATGTTTTTAGATTTTGGAAGAAAATGGATAACAGAAATAAATTTGGCTTTTGATTTCCAGGTTGTTGTTTGGGCTTTGTAATGCTGGATTTTGTGTGTGGGGATGTTTTACAGAACTGCCAACTTCTGAAATATAACTCTTTCTCAGAAAATAACGCAGCTTCCTCTTTTCCAATCAGAAAACGGAAAATCAAATATAAATGACACCACCCACCCGACATTGACAATAAACCGTTCTGTGGAAGTTTCAATGGAAAAATTTTCTACCCTTTTTTCCACTTATCAGAAACCTCCTCCACTTTGGAGGCTGGGACCCAGCAGGTCCTGGCTCTGCAGATGTGCCTGCCGGCAGACCTCGCACACCCAAGTTTCCAGTTTCTCCTACCCGGTATGGGAATGTTCGGGGGGGATTTTTAAAGCTTATCCCCCATAAATGCTGTCTTGGCCCCTGGGCTTCTGCTGATTTCAGTGGCGAGAGAGAATTCATGGTGAAACAGCTTAAGACCCAACCCACACCTAGTTAAAGCACACACATGGTGCAAACTGTAGTGTGCTCCTCTCCTGCCTCTGAAATTGCTTTTTCAGTCACTTCTGAAATGTCTGCAACCTAAAACTGGCCACTTTTTTCCAAATGCTGACACCTTGTCCTGAAATAATGAATTTCAACCCCCAACAAGGAAAAAAAAATGACCCCACAAAATTCTGACGACATGTAGACAGGTTATTTTTCAGTCCTAGTCCCAGTGCAGGTGTTACAAGGCAGGTGTCCAAAGTGCTTCCCTGTGCACCCACCTGTGTTTTGGCTGACTGAAGCGCAGGTGCTTCTCGGTGGTGAGGAAGCAGTGGCAGGGAGGGGACGAGGTCGCCCTCCGGTTCGTGCAGCTGGGGTGGGCAGGGGCCACCCGGCTCAGCCTGGCTTATGCCAAGGAGGTGGGAGGACTGCCAAAAGCCAAAGCCTCTCTCGGGAAGCGCTCCTCCAGCAGCTCCTTTGCTCCTGCAAGATCACTGACCTCACCCTGGGGACGCAGAGCGGCACCGAGCACTGACGTCATGCCTGTTTTTCCTTTATGGTTTTGACTACAGAGCCCTGATGTCATTCTTGAGATGCTTGCCCTTAATCTTCACCCCGCGGAGCTGTTGCTTTGACTGCCCCGCTTCGCTGTGCATCCCATTTAAGAACATAAGACTGGGAGCGACTTTCAAGCCATTCGCCTTGGCCCTTGCTAACCTCGCATCACTGTGCCTTCTTCATCTCCAAAAAGGCTTTTTACATCCCGATTTCTTCCTTTAGCCTGTGTGCAGTTTTAGTTTCTGGAACCTTTCCTGAGGAATTCATCCTCTCCTGTTGGGCTTCACAGTCCTCACAACCTGGAAAAGATCCTGAGGTTTCACATATCTGTTCAGAGCAAAGCAATTATCCGTGGCTCTGTCACCGAAATAGGGCACCACAAAAATGCTGGGAATCTGTTAAAGCCAGATTCCTGAGACGGCTTTCCCTTCTCCTGCAGTCCCAGCTGCTGCCAGGGGATGGAGCACAGGGCAGCCCACAGCTGGATCCCACACCACTGCCTGCAGCTGCCTGGCAGCACCGTCTAGGGCAGGGCAAGGTGGTATGGGCACCGAGGACCCCCAAAATAGGGGGGAAAGATTAACGCATACAGACCATGCAAGGTGCCGGAGAAAAACTCGCTGGTGATGTGATGCTGGACCAAGACTGCACCAAGGCCATGGAACCGACGGAGCTGGGGCAGCAAGGAGATGGCTGGAGCAATGCGAGCAAACTGCCCGTCGACCCGCAGGCAGCTCCCGACGGTGATGCCAGCCCTCGCTGGCATGGCCGGTGACCTGGAGTGATGACAAGTTGGGCTGCTGCTGCTTTTGCTCTGGTCTTTCTTTAAAGGTGGTATATCTCCAGGGAGGATTTTGCTTGCCTTTCTGAACCTCTGGGCTCTTCAAGCTGGGACCGCCAGCCTGGCTCTCGCACCCCAGGGCACCCTCACTACCGGTTCACTTGCCACCCTGCAACGCACCTCTCTGCCATATGCTCTGGGGAAACTTTACCTGCCCAATATTTCTTCTGATGAAGCATATACCTATGGAGTGTTTTGGGTTGTATGGGCATGTGTTTTCAAGTCAGAAATCCCCTTTTGAGCAGACCCAGGTTTAGGTCCGCAATAACCTCCTGCCCCAAAGATCTTGTGCTGTGCAACAAAACCCTGGGGTCTTCTGGCTCACCCTGGCACTGGAGGACTGCCAGAGCGTAGATAGAAATCCTGAATATAAAGATTAATGTTGCAAACAAAGCTGGGATGTCTCCCCACCCAGCATTACCACTGGGCTGGTGCTCAAATTCTCACTCCCACCCAGCTCACGAGGCATTTCATGGCATCACGGTCCTCCTCCTCGGCCGTGACATAGCTTCGATCAGCTATTCTGCTGCTGGGGACAGCCATTATTGCCCCAGCCGGCATCTCTTCCCGGCGGGGATGAGGCCCTAACGAGGGGTTATGAAATGATGTTATTGCCAGCAGAGGGAGTCCTCAGAGCTCCAGCCGTGCCCAGGAAAAAATTGGGAAGCACCGGGAAAATGTATTAAAACCCTGGCCGGAGCGATAGGACGCTGAAACGAAGGTTCACCTGGGCTCAGCCACCGGCCTGGTGATGCTCAGCTGTGAGAGGGTGGGGGAATGGATCTGCCACGAATCCCGCTGGAGAGCTCGGGTACCAGCTGAGCCAGAGATGAGGATCCCCAGTGAGGGACATGCTTAGACTTGGATCATTTTTGCAGTGCCTGCTCCAAGCTGTCAAGTGAGATTCCCCCATTGATTCAGTTCTGTCTTTGGGCTCTTACAATTGCTTTCCAACTGAAGTCGTTGCTGCAACTCAATTATTAAGGAGTCACTCCTATAGCATTTTATTTCCAAAGCAATTCGTACCTCCATCCCAAAACCAGCTCAGTCCTTCTGCCTCATGTCAGTGCTGGAGTTGGGAGAGACTCAGTGGGCTGGGAGCTGTGGGAAGGTCGGTCTCAGCTCTGCCCACCAGCTGAGCATTCTAGGTAGAGCTTCGTTTGAATTTAGGCCAAACAGATCAACACACAGCTAATTTGTGTTACTTCAGTGAATTAAAGACTTAACATCTGGCAGTATCTATAACAGCCTCTTATCTTAGGAAAGGGGTCTAAATTATTCTCCATTAAATGCCTCAGTGGTGGGGGGGACCTCTCCACTCACATACAATGATAGAAATATAATTAGTTACCCAAATGCACATTGGCAAAGACTCGTACCAGGTGCCCTCCTAACTGCGTGGCTCCCCCAGGTTTTTAAAGGAAAGCTCTTCAAGCACCAATGGGCAATTTTGCAACTTGCCTCTAAGCGGATCAGTAACTAGAGAGAGTAATGTAACGAAGTCAGGTGTCTCTGGGATTGAGTTAGGACAAGCCCACGAGGGGATCCTGATGTGGATGAGATAAATATGTCATTAAATCACTTGCAGAGTGAGGTTACATAGGGAAAGCAGAGCACTGAGTTAGGAAGATGTTGTGTATTGTGAGCACAACCACCGGCTGATTAACACCCCTTGTGAAGCCTATTGCAAGCCTGATAAAAGACAATGGGCCACATTTTCACTGCTAAATACATCAGGGATGAAAAGGAGCTGGGGGGAGAAGCAGAAAAGAGCAGCAGGAATGACCTGACCTGCCTGAAGCCTGCCCTTCTACTGGAGAGCAAGGAAGCTCGCTCTACTTATCTGAAAAAAGGTTGAGAGAGACTTGGTCACAGTCGAGATGGTGGGTGTGAGAAGAGTCCTTGTGGTACAGAGCAGCCAAACTCCTTATGGGATTTAATGTCTGGAAGGTGAAGTTAAGCCTGTCTGGACTGGAGTGGTGTTTGGTGGGCAAGATGCAACTACTCAGTGGGACGCTTCAGCTGTCTACACAAAAGATTTGCGTTGCTTTAATCAATGGAAGATGAAGCTTGTTCAACGGGACCTGCTTGCTCATCCCGGCATCAGGTGCTTGCTCAGGGAGCAGCTGGGTATAATTCCCCGGCCATGGCATGTAGAAAATCTCCCTTTCTCCACTCAAAAGCTGTGTTTGAGGCTTCCCCTGTGCCTGATGCTCTCACTGGTGACTCAGACCCATTGCCCCTCTTTCTGCTTTGTCCCCTGAGAAGAAGGTGGGGGTGGCAGTGAGTAGTTACACCCTACAAAGAGGGGGTGTGGGAGCCACTGGGGAGTGATGTTATTGCTGCGAGGAGCTCCTCTGCGGGGCAAAGCAATGCATGGATGAGGGCAGAGCCATGGGCAGTGAAGATGTCTGCTGGAAAAGAACCCTGTTTTGCAGCCCATCCCCCTCTCACAGCTGAGACGTGGCAGTGAACCCTGCCACCAGCCCAGACAGCCTGCTGATGTTACTGTTCCCTTCCCAAAGCCAGGATCAAATGAGGAGAATAAATCCCTGGGAAGGAAAAGTTCCCTCCTCCCTGCACTCGCTCTCCAATTAATCTTCCTCCTGGGTCAGGAGAAATCTCACGCAGCTCTGCAGCAGAAGACACTCTCTGCTTCACAGACTATGCCGTGTGCTGTTAGCTGGTCCCAGCTTTTAGGTGGTGATGCCTGGACCCAAGACAGCCTGGTATTTCCAGTTTATAGCTACTCAAAATAAAATCTGAGATGAGAGCCAGCACTTGCTCATTATGCAGGTGACTCCTTCAAAACCTGAGACTGTCTCACTCGCAGCAAGCTGGGACTGGGAGGCCTTCAGGAAGATGGGATGGCAAAAGCTGCGATAGATTCGGTGAAGGAATAGGGAAAAAAAATCAGCGCAAAATGGCTCAAGCAGTGATTTGTTTGGACTTTTGTTAGTTAGCTCCAAATCAGCAAGCAGAGCCAAGCTGTCAGCAAATCCATTTTAGATACGAACAGCCCTCTAAAATCAGTCTTAGTCTATAATAACCTCCACATGTGCCAATACAAATTCTCTTTTTGACAACACCCGATGCCCGGTGCGGAAGCAGGAGCAGACTTCATCTGCCAGGGTGGTGGGAGCTCCGGGGTGATGTCTTTCCCCTTGGCTACCTCACTGTGCCTCTATAACAAAACCTGTGCTGCCAACCGTTTTATCTGACTATTTCTGATTGCCAAAGTGCATATACTCTGGGCAGCCCAGCAGAGATGTGGGCACGAGCGCGCGTGCCCTGCTTGGGCACTCGCCAGGTCACAGTGAGGTTCAACGCACCGGCGAAGGTCCTGCGGGAAACCTCTCGCCAGGGCTGCAGGTCCCCTGACTTCATTACAGAGCTGTCTTTCCCCGCTCCGTATGGAATCTCAGCTTGCACGCTTTGCTTTCCCTCCCTGACAAAGTCGCAAGACGCGGCAGGGCAGCTGCAGAACCCAGCCAGGAACAGCCCCTGAGAGGAAGCCCCCAGGGGAAGTGGTTGTCTGTCGGAGAGCCCTGGAGCAGCTCATACTATAAGAAAAAAAGGCTGTGGTTGGGAGGCTGGCTCCCCACAGCCTGCGCTGTGGCAAAGCTGGAGAAGTGGCAGGTGAGAAAGTAGCTGCTGTTCGGGTAAACGTGTGCCAGCGGTGCCTTCCCAGCCAGGTGCCGAATGCCGAAGCCAGCTGGAGCGCGGCCAGGTTAAACCGAGCAAAATGCTCACACCCCACGGCCCGTTGTGTCTGGTCTGAGTGGCTCTTGCAGCCTCGTGTCAGTATCCTCCACCTCCCACCCCACAGCTGTGGGAGTCCCCATGCCCAGAGTAGCCAGGATTGGGATGCAGGGAAGCTGCTGCCTGCAAGGTAGCTCCATTCTCCCTCTTGGCTTAAGAGCTCACAATGCTCTCGCCCCTAGCAGACGGTCTTTTAAAAGCATCACAGGATCAATCCTGGTGCTGGAAACTGGTGGGCAGAGAGAGGTAGATCACAGAGGCCAATATATTTGGTAACCAGAGGCCATGTGCCAGTGGCAGGGAGAAGAGCATCCCAGAAGGTGGGACCCACCACCAAAACCCTCGAAGCACGGTGGAAATCACTTCCTCTGCCCCAGCCTTCTGCAGTGGCCTCATGCAAACCATGCAGCCTGCTTGCAGACTAGCACGGTTCCCTGGCTCTTGCCTCCCCGTGAATTACCCATCAGCCAGGGCAGACGCTCCAAAGCAATGAGTGAAGCTCAAGGGCAGGTTTCCCATTTTATTGCAGGGATCTGTGGCTGTTTTCTCTCCCAGGACTAGAACCTGGCTCTGGCCATTGCTATCCTGGCAGAATCGTGCCCAGAAAAGCACACTTTATTTAAAAGCCAAGTGCCAACATCCCAAGCTGGTTGTTTAGACTAAATGAAAGGTTTTCAGGAGAGAAAAAAAAATCAGTCTGACTTAAATTCCACCCCCCTTCCCCAGGAGATTGCTCCCTATCTGGTTGCCTCCCGAAGGTGGGAGCAAAGGCTTTGCAGTGAGTCATCTTTTACTTTGTATACCCCGACAGTGCTATTACTGCTTTCATGTGGGTCTCTGGGAACGGCGAGGGCGGCGGTGGGTGGTAGAAAGCGGCCGTGAAACAGGCATCAGCCACCAGAGGGGTTTTGTGCCCCGATTGCATTGCTGGGTGTGGGGGGACCAGTGAGGCATCCCCAGAAATATTGCCCTCCCCAAGACAGTTCTGGCTTGGGGCAGGACCTGCTGCTCTACACAAGTCGGGTCTCAACAGTGGATTGGGATTGGAGCTCTTGAAACACCCCAGTGACTCAGGCAAATATGAGATGATGCTCATGTAAGTTAATTAGAGAGCGAGGGCAGTACTCAGCCTGCCCAAATGAGCCTGAAGCCCCTGGGTTGACTCACTGGAAACAGCAAGGTTCACCCAGAAAGGGATACTGAAGCAGCTCGAAAGAAACAGCAGTTGTAGGCGGTCATCGCCTCCGATGACGGGAGCCCTGGAGTGGGACCGAGCAGGTCTGGCCCGAGATCACTCCCCAGCCCCGACACTAAGGTTTCTTGGAGGGAGAGCAACTTTCCTCTAAAAGTCCCTTTTAGGTGATGCCTGCTCTCCGTTGCCAGATTTTTCTCTCTCTTTATATCACACGCAGAGACAAAGGAATTCATTCTATCTCTGGAAAACATCTTTTTCTTTTTTTTCCCTTTGGATTAGGTTAGTGGAGAAGAGGTTGTTCCAGTCTGGCACATCTTGTGGTTACTGTGCTTGTTTTGACTAAAAAACACCCGTGTGATCTGTACATATTTGAAATGGTTGCCTTTAATGCAAAAAAATCTAAACAAAAATCTACGCAACTTACTTCCAGGCAAAAAAAAAAAAAAGATCTTCTTGTGCATGAAGATCTACCTGGTGGACTGAGATGGCTCAGCAAGAGACCCACCTGGAAAAATAAAGGGAGGAGTGGCAGGCAGATTTGAACCAGGGATGCAATTTCCATTGCTGTAATTACAATTCCTAATCATTAATCATGTCCAGGTATTTGCGTAGCTACAGAGGCTCACCACAGCCACCTCTCATAACTAGGGATGCCCTAAACTGAGGCCGGCTGAAGTCAAGAGCATCATTTCCACTAATTTTTGTGCTGCCTCATCGAACATTTGTTCATGCAGGTCTTTTAACTACTCTCTGGCTACCGTGGCTTGAGCAGCATGTCCTTGCACTCAGCTCAGATAAAGGCAGGGGGTGGGCCGCAGGGTGAGGGAGGGCCATGCCTTGCACACAACCAGTGTCACAGGGATGGAGGAGCCACCTTCAGCTCGTATGGGTCAAGGCATTAGGGGGTTGATTGGAGGGGCTGCATCCCACAAGCTTCACTGGGAGCAAACTCACAGAGGGTTAGAAGCCCAGCACCACGGGAGGTGGCTGACGGTGCATATATCCACATATGGATTATGCAGGGAAATGTTCGTGGGGGGTCTCCCTTGGCCGTAGCGATATCTTGCATTGCAGTTTTCTTTAAACTGTGGGGAAGTTGGATTAGGTGAGGAATTCCACAATTTCTTAGCTTTTCAAATAACATGTCTGCGATATCACCCAGTCTGACTCGCGCTCCCACCTGCCTTGGGAATTCAGTTAACCCTTCGCGTGTTGACTTCGGGGCTCGCACTGGGGCTCATGGAGAGCCTTTTTGGAGCCTGTTATCTTCAGCTGATGAAGAGACAGGGACTCAAGTGGCATCACCAAAGTGGTGACAGAAATAGGGGGTAGCATCTGAATCACCTGCCATTTGGGTCTACCTACTTAGCCAAGTACTCATTTCCCCCTCAGCACAAAAATATATGTGTGCACACACACGCACGCCTGCATGTACCGTGCAAGCATACCACCCGCTGTTTTGAAAAGCTACATGCATTTTTTCTGGTGGGGGTTACCTTCCTAGTAATTAGTAATTAGCTTAGCAGTCCCAAGGGTCCTACCCTGTGAGATCTCCTGCTCCAGGAGCGCTGGGTTCTCTACAAAACCCTTGCTTCTCCCATGAGAGCCTTTCTAGAGAACAACCGGTACCATAAAAAAGCTTCCCCCCCAATCACACAGGATTGCATTTTACCTATTTACCTGCGATACTACTTGGAGATGCCAACCTATACACCTGTCCCTGAAGGTAAAATAGCCCCAATGGCCACGAGGAGACAGTAGAGATGAGGTTTTGGAGGCTGCTTGGTCCCAGGTGGAGCCATAAGCAGGAAGCCCAAAGCTGTCCCCATGCCCTGTTCCCCATCCCTCCACCCGCTGTCCCCACGTGAGAGACCCTAGGAGCCTCCTGCCAGGACGAGATGGTGCCATCCCCAAGCCCACCCTGCCTGGGACCTGGCTAGGGGGGCAATCCCCAACTCAGCTGCCTCTGCTCTGCCAGTGCCACACCATCCTATCGCCATGCTCGATGGATTTTTCAACGGTGGAGTATAAACATTTCTAGTGAAGTGCACTTAGTGTAAGCTGCTTTGCCAAGTGCTGGTGCCTCCCCTCCTTCGTTATGATTATGAGAGAATGTTTTGTTTAAGCGAGAAAACAAATTGCCCACACCTCCTACCTCCCCGTGGGTGTCCATCACCCGCGGCAAGGGCAGCGTGGTCTGGAGGGGAAGCTGGCAGCACAGGTGGGCACAGGGTGTCCCTGTGTCACCTGCTTCAGGAATAGGAACGAGGGGAGAGGGCAAATGGTGGGGATCTTATTGCAAACTCCCACACGCCCACTGCCAGCTGTAGGTATTGAAAGTCCCAGCCCCTAAAGGAATGAAGCAACAGGGGACAGATTTATTCCTGCCCCAAGCTGATGGATGGAGATGCAAACCAGGGGGAAGGTAAGTGACTTGCCCAAGGTGATGTGCGAATGCAGTGGTGGAGGAAGGCTGCACTCGGGGCGCAGGAGCCCTGTCTGAGCTCCATGTCAACCCTTCTCCCCACATCCACAACCACCTGCCTGTCGGAGCCCAGCCCCACATCCTCCTCTGGGGTCTTCGCTACTCAGCTCAAACCCAAGGGCACCAGTGGCTGGGCCCAGCAGCCCATTTATCCTGCCTAAAAAGTCCCCAGCCTGAAGGAGTGATGGTGTGGGCCCCACTGGGGCTGGGGGGCTGGCAATAGCAGGCGGCAGTGGGGGTCCCTGCTAAGGGGAGAAGGCCTGGCCTGCGGGAGATGCTGCCACCCAACCCTCTGCCCGAAGACAATGAGAGCTGCAAACAAAGACCCGCGCTGAAGCACATCAGCAATGCGAAAAGAAAAAAAAAAAAAAAAAAAACAGAGGAAGAAACGCCTGAAAGATACATAGCTGGGATTCCTGAACCCCTCAGAGGTATTCGGGCTTAGCCAACAGGCTTGGGGTTTTTTTTTTTCAAAGCCATTAATTACACAACAGAGACGTATCTGCACCACTCCACCTCTCTGTGGCAAATAAGGGCCCCACGTATATTCCCTAAGATGCATCACCCTCTGGGATTGCCTCTCTTGGGCACTTGGAAAAATAACCCATCGCTGGGTGATATTTCCAGCTGGCTCTTGTGTCTGATTTTCTGCGGAGTATCGAACGGGCGCTCAAAGCATGCGCCTCTAAAAGGTGCATCTGAAATACGTGAGCTGCATCAGTAGCAAATGCCGGAGGACATGGCAGAGGATTGGAAATACCACCCTGCTTACCTGGGCAGCTTTGCTGAGCAAGCTGACTGCACAATGAGGCCAAGGGGAAGCTCTCCAAGAAGCTGCACTGAGGGAAAAATCAGTGCAAGGACTGCATTCACCTCTGGCACAGCCCATGGCAGGCATTGCCACCGGCCGCTCAGCGGTGGCTGCTTTGTTGAAGCTGCCGGAGAGGACCTCAGCAACAACTGCTGTGCCTCTTCTTTTGAGGAAGAAGAATTTATTAAGAGCTCGCCTGCTTTCACCCCTGAATCCAGCTGCACGCAGCCAGACTAACCAGTTCATACTGATGCCCCCAGGAGCAGGATGAAACATTTTTGAGGGTAAACCCTGAGTTTTCCAAGTGAGGGCAGAGCGAAGCGCGGTGTGTAGAGGGTGCCGTGCAGGGAGGGCTGACACACCGACACCCTTCTACGGCACAGCGTGCTCCTGCTCGGAGGCAGGTGGTATCCCTGCAGCCCCCCTTTCGGCTGCTCAGCATCTCCCCCGGGGACACGAGGATGCCCACTACTAGCACTGCCTTCCCAGAGCATCCTCATCAGGCCACCCATGAGGGAACACGGCTATGGGGAGCAGTCTTCACCCCCAAGAGCTTCTAGTCCAAAGGGTTGCCCACTGCCTCCCACAACACGTTTCATTCACGAGCAGTTTTGACTCAGAGATTGCTCCATAGACAGATCCATATTCGCACAATGCTACGAAGAGCCAACTTCATTCCCTGGTGCGTGGAAGAACTAATTGTACCTGCTGGAGCTTTTATGGGTCTTTAATGAACTTGGACCTCTTCTTCCCCATGACATTCCAGTGAGTATTTTCACGGACATGCTTTAAAAAGAAATAAATAAGGAAAACAGGAAATGGTGATGTGCTTAGCTGTTAATATAGGCACAGACCCATCTTTCTTCTCTGCTACTGTATTTGTTGCACATATTTGACACAAATAATCAGACAAAACTTGGAGCTTTCCAGGCTCCCTCTGCAATGAAAAGAAGCTGGGGAGAGGATGGGCATTTCTCCTTATCTACCCTACTCCACCCTTCTTGGAAATCCCTTTTGGGAAGCTGTTAGCTGAGCTGGAGTCCACTTTGGCAATCAGGGATGGCCAAGAGATGTTTGCTGTTCCACAGATGATGGGGAGGAAGGAGACACTTCTCTCCCTTTCTGGGAACATCAGACCCTGGGACCCTTTGGCCTCCTTCTTTTGGGCCACTCTGCAGACGGCATCCCAACAAGCAGACCCACCGAGTTTCACTTGCCGAATGTCATTTGTGCTTTTTCAGTTCCTAGCTTGCACTTGGCCACCATGACACTTCCCCATCCCACATCCTCCTTCCCACAGCCTCTTGAGCCAAGCGAGGCTGCTCAGGCTGGAGTTTTTCTCTAATTGCCGGGGACATCGAATTTTAAAAGATGCTACAGGAATACCAAGTCTGTCCAGCCCACAAAAAATGCATAGTTTGTGCTCCATATAAACAGGGGTGAAAACACTTGTGCCTTTTATTGTTGTCACAAAATACTCTGGCACAGTGCAATAACTTACCTTGGAATAACTTCATTTTTTGCTATGCTCAACACCCTCCAGGTCCTCCAGATGCATCTGCCAACACCCCTCCCGAACACCTAAGTCCAACGAGTGCTCCAAGGCATTGGCGGACCTGGGCAGGAGTTGCTACAAAAGTCCCTCTTTCATTCTGAACATGCCAAAAAAACATCCTCTGCTGATGCCTGAGGGCAGCCCCGCTTTTCTCCTGCCCATATAACAACCCTGCAGCAGAAACCCTCTGGGCTGGGAGCATGGCCCCGAAATACTATTGCTACCCAGGGGTGCCAGGAGCCCTGAACAGACCTGCCCAGCCCCTGCTCTTGTTGACCAGGGGCCCCAGGTGAATTATTTCTCCCACTCTTAGTTCTTTGACTTCAATTTCACACAGGGACCTTCCATATATCACATCCCCTTTCGCCAATGAATCTCTCCTGTTCCAACAGTTTAGTGTGCCCCAGGATCAATATATTTTAGCAGCATACAAGGACACAGTGTTATTGCCAGGTTCCTGGGTTGTACAAAACAAAAGGTATCACTTTCTTAAAGCCACTGAAAAACCCTCTGGGCCAAGTATGATTATTCCTCTGCCATTAAACAGCTGTGTATAGGACTCTGGCTAACCACTCTCCATTCTTGCTAAGGATGACTTCTTCTCCTAGTCTTCAGTGTCAGGAGACCCAAACCCATGGCCCACCCTCAGCCTCCTTTTATCTCGTCTTGGACATCTCAATCTGCGGTGCCCAGAACTGTGGGGCATGTCAGTAAAGCAGTCTGATTTCTCCTGGTTGTCCTCACTGTTGACATATGAGAACGTAAGGTGCCTTAGAGCCCGGGGTACCTTTGTAATGCTGTAGGCACAGCACCTGAACCATGCACCTCAAATCTCCATTCTGCTCACCTTGTCGTTTGTGGTATAATTGTGAAATAAGCCAAAGGAGCATCACAGGGTGTCTTGATTGGGCTGAGATTAGGTGACCTTTCCTCTCTGTGGATTATAGATGGAGAGGAAGGGAAAAGTCATGCAAATGTCCCCTTCCCTGAAGGTATCTGCTTGGCTTAGCTCCCCGGCAGCATTGCTAACATTCACCCTGGCCCACGACCACTGCATTTCTGCAGCTATTTACATTCCTCTGCCTTTGCTGAAGCTCACATCCCTGCCTGCAAGGTCCAGGCTGGCCCAAGCTTTCCTGTTCTTCCCCCTTTCCCTGGAAAGCTTTCCGGCCCATTGCCACGTGTTGGTGGCCACCCACGAGCCGCTTTGATCAGCTCAGATGGGCAGCGCCGTCAGGGGATTTTGCAGTCTACCCGGATGCTTCCACAGCCGCTGCAGCAGCAGAGGTTTTCTCTCCGAGCCCTGGGCATCCCCTGGTCATTTCAGGGCACCTTTCAGGTGTTGCTTTTATTCCAGGTCCCGCTTTGCGGCTTTGTTTTGCGAACGCTGTCCTTGCTCCTTGCAAATTTAACGGGAACCCATGATGGTGATTTCTCTCCCGAACCGCACCGATGACCACGGAGGTCAGACAAATGCAAGATGTGGTGGGCTATTTTTATTGCACTTCCAGTGGTTTCAGGTGACGCTTTGCTGCGGCCCCATCCACTTTCAAACCCAAATGCTTCCTGGGATGCTGTGTTTTTGCAAGACCCTTGGTGGTCCAGAGGCTTTCCTCTCCCTCTCTTTCTGCCTCCCCACCCTCAGGTTAGCTGTGTCCTTGGCTTTCCTGGTCCTCCTCCTGCTCTCCTTCGCAGGCCCTCCTTGCAGGCAATGCCAGGGGCTGGAGTTTGGGGTGGAGGCAGCTATTGTTCCAGCTATCTGCAGTGTAATGTTCCTTATGACTGTATTAAATGAAGGGCGGAGGTCACACATCCCTAGTTTAAATAAGGTTTAGGCTGACCTTTAACAATATTACACTCCTAGATCCTCTCATAACTCACTGAATAAACTCCCAGAGGGCTTTACCACCTCCCTCTTTTCTTCCTACTGTAAGGATGCCCGAGGCTTAATGTGCTTCTCTCCAATTTCGCTTTGATTTCTAATCCTATCCCCTTCTCCCCCTCCTCCCCCCCGCCCCAAATACAGATACGTTCACTCCTTTAAAGGTGGGGGGAAAGAACCTGTTCCTTTTCTCTTCTGGGTGACAGCTCTTTCTTTTGTGTCTCTTTCTTCCCTTCCCCGCCCCCCTCCTCTTTCTTGACACAATGCACTATTTATTTGCACTGAAGGATAACTAAGAAGCAATTAAAAGATCAAAAGGCACAAACACAAGTAGATCCAGTGGCAACTTGTGGGGTTTATTTTGCTGCTGCTGCTGCTGCTGCTGCTGCTGAAGCTTCACCAAACTGCTGCCTTGTTTTTCCCCCGCCGGAGAGACACCTCTCTTACTGGGTCGCCTCTTCCTCCGAGCAGACTTTTTTATGATCGCTATTTTTCACCCCCATTGTTTGCTATTGCAGTTGTTTACTGGAAAAATCACTTGTTTTTCTCAGGGAGATTAACCCTCCAAGCTTTCTTTTGTCTACTCTCAGGAGGTCCTTGTGGTGAGCTGGGGGAAGGGAAGGGAGCTGGGCTCCTTCAGCTATTAACAGTAGCTTACAGCCCTGCTTACCCCCCTGCCAAGGTTGGGTCCTTTCCTTTGATGGGGTTTTGCTTTGGCAGGGAGAGGTGGTTGCTCTTTGTTAAGGAGACCGACCGGCTCTGCTGAGCGGTTTGTGGGGACCCACAACTGGGATTTACTAAGTCCTGGGCTTCTAGGAGAAACTCCTCAAGCCCAAGGTAAGCATCAATGGAGATGCCTCTTTTTAGGAGAAGTCTGGAGCCCTGACACAGGCTGGCAGACGCTCGGTCTCTTTGACAGCCAGGCCACTTCTTTACATGCATAAATATCAGCGTAGGTGCTGAGATCTGCTGCCCGTGTTTGAGTCTGGTGTGCACAGAACCGCTTCCTCAGCATCACCTCTCTCTCCCAGGTGTGCCAATGTTTCTGTCAAAGCCCGCAGCCCTGACACCAGGTCTGCTGGGTGTGATACGCAGCAACACAGCCCAGAGAAGGACAGCCCAGAGGACAGCTCAGAGAACAGAAGGATGCAGGGGAAGGGAGGATGTCTGAAGCCTGGAGAGAAAGGACAAGTCCTGCCTGCATTTTCTTGGGCGTGTTTAGGGCAATTCCGACCGTTCAGAGATGCACCAAGGCCCCCATCCTTGCAAGAAAAAAGTGCGAACTTGAGAAAAAAAAAAAAAAAAAAAGAGGAAAAAAAAAAGTTTGCTTTACTGCGTTGCTGGGGTGAGGGCTACTGCATCCTTGTCCTTTCACACCACTACCTATGGCGAGCGCTGCCCGAGACGGACCAACCTGCTGCCCGCTCTCGGGCGGCTCGGCTCCTCTCCGCTCCAAGGAGGGTGCGTGCCCGCAAGCGCAACCTGGGCTGCGTGCCCTCGCAAGGGGCTCCGAGAGCGAGCGGGGTCCCTTCCCCTGGGGCAGCCGCTTCCCCGGCGGGGCAGACTTGGCGGGCAGGTCCTCGGGAGAAGGCGAGTTTTGCTCAATGCAGCACAACGCGACTGCCATGCAGCACTGGCAGGGCAGCGGGAGCGCGTTCAGCCTGCGCGCTGCTGTACACGCACGGCGAAGCCTGGGAAAAACTCCCTTTGGCTTAAAGGCAACCGCGCTCGCTTGCAGAAGCCCGTGGGAAGCAGAGGCGACCTGGCGAGCTCCGGGAAGGTGCTCTGCGGGGTGCAAAACCCCAGTGCTGCTGCCCTGCGGAGGGGGAGCGTCCATGTTGTCCGCACGGACGTGCGCGGGTGGACGCGGGGGCTCGATTCTGCTGAGGAGGGGGCTTGCCCGCCCGCACCGGGGCACGTAACGTGGGGACAGGGCAAGCGGGAGACCGCGGGGTCCCCACCGGGGGGCCGAGCGGCCGGCACTCCTGGGACGCCCGTGCCTTTGTCGGGGAGCCCTGCGGAGCAGTTTGGGGGCCAGAGCGGCGCAAGGCGGCCGGCACGGACACCTGTGCCCCGGGCACACCTAGAGAGAGCCCCGAAAGCGGGGCGGGCGGGGCAATCTCCCGCTGCTCCCGCTTACCCCCCCCCAGGGCTTGGGGCTCGCCATCCGGCAGCGAGAGGCGCTCAAAGGGGTGCCCCCCCAGCATTTTGGGCACGGGCTCGGGGCGTGGGCCCCCACCTCCTCCCCTCACCTGCGGGGGGGGTGGGGGGGGGGATGCGCGCAGCCCCCCTCGCCTCCCCCCCCCCCCCCCCCCCCTCCCCGGGGCAGGCCGGGGTGGGTCAAAGCCCCCACCCGGGAGCAGCCCGCGGAGGAACCGTGCGGCAGAAACTTTCTGTCCCCTCTTCCCTCCCCGAGCTGGACTCCGGAGGGTTACGAGGGAGAAGGAGGGAAGAAAGGAAGGGAGGGAGGGAAGAGAGGGGGTTAGACCGCTCTGCAACATTATTGGCTGCGTGGCCGGGCTGGTGCTCGCTGGGGAAGTCAGAGCATGCCCATTGGGGGGGTATAAAAGGGGGGCAGCCGGAGCGCCCTGCCTGTCTCCTCGCTCGTGGGGCAGCCAGCCGGGAGCAGCGGGCAGTCAGGCAGCCGGCCCCTCCGCCCCGGCCAGGGGGACGCAGTCAGTAAACACAAAAGTGAGAGCCACCCAAGGGGCAGCCAAAGCAGGAGGAGAGAAAGAGAAGGAAAAAAGAAAGGAAAAACAAAAAAAAGAAAAAAAAGGGAGGGGGGACGACCAGAAAAAAAAAGGAAAGAAAAAAAAGGGGAAAAAAACCCAAGCCAGCAAAGGAAGGCGCTCGCTCGCTCTCTAGACTAACAAAATACCTGATCGTAACAAAATAACATCCTTCAGACAAAATCGAGCGGGGACTTGACATACCAAAAAGGCAAGGCGAGGAGAGCGAGCCAGGGCGCGGGGAAGGCGAGCCAAAGCCGCGATCGCTGCCAGGGCAGGAGAGCAGCATGTCAAGCGCCGGGGCACACACGGATGAGCGCTGCCGGCAGCCTGCCTTCCTCCCCGGCCCGCCGCCGCCGCCGCCGCCGCCAGAAGTTGAGAGTAGCAGCGGCAGCGCCAAGGTAAGCGCCCGCGCCGCTCCGCTCCGCGCCGCTCCGCGCCGCCCCTCCGCGGGCAGAGGCCGGAGGGCCCCCCCCGCCCGTGCCGCGCCGTGCCACGCCGGGTAGAGCCGTGCCATGCCGCGCCGTGCCATGCCGAGCCGCGCCGCGCCGGCCCCGCTGCCCGCCCGTCCCCACGCGTGTCGCTAGAGGGACCCCGAGAGCCGGCCCAGCCGCGGACCGGCGGGGCGGCCCGCCGCCCTGGGGTGCGTGGGGGATCCCCGGGGGGGGGGGAGGGGGAGGGGGAGGGGGGGCCGTCCCGCGTCCCGGCGGCGGGGACGGCCCGCCGGCTGCCTGCGCGCCCCCCCCCCCCTCCCCCCCCGCCCCGCTCCCGCCCCGCACCTCGCGGGGGGCCGGGGGTGGGGGGATGCTGGCGGCGGGACCGCTTGCGCGCGGTCTGCGCGCCTTTTGCGCGGCCGGGAGGCGGCGGGGAGCCGGCGCTGGGGCGCGGGGGCGGTCCCGCGTGGGGAGCCGCGGAGGGGCGTGCGGGGCCCGGCTGGCGGCAGCGCGGCCGTGCGGGGGCCGGGCCGGGGCTACGCGAGGTCAGGCGGGGCTGCGCGGCCCCCGGCGCTCCCCCCGCCGGCGGGGTCGTTTTGGCGGCGGGGCGCGGGGAGAGGCTGGTAGCGGGGCGGCGAGGGGAAGGGACGGGCCGTTCTCCGGCTTCGGAGACCGGGGAGGTTATTAAACTCTCTTCTGCAAAACACTGCGGTGTGTCGGGCCTCGGAGGGATAAAAATACAGAGAGGAAAAACAAGAAAGCGAAGCCAAAATGGAGTGAGAGTTAATGGTTGGCATGCAGCCTTCGACTTTGTGTGATTTTTTGATTTTTTTTTTTTCCTTCTTCTTCTTCCTTCCCGATTGCTTTTCCCTACAGTAATTGTTTTAAGAGCGCAACTTGGAAAGGTTTTAGCACTCTGTTGAGCAGTAGGGAATTGGGGCACATGAGGAAACTCGGATTTAGCGTAACTGTACCAGCAGATGTGGCTGCCTCGCCTCAAGCCAGTGGTACTTTAGCAGGGTTTCTGATACGCCAGGGCTAGCTCAGGCGGCGGCGAGCAATCAAGTGTAAAAACAAGGTTTGTGTGGGTGGTTTTAAATAGACACCTCGGGAGAACCGCTGCTTTCAACCCTTGAGTCGAGGCTTCCTATACAAAGTCTGTAGTTTTCTTCCAAATGCCGGGACGTGCTTGGGAGGCCAAGGCCTGGTTTTCTTTGGGTTTATTTGTTGTCAGGTTGCGCGTGTGTCTCTGTGTGTGTGTGTGGTTCTTACTTCGCAGGGTTCAGCGTGTTGGGATTTTTATTCCTCCTCTCGCCTCGATTTAGAGTGGAGTTGAGGAGCCTGGGTCGTGGGGTTTTGTGAGGGTGACTTTGTGCTTAGGACATCTGGAGGAATAAAACTGACTGACACTTCTGATTTGAGCTTCACTGAGCTGTTTTGGACCCAGCTTGACAATTTCAGTGGGGGTGAATGGGTCAGAGCTGTAAATCTTGCTCCATGTTGTCGACACCCACACAAGTTTACTCAGCCTTTCAAAGGGGCTATCCCGGCTCCTGTGAAAATTCATTAAGGGATAAAAGATTTGACACCGCAGGTCCCCTCCCACCGCCGCATGAAATTTGAGAGCCAAAATGTGTCTGCGTGTGTGTCCCAGTGCTTTTTCTGACAGGTGATCCTTTTGCAGCCCAGCTGGAGGGCTGCTGCTTTGACCAGGCAACCCGGAGGTGTCAGTGCGTGTCTCCCCATTGATTCCTATAGGCTTCAGTGTGAGCCCAGCTCGCCTCATGGAGCACCAGAGAAAAGCATTTCTGTACTTTTCTTTTTTTAAATAAAGCAAACACAGCAGGTGAGGTCTTATTTTTAGAGGGACCGAGGAGTTGGTGTGTTTCCAGCAGTGCATACGAGCACTGTAAGTGGCCCACCCTCTCCCCGCTCGTGTCCTGGGACTGACCTCTCCGATCCTTCTTTGGATTGTCTTTGCTTTTAAAGGCTGCTGTATGTCTTAATGGGGCAAAGAGATACCGGCCTCCCTCGGTAGTTTTGCGTGAGGGGTCAGGAGAGGCAGGGGGCTCCGGGGCGGGGGAGAAATCTGCCTTGGGGGTTGCAGCCCGGCTCTGAAAGGGTTAAAGCCGCTCTGCCAAGACATAAAGCAAGTTCAACGTGTTGTGGGAATATCACTTGCCAGTAGACTCCAGTCACCACAATTTCTGATTTAACAGCTTAACTTGCTGTTAACTTTCCCTGATATACTCCAGGTTTTGGACGGGAATGCAGAAAGGAGAGAGGAACAATAAAGAAAGGAGTTAAGTGAGGCTACTAAAATGGACTTAAATCCCTTCCCTGGGTCCTGCCAGCTGTCTTTAGAAGAGTTAAGCAAGATTGCATTTCCTTTTTTTTATGCAATAAATCAAATGTTTCTGGGCTGCATACCAAAATTTGTGCAATACGCTCTTACTCCCCAGTGGGGTGAGTAAATGGTACTGAATACCCCATTCACCTTTTTCAGCTTGATTTTTCCACAGCTATGGTAGTTCTTGCGGCGGCACGTATAGACGCAGGGTGCGGGCAGTGCTCCCCTGCCTGCCCCGGCCGCTGTCCCGCAGGCAGAGGAGGCAGGTGTCTCTCCCCACTCGCGGGCGGAAAGGTGACCCCGGCACGGGCTGGAGTGGGCTGCCGATGGGGACGAGCAGCGAAGACAAAAAAGTGAGGGCTAAAAATAGCAGCAGCATTGCCAACCTCAGCCATATGAATGTCATGCGAGCCAGGTGCCAAGAATCATGAGGTTTTTTATTTTTTTCAACCCTGAGCTAAACAGCAAACCTCCTGGTCCTGGGTCAGTTTTATTCGCCTGACAGCTCGATGGTCGAAAGTTCTGTGTTTCGAAGCTTGCTTCTTCCAAGCTGTGGGTTGGAAATCTCCTTCTTTCTCGTCTAGATGAAAAGGGAGGCTCTTCCTGCAGCACAGTGCGTGGTGGCTTCTCTCCCTTCGGGTACTGCTGGGCACCTCAGCCCCCTTGCCTCTGCCCAAGATGCAGCCCCTGGGTGGTTTTCGGCTGACAAGGCACCTGTCTCTCCCCAACGGCCTCCGCTAGCCCTTCGCTACTTGGCACCCCTGGGCGTCCTGGCCTGGCCCCCTGCGCGAGGTTGCCCGTGGGCAGGGGCGGCATTCGCTTGGCACGTGCCTGTGTCCTGCCCCTTCGGGAAAGCCACGCTCAAAACCGGGTCAGCTCCCTGCTCTCCTGGGGCCGCCGACCGAGAGGATGGATGCTCAGCATCTCTCGCAGGCAATCATCAGAGTAGCACATCGGTCTGCCCGCTTTTTTTTGGAGGGGCAGAGGGTGATGGAGGCTGGGATGTGCAAACTGGGGTTTTCCCCTCCTGCACCCACTGCTGGGTTTGGGCTGACGACTTTTTGCCGTGCTCCCTTTTAAACGCTGCACTGCTCCACAAAGAAGCGAGATTTTTTGGGTTTTTTTGTTGTTTTTTTTTTTTCTTTTTGCTGTCCAAATCCAAATTTTGCAGACTGGGCCATCTGTCAATTCCCTCCTACATTTTTCTGTTCATATTAAATTGTAATGAAGGCCAGACTGAAGAAGGAATTAGGTCAGACAGGAGGTTTAGTCTCCGTTTTTGGGGAGCTGTTTGTTGCCCAAGAGAGGCACCGTGGTTTGGTTGGCTCAGGACAAGCCTGGATGCAAGGGATGCCTGAGCTGTCCTCCGAGATTTGGCAACTGGGCCTTTTAGTGCATTGTGGCCTCTTGGCCCCCGACTCCCTAGCAGCTGGACAGAAATCGCCGATCCAGCTGATTCTGCAGCAAATCCTGAAAAATTCCTTTAACGGCCTCGGGCGGGAGGGTGGCTCCGCTGCAGACCTGCCCTCGGTCTCTCGCTCCCGGCACGCCACAGCCGCTCTGAGAGGACCCTTTCCCTTGGTGTCTCACGGCTGGCTGAGGGCTGCCAAGAGGTGTTCAGGGGTCCCCGGCCATGGGTGCAGCAGCGGGTGCTGCCAGGAGCGAATACGCAGGAGTCCCAAGGCAGTGCCAGCATCCCGCATGCAGCAGCTCGCGGCCGAGCTGGCTCCAGCGGCAGCCTGGCTTAGCGTGGGGACCTGGGGATTTGAGGGAAGGCCGGAGAGGGACATGAAGGATGGAGAGCAAAGCAGACCCTCTCCGGGCAAGGAGAGGCCAGCAACATGCTCTGGTGGCTTGCCTGAGCCTCTCCGGCGCTGAGAAGGCTGCTCAGATGTGGGTTATCCGGAGGAGCTTCAGGTGCGATTCTCAGGACAGTCCAGGGCACCTGTGCAACTAAGAAATTCCTCTTGCATCACCCTCTTGCACACTGCATGGAGTCCGAGCCCTTGTTAAGGAGGAATTTGGTGCTCAGGTTGTTGGGCACCCAGCTTGTCTCACCCTGCTGTTCCCATGGCCCCTGGTTAAAACCGCATCCGGAAGCATTTGAGCTCTCTGTGGACACAGGAGGGGGAATGGCAGCTGGCACGGCTGATTCAACCCGCTTTGGCAAGAATGCAACTTTGGTGGGCGTAGCTTCTCTCCTAGTGGAGAGGGGACCTTGTCCTTTAGGAAGGTCCCCCGCTTGCCTCTCGCTGCCTTATTCCTGTTGCATCTCATGTGAGAGAGGCTTTCTAATAAAACCTGAAGGTTTTACCAGCTGTCGGTGTGAATTTACTCCTGTCCCACAGCTGAGGGGGCTGTCCCTGTCCTAATGCTTGCACTAGAAACCGAAAGCAGTGCTGTCCCACATTTCCAGTGGAGAATGAAGGCTTAGAGAGGTTCACACGACTTCGGCTCACAATGCTGAGCAGGATTTGGCCATGACACCTGAAGCCACGTGCAACCTGTGCAGCTGGCACGGTGCTTGTACTGGGTCGTGGGCTGCGGGCACCCAGCCATGCCGTGCTGCCCCATTTTGGGGAGCAGCACCTGCTCTGGCAGCCGCGACAGGGTAGCTGCGAGGTCTTCTGCGTGGGTGCTGCCCATCCTTGCTAAGGAGGAGCAGGAGGGGGAAAGGATCGATCGATTGAAAGGTCACTGGGATGGGCTGAGCCGGTGACGGCACCCTGTGAGTCTGTCTAGCCTTTGGGTGAAGCCTGGAGACTTTTTCTCTGCAGGGTCAGTAGGGCCAAAGCAAGAGGGAAGGGCTTACGGGGTTGGGTTGGGTTGCGGCTCCATCAAGCTGGAGACAAACTGCAGCACCGGGTAGTATATAAAGATGCTTTTTGCTTTGCCGCCTGGTTTCTCGTTACATGGCTGCCGGAGGGAGCGGGGAGACGCCAAGGTGACAGAGGTGGAAAGTGCTGGCGGTTGATGCGTGGGCAAAGGGGGACTTCATCGCATCGTACACCTCCACGTTAGCCCGGCTCTGGGTGACGGCGTCGGGGAAGTTCCTGTCTTCGTGGCTTCAGGGGAGCTTCCTGGCCGCAGTTAAGGGGTGCACGGACACCCTAAAAGAGCTCGCAGTGGTGGCAAGGGAAGGCTGCCAGGGGCCGCCTTGTGCTTGTGGTGCGGGGTTGCGCAGGAGCGGGTATTTTCCGAGGAGAGCAAGGTTTTTTCCAGAGAAGGTATCAAGTCTCCCCAGCGTCAGATATCACCCCGCCGACAAAACCTTGCTCTCCCCTTGCTTCAGAGAATCTCACACCTTTCATTAGACTGAATGTGGAGGAAAAACTGTGTTTGTCACCCCTGCCACCAAGCAAACCCCTTCTGGGGGGCTGGCTCTGGGTTGGGGAGGCTGGCAGGCAGCCTGCTTGCTAGCCACAGTGCTCACAGCCAGTGTGAGCCTACCTGGGGAGGGGGGATTATTTGGGTGTCCTGAAGTCCCACGTCAGTGGCTTTGACGGCGGCACTGGCTGGCACACATCCGCTGCCCCAGCAATGAGCTGCTGGTGCTACCTGTGCCTTGGGGACACCAGCAATCAGGAGCTGCGTGTAAAAAAAAGAGGAAAAAGGGGAGTGGGGGGAGAGGAAAGGGAGTGGGATCATTGGTCTCTTGTCAATTGGAGAGCCGGCTGCCGATGCTGTTGCACCAGGGACATGACTTCAGCAGCGAAGGCGATGCTGCGGTCGTGCTGGGGAGGCCCAGTAAATACCCGTTGGCCATTTGACAAAAAAATCAAGGTGAAAAGGTATTGGTAGCAAAACACTGCAGCTTGGCAGCATGGTGCAATCACAGTCCGGTGCCATCCCTCTGCTCGTAGCGTAATATAGACCAAAGCCCCCCCAGTGTGCCGAAGGGACCGGTGCTACTGGAAAAGCTGGTCCTGGTCCCATCACTTGCTGGTTTGAGTCCAGTTTGTTCCCAGGGCTGCTGCCTCTCTTGTCCAGAGCCCTGAAGGGGTTTTGCCAGCCTTGCTGGTCTCTGCCACCATGGGCTGAGCAATACGATGGGTATCAAAGCTCATGCCGGCGGGGGATGCCCCCCTCAGCCCACCCAGACCTTGCAGCCTCCGTTTCGGCTTTTCTTGCTGCTAATCCCCGTCCTCCCGCTGCTCAGAAGAGCTCGCGACTCGTAAGCACGGTGCATTTCTAGCAGCGACGATTTGAGCTATGTGCTAGTAAAAAGTTGGTAGCAAGGGTGGCTTTATTGCTGGCAGGACCGTAGCGGGCCCTCGGGGGAGCTGGGCTAATTTCCTGGCTGCGCTGCAGACTTCCCCCGTGACCTTGGGCGAGTCATTTAATCTATCCTGGGCTTCGGCTCCATCTCTGAGCATCCCGGGGGGGTGAGGTAATATTCATTAACTGGTATTATTCTCGGGTTGCTCAGATGCTATGGTGATGAAGGCTGGATGTGAAACCCAGCATCTTGGCTGAGCATTAGCAGGGAGAGGGGATGCTCCATTTGAGATTTAGCATTGCCCCACGCCAGCTGCTATTTTGCCACGCTTCCCCTCTTCGTTTTGAGCTGACCTGTCCGGCCACCATCGTTATTTGGTTGTATATATACAATGATGAGTGGCTATAATGCCTTGACCCATCCATGGGTTTTGCCTCATCCAGCGAGGCAACGGCACCCTCGCTTTACAACTGCAGAAGCTGACACGGAGGTAAAGCTGTTTGCTGGAGCAGAGTCAGGGGAAATCTTTGGGTTAGTTAGCAAATATCCAGGGAGTTTCTTTGTTAATCCTCCGCACCGGCTGATACCCCCTTGGCCCTCCTTGGTGATGCCTCAGGCGTGTTTCCTGTGGGACCGCTGTGCTCCTGAGGGATGTCTTCTCGGCCCCGGCTCTCATCAGCAAACACGGCTTGTGCAATCAGCCCCTCGATTGCCCAAACCTCGGCCGTGCGAGTCTCTCGCATGCCCGGGGTGAAGGCCGCTGCGCCCCGGCAAAACCCGGCTTTCCTCAAAAGCAGCTCTAGGACAGGTTGAAATTTCATTTGTTTCTGCTTTGGGGGAACACGCGTTCGGGTAGGGCATGAAAACCTGTCATCAGAAATGGAAAAAAAAACCCCCACCTCCCAATAATCACTTGAATGATTTCCCATGTAAAAGCAGGGAAAAATAAAAAAATCACGCTGTTGAAAGAGCAGGGGGAATAAAAGCCTTTCAGAGGTAGGCTGAAGTGGGATTTTCCAATGGAAAAACTGCTTCAATGCAAACCTTGTCTGACCGCAGCGGCTGACCGGTGGGGCGAGTGCAGGGAGCCAGCCTCACACCAGCGGCTGGCTCAGCGCTGCTGGTCCTTCCCTGCAGCACCCTGACATGTCCGGGCATCAAACCCCAGGCGTGCCGGGCAGGGGAGGGGGCATTGCCTGGGGGAGGTGGCAGAAGGGGTCTCTTGCACCTTGTTAACACTGTGCCTCTGTCTCCAGGTGCAGAGGATGTGTGCGGTGAGGCGGATGCTGCTGCTGCTGCTGGCTTTCCTGGCCTACGCGCTGGATTCGGCTGCGGCGTATGGCACGGCGGAGACCCTCTGCGGCGGGGAACTGGTGGACACGCTGCAGTTCGTCTGTGGGGACAGGGGCTTCTACTTCAGTAAGTGGCGGGCAGCCGCCGGCAGCGGGCAGGATGCTGCGCCCACCGATGCCTTGCTTTGGTGGAGCCGGGCCGGGAGGGAAAGGAGGGGTTTCCCAGCCCAGTGCTTTTCGTGATTGCCTTGTACCTGGCAGTGGGCGAGGAGAGTAGCGAGAAAAGCGATGTGCCCAGGGTGACGTGCACCCACCTTGCGCCGATTTTGGGGACTGTCTAGTCCCATGGGGAAATTGGGTCCTGCGTTTGATGCTCGGGAAAAGTCAAATATCGCTGGGGAGCCATATAGGTGGTTGGCTCACTGGCGATGTGGGCAAGTCATTAAAATAATGAGGATGTCTGCAGCCAGCTATCTGCTGAGCTTGGGCCCTGGCTTATCTTTAAACCTCGCTGTCTAAGTGTTGCATCCTGAGAGCAGGCAGGGAGCTGAGCGCTCTTCTTTTCTGGGCATAGCTGCAGCTTCCAGGCTGCTCCCAAAATAGGATTTGTGGCCTCTGGGCTACCTGCTGTTGAACCTGTTGCTAAAGAGTGATGTCTTGCCCTTCTGCAGCGTGGCTAGTGCAAAAAAATGCAGCGTCGCCGTTGTCCGCAGAGTACAGGTGGCTTCAGGACAGTTGGCTGGAGCAGGCTTTCCACCAGGACGCTTTGGGGGTTTGGACCATTGGCGTTAGCAGTACAACGGCTTAGCTGGTAAATGGGGAGGAGGAGGAGGAGGAAACCGGTAGCAATGGATGCTCAGTAATCTACGGGTGAAGGTAACTTGAGAGCGAGGCCCTGTTCTGGTGTTTCGGTCCCCTGGTCTGCTTGGGAGAGGGAAGACCCTCTGTCTTGCTGCCCACTGAGGACTGAACCTCAGAGTGACTGACTACAGGAAAGATGCAAAGCCAAATGGGGAGGAAGAGGATGGAGATACCAGCTGCACGTGGTGCTGTGCATTTGGCAGTCTTGACTCTGCCTTGGGAGAAGGAATTAAAAAGTCACTTCCAAGTAACAGGGTGTTTTCTGGAGCAGTGGAGTCAAAAGCCAGCCTCCCTCTCATCCCAGTCTGCTTGTGCAGGGAACAGGGCGCTGCAAAGTTAGGAGACGACTCTGGATGTCTCTTCCCAACCTGGATGTCCCTTCCCAGCCTGGATGTCAACCCAGACTTGGCTGATGCTGCCTGCTGAGGTTGGGCAGGGAGAGGCACAGGGACCCCACATCCAGCAGCAGCCAGGGTTCGAGCTGTGTAATTTTGGGCAGGCGGTTGGGCTGCCGGTGGCTTTGCAGCTGGCTGGGGGAGATCCCCCTGCCCTGTCCCAGCTGAGCAGCAGGATGTTTTCAAGGCCCCCCCCGGGTGTTGCGGGCAGGCAGTGCTTTTGGGGACGCCCTGGGCGAGCTTCCTTCCTCTCGCTAAGCTGAATGGCGAGGGTTTGCACGTCAGCTGCCCTTGTCTCCCCCTTCCACCTTTCCTCCACCAATGAGCCCCGTGCTGGAGCTTGGCTGAGGTGGCGGGTCCGGGGCTGGCCTTACCGGCGTGGCGAGGAGGCGAGCTCCTCTCCCGCTCTCGCACCTCTTCCTCTCCCTCTATATATAGAGGAGCATCCGTCTCCCTCCCATGGTTTCTCTTCCCTCCTCCCCCTCTCTGGGGATGAAAGGGAATGGGGCTTTTGTTTTACGGACAAACTGACCTCCTTTCACCTCAAATAACCCAGCCGCCCAGGCCAAAATAAAAACACTTTTGAAGGCAGACAAGTCGCTTGGTGCCAAGTGGCCAGCCTGGTGCTTGCAAGGGGATTCTTGCTTTTGCTTTTTTTGTCCTCTCTCGTCCCCCCTTCTTCTTTTTAAATATTTCTGGAGAGCCCAGGTGCCGGGGATGAAGCAAAGTCCCCCCAGTCCCATATTTTAACCCCTTCAGCATCTGACCAGCCTGTGCCATGCAGGGCTGAAGACATTTGGGCAATGGCTGTTCTTGATGGAGGGTTTGGACATCCCCAGCTCGCCTCATTTTTTCTCTCTGCCTCCATCAGTTGGCCTCATAAAGTCATTAATTCTCCTGACCAGATTCATCTTCATTCCTAAACCCTACACTATCGTCACCGTATAGTCTCGATAGGGTATGGTTATGTCGCACTATTGCGGGTTTACATCTTAAAACCAGGCCTGGGTTTGTCATGAGCGCTTCACAGCATAGAACGTGCAACCTGATGAGCAGCCTGCGCTAACGCAGTCATTCGTATGGGAGGTCAATGACTTGGGCAGCCTTGTCCCGCAGGAACACGTGGGCCCCGCTTGCTGGATGGGCTTGTTGCAAGCATCTGACTGGTAATCTTGGAAAAAACCCAAAATGGTATGAAAATCTGTTATCGGTTTCCTGCTGCAGTGGTGATTTAAGTACTTAAATGATGCTCTGCATTCTTACAAGGGACCACTTAGCTAGCGAGGCTAGCTCTGAAATAAAGCGCTGTTTGCATCCGTGCAAGGGGATGCAGCGTACCGACGGTGTTTCACCCCTCCGGCATCTGGCAACAGGGAAATATGCAACCTAGACGGGGGAGGGTGCACCCCCTGATAACTGGGATGCCCGTCACTCCGCTGGCACGGAGAGTGAGTGCCAGGCCCCAGGTGCCCTTGGAGGCGTCGTGGCTGGCAGGTGCTTGGGGCCGAGGATGTTGAAACTGCTTCCGAGAGCTGGAGCTGCCAAAGAGCTGCACCAGCGGGGGCAGGAGCCGGCAGCGCCGGGGCTACCTGGCCGCAGGACGCAGGGTGGGCCTGGCAATGTGCACCACACCAGCCCTGTGCTGCATCCCAGGGGTGCCTGGGCAAGCTGCAGCCGGAGCTGTGCGTGCTTTGCTCTCCGCCTCTGCCGTGATTCCTCCCTTCCGTGACTATTAAGGCTTTGGGGGCTGGCCCGCAGGTGCTGGCAAGGTGGTGGCATCCCGCCGTGGTTCTGCGGCGGGGTCGGGACCCCGTCTCCCTGCTCCCCGGCACCCACCCCGGGGCCGGCGGCATGGCCCGCAGAGGGATGCCGAGCGCAGCTCCGAGGGAAAAAAGCGGGGCAGGTCGAGAGGAAGCCCGGGCCGCGAAGTTGCTGTCATGCAATGCTGGCAGGGAGGGGAGAAGGGGCTGCAAGGGGAGAGGCATCCGACTTCTCTGTAAACAACAGCTCCTGTTTCCTCCTTTCCAACAGCTGATAAGAATTTAGCTCTTTGCAGCCGCTTGTGCTGACGGGGCACATTCTTGCGCACCCGCCGCTCCTCCGAATAATACTAGGAAAAAGCAGGGGGGAAAGTGCGGTGCCGGGGTGGGGGAGGGCCAGGCCGGGGGCACTGGGACGGGGCCCGGTGCCGCACAAAGGCCCCCTTGTTGCTCCCGACATTCCTGCGACAGGGGCGCGAGGACTGTTTACACCCAAAGTCCCCTTCCACTCGGCTTGCTGCCTGATTGACCGGAGGAGAGGGGACCCGGCCAGGGTGGCACCGGCACCACGCACCCCTCCCCACGGCATCTGTACGGCCCCGGTGAGGGTGGGGAGCCCGGAGCGGTGGGGCGGCAATTCCAGGGAAGGGTCCCTCCTGTCCCCCCGCAGCCACGGCGGTGCCACCGCCTCCGGCGTGGAGGCATAGCTGAGCTGCAGGTACGCGGTGTCCGGGTTCTCTGGGGAGCGGGTTTGGCTTTGCACCACTGCCAGGATGCCCAGCTCCCCCTGTCAGGATAGCCGCTGCCAGGCAGGAATAACCCTGCGCAGCTGGAGGGCTTTGCATCGTTGGGCTTTGCATCGCCGGGCTTTGCATCACGGGGCTCGACCCCTCAGCAGAGCTGTGGGAGGTTTTGGTGGAGCACAATTTGGGGAAAAAGAAAGCACAGCCGCTCATTGAAGGCCGAGAGGAAGTGCGTTTCCTCGGGAGGAGGCGGAATGGGAAGTGGCTTGTGCACCCCAGCGGTGCCGCAGCCGGCTGCCCGCGCAGCTCTTCCCTGCGGACAAGGGACGGAGCGGCAGAACCCTCCCTGGGTTTGGCAGTGGCAGTAAAGTGAGATGCCACCCATGGGCAAAAGCCAGGAAATTCAACCTTTAGTCCATTCGTAAATCGTGTTATGGAACAAACGCTTTTCCCAATCCAGGTCAGCAGCGATATTGCTGTTAACCAGCAATGTCCTGGCATCTCTTCCCTGGGCTGTTGTCTCCAGGTGCTTTCTGGGACTAAGTCCCTGTTTGTTATGTTTGCCTGTTTTTTTCCCCAAAGTAACTCTCCTGCAGAGGATTGTATTGGCATTTGGCGAGATCCCTACGGACAATTATGTAATGGGAAATGTGCCCTATCGGACCGTCGCAGTGGAGCTGGCAGCGGCGCCAGCAAGGGGAACGGCACGCAGCAGCTTTATGCAAGAGCGAAGGGGTAGCGCGTTAGGGCCGGGGGACACGCGTGTGCCCGCCGGCTGGGCAGCGGCAGCGAGCCGGGAGGAAGGGGCCGTGCCGCTGTGGTGGTCCTTGCCAGGAGCTCACCCTGGCGATGCCACACCTGGGCGTTTGCAAACGTGTGCTGCTGTGACCTTCCCATGCGCTCCCGTACCAGAAAGTGCCCTTGATGGCAAGGCAGTGAAAATGGTCCTGCTTTGCTTATTGTTCCCCCGCCCCCTTCTTTCCAAACAAACACATAGCTGCAAGCGAGCAACTTCTGTTTTCAAGAGGAGGCATGTAACCTTTCAAAACCTTAACTTCCCCCCGAACCGTGCGTGTTGTCACTTGTGCAACCTTCTGTTCAGCAGGAGTGTGAATGTAGCCCTCTGGGGATGTGCTAGCAAGAGGGGGTGACTTGAATTTTTTCTCTTTTCTTTCCAAACTCTCCTTCTGCTTGTGCTCAGGATGCCTTTATGGAGCAGCCTAAGGCTTCAGCAACCTGCTGCGCATGCAGGTTTGGGCGCTGGGGTCAACAGGTGCTGAGCGGGGGCCATACGTGGTGTGGGATGTCAGTGACAGCGCACGTCTCCCATGGACCTTGCTGGGCGTCACAGGCATGTAGAAGAATAGACGCACCTGGCCCCAAGCTGGCTCCTCTCCCCCGTCTCCCTTGGGCATCGCCACCCAGATCACCTGCTCTGGCATCACTCGTATGGCTGCGGGCACCCAATGCGCCTGCCCTGCCTTTAAAGGGAGGGCCCAATCTGGTGTGCTTGTTGGCCACAAGCATTTATAGAGAGAACATTAAACTCCTGACAGTGCTCCCTTTGCTGAGCCTTTATCAAGAAGGAACCGTCCTTCTTACCTTCCTGCAGTGCTGGCTAAAGGTTGTGCCTGAATTTTTTCCAGAGAAAAAGAAAAGGGGGGTGGTGGTGCAGGGGGGATGAACATGGAAAACAGAGCATTTGAAATGACTCCCAAAGGTGGGCTGCATTGTATGAGTCAGCTGCCCCATCACCCTGCACCCCGATGCCGTGTTTGCTCTCGCGGCCTCTGAGCGCGGCAGCAATGCGCCAGCGTGGAGCAGAGGGCTCCCTGCCGATCGAGGAACAGCTGATTTTAACAGAGAGCGGGTGCCCTGCTGCCAGGGCCTTTGCTATTGCAGAGCCCACAGCAAGGCACAGTCTCGGGGTTTTGCATGCCAGCATTGCACACATAAGGCTGCATTGTGCATGCGGGGCTATGTTGAATATGCAGGTCTGCGTTGCACCTGCATGTCTGCATTGCACACGTGGGGCTGCATTGCACATGCCGGGCTGCATTGCACATGCATATCTGCGTTGCACACACAAGGCTGCATTGCACACATGTTTGCATTACACATATGGGGCTGCTTTTCACATACGGGCTTGCACTGCATGCACAGAAAGCTCCTGTGCTTTGCACTTTGTTCCAATGCACTTTAGGTGGGCACCCAGGCGAGGCACACCCCAGGGAAATTGGCCAGCACCTTACAAGCCAGGGCCCTTAAATCTTCACCAAGGCCAAATACCTGAGTGCCTGCTTCATCCGGAGTGCGAAGGGGGATCACAGGTCACGCGTGGGGCCAATGTGGACCATTTTGTGTGTTCCCACAGGCCGGCTGGTAGGTCGGGGCTTGGCACGGCATGGTGAGCAGCCTTAGGCTTCGTGCTTCCACCATTTGCTCTCAGTTTTTCCCATGCCCAAATTCTCCTGCCAGGATGCGGTACTGGATCCTGATTGCAAGTCCCACTGATGCTGGCCTCTGCTCCCCTCCCTCGGAACACCTTGCACTGGGAAGAGGTGCTCATGGCAGCGTGCAGGGAGAGCCCTGGCTGCAAACCCCACAACAGTACAAGCGCATAACACGCCGCGTGCAAAAGTGCGGAGAAAATCCTTTCGTTTTGGGCCGGTTTATGTTTTGGAAGTTGCAATTCCCAAGCAAATTTGTTTTGCATCAGAAATTCAAATTTGCCCATCTCTTATTTCAAGAGGGGGAGAAAAAGCAGTAAAACTGATGTAAGCTTTTCCTCTGGAGCGCTTTGGCCGTCATTAAGCGGCGATGTGAAATGCACTCGGTTGTTGCTGCACTGGACACGGGCTTTTGCATCCTTCTGCAGGCAGAAATGGGAGAGGAACCCTTATTAAAAGATAAAGTTTAATAGCTATTCTTGGTGGGTGCGGGAGCCTGTATTCTTTCTGCAGCTGTCTCAGAGCTGTCCCATCTGGTAAAATTTAGCCGCCTTGGTTCGCTTCACCTGCCTGAGCATCGACCCGATGGAGGAAGGTTGGCAGCCGCAACGCCGCGCTGCTTCTCTCTAATAAAACTCTCCTGCCAGGATCAACATTGGAGACGGTCGCAGTAATCGGCGCAGTGCTGGTGGCCGGGCTGGGCTTGAGCTTCCTCACTTTAACTGCGCCCAAAAGGGCTGCCCACGCCGGAGGTATAGGAGGGGAATAAATCACCACCATATATAGTGTCTTTAATTAGTGCCACGCGCATGCGGGGAGCCCTGTTAGCATCAACAGCATTTGTCTGGGAAAGTCTTAACGTGAAACTCGGCCGGTTTGCGGGTGCGTGTCGGCCGGTTTGCAAGAAGTGCGGCTGTTTTTGAAGCATGTGGGATCCCCCGGTCTCCAGTGGCTGGTGGAGGGGTGCCTGCAAAGGGATGGTGCCATGGAGGTGGGGAGAGGACCAGTCCAGGTTGGTGGTTAACTCCTGGGTCTTTGCTGTTGCAGGTAGACCGGTGGGACGAAATAACCGGCGGATCAACCGGGGGATTGTGGAGGAGTGCTGCTTTCGGAGCTGTGACCTTGCTCTGCTGGAAACCTACTGCGCCAAGTCCGTCAAGTCTGAGCGCGACCTCTCCGCCACCTCCCTGGCGGGCCTGCCGGCACTCAGCAAGGTAGGCGGGCTGCGCCGGGATGGCGGCCCTTCTCCGAAATAGATAGCAAGAGGGAAGACGGGAAGGCCGTGGGTGGGAGGGGACAAAGCCCAGCTGCAAGGTCTGTTGCTTCTGCAGAGCCTTCGAGAGACGGCCACTGCTGGCAACTCATGCCAAATATCCTGCAGAAAGTCAGCTTTCAATGAGGTGGGGGACCAGGGGTGGGCTGGATCGTAGAATCTTAGAATAGTTTGGGTTGGAAGGGACCTTTAAAGGTCATTTAGTCCAACCGCCCTGCAGCGAACAGGGACATCTTCCACTAGATGAGGTTGCTCAGAGCCCCGTCCAACCTGACCTTGAACGTTTCCAGGGACGGGGCAGTGTTTCCGTGGGACGGACGGAGCTCAAAGAGGGGAACCCCCATGCGGAGGGGCGGGCAGGCTTGCGGCGAAGCTAACGTTGCTATCCCGTCCCCTTGCAGGAGAGCTTCCAGAAGCCCTCGCATGCCAAGTACTCCAAGTACGACGTGTGGCAGAAGAAGAGCTCCCAGCGGCTGCAGCGGGAGGTGCCCGGCATCCTGCGGGCTCGCCAGTACCGGTGGCAGGCGGAGGGGCTGCAAGCAGCCGAGGAAGCCAAGGCGCTGCACCGTCCCCTCATCTCCCTGCCCAGCCAGAGGCCCCCAGCGGCCCGAGCCTCCCCCGAAACGGCTGGCCCCCAGAAATGAACCCTGAGCAGCCGTCTCGATTTTTGATCTCCCGGGGGAGGGCGGGAGGACTGGCGAGACCCGGCCCCCGAGCCCCTCCGTCCCCGGGGCCGCCGAGCCGAGGAGCGGGGCGGCGGGGGACCCTCACGCCGCTCCGGCCCCAACCAAACAACTGACACAGCAAGGAGGGGATGGTGGCGGCGGCGGCGGCGGCGGCGAGCAGCGCTGCTCCCGCGGCATCGTCCTTTCGGGGTGGGGGGGAGGGTTGTTGCGTTTCCCAGGCCTGTTTCGTTCCCCCGCGCCCCCAGTATTTCCAAGCCTGTACTTGCAAAGGGACAGTTTGGCACTTGAACTTTTTGCTGCCGGGCGCTGCGTGACATCCCCAGTGCCAACGCCAGAAGACAAAAGAAAGAGCAAGAGGGAAAAAGGATATGAAGTTAAAATTTTTCTTAATCTTTTTTTTTTTTTTTCTCGAGAAGAAGAGTCCATTCCGTGTCTTTCTTGACAATAAAGTGAAAAAAAATAAAATGAAATGGGGAGAAATATTGAGGGATATATGTTTTTCGCCTCATTCCCACCCCACTTTCTTCTTCTTTTTTGTTTTTTTTTTTCTTTTGGTTTGCTTATTTTTATAACTTTCTTTTGCACCTTTAAAAGAAAAATGTACCTGAGAAGAAGTTCCAAGGAGCCCCCATCTGCATTTTTGTGTGTGTGCTTCATTACAAGATTCCAAATCGACTTGCACCTTTTTGAAATCATTGATGACGTGAGAAAGAGAGGAAGAGGAGAGAGAAAGCGAGAAAGAGAGAAGAAAAAGGAAAGGAGAAAGAAGAAAAAAAAAGAAAAAAGTGAGCTGATGCTCACTTTAAATGGAGGAGGCGTCTGCATTGCACATTTGCCACGGATTTAGTTGATTTATATATATAATATATTATATAACTTTTTTGGCAAAAAAAGCACTATTTTTATGGGACATTTTGTGTAGTATCTGAAGAGGGATTGTAATGTTTAAAATGTGTTATGGTGCTAAAGTAAGTTGGAAGGGAAAAAACCCAGAAATAGCAAGGGAGGGTGGGGAGGGAAGGACAAGATAGCGAATACTGAACTTGAAATTTTAGCTTTTCGTTTTAGGAAAAGTGTGATAAATGTGTTTCTTTTCTCTTCTGAAATATAGCTTGGTCATGACCATATGAGCTAGTTGGCTGTTACTCATGTACACAGATGCACGCACACACAGAAATACATCGACACGCATCCTTTTTTTTTTTTTTTTTTTTTTTAGGAAAAAAAACCAACAAAAAACAAAACCACCACAATTTAGACTAAAAGGGAACTGTTCTAGAGACAAACTATTTTGAATGGTGAAGGTGTCGCCAGCTACAACTCGAGGGCCTGCTTCTGCACGGACCCCCGGCGGAGCTTGGCTTCCCGAGCCACGGGGGACCTACCGCTTCCTCCCCACCCTGACGGCTCGCTCGCGCGCCCATGCTCCGGCGAGCGGGTGGGCAGGCGGCCCTCACCGCCAAGCCCCTGCAGAAGCACCAGCTCCGCGCCCCACCGTCTCCTTTTCCTTCTCTTGCCCTTTGCGTCCTTCTCGCCGGACGCCCGCCCCGCGCCCCCCGCCTCCTCCCTTCGCCCCCCCCCCGGGGCTGTGGAGGAGAAGGGCTGCACCCGGCAGGTGCAGGGCTGGGACCGCTGCATGGGATGGGGGAAAAGGCAAGTCTCTGGCTTGAGGCTCGGGACTCTGTGAGCGGCTGGGTTTGAGAGGTGGGCAGAGGGCTGTAAAATAGGTTGGTTTTAAAATAATATATATTATCTGTCTAGGAGCCGTAAAAAGGGGGGAATCAATTACATCTCCCTAATATACTCTCACTTGCTAATAAAATGGGGACACTCTGTTAACCAGTTCTGTACTTGCTTTGTCTTATATATCCATACATTTAAAACATAAAAAAAAAAAGACTACTTGAATTGTATTCTATTTCGTGGTTTGGAGGGGAGGGCTAGGGGGAGTCTTGAAAGGGGGAGGATTTTAATGTATAATCCTTTTGTTTGTTATTACCTTGCAATGTTGAGCCATGAAGCCTTTGTTTAAAAAAAATGGCACTGCAATACACAACAAAGAAAATCCTTTATTTATTTTATTAAATATATATGGAAAAGAATGAAAATCGGTCCAAATTAAGGGGAGGGGAAGGGAAGTGGGTGGGGTGGGGAAGGCAGAATAAAAACCAGAGCAATTGCAAATAATTGACTTTTTTTTTTTTCCTTTTCATGTGTCTTTTTTTAAAAGAAACCTAGTTTTTATTTTTTAAAAAGAGAAGCAAAAGCTTTCCTGGATGCTTTGTACCAAAAAAGAAAAAAATGAAGAAAAAAAATAATAATCTGTTAAGCAAATAAATATCCATCCAGAATACGAAGCCTGACTTTTTCTTTTACTTTTCATTTATTTTTGCTCTTGGGGTGAAAGTTGGGTGGGAGGAAGGCCACGCCAAGCGCCACTCTTTGTGGAGGAGCAGAGTGCGTTGCAGCTCCTCTTTTTGGGGCTCAAACCTGCAAGAGAGGGTGTGGTGCCCTTAAACACAACCATGAAACCTCAATCGTGTGGCAGATGCCCCCCGAACCTGCCAAGATAAATATGTTCCCAGGGATTCTTGGCGAGATTTGGGGGTGTTTCCCAGCGGCTGTTGAGGTTTACTTAGCTTTTACCGGTTTGGGCTGTTCCCAGAGACCTGAAAGCTGGACGAGGGTTGAAGATGCGCCAAAGGCAAACAGGAGAAAAAAAATGTTGTATCTAGGTTAGGTTTCCTGGCAGATGGTGCTCCTCTGGTTTCTCAGAGTAGATACAGCCTCTCTTAAGTTTTCAGGGATCCCGAGGAGCTGCTTTTCACCTCATATAACCATCATGCACCAGTGCAAATGGGAAGTAAAATACTGTGTTTCCAGTTTGGTAGTAGAGCAACTGCTGGGCAAAACAGTGCCCAAGCATCCCCAATCCCCCAAATCAGCCAGACACCACATCTGCGCAGTCCCGCTGCCGTGGCCAAGACCCCTGTCTCGCTGTGGGGCAAGGGACTTGAGTAAGGACCTCGCTGAGCCCAACCTCCTGCCCCAGATGACTTGGTCTGGGAAAGATTTTCCCCCTCCAAAGTGGAGTTGCTGATTTAGGCACTTAAAAATAGCAGGTTTTATAGCAGTTTCTTTTAAAATTTTGCAGTAATTAAAAAAAAAAAAGTTATTTTTTTTCTCAGATTTTCCTCTTGGTATTGTTGTGGTTGGTCAGGAGGGGTTTTGTACAGATGCAGGGCTGGCTGCTTCCTTTGGACATGTACTTTATTGCAGGTGGAAAATGGATGTGTCTGCTTTCCTGTCCCTGTCCCTCCACCCGCCGCAGACTTCTGGTTTTCTTTGTGCTAAAACGTGTCACTGTGAAGGGTGAGGACTGACTTCATCACGGCTTCTGGTGGCCACTGCTGGAAATTTCGTCTTTGAGAGCTTTGGTCCCTTTCTGCTCTTTGATGTGTAAACTGCTATCATGGGGGACATTTAGAGATGATTAAAAACCAAGCAAAACTTCAGCTAAATGTCTTGCCTGCATCCCCCAGAGAGCAAAGCAGCGATGCTGGAAGCACCATAAAAGTGATGATGCTGTTTCCAAGCACAGCTCATCTTTAACCCTCCTTTCTGCCTTATCCTGTCGTGGGTCACCATGGGACCAGACCAGAGCAGCTCATTTTTTTTGGATACCAGAAGACTGTTCAAAATGTACCATCCTGCCTTTTGGCTTGGCAAGGACTGCCTTCACTTGCAAGGAGAGACCCAAGCAGCCACAGGGACCTCTGAGCCTGGTCCTCGCCAATGGGTGGGAGACTGGGTGAAACTGGACCTTTGCTTCGGCTCAATTTTCTTCTGTTGCCTGCAAAGCCTCTTTGCAGGTCAGCGGATAAATCACAGGCTTAGCTTGGAAATCTCAAACTGCAGGCTTGAGAAGAAACCCAAACCCAAGATGACCTGTTTGCTTAGATGGATGGGCAGAATTGACGCTGATTTTTGTTATGATGCCTCTACACGCGGACACAGCTCCAAGTGCTTAGCTGCTGGATTGCAGAAGCATGGAAGGCTGCAGCAGCGACCAGCAGCGATCCCTGGGGAGGGACGACTGGCAGGTCTGGGCACCCAACGCACCTCCACATCCAGCCCAGCTCGTCCAGGGACCTCCACCGGGTGCTCTGCTGACAAGCAAGAGGGTGGGGAGGCAAAGGATAATTTCAGCGGAATTAAATTAAGTCCTAAATGCTGCCTAGAGCCCCAGGAAGGACTGGGAAAGTCACCCCCTCATCCTAGCCCAGCCCCAGCTCTGGCCCCTGGGTCTCAGTATTATGTAGCTCTGCAGGATGCAAAGGGCAAATGGTTTTTGCATAAAGCATGTCTTCAGAGGGTATTTTCCCAGTGTGATACACACAGGGGTACTGGGAAAGAGGGAAGGTGCAACTTGCTGTACGGAAGTGGCCACAGTCTTTGCAAGGTATCAGTGTAAATCAGTGTCTCTGGCTTTGTCTGCGTAGGGGGAGATACAGGGAAAAAACCACCACCAACCAACACATATTTTTCCCCTTTTTTCCCCTTCCACATTATTTCTTAGCATTTTTTTTTTTTTTTTTTTAATCCAGAAAGCAGCTGAGCTGTTTACCTAGCTTTCAGTGAGCTGTACTAGTGCCATTGGGATGGACTGAGCCTCCAAACTGGTTCGTCTACCTCTGTATCTCATAGCAGCTTCATCACTTTCATTCTGCCTGCTCTCAAAAGCTCTGTCCTTCAGTGATGTACCTAGCTGCACTAAATGTAGGGAAAAACTGTGTTTGTTGCTTTTAAAAATAAACCTTATTTCCTTGTTGTATGTATTATTGTCCACTGATGTTTTATGTAGCTGTGGGGAGGCCTGGGAAAGGTGTTGATGTATCGTGGATTATTTCACTTGCGTGCATTCAGTGGTAGGCAAGACTCAGACGGTTTCTGCACCTATTGCACTTCTCATCTGTAATGCAGTATCAATAAAGCAAAGTGGTTATGACAACCTTCTGGCATCTGATATCTCCCCCCTCCCCTTATTTATTTTTTAAAGAGCAGGTGAGCCATAAAACACCCTGAGGCTGGGTTAGCACAGCAATTCCATGGCTCCCAGTGCAGGTGAAGAGGGAACCCTGGTTTGCAAAGACAAACAGAGCCCATGTCCTAGGAGGGGGGTCTGTCACTGCCACCGAGGGGCTGGTGGTGGCTCTCAGCCCCCAGGATGCTGAAAGATGCTCTGGCTGTCAGCAGGCAGTGTGCCACCGCAGACAGGACTTCAACCTGCTGGAAAAGCACGGGTCCTCGCAGGAATCTCGGCCCGCTTTGCTGCTGCACTCCCAGCTGTGCACATCCCGAGGAACACACTTGCTAATTAAAATTGTGTCAGCATTTGCAAAGAGTCCTGTGAGAGCCTCTTTCCCTGACTTCTCCTTGTATCTGCCAACAGTGGACTGAAAGCTGAAGTTTCCAACCTGCCAGGCTCTGGCTGAGCGACCCACAATAGCTCGGAGGCAGGAAATTTCTGAACTAGGGCGGTTTTGGGCTTGGATGTGTGAGAGGTCAAACGTGACATTCAAAACGGGCTGGGCTGGTCTTAAGCTGGCTGCTTGCAGCTCTGGGTTTGGGTTTCCAGTACAGGCCCAGCATGCAGCAGTGACTGGAGGTGAGCACCATGCTAGAGCGTCCATCTCTGTGTGTGTTCTCCAAAGAGCAACATGGCAAGCAGCATTGTCTGGAAAGCATTAAGCATGTCACAGATTTGGATGGAAAAAAGACACTATTAAAATATCTGAGTAATTCACAGGTAGCAACAGCAGAGACAAGTGCAGAACTCACACCCTGTCACCAGCAATAAAATACCTGCTTTGCTTTTCAAAATTGCTAGGGATAAATTCAGCTTGTACTGACTTTTCAAAGCTCTCACATCAATTTCATGGACATGTTCATGTTTCTTTGTTGGCCAGCTTTAGAAAGAGCATAGCTCACAATTTGAGGACAGTGAGATGAAATATATGTATTATAATGTAAAGCAACGCATGCTTTTCCATGGGAGAAGTGCTGGGACAATCTCTTTGCCTCCACGTCCTCCCACCAGTTTGCTTAGATGAAGGCCATGCTCCTTCTGTACAAGATCACATCCTTCAGCTGTGTTAAACTCAAAAGGAACTGATTTAGGAAGCCAGTCAAGACCCTGGGGTCTTGTTATAAAGCTTGTTATTGAAAAAAAAAAATAAAAATTAAATCTTTTATTAATAGAGGTGTTGCTGCAAAGCACCCAGGTTTCTTGTCTCATTGCCTCTACTGGCAGCCTAATGGTGTCTTATCACTTCTGGTGGCTAGAAACCATCTCCTAATGACCAGAGGAAGCCACCCGTGATGATATCTGTTCCAATGACAGCCTATCTTTTGTCTTCTCTCCCCGGGTGGAGGAATCATCTTCATTTCACCAAGGTGTTAATCCAAGCTCTGCCAGCATTTTGGGTACAATTTTCTTAAGCACCATGTGAGAAGCATAGGGACCACTGACGGTACCCCTCCAAGTTCTAGGACAGAGTATCTCCTCATCATGCCCCCTTAGTAAAAAAAAATCACCAGGATCAGGAATTTTGGATACTTGATTTTCCTGTCTCAAGCCAGAAGGGCACACTGATAATGGTAATCTTTGTTTTCTTCACAGCTGGGGCAAAGCTGCAAAGGGAGGGAGGCAATTAAGAGAATATTAAGACTTCATCTTCCAAGACGTTGTTGCTTCTGTTCCTCCTCCCTCTCCCCTCCGCCCCCCATGCTTAGCAAAGAAAGCGGCAGGAGTATTATTTCTCAAGGCCTACACTGACGTCAATACGCAGGGTATTTATTTATGAAATCGAATCTAACAGTGGGGGAGAGAGGAGTGGAGGAAGATGGATGCACAGAGCTAGCAGCTGCCAAGTTATAATAGAGCAGCAACCTCCCAGTATTTTTCTACCCTCTTTCTGGGGGAGGGATGCGGTGCCCAGAGCTTCAGAGGCCAAGGGAAAGCGAGATGGAAGAGGGAAACGGAAAAGGCAGGCTTAGCATTGAGAGCAGAGGAAAGGTACAGTAAGAGGAGGACCCAAACAAGGTAAATAGCCCATTTCTGGTGCTGGGATACTCAGGTTCAGTCCTTATGCAGCGAGGGTAGGACTGCAGACACTTGCCTTCAGGCAGGTTCTGACCAGGCTTTAGCAGCCCTTTCCTCTCAACCTCTTTGGTCTTTATTTAGAAAAATCAGAGGGAAATTCCAGCCCAAGAAATAATTTCTCCTTTTGACGCCCCATCCTTGCTCCCCGTTTCAGGCTCAGGCAGCAAAATGGCTGTCTGGGAAGCCCAGAACTGAAGTTAAGGTGAAGATTAAGTTGTCCCCTGCAGTCAATGAGAAACAGTTTTCCAGAGTAGAAATTTTGGCCATTGATGTTACCATGTGCAGAAGCATAAAAAGATGAAACTCAGAAAAGGAGAGTAGTTTCTTTTCTTTCCCAAGGAAGATACAATCCCCAGTGCAGAGCGTCCTCAGTGGGGAGGAGCCTGACGAGCACAGATGACCGTGACAACATGGTGCCTTCAGCTTCAACTCTGGCAAGCACTGGGAGAAGATGCCTTTGGGCATCCTTCGCCAGCCTGGAAGTCACGCATGGAAATGTGCTCCCTCAGGGATGGAAGTAGAGGATGGCTTTTGCCTTTCCCTCACCAGCAGGTTAGCATAGGATGGGGCTGGGCAGGGGGAGGAGGCAAAGTGAGCATGAAAATCAAATTCCTCCTCTTTAAACCTCTGGGCTCCTCCAAGCTTATTGCTGGAAAGCCTTCTCTGCACAGCTCCTCTCCCAGTCCGAGGAAAGCCCACTGCATAGCATGAGGTGCAGCTGAAGGAGCCCTGCAGGTCTCCAGGTTTGCTGTTAAAGCCCCTGCCTTTCCTGGGATTACCTGGCTGACTTCCCATTGCCATGCACAAAGAGGAGGTGATGCCCCAGACGAATCCCTCCTTGCAAAGGCTTGGTTTCTACCCTTGCAAACAGCTTCAAGGTGTCAGCCAGCCTCAAGCTTATTGTTTCTCCGAAATAAAGGAAGAGAGACATGTTCTGGAGATCTGTTTACAAGTCGGACTATCTCCAGTTATATAATGACAGAAGTCTGGCTGCCAGCAAATTGTTGCTCCGAGCCGAGGAAGACAATTAGATCGCCTCGCAGGGCGGCGAGTGCGCACAATGCAGGCTTTGTGCCACCCCGCCACCAGCGAGGCATGTGCGAGCAAGCCCGGCTCATCTGTCGTCTTTGGAGGAAGAGGTGGCAGAGGGAAAGGAAAAGCCCCTGGTCGTGGAGAGGCAGCACCCACACCTCGGTGGGTGCGCCTGCGCCAGGGCAGGAGTCACCGCCAAGGGCTGGAGGGCGCCGGAGATGGAGCCCGTCTGCGAGCGCTTTCCTGTCCTGGCAGCAAAGGGATGACGGTAAATCGGTCGTCGCGCCACAGGGCAGAGACGGCTCTGACCCTTCTGCTGAAAATGCGTTGGGAAGTTTTGGTGTTTGGCTTCCTGTGCTTCCTGGTGTGCTGACAGATTTAGGCTCTCGCTGAAACTCCTGGCGCTGCCTGCAGAGTCAGTGGAAAAAATGTGGTATCTAGAGATGGGAAATACCAAACCCGCTCAGAAATGTGCTCACTTAAAAGGGAAAGGTGGTTTCCGGGTGAACGTGCATTCCTGTCCTCAATAGATGTGGATGGGAGCAGGGCTTTGGAAAATTCAGAGTCTGGACTGCTGCAGCACAACCTGCAATGAACAATAGCTGGGTCCTGCTCAGAAACGCACCTGGGCCACAGCACACTTCTAGTCAGGTTATGCTGCCAAACCTGCATACCTGGCCAAAGGGGAAGGACCTGCCACTGATGTCCCCTTGGCACAGTGGGTCTGGGGCATTCCATGGACCTGCATGTGAAGAGCATCTCTCAGCTCTCCTACATGCAACCACAGCCCTGGTTTCAGCAGGCAATGACGCATGGAGAGGAAAGATTGTCTGAAATAAAATACCCGATGTCGTCAACAGCCACAGATTAATTCAGTGAAATTGCTCGTTGCTGCGAGGAGTTAGTGAAATAAAAACACTGGGAAGAGAATGCTATCTCTGTGATGAATAAGGGTACACATAGCTGCATTTCACAGGGGAACTGTTGATAAACATTGCTAAACCTTCATGCTTCAGAGGAGCTGAGTGCTGATAGCCCGAGGGCAGAGGAGACTTCCGCTGGCAGCTTGCTAGGGCACGACTGCCCACCCTGAGCACTTCTACCTGGTCCTCTGCAGTGTTACCACTGGCTTCATGGGAAGCTGAGTGTTTAATTAAATACGCCACTGCTCTGAACCAGTCAGGAGGTTCCTACTTGCCTGGCCAAAGGTTCCTCATAGACTTTTTTCTGTCAAGAGCATGGCAAGCATCCATATGTTAGTGACACTGGTTGCAAAAGCTCTGTGTAAATCCACACTGCAGATAAAAACAGGCGCATCCTCTGCTTGCTGAGCTCCCTCGGTGTTCAGGAAGCACACCTGCTCTGCATGCCCATCATACAGCTTACTGGACGTCCAACCCATCCACGTGGATGTCAGTAAAGCCCTAATGGCAACCGTGTACCTGCCTAAGACACAATATAACACTCAGGCCAGCCCAGCAAAAACAGTTCCTTCTGGAAGTGAATCACATTTCTTCATCTTTCGAATCACTTCAAGCAATTTGTTTTGCAGACTTTCTGACTACATTTACATAAAATGCATCCTTCCTTTCTTTCTATTCCTGGTTCCATGCATGGGGTTATTTTAGATGACATGCTCAGAGGTCACCGTGACACACACACACACACACACACACACACACACACACACACACACACACAGAGACACATATACGCACACACAGAGCAGACAACATGCTATGCTTTCCGTAGGTACTCGGCAATGTTTATGCAGGTGGAAGGCTCGTGCTTTCCCTGGGCACTCACAACAGATTTACTTGCCAGCACAATGAGAGAAAAGGCTAAGCTGCTGCTCACTGCCAGAAACTCCATGAGTTTGTCTACAAAGTGCAGCTTGTAGATGTGAATAACCTCACAAGACCCCTGGAAGTAAAGCTGGGAGTATGGGTTACTGGCAAAGTTGGGGAGCTGTAAGGGAGGATGGGAGCGTGAAGAGGCTTCCAGGAATGGCTTGTGCATGCTTACGGCATGGTTAGGAACTGTTCCTCCCTGGGATTTGAGTGCAGGCTATTATTTATATCCCCATAGCTCTGCCAATGCGTGACGCTTGCAGCATTAGAGGTGGAACTGAAGCTCTGAGCAAGCTGGAGGCTTTAATTCACAGCTGCAAGATGCAACAAGATCCTGTGGAGTCTGAGCGCAGCTGAGGCCGTACGTAAGAATAGCCCAAGTCCTTCACAAGTTCCACCTTACTGCTTAGTTTCCATACCAACTAAACCAGGTATCTTCAGGTTGGAAAATAAATGAGTGGGAGGTATATGAGAGAGGTTTCTGAGCTTGCGAGCAGCATGGAGCAGGGAAGGGGCAGGCTTTGCTGTCTCTTCCTGTACAAGAGCAGGCAGCACTACATGAAGTTAGTAGGAGCTGGGCTGAAAAACAAACAGAAGGAGATGGCTCTTCATGCAACAGGTAGCAGATCTGTGGATCTTCTTACCAAAGGATGTTGTGGATATAAGAATTTTACATGGATTCAAGGAGAGTTCACGGAAGAGAAATCCACCGAGAGTTACTAAATACATAGAAACTGTATCTGGCTCAGGAAGTTCCTGAGCTGAAAATAGTTGGGAGGCTGGGAGAGCACTGAGGGGAAGTATTGTATACGTTTGCCCTTGTTCTTACTTCTCGCTAGGCTTCCACTCATGGTCTCTGTTGGGGTCCGGATGTTAGGTTAGACAGACCTTTGGTCTGACCCAGTAGAGCTGTTTTTATGTCCTTATGTACCTTCATATTCATGAAGGATGGCTTTATCCTGTTCTTGCACAGTTACTTCCCAAAGGTCACTATCTCCAAGCATCCTCACCCACTCTATATTCACCGCAGCTCAGGTACTGCATGCATCTTTTTCCAGGTCGCTGTTGACCAAGCAGCTTAAGATCCTGACTGCTGGTAGACATATGCGTTGAAGAACCTAAGGTTTGTGATGCCTGCCATATACATCAACCCCAAGTAGTCCATTGCTCTTGGGGTTTCATGTTATCAAGTGTTTGGCAATAATATTGATGGTGGATGCTGCTACCCCTCTTGCCTCCTTCTTGTCCCATTTGTTCCCACCTCAGCAAACAATCTCAAAACTGCTGTGAGCCCAGCTGTTTGCAGTAAATTATTAATTTGCTCTGGTCACTAGTTTGCACACTTGGTTCTGGGGTTGGCTATGGAAATTGAGTCCTTATTGGCATCTGTGTTAAAAAATGCTGAAGCTGCTGAGACAGTGCATATCTCAGATGAACTGCTTTGGGACTTTATTCATCCTACTTGGGATATGTTTTAAAAGGTTTATTTGTAGCGATAACAGTCAAAGGCTTTCTCACCCCTCTCTTCCCTGAAAAACAGTATTTGAAAGATGAGTCTTTGAATAATAACCAAGCGGCCTTGTTAGCCTTCCCTTCACACCTTCCCAGCTGCTCCTTTGAGGTCTTCTGTCCTGGGTGTCTTACTGTGACTTTGAGAAACTGTTGTAAACCAGGAGTGATCAGGGAGGCAGTGACCTCTGAAGGGAAATAGGAAAAAATTGTCTGGGAAAAAAAAAAAGAAAAAAAAGGAGAAAACATGTATACCTGGAGCCCATCAATCCCATTCTCTCTCCCAAACAGTTAGAGGACAAAGCATGCATGACTACACCAAGAGCTATCTTCTGAGATAAATACATCAGTTCAAGATGTTGGGGACTTCAAAGCAAGCCATCTGTTGTGGAAACAAAACACCTAGCTCTGTCACAGTTCAAAACTCACTGGGGTTGATGATGTCTGATTATCAGCATGTTTGCAGTACTGCAGGGATTACTTGATGCAGAACGATTGCCCTAACTTTGCTCTCCGTTTTGTCACACCAACTGTGGATGCCACTGTGGAAGCTTCAAAATTAGCCAAGCGCCACCCGGAGATCTCCAAAAGTGGACTGCTGTCATGATGGGTGGAGTGGGATTTTTGCCTCCGGTGACATTCGCATTGTTGATACTCTTTTTACTTTTTGCTGCTGCTCACATAATGGCAGAAGCTATTCTTAGCCACAGGGAGCCTAATCTTTAAGAAAAAAAAACCCCAAACACCCCTCTGTGAGCCATTTCCACAACAATAACTTGTAGCAAGGAGGAAAGAGGGTAGGCCAAAATATGTAGCCCTCTTCACCAAATAAGGACCCTTGTGAAGGCGGCCCTGAGCTCTGCAAGGCTTAGGACGGACAGGGAGGGCTTTGGAGTGGAAGAGTGAATCAGCATGGCCATCAGGTCACACCCACATGAATAATACCTCTCACTTCCCTTGAATTGTACATTGTGATAAAGACCTAGCTGCCTTTTTTGGTATTCCAGAGTCTGCCTGAGAAGAGTCAGATGTGAAATTAGGTTTCCTGTACTTTAATAGATTAATTTAGTTTGAACTAAAAATGAGGGCACGTGTACTGTCGGGAGCCAAGAGGCCTCAAATGACATATGTCTCCCTTTTAATCCTTTTTTTGTGTGCTTGGTGAGTCTAAACATTGATTAAAATGTGTTTTCTCCAAATTTCAAAAGCTTACCACTAGAAGCAACCCTGCTGATCACACTGGGTTGCAAGGATATAGAAACTGGTATCTATGATAGTCTGACGATACCTTCAAATACCAGAAGGAGTCATAAGGCTTCTCACCAATTTTTCTGTCATCTCCTTTTTCACCTGTAAATCCCTTCCACATTCAGCAACTCAGTGATATGTTTGGGAGTGGACAGAAGTCTCTTCCTGCCAAGCAGAGTCTCAAAATCTTACAAATAAAACATAAACCTTGTTTATCCCACCTGCTCTATATTTTGGGAGGTGGCACTGGCTAACCCACTGGGTTTATGGCACAGGTTTTTCTGCATTGGCTCTCTGGCTGCAGTCATAAAAACTTCCATTAAGCTAGTCCTGTTACGATCAGTCACCAGGTATCACCTACTCAAGCCAATGGCAGAGCACCAACTGAGGGTGCATCCCAAGTCTTCTCTCAGGGCCATGTTGTATGGTTACGTATTGACACTATCTCCTGCGGTGAAGCAAACTCAAACCTAGTTTTTAATAAAGTGTTATTTCACACTGTTAAGAAATGCACCTTCCCCAAAGCACTGCCACGCTGTATCAACTTACTGCTTCACCCAATCATAATAAAAGATAAAAAGTCCCAGCTCTTGTGCTGCTTGTGGCTTTTGCTGGCCATGGTTATCTCCCCTGGTTTCCTCGCCTCTGACCAATATGTTTTTGTGGTCACCCACAGACTCAGCTGCTAAGCCCACAGGGGCAAGGTCCCTCCACCTCTGGAAGCCCTGAGCAGACCAAGCCCTGGGGCCAGCAGGAGCCCCTGCGTGGTACCACACTCATTGCCATCACCTCCTCCTCCTAGCTGGCTGGAAGGAGGCGAGAGTTTCCAGCTCTCTTGTCCTCCTTCCTTTTTAAAGTGGAATTTCAAGGAACTGTGTCAAGTCAACAGTCTGGGACAAAGACAAAAAAACCCAACACATCAGGAACACCCTGGAATTTCCTAGTGATTGCTGATAGCAGATGAAAGCCGCTGAAGGACAGCATCAATGATTACGAGGATTAATGTTTCTTTCCATATGAATACTACTGAGGGAGGAGAGCCTGTGTGCCTTGAGAGAGCAGCATTCCTTTGTCTTGCTCATCTGCCCCTCACACAGACCTTTCTCTGTTTTTAAAATCCAAAAACGGCTTGTAAGAAAATAAGTCCTCCCAGCCTCACAGCTTGTGTCGCTATTCTAAGCCTGTCCTCTGAAGGCTGGTCAAAATTAAACTGACAATATTTCTGGTCTTTTCCCTCCCCTTTTTTCCCCCCTCTGCTAAAGGAACCCCATTTTAATTATTATTTAGGAAAAGACAGCTGCTTCCTGTTTGTATCATTAATTTATTTTGTTTCCTGAAGGGAAGCTTTAGTGAAAAGAATCTGTGGATAGCTGGAACGTCTCACAAAATATCACTGGCTGCACGGGCCAAGGTTAAATACAATAGCGAGGTTTATTTTTAAATGATTATTATTTTTCTAAGTCCATGCCAAAGCAGAGTCTAAAATTCTAGCACATGTAACTAAGCTTTTACAGTAAATTCTGCCTTTCCTACATAACTCCCCAGAAGGGAGACGGGCATTCTTAGTTACAACAAAAGCTAAAACAACAATTTCCCTCCAACTATTATGAAAACCAAGGCCAGAGGGAGACAAGGTGCGGTTCCCTTTCTCCAGTTTCTCAAAACCTCACACTCTGGTGAATCTGATATGCTGAAATCATGCCTGGCCATCATGATAGCTTTTTACAATGAGATGAGTGGCTCGGTGGATGAGGGGTGCACAGTGGATGACTTTTATGCCAATTTTAACAAGGCTTTCAACACTGTCTCCTATAACGTCCTTATAGACAAACTGATGAAGTATGGATGACATAAATGAACAGTGAGGTGGCTTGAAAGCTGGCTGAACTGCCAGCATTAAAGGATTGTGATCAGTGACATGAAGCCCGTCTGGAGGACAGTCACTAGTGGTGCACCCCAGGGGTTGATAAGGGGGTCAGCACTGTTTAACGTCTTCATTAATTACCTGGATGATGGGACTGAGGACACCCTTGGCAAGTTTGCAGGTGATACAAAAACGGGAGGAATGGTTGATAGGGCAGATGGTTGTGGTGCCATTCAGAGGGACTTCAGGAGGCTGAAGGTATGGGTCAACAGGAATCTCACAATGCTTAAAGGGAAATGTGATGTCCTGCATGTGGGGTGGAATACCCTCAGACACCACTATGAACCAGGGGCTGACTATCTAGTTGGAAAGCAGCTCTGCAGAAAATGACATGAAGGTCCTGGTGCACAACAATGAACCAGCAATGTGGCCTCGTGGCAAAGATGCCAAGAGCATCCTGGGCTGCATTAGGAAGAGCATTGCCAGCAGGTTGGGGGAGGTGATCCAGCACTGGGGAGATGAGTCCAGTTCTGGGTGCCCCAGTACAAACCATGGATGTGCTGGAACGAGTCCAGCAAAGAGGCCCAAAGATGATTAAGGGATTGCAGCATCTGTCATATAAGGAGAGGCTGAGAGAGCTGGGACTGCTCAGTCTGGAGAAGAGAAGTCTCAGGGGAGGATCTTATCACTATGTATAAATATCTGAGGGCGGGGGTGTGGGGGGGGGAGGAAAGATGGAGTCAAACTTCCCAGTGTTGCCTAGTGGCAGAATGAGAGGCCATAGGCACAAGCTGAAAGAAAGGAAATTCCATTTAAAGATTAAAAAACCCACTTTTTTTAGCTGTAAGGGTGGTTGTACACTGGCATAGGTTGCCTGGAGAGGCTGTGGAGTCGCCATTCTTGGAGATACTCAAACCCCAACAGATCAGGGATTTGGACCCACTCTAGCTGACCCTGCTGGAGCTGGGGAGTTGGAGTATATGATCTAATGAAGTGCCTTCAAACCTCAGCTACTCTGTGATCTTGTGAACCCAAGACTGTGACAAGAGGACCAGGAGCAAATGAGGTGCCAGAGCTCTTCCAGAGCAGTGGTGAGACATGAGTCATACCGTCAATGCCATTATTGACTATGCGAGGAGCTGTGAGCTCCACCTCGCACCGAGTCAGGTCTGTTACAGCGTTTTTCAAGGCTATTAACACCATTCATTCCCAAGCCCTTCACTCAGCCCCCATTCAACATCTCACTGTTTTGGCATCCTCCTCCTTTCCTTTAATTTCAGATGAGAGGTGCCCACTGGCCCCGGCAGCTCCACTGCTGTCCAGTCTTCCTGCTACAAGCTGTTATTTGGCACCAGCACTATTGACCTTTTCATGAGACCAAAGATTATGGGAGGTTTTATTTATTGCACATGAAGTAACCCCTTGCCCCCCGCCCTGTTTTTCCTGGTTTCCTTTCTTATGTTTGGTTCTCTCCTTCACTAGGAGCTTTCACATGCAAAGTTGCTTTGATGGCAACCACTACTTGAGAAAGAAAAATTGTACAAGACCTTTGTTCTACTCTCTCTTCCTATACTCAGTATAGCTTAAAATTGAATAAGGAATATTTGTTTCCTTAGAAGAGTATTTAATGCTGCAAATTCAGCCATGAGAGGTAGGATATGCTAAGATATACTCCAAAGAATGGGGTTGTAAAGGCGTAATAACAAAGGAGGCACAGTTTTATATATAGGGAAAGCTATACATTATTCCTTGCACATCCAATAACTAAAATGACTAAGGTTTGCTGCACCCTTCCCTTGGAAAATAATGTCATCCTGAAGTGAACGCTTAGTTCAGCAAAGTCAAAAACTGCTGAAAAGTAACTTTTTAACAAAAGTACCAGATAACTTTTGGTCTAAGCTAACATTGCTGACAGCAAGCTGGTGCAGGATTTTCAGCAGAAAGCAATTGCTGCACATGGGCTTGTGTAGAGAAAGAAAGGTAGGGTGAGCAATGTGCTTGAGAAGGCATGTCCTCCTACTCCACAGAAGCGTGGCACCCTTCAGCTGCACATGATGAGCAGAATGAATGAATGAGTACTGCAACCGCACGCAGAATTAATTTCAGTCACATCCCAGGAAATGGTTCTTTCGCTGGGAACGAAGTAATACTACAATGTGCATTAACAAGCATTCAGGGCAGGCAAGAACCATCATTTAAAATTGTGATTGAATTTGAGGTTCGCCCCCCTGGGGCTAACTGCAACCAGCTGAGATGGTTTCCAGTGTTGTCTGCAGCCGGTACTGGGTCATGGCTCACGCCCCACCGGTTAACACATGCAATGCTGCTAAGCCATTTCCCAACAGCGCCTGCACTGAACTGAGCTCCCACTGCACTGCCACAGCTGGGTGAGGCAGAGCCCTTGAATTATAAAAGACTTGAACTTCCTTTTTATCCAGGAGATGGGTGGGAGTCTTTTGATGGTACTATTTCCTGCTGGAGGGACAGAATTAAGAAGAAAAATAAAACTTTAACCTCTTCACTCAACTATGGAGAAGACGGTCTCGCCATTGGGCAAGGTTTATTCTGCTGGGAAGCTTGGGCTATTCCCACCCTGGGTATAACACAAGGTCAACAGCAGCAGTCTCCAGGAATATTAATCTTTCACCCCTCAGACCGTGCCATGGGTAATTAATCACTTGATTGCATAACTTCTTGTAAGACAGGAAAAATAAGCTGCCTTTGCCAGCTTTTTGGACAAGTTATTTCACATACATTTGAACTTTCTTCCAGTACTTGTTGGGTTTTGATTGCAATGAATGAATCGCATCCAAACCCTTTCCCAGCTGCAGAGGAGCCAGACAGTGTGGAGGTGCACGACGTCCCAATGCAACACTGGGGAGTGGGTCACTGTGCTGTTTTGGGGGGATCCCTCCAGTGTCCCAATGGATGGGGGAAGGTACAACACCCAATGGAGAGGCTCAGTCAAGCGGGGAGAGCAGAGCACCGCATTACCCTGTGTTTTACATCTGTGTGTAATTGAAAGCAGGATCTGGCCAAGTTGCTGTTGACTCCAGAGAGCTGGAACTTGCTTAAGAGCAAGGAAATCCTGGAGTTTAATCCTAGAAAGTGAAGTTTTGTTTTGCTATGATCACCTGGGATGTACCACTGTGATGGGCCCAGCTGCAGGAGACCTTCAGGCCCTGGAGATCATGTAAAGCTGTGAAGGGTGTTGAGCCAAGTGCATTGCTGGAGTGGCTGAGTATCAGCTAACCCCATCTCCCCAACATGCTGCGGGACTCGCTCTTCCTTTCTACAGCTTTATTAAATGGCAGGGAAAAAGCAAGATTTTCTTTAAAGACATTTTATATCCTATGGTAACAAAATGGGAGACAATGCCCAGAGGCTACCTTGTGCCTCAGGCTCACACGGACACCAACCAGCCCACTTCCAACCCTGAGTCTCCAACTTTGGGTGGAGAAGGCATCCCTCTGTGCCTCAACGCTGGTGCACCCTTCACCACCCCACTGCTGCTCCCCAAAGCAGGTGGTGGTCATCCTTAAGCACTTTGGATTGCCCCAGCTAAATATTCAGTGGAGCTTCACTCTCACCTTTCAGTGGCTGAGACCACTTTCTCCCCCTTCAGCCTGAGGCTAGTGGTGATACAAAGGGGCTAAACCATGGAAGAAGTCATGAGTTAAATGTTCTCCTGAGTTCTCAAGTGGAGGGCCCTCGGTGATGCGCTGAGAGGGAAGCTGAAAAAAACTTAGTGGCCACAAGAATCAGAACTGGACCAGGCTGATGGATGAAAGCGCTGTTCTTTAACAGCTCCTGGAAAAGCAGTCAGGAAGCTTGGTTTGAAAGCTTTCCTGCAAAGATCACTTTATCCTTTGGCTCTAGTTAGCCCTTTCATAAAAACGGAGAGAAACATTTCCCTGGATTAAGTGTTTTGAGATCCTTGCAGGAAAGATGCTAACAAAGCGGATGCCTCAGCTATTAAGCGTTACTGCATGTTACAAATGTTACGGGTGACACGTGGGAAACCAGCACAGTGAAATGCAATTTTCCAAAGCCACAATAAGTGGGGACAAGAGAGCAGAGCGGAAATCCCATGAACACGCAAGCACGCTGCACCCGCTGCTCTACAGGGTTGTGCTTGCACCTCATCTGCTTAACCTAAGGCTTCTTGGTGCTCCCCTTCCCCAATGTCCCTAAACATCTCTGGAAGGAAGGAGGCAGAGAACAGCTCCTCACTTGTCCAGGGCACTAGAGACCTCCAAGAAACACCCTACACCTTTTTAGCTGGTTACTCTGCCTTATGCTTCATGGAGTAAAACCATCTATCAAGCGAGCTGCGATGAGAGCTCTGATGTCTTCCCGGCTGTGTACATTAATGTGTGCTCCTCACCGTGCAATGTGTGGCCACAAGTGGCTAACGCTCCATCTGTCCATAGTTAAAGGACTATCAAGAATAGGTCATCCACATGAATTTCCTCCAAATCTGGTATTGCACCAATGTAATGACATGATGCTGCTGAAATACAGACAAAACCAAGGCCAGGCACAGCTATTCCCCAGGTACTGTTCACATGAATAAACAAGATAAAGCCTGGGAAGAAAAGTGCAGGAAACGGTTCTATTTACAGCTTGATCACACATCTTCCAAAAGCAACTGAGCCAGCTGGACAACTTACTATCTTCAACCACTCTCCTGCTGCAGGATGCTGCCCCTCCGGATTGGTTGGCAACGAACTGAAAGTAGCTTAGAAAGAAACCGCCCAGGCAGTTCAGACAGCATATCAAAAAAAACCCACCCAAAACTTCCAACAGATGACGGTGAGATGCAGGTAAGGACAGAATAGAGGGGCTAATGCCTTCAGCCAAAAGGTGAGTAACGGCAGGCAGCTAGATGATTTTGAGGCAGCAGCCAAAGAACCAGTAGGAACCAATTCACCCAAATATCTCACGGCTCATGGACCATGAAGCATTCCAGTTTCCATCTGTGGAAACCCTGCTGCCAGCTCAGTTTCCTGGAAGGAGAATCTGCTTAAACCAAGGTTTAGTTGCTCCTGTGACAGGCGATGTAGAACTAGCTTAGGTCAGAACTTAAGAGTCTCAAAGTAACTGTAAAACTTCTTAAGAAATAATACTTCATGGTTGCTTGATCAGTGCAAGAAAGCTTTACACATCCTTTTCCTTGTTTTCTCTACAACTAATGGAGGAGAAGGAAAGAGGAACAGCATAGTTTAATTAGTTGGGGGAATAGCCTTATATGAGCAGCTACAGAGGCTTTGGGACAATAATATGCCATAGATGGGTGCAAATCAGCTAAGCTACGTTAAAAAAGGAAACAGCCATTTCAGTTGACACAGTTAACAGCACTTGCACTTGAAGTATCCAAGCTGACCAAGCCAAGGATTGTGTTTTCTTGAGCAAAATTCAAATAGACAGCTGAAGGTGTCGTTGCTGGTCACTGCTGTGTGGCAATCTTATCTTGACTCTTGACCAGTGGTGGAGAAAGGTGGCTTTCAGCAAGGTGTCCATCAGCACCAGATCCCCGTGCCTCTTCTCCAAGAGGCTGAATGTCAAAGTCCCATGATCTGGGTTTGAAGGAATTGCCTTGCTAAGGTCAGGAACTAATTTTTTTTCCTAGCTGATTGCAAATCAAATGTTCTGATTCAATAAAGTAAAGGTTAAATCACCCTGGATTTTGCACACACTTGTAAGAGTGTGCGGACATATGAGTGTAGGCAGGAATTGTTGAGGACAGCGTAATTGGGAAAGCTTCAGGTTGCATAATGTCTGGAGTCTGCAAGTTAATATGGGACTGCTGCTGCCTCATGCATTACAAATTTTCCTGAGCAACTTTGTAAAGCATTGGTGGGGTAAAGGAAGATTTTGCTTTTTTTATTTACAGAACAGTTTAGCCAATGAGGCAACTGAATCAGTGGCTTTGGTGGGACACCCACTGCCCATGGCAGTGTCCCAGAAATAAAAATATGGAGTCCATTCTGGAAGTGAGAAGAGACAGCTGCGAGTGCACTGTAATGCTTGTAGCTGAAGGTCATGATACAATGTTGACTTTACTGATTGTTTTTTCTCCTTAGGTTCTTAATGTCTAAATACCTGCCAAACATTTTCATTGCTACCTGTTTACTAGGGAATGGAGAAGAAATATCTCAAGATTATTTCCAACTTAGACAACATGTTGTTGGGTATCCTCTATGGAGGACAGTGTTTTAGTCAGATTGCATTTACCTTCTACTCTTACTCGTTCACTTTGTTTGAGCTTCTACCAAGTATTTTTCCCATTCGTCCTAGAATCCTGCCATTTACGTAAAGGTTTTGACACAAAAACTAGGAAGGATGTGAAGACTTAGCAGCAACCTGCTAGTACTAGACTGCATGGCATTGTAAGGGCTTTCCTCTCCCATGGTTTGCACAGAAGTGGAGAAGGGCCTTACATGACTTCACAGTGAAGACTTCAAGAAAGTGAATGTCCCCACCAAACCAAGCATATCATTTAAAAGAGCAAAATAAATAGTTCCTTGAGCAAGATCTTCAGGGTGTTACTATACTAGCAAAAGGCTGTTTGGGTCATGATTGTCACTGCTGGCTTCCTTTCTTCAGGCACAATTTACCTCTAGCAATGGAATTCATGCAGGTAGAAAAGGATTTGCAGAAACACATGTATCTTTCAAGGGATACCCATTAATTATCTTACCTCCTATATATTCTAGTCCAGGCAGTTGAAAATAATAAAAAACAAACCCTCAAGGAACTTTTCTTAAAATGAACGCTGTGAAGACATCAATGCACTAGGCTGGATGGGTGAGCTGTGAATTTGGCTGCAGAAGCTCAGTAACCAAGAAGAATCAATATTTTGGTTGGGAAATATTCAAGTCGCTGGTTTGGTTGGAAACACTAGACATCCAGTTTTTCTGCTAGGTGCCATTAACCCTCTCACCTTCCACACCCCAGTCTATGCCCATTTGAACTGAAGGCCCAGTCTGCAAGTTGGACAGGGCACAGCTGTGCAACAGCATGGTGGATTGGCCAGGGTGGAGAGTCCCCTGCTAGCCTGGCCACACAGTCACTGTTTGGGTGTCTCTGGGTCTTTAAGTGACTCCACTGGCTTTGGTGGCATGGTATTCTGCAAAAGAAAATGTATTTAGCCCACCAACCTGACCTTTACAGAGCAGCTGCTTCCTGTCTCCACTGCTGGCTGCTCACTAAAGGGCTCCAAAATGAAAAAAACCCCACCAAACATCTGTCTCTTGGCCCAGAGCTTTGGGTATTCATAAGACAAAGTTGGTCATAAAATTGTTGCCATGCCAATCAAGGGGAGCCTAGGATCTAACCATAACCTTGGCACCACAGTCCCACTGTCATACCCCCCACCACTCCAGGGTGCGGTGCCTTTGCTTCCAGCCCTTTGCACGCCAGGGAAAATGGAGGCAAGACGAGTAAAAATAGGCATTAAACATAGGACAATTGTTGCCATTGCATGATAGCAACCTCACCTTCCTGCTGCTGTGGAGATGGCACATGGAGGAGACTTGGACTGTCCCACAGCCTTTCTTGGATCACTTTGTAGGTGGATATATTTTCTGCGGAGTGATACACATACTTTTTCAAGGAGAGAGTTTTTGTTTGCCAAAATACTTCTGGAGCCTGTGCAAACCTTCCTGTCAACCCAAGTGCTCACATACGTGCTTATATTGCTATTCATACCCCCTTGCAATCAACACAGCTCCTGTAGCACCAAGGAGAGCTTGGTGTGTCAGGTTTTCAAACATGAAACCCATCATGAGCAGTCTGTCTGCCAGCAATTCATCTTTGACATAAATGACCATGGGTTTTCCTATTCAGTCAGTCATCCTGTCATCCTCTGGCTGTCGGAGCACAATCAATGTATCTGCAACCAGACATTAAAAAAAAGAAGCTCTTAATTCTCTTTGACACCCACAAAAAGCTGAAAAGTGACCAGTGAAAGAAGAAAACTCCACTTGGTCAGTAATTATTCTTTTTCTTTTTGCAAACCATGTGTTAAAAATGCTTTCCTGCCCAAGGAGACTTCATAGGAGGGAAAAGTAAAGCTAAGTTACAACTTCTTAAAAATAGGACATAGTGTTTTATAATTCTTTCCCTCCCCCCATTACTGTGCAGAGCCACCCCACCCACATGAAACTGCCGTCTGACTCACTGTTGTGTCTCGCTTGGAGAGAAAGGCTTTCCACCCATGGGGGCACCTGGTCAAGAATATGACATTCAGGGTGGTGTTGCCTCTTTACACTTTGAATAATTTTAAATAGCTTTATATCTATGACTACAGGGACCTTCACATAGGCATAAGCACTACCAATGGAAGAGACATGTTGTCATATCCTTGCAGTAAGTAAAGAGATCAGATCTTCTGGAAAATTAATCTTCTTGGGCCAAGCTGACTCAATGGCTCGGACAATAAGACATCTCTTCTGTATTGGTTCATTTGCAGTGTTACACTCCTCAGGCAGTAAGTTACCCTCTGCTATTCTGGGAACACACATTTGACCTCTGTTACAGGGGTTTATTGTCAACATGTGTCCACTGGGAGCCTCAGCAACTTCTCCCATTGTCTATTGTCTTATAAACAGGCTTATAAAAGCGCTGCAGGAAAGCCAATAATGCACCAAAGTGGAAATTGCTGGTAACTCAAAAGCTTAACTTTCAACTTCTACGTCTTGCAGTGGTAGGAGAGGTGAAGCAAGGGGGAGGAATATACAACTTGCTTTCCTTTGTGTCCCTACACCCTCACACGTAGCTGTGGTGGGATGCAGAGCTGCCATGCTGCTGCAAGCTTGCTCAATGCGTGGCGAGGAAGAGTCCACTGACACCAAAAGCACTGTGTGAACTGGGGTTACTGGCCTCCAATGGCTTCAAGGGGGAAAACTAAAAAAAGGGAGAAAAGCTGGTGGCAAAGAAACTTTGCTGGCTGACCCTAAAGCGAAGTGTAATTTCTTCTTTACCAAAACTCCCAGTTTGTGGCTGGGCTATTGTAGTAAGCACAGAAAAGCTGTTTTTTTACAGTTAACAACACTGAAGTCATTCAGCTTAATGCATGAATGAAACAAACCCTTGGGAGCGTGTTCACCCAAGGGAAGGCAGCATCCTTAGGAAATAACCAGTGAGATCAGTTGTCGTCTTCAGTTCCATAACATTCAACCTCCAAACTGTGATGTGCAGAGGCAGAATCCCCTCTGATTTTTGAGATGGTCCCACCACTTCCAATTTTCTGCTGTGGCCAGGCAAACAAAGGACATTTGCAGGCATGTTTGGGAAAGAGAGCCAAGCTCCTCCCCACGCAGAGCAGAGCAGAGTAGAGCAGAGAAGCATCCGGCACCCGAGCAACAGGCAGGGATGAGCCAGCAGCTAACCATTTTTCCTGGGCCACCAGACCTGACAGAAGGGAAAGGAAAGGAGAAAATAGGACAACCAAAGACTTACATTGGTGTTGCTGCCAGAGGTCGCAGGGAAGGGGACACTTCATCCCTCAACAGCCATTGGTACGTTCCAGGGCTAACCAGATGCCAGATGGTGGGATACGCTGTGCTGTCAACCAGTAATGCTCAACAAGGACAAGGGGAAGCCATGAGTGTGACCAGGGTTACACAACCACGAAAAGAGCAGAATTAAAAAAAAAAGTAAAAAAAAAAATCATTTAACAAAGAGGAAACCAGAGGGGAAACCCTGAAGAGACAGACAAGCTGCTGTGGACTCCACCAGCCATCCCTGCCACATCTTTTCCCACATGCCACCAAGGATGGTGAGGTCAAGGAAGAGTTTTGAGCCTCTTTTTGTATTTTTAACGCACCTGGTGCTCTCTTGCCCTTCGTGAAACCTTTGCCTTCCTCTGAGTGCTGTCAGTGCCGACACACCATCCAATATTGCAGCAAGCACCCTCACTGGGTGCGCCCCTGAACTGGGCTCAGTGATGTCATGGTCTGGGAGAAGAGGACTGTGGGGCAGCCCTGGACAGTCCTCCTGTCTGCACATTGCCCTCTCCACTGTCCCTGAGCTGTTTACTGCCCATGGTCATGCCTCTTTCACCAGGAAAGCAAAGGGCTCCCATCCCAACAGGGACCATTTAAAAGTTGCTCAAGAGCCTGCAAAGGTTATGTTGCCTCGATCTCTGAAGGCAAAGCAGTTTTAGCTGGAAAAGAAAGAAAAACACCCAACAGCAGCAGCAACAACAACAAAAAAAGAACAACCCATGGTGTTTGTTTACAAGAGCACATTCATTGGTGTCTGGAGGGTTGACTCAGTCTAAAATGAAAAGGGCTGGCACCAGGCAAGCTGTGCTGATAAACAAGTCCATCTCCCGCCATGGGGTGGTCCGAGAGCTGGCTTTCCTCACCCCACCAGGCAGCCCCAGCCTCCTCCCTCAACGGACCCTTCCCACCCCGGAAACCCTGGGGAACCATGGCTTTGGGATACTGATGGGCAAGCAGCTGCCACCCTTCACTACGCAGCCCTTGCCGAGTGGAGAAGGGTCTTGGCATGAAGAGCTGCAGTTAGTGTCTGCTTGGGCATCCCCATGAAGGAAACGGGGAGCCTCACACCTGTGTCCGCTTTGCTCTGCAGGGCTGTGCCCCTCCTTGGTGCCTTGCAAGCCTGGCTGCACAGAGGAGACCTAAACTAAGCTTGCTTGGCACAGAGCAGAGCAGAAATTCCCACAGAGCATGCCAGACCTTGTCCAACTCCATCTGCAGCCATTTCACCAACCACAACTGTACAGACAAGACAGAAAGGTTGTGTTTCAACTGCTCCTGGTGCATAAGACGTCATCACATCGTGCAGCCTCGTTCAGTGGTCAAAGGGACATGGAAACACCACGTGCTAGCCACGTGCTAAGGTGGGTACAGCATATGTGTAAGGAAGGCTAAATAAAAGCATTTGGGGGCTCTTGTAGTCTCAAAAATAGCATCTGCCATTGACTGTTCATCCCAACATACAGTTGTACTCAAGTACAACTCACCCAGCAGATGTACAATTAATTCTATATTAAAAACACCTCCAAAAGATTAACACCCAGCTACTTTCTACAGTGCCTCTTTTAGCTGTTATTAATATCTGAATTTTGGAGTTACTAATGACTTTACCTGTCAAAATACTATGTTGCTTCTCAAAAGCATGGTCAACTTCCTTAAACTGGGCAAATGCAGATTTGCCCTGAGCAGTGAAAAGAAACACTCTCAGCCCAACAGAAACTGTGTCCATGTCATGACACAGGTAAGGAGAAGTGGTATGGGCTTTTGAAGGGGAGATATTGCCTGGCTTCAAGACTATCCCTATCTTCATGACCACCATATTACCTTCTGGTAAGTGGGTATCCAGCTTTGGTCCTACAACTGCATTATTCAGCTGATCCTCTCTCGGCTCTGATTTCATGTCTGCTTAAAACTGCTTTACTATTAAACCATGGAAGTAAAGCAGCTGTTCGGACCCTAAAACTTAAAAACCTTGAGAGTCACAAATCTTCCATTTGTGCCTTTCTTATGTGGTCCAGACACATTTTTCAGGCTTGTAGCATTGTCTGAACCCCATTTTCCTTTATTTTGCCTCTGAAATTGGCACTGAAGTCTGTTTGCACTATGTAATCAAAAGGTATATTTGTCGCCACAGCACTACATCTCACATGGAAAATGGTTTCTCTCATTTCTTCCCCCTGTAATTCTCAGAGTGGCTTGGCACTCTCATGGACAGGTGCTTAAGAAATGCTGATATATGGCAATTTTATGTTATTGCATGAAGCTGAAACTTGTTTGCAATACTGATATAACAGAGGACTACTACTGTGCTTCAACTAAACCTTGGATTTATTAACAGCACGCAGGCTGGGAACATGAATGGCTGGCCAAACTGCATCCTTTAGCATCTGTAGGAAGACTTTATGAATTAAGCCCCCCTTATTCCATTAAGAAATGATTTCAGAAATCCAGAGCACAAGTGGCGAGAGCTGGTTGGCTATCAGTGACATCAGACGCATGTCAATAATATTACTTAATGGGTTTTCCTTGTCTTTATTCATAAGTTCCATTTCATGCAGCCGTTGCCCCAATGGGTAATTATTACACTTTTTGGGTGGTTTTACTCTTTTGGCCTTTGGCCTCATGCCTCAGAAAACCACCCAGGGTATCCAATCTCATAGAAAGGCTTTGTGGCCAGTTGTGCTTTCTGGAGTAAGTACTTTTTTTTTTTTTTTCTTTCCCCTAACTTAAATAAGCCACGTAAATGTTTCAAAATATCCTTGGTTTCCATCAGTCCTACGACATCATTGCCCACCCCAACTAAGAGCTATGCCCCGTGTCTCTGGCTGGCTGAGGAAATCAGCGCCGGTAGGATGCTCATTTTTCTTGGAGGGGAATAACTGATATGAGAGCATATTTTATGTGAAAGGACGTTTTGGAGCAACTGTTTTACTTAACATTGTATATTTACACAGTTCCAGTATCTTCAAACATATGACGCAGTTAGGAGCTTCAGAGCTGATATTTACCTGTTTTAATACATCTCAGTATATATTTGGGGGTTATTTTTGAAGTTGAATGACAAGACTCTTTACCCATGCACCTTCAGTTTGCCTCAAATTTGAAGTTGATTTTTATACCATAGTATAACCATATTTATTTAAGTTCCCACATTCTGTCAAAGTCTGTTTACACAAAGAACATTTGTTTTCACTACTGCTTGCGAGGAATGAATATAATAAGTGCCAAGGGATTTTAAGAAGTTGAGAGAATTAGTATTTGGAGACAATACATTCAGCTATTTCTTAGGGGAAGATTCATGGAGCACAGACACATTCTCCACTAAATCTATCAGGATGAAGTAGTTCTCATGGAGACAAAGCACATCCAGTCTCTTCTCAAGTTTCACACGTTTTACAAAATCAAGAGAGTTTCTGGAAAAAACAATGGCTTTTTTTTTCCAGAGAAAAATGGATAAAGTAGGTTAAGATAATTTTGCTTGTTGAAATCAAAATCTGGAGTCTGGCATGGAAAACTAGCGTCCATTGCTGCCCAACAGCATCCCTTTCCACTTGCACTGCTTCATCATGATGTGTGCTGAAATAAGAGTTCCGACCAACTTATTTGTCAGAGGTTGTTTGTCGTAGCTTTAATGCACCACTGTAAATTTCAGCATGTGCTAGACTGGGCAATTCTGATTTTAAGACTATCATAAAGAGTATTTTAGCTCATTGAATACTGCTTGCAGCTCTGAACATGTAGGGATTTGCTTCAACATTCTGTGTCTCAGAGGCTGATGTTACAAAATATCAGGGGTAATTCTGAAGCTTTGGTTTGCAAATAAGGAAAGATAAAAAAGAGGAGTCTACCTATGCCTTATTTTGTGGTATTATTTAGAAAATGATCAGAGCAACTGCTTGTAAGGCAATCCTCATCTCATTTGCTATTGAGATGCAGATTGAGTAATGACTCCCCAAAAATCAGCGTTAGCATTACCAGTTGCAAATGCTGACACATGATCAAAATTCATGTCATTTGATTTTAGATATTATAATACCCTTTACATTTCAAATATTCCTAGGAGATTTCCTCTGCTATCTGGAAAATAATGAAGTATGTAATGGATTATTCCCTTCTTAACTGTGTCCTAACAAGCTAGAAACACGGGGATATTTCCATTGAAGCATCAAAAAAGAAAAAAAAAAAAAAAAAAGAAAAAAGAAGATAAGCCCTTTTTACTAACCCTTCAATTATAGATTTATACAGTTGAATGGATATATTTATGTGTGAATATGTGTGAATACCAGACACTACCCCATATTCTGTAGTCTATATGAATGTCTTTAAACATTACTGTATTATACTGTGATCCATTTGCATGCCTTCTGTAGGGGAGATGATCATTTAGTCTTTTAAACTCCCTAAGCACCGACCAACCAAAAACTGTTTCTGGAGGTTTTTTGTTAGAGTCTAAGGTAGAATATATTTATGATCCATTTCGTTTCCCCTCCACCTTAAACCTGGCCGTCCATCACGAGCCAACGACGTTTTCCTGCAAAAAAAGCTTTGTGGCAATTATTGTTTTCTTTAATGCTCAATAACAAATGGTTTATCTACTTACCCCAAGCCCTGCAGCCCTCTCCTGCCCTGTAGTACACAAATTCCTACTACCCCATCCAGTGCCAGGTTCCCCACTAAAAATGCTTTTAGCTTCAACTGCATTGACTTTAAAGCATGAGAGGTTGCAGGAGACAGGCAATGCCTCCCAGCAAAAGCACCTGCAGAAGACTAAATTATTATCTTTTATGGATGGCCTTTCTTGGTCGAGAAGCTATGTGACTTGTCTCCTGCTCTTCCCAGAGCAGCCCCCAAACACCTGTAATTACTGCCAGTCTTTACCCACAGAAAAATGAAAGTCATCCTCACTGGGTAGCCTGCAGGAACATAGGCATCACAAAGGATGTTCACAACATAGGATGGCAACAAGAGACCTCAGTGGTCCAGAGAAAGTCACCAGAGAGAGGGCTGAGAGAGGACCCCAAATCTTCCCATTTGAGGTCTGCTATGATGCTCGACATCATATTAAATATTCAGTGATCATTTCTATTGCTGGAGGACAGTTTGTCTCTGCACTCAAGACTTGGCCTCTCTCCTAATCAAATTTGCTCAGGCAATAAATTAGTGACAGTGCATGTGTCTCATATTTTTAATATATAAAGAACATCATAGAAATTTAAAAGGTTTCCTCCTTGAGTGGCAGGGTAAGTAGACAGTTAGGTCCTGCTAATGCCTTGGACAGCGTGTCTTATGAAGCCTGGAGACAAGCTTGCTCCAGCACAGCTGTGTTCATGCCCTTCTCATCCTGGCTCTTGGTCTGCAGATTATTTGCTCTTCATTTCTGGAAATAAGCTCCTAAGAGGCCTGTGCAGGTATCTCTGATATTTTCCACCACAAATTCAGCACAAGACCCATGAGGCAGGAAGCCTTTCAAGATTACAGATGGTGCACAGAAAAATAACGCAACTTGAATGAAGTGTCAACTGAATTGAAACTTGCTGAGTCCTGGTCCCTAACCAGAAGTGCTCACCACCACTTGGAAAGCCAGCGGAGAGCCCCGTCATTTAAGCCAAGTCACACAACATATTTGTCTCATGACTAGATTGACATGATCCCAATTCAGGGATGTTTTTTCCAGGCCACAAGCTGGTGCAAAGCAAATTTAATTGTTCTATGAACAGTCTCCTGCATTTGTTTAAGGTTTGTCATTTCCATGGGCCTCTCATTAATAAATGAGTACGCAGGAATATTTGCATAACATTAATAGCCAGAGGGCATTTTCTGGAAGATTTGAAGTGACCAGTCACAGAAAAATCATGTGAAGTCTTTCCATGGGTTAAGCAATGAGCCTGCTGGCTCCACACAGCTGCTCCAGTTTGCTTTGCTATCGTGCAGGTTTGCAGAAAGGTTGCACCACCCAGCAGTGTCTTGCGCTTCAACCTGACAGCCACGCTCAGCCACGACAGCCGCGGGAATAAAGCTGGGTGGATGCTGCACGGCTTCCCCGGACCCTGGCTCCAGGGATTGTACTCCAGGAGGTTGCAGTATGAAGGTGCCCAGTGCTGGGCAAGGCTCTCGCCACCCTCTCCCAGCCCCGTGCACATATCCCTGCCCTCCCTGATAGCCGCAGCCCCCTCTCAGCTGCTATTTATTTATCCTAGTTATATCATAAAAGCTATAGAATAAATAGCCTGGGTGGGGGGAAAGTGAAGCACCAAGCTAAAATAAGAAAACTAGTCTCAACGAGATGGGGAGAGAGGCAGACTTCTGCAGCTAATAATTCTCAGCATGGCCTAGAATAAGCTAAACCAGGGCCGTCAGGAGATGTCCCTAGGGGTCTGCGCTGCCTGGCTCTCCAGGCGTGAAGAGAGGCAGGAGGAGCAGCTGAAGAACTTGTCTAGCTGGGCAGATCCCGTCCATCGCTTTGTTAAAGGGCGAGACCCTTCACTGCCAGACGTTCTGCATTAAGAAAGGGAAAGACATTTGGGAAATCCTCTGGTGGTCTGTGCTCAAACTCTTTGGCGTCTCTTCACTGCCGCACCAGGTTCGGGACCTCTGGCAACACGAAACAGGGCAGCCACAGCAGAGGCACACATTTCCCTGGGCTCAGCATCCCTACCCCTACCTGCCACCTTTCAGGAGCTGCAGCCCTCTCTCTCAAGACATCTGTCCCTGTAGGGGCCAATCCTGGTTGCAATCGCTTGGGTTATTCAGGTAGGAAGTGAAAAAAAGGGCAATAGTGCCGGAGGCAGCAAGGAGGACACCGAGGAGAAAGCATGCTGAGACCGGGGATGCTTGTGACACTGGTGTTCCTCGAAATTGGAGGCAGCCACACCTCTTCCCGCATGCGGCTGGACCCCGGGGCAGGCAGCACACTGCTTCCTGTTGTTAGAAAATCTTGGGACGTTCTTGTGAGACGTGAGCTTGTTAGCGAGCAAGTCAGGAGAAAGCAGCAGAGCATTGCCCTGCACAGCCCCGGTGGTGGGGCAGCGGGCTGAGAACGCCCAACTCATCTCACTTGTGGGCTCATGTCCAAGGAGCAGGTAGGAAGAAAGAGAGCAGGCACACAGTGCTGGAACCACCGCGGCTGAGTGTGGCGAATATCTAGCTGCATGAATCCATCCGAAATTCCCAAGAATAACAGGAAATCCAGCTGCTAATTTTCCTTCTCACTTGCTTTGGGGCAGGCATGCACCCTGCAAGGCCCAAAGTCAGGGAGACCCGCAGAGCCTTGGGGCAGGGGACACTCATGCACGCTTGAGCCGTGAGGAAAGAAAATAATAATGATAATTAAATAAAAAAAGAAGTGGCTGCCCTGGCAAACAATAGAGGGGAGGCTGAGCACCCACAGAGCCACCACGGGGAGGGACAACCCCCAACCTGTCTTCCCTGGAGGGGACCGAGGAGGCAGCGAGCACCTTGGCTGCTGCCGCGCTCGCTCGCTGTGTGCTCGCGTGCTCGCTTTTCCCCGTGGCCACGCGTTATCATCATTTATTCATTCCATGACCTTGAAATCCCTCTCCCTTACCAGAAAAACAACGAATCCCCATCAGAAAAGCGGGGTCTACAAAAAAGAGGGAAAAAGAAAAAAAAAACAAACCTAAAAAAAATAAAAATCATGCAACCTCCCATGTTGCTTGTATTAGGTCAGATGGGAGAACTTATTTAATTAGTGACTTTTATAGGGCTTTATTTTTCGATGCCCAGTGGAGTAGTTAAGATTGGTAATAAGAAAGAAGTCTGGTCCCATGCCAGCCCTCCTAAGACAATGGTGCGGGGAGGAAAGAGCTGAGCAATATATTTGAATGTTTTCAATGCCTTGGGTTTTTGGTTTTTTTAAACTTTATTTTTCAGTACCGTGTTCTAAAACCATCTGAAGGGTGTACACGGAGGGGAGGGAAATTGTTCAGGGCAGCTTGAAGGGAGGATAATGATGAATAATGGAATGAACCTGGGGAAACTGCTTCTCACTCTGGTTTCTCCACAGCCAGGGAAATTTTCCCCGAATGAGACCTACTCCAGCACAGAAAGAGGATGGCTGGCAGGTGGCCAAGTGCCAGATTTTGAGTGTAGATGGAGGTGGACTGGTCAGGTGCGTAATCACGATGGATAACTGGGAGGAGGGGGCATAAGAAAAGTGCCAATTCTCACTCCGTTTGTGCTACTGTCCCTTCTCATGACCCGTTTCTGTCACTCATCCCCATCACAAAAAAATACTGTGGGCTTTTTCCTCCCATATTTTCCACTGAAAGAATAGGGAAGGAAGGTTCAGATTTACAAATTTGCCACCTCAGGAGTGTGCATTTCTCAGCATGTGGGACTGGCTGTAGATGCTGGGTAGCGGGGCACCTTCCCCAACAGCCCTGGACCACGCAGCACACATCCCAAGCGGCTTAGGGCCACTCTCCTGGGATGAAATGCAGCCCATATAAACCAAACCAGATGCTGTGTTAGAGATTTTACGGCAGCAGGGTTTTGCTCTCTTCGGGCCCAAGAGTTGGCTACCCGCTCACCACCCATTGATAGGGGAACTTCCAGAGGCTGACGGCAAAGCTCTTCAATGCCAAGTGTTTGAAGGACGTTCATAGGCCACCATCTAAGACAGCAGCCTCACAAGTGGCCAAAAAGCCCCATGCAGCCTGGTTGCTCAGTAGCCAAACATTGCTACTTGGGAGGGGAGTCAGCCTGTTTCCTGACAGCAAGAAGAATAATGTAACAGAGTTCAATAAATTCTTAGCAAAAGCAACCCCCCAAAAAAAGCCAAAAAAAAAAAAAAAAAAAAAGGCCGTGTTGAGCTTTGTCCTTTGCGAAATGAAAAATATGGTTGTTTTGCTCCACGGGAGGAACAGCGGAATCAGTTTTAAAATTGACAGCGGATTTGGACAGATGCCACAGCCCTTTTGGCTTTAGCTTCCTTCCAATAGTCATCTCCCTGCCAATTTGGAGTGCACAGGACACAGCTACACACCTGATGATACGCTGAGTAATGGCCTTGGCTTGCAGCTATCTATCTGGTCCATGCAGCAGGGAAGTGGGAGGGTGGCCATTTATCGAAGGCATTCATCTGAGTGGTCACGGCTTCCCCGTGGCCACAGCTCCCTGGTGCGGGGCTGGCACTGCATCATGCTGGAAGGGATGTAACTGTTGGTACCCAAAGGATGCACGGTGGTGCCTGGGGTTTAGCAGGTGACTGGCTGCAGAGACACAAGCTCAGAAATCACCGATGGCTCTATCAGCATCTCACAACTTCAAAGGAAAGCAAAATAGACATCCTGACATTTAAAAGTTAGGTGAGTTCATACTGTAGGGATGGTGTTTGGAGGGCATGCAGGAGTTCATCCTTCCTCGGGACCCGTCCTTGGTGTAGGTGCTTGCATCACTACAAACTCCAGGGCTACTTGCTGTGATAGAGTGACATCCCGTTACTAATGGGTTTCTCCCCCTACCATGTTGGGGATTCCACTGCAATATTGAGTGGTTTAGGCTTTCCCCTCCTGAAGCGCTTGCAGTGTGGGGGGTCACATCAGCCCAAGCACCACATGGTGCCTGTGCTCTCTCCCAGCACCAGCCTGCATCTTGCTGGTGCTTCAGAAACCCTCGTCTTCTACCTGCCTTTTGCTCCATCCTCACTGACCACAGCATGGCTGCAAAGCAGCACCTTCAACACCTTTTTCTGGTCCACAGGGGAAGGATTTTCTTGGAAGAGGCATAGGAAAGTCAAGATCACTGCACTGCCGCAGCAGCTGGGAGGCCAAAAGGGCTCTTGCGCAATGACAGAAACTTTAGGAGCATGTCCTGGTATCTATATGGTTATTTGTATCAGACTGCTGACAAGAAGGAGCTTTCAGCACCGCAGCTTGGGTGACAGTATTTCTTTCCTCACTATTCCCACCTTGACACCAGTGAGAGAGTTTGGGCTCCACAAGGGCATCGTAAGATAGAAAAGACAATTAGAAGAAGTTAGAAATGGGAAAGGACATGTTGTAAAAGTGATTATTAAGCCTTCCCTTCATTCCCTCCACATTTTTCATGGGGAAAAATGTTCCCTCTGCAAAAAGAAATTTGGAAAATTTCCACCTATTCTACTGGCTGCATCCATGAGAGTATTTCTGCCTCTGGCAATAGCTTCTGCTCGAGTCTTGCTGTGCCGATGAGACATACGGCTCCGACGTATGGCTCCAGTATCTTTCTTGAGCAAGGGCTGGTGTGAGCAATACAGCAAGAGGTGCTACAAATAGGCAGAAAGTTTTGCAAAAACACGGAGTGGGAAGAGTGTGCTGTTGCAGCTGAAACCTGTGCTTGCTACATCTAATGCAAACAGTCCTCTGCTTCCAACTGCACAAAGCCAGCAGCTAAAATAACTGCTTTTTGACCTTTTTATCTTCTCCCATCTCTCTGAGCCTTGGCATTCTCCTATCGCCTGCCTCAGCCACCTGCCTTTGTCATTAGCAATAATCAGCAGCAATAAATAGGCGACATTTCATTGCTGTGGAAGCAGCCTGAGATATTTTGGGCTAAGTCAGCCAGGCTAGGGCTTACAAAGCCCACTGGCCAGCGAGAAAAGACACCGCTGAAGTCACTTTGCCACCCATCCTGGAGTTACAAGGTCTGCTGAGAGCAACTCGCTTGTGCACAGCAGCTGGGAGGGTCGGGGATGTCCCAGCTGGAAGCTGGCTGGGCTGGAGAGGAGTTACCGCCCAGGAATGGCTTCTGGATCAGCAAAGAAAAGAAGGAAAAAAACCCAGGGGCAGCATGGCTGGGAGCAAAACCCAAGTATGAAGCAGCTCTGGTGGGACTGGTGGAAGGAAAGAGAAGAGATCTCCACTGGGGGACAGATGCTCGATAGCGGTCTGCACAGGTCCCTGCAGGACTTGCAGAAGAGGCAATCTATTGGGTGTTGGGGGCCGAACTGACGTGACTGAGAGGGGAGCGGACCCCAGACCAGTGGGGAGGATGGGTCGCCCGGGCAGTGGGATGGAGGTGCTCAGCTCTCTTAGTTGTCCAGCTCTACAGGAGCTATCTGCAGAGGTACCTTTAAGGCTCTGGGCCTCGCGTGCTTCAGTCACGTTTTAAAAATAGGACGGGAGGCTTCTACATCACTTAGGTATTTTGGAAAATTTTACTCAGCCTTTCTGCAGCTCCTGTCAGTCCTTCTCAGCATGGTGCCGAGACGAATACATGGCATGTACACAAATAGCATGCCTCCCTGGCCCCTCTCAGTCCCAGCTGGAAACACCTTGAAGGACTTCCCCAGCCCTTCTCCACACCACAGCAAGAAGGGTTTGGGGGAATGACACCTCTGGCTCTCCTGGCAGCAGTGCCCCCATGTCCCTGTGATGTCAAATGGGACACCAAAAAGCCTGCAGCACCAGGACAAAGGGCGTCTTGGCAAGGAGATGCTTTTTTCTCCAGGGTGGAGGTGATGCTTGGGTGCAATCTCCTCCAGGTTACCAGAGGCATTCCCACCATGAAGGCTCCCACTCAATGCGGAACCTCCAAGGTCTTTGCTGTAAGCCAGTGGAAAGAAGATGGCATGTGACATTGTGCGGGTCCCTTCACCTGCCCTGCGGTCACTGCTGGACAAGAATATCAATGTGTGGTCATAGAGAACAGATGAGGGTGAGAGCACTGCCCGGTATACTGCCAACTGCAGGGAGTTAGCAGTGGGGAAGGATGTTTCCTATTTGGGTTTTTTCAGATCAGAAAACTCCACAAAGTTCAGCTCAGACAGTCCTATCCAGATTGTAGGGACTGTTTGTTCCCAGTTTTGGCAGGGTCGTGAATGATACATGAGTAACAGCATCCCTTAATTAGTGTAATATGCTGTACCAGGTTAGAAGGCACTCTCTGGTTTTGTTTTTCCTCCGCGTGTGTGTGTGTATTTCTCTTTAAAGGAGAAGAGAACAAACAGAAAACATTGCAGTTGTGTTTTTGTTGGTTGGGGCACTGATGAACCCTGTTCGATTGGGCTGGTTATGAATCACTGGAGAGCCATATTCACACCAAACAGCACTGCAGCCAACCTGATGTGTGCTTGGCAGTTGTACTGAGCAAAAACTCCTTAATTATTTTTTTTTGCTGCCTGAATCTCAGTGGCATAAAGAGGAAAAAAACCAACCACCTTTGAATTTATAGGACTGGGTGCATAGGAGGGTGTGCGTGTGTGTGCACCTGCGTGTGTACACATGTACCGACACATGCATGGTTTGCTTTGGCTCTTGGGATAAAGGAGAAAGCTCCATCAACGGTTTTATTTTCTTTTGTCTATCTGACTCCCTTTCTTCCCTCCCCTGGCTGTTTTTGTTTGGGGCGTTTGCAACGTGCCCATCGCATCCCGGCCATCAAGAACGATGTTTTCATTACTGTAACCACAAAGGACATCGCCTGCCCTCCCACCCTTCCTCCTGTGGCGCGTTCCCCCAGCGCTGCTATACCCAGCAGCCGCTCTGCCAGTTCCCCGCCACTGCCTCTGCCCGCTCTTTGGGGAGGGACCCTTTGCCCATGTGCCACCGGCGCCAGTCGTCCACCCCAAGCATCTCTCCTGCTCCCGTGCCAAGAGGACCGCTGCTGCCTGTCCTGAAATCCCGGGCTTAGCCCCTTCTCCTCTGACTCATGCTTTTTCCAGGAAGGGATGCCTCGAAATCTCCCTCCTTTTTCTCCTTTCCTCCAGGGCTTGCCAGAGCCACCGGAAAGGTGCTGCTGGACGACGCCGAGCCTCGGCTTGGGTCGGCACTGGCGTTGCTGTTTCCTGTGGGACCCCTTTGGCCTCTCCGTGCACAGGGAGCGGGGTGGCAGGGGGAAATAGCCGGCACCGAAGGCTGTGGAGCAGAGCGACACCGGGTTCTCGGACGGGTGCGGAAAGAGAAAGCTCTCTCCCACTGGGTAACCCGGCAGCAACTGCTATTTCAGTAAACATATCATTTTGTGCTCAGTAAACACACATTCCAGAGGAATGCTCTCATTGTTTTTTTGCTCTGTAATGCATTAATGAAGAAATAAAGTTTAGGTTGTGTAATGGTGACAGCTTGAAGTCATTTTGCCTAGTGTTATTTCTCAGCAAAGGCTCAGCTCTCCCTGGAACGGGAGGAAGAAAAGACGACCAGATTTCGCTTCAAACTCACCAACATGTGCAAAAAAAATCAAAACACGACAGCAATTAACTTCACTCCACATGCCCCAATAAAACTACCTCTCTCGCTTGCTCCAAGCTTTGTCACGTATGGGGCTGTTTATGGAGGAGACAATACAAAGTGGGTTTATACAAGGCTCTTGTTTTAATTTTTGTTTTATATCCACTGGAACCCTCAAGTAGTGAATTCATTTCCTGATATAGTAAACATTTCTGATGGCCAGGATTCTTTCTCTTTTCCCAAATGAACACAAACCCCTGGTCTAACTCACCAGCAGTGCAGTCTATACAAACAGACCCATCAGCTACATTTTCAAAGAATGCATCTTAAGCAAACAGCTAGGAAAATAAACAAACAGTAACGCCTTCACGAGAGCCCGGCGGACCCTGCTGCAAGCAGGAAGCTTTTCTCCCCGAAATTTGCTCAAGCCCTCAATTGCATGTGGAAAAACTATCAGCTTTTCCCCATATTCCAGAAAACAATCTTGTTCTTACAGTTGCACACCGATGGCTGCCGGCTCCCTGCTAAATGATCTACACAGTCCCTCTGATTTGTGACCCTATTTGCACTATGCAAATGTCTTCTGACAGCTCTCTTTTCCTGTCATTAAAACAAACAATGGCCCCTGTAACCAAAAAGGAAATCAGTAACAGGCGAAAGCTGTTCTCTCTTTTTCTTTTCTGCTTTTTTTTTTTTTTTTTTTCCTGGTTCTGGGACTAACTGTTAGTAATTACCCTGAAATATTCACAAACCTTTTCCTCTCCCAAACGGTTTTACTCATCCTGGTGGCCAACCCAACCTGCCTAATATAATTGCTCTTCTAAAAGACCTAAAAAATTAAAAACCCCACCCTAAATATCAACCAGGTAAAAACACCTTGGTTTTTTTTTATACATGTATCTCTCTATCCATACACATATAGACAAAAAAAAAAAATTATATTGACTGGTTTGAGGAGTTCTTAAAGTAGTTCCTAGCCTGCCAGGAATAATTTAAATATTGTTCTGAAAATGGAGAAACATGAAGTAAAGAGAAATAAGAAGATATTGGTGTCTGGGGGAGGTTGTGCATAAGGAGGAAGACACACCTGTCTCTCTAGTCACCTCTCCATTCTCCAGAGCATCCATCCTGTCCTAAACTATGCAGCCAGCCCCCCCAAAATGCATTGCTGGTGGCCATGCCTTCCCAATGGCAGGTAGGAGACACCTGATTCCAGCCCCTCCCAGTATACAAATGCTCTGCCTTTGATTTCAGTGGGAAAAGGGCTGCATTCAGAGACTTCAGGGTACTTACACACTCCTGGGATTCGCTTCTTTGTCTTTTAAATAATACAGTATACATAATCCTAAACTGGGCCAGTTTTCCACCCCATCACACAAGCTTTGTGCCTGTAGGGCTCAGCTGAAGTCAATGGTGTTAATGTTGACATAAGATCATGATGACCAAGTGGGAAATTAGTCCCGAAACACTTGATTGTCTTTTGCAAAAATTTTCTAAATGGTCTTAATGGTTTTGTTTGTGGTACGTGTTGCTCACTCCTGATTGTACTTCTGCCAAGTTGTACTTTTAACTGTGAACACTGGCCTCTCAGAAAATTTGAAGTAAAGCAAACCAGAAAAGATGTTCAAAATAATGTTACAACCTAATTTAATTTATCCCTTGGTAATTGCATTTGTAGGAAATGAACAACGCAAACAAAACAGAACCCAAGCTTTTCCAGCTATCGCAATTGCTTTCACATGCGCATGCATTAGTTACAGCCAGCATACAGTTAAGTCTCTGACTCCATCAGGAGAAGCGTTTGGAAGCTGCAGGGCGTGCAAGATGAAACCTGCCTTGGGTCCCTTCTCATCCGTGTCACCTATTGAACATCAGCCCATCTGCCCACCTCCCACCTCGATAAGCCAGCCTGGTCAGCTCTCCCATTGCTCTTCCTTTTCCTGTAACTCCCATCCTTAATTCTTCTGGTACCTATCGATCCACTCCACATGTCGATCCCGGAGGAAATATAGCTGGATGACTACTCACCAAACTCAATTAACCACGCAACTGTAGTCCTGTCTCCTGGCCCTGTTCCAGTAAGATATTTACATGCTTGCCTAATTTTAATTGTATGAACTGCTCCAAGTAAATCCTGTTGGATTTAGACCTCCGTTTGCAAATGCTGCAGGAACTTTACAGATGTGTTTGACATGCTGTTATTACGTGAATGGTTTCTCTGGCCATTTCTCAGTCTTTGGGTTGCTTGTAAACTATGCAGCCTGAGTGCAGTTCAACTATTTGTTTGCCCTTTTTTTTTTCATTTGTGCTCTTCTCGTTGAGTTTATGTGTGTGTCCCTGTTTACCTCTGTCACATGGCAGAGCTTCTCCACTTTGATTTGAGGAGTCCTGAACCCACAAGCAGCTCTCAAAACCAGTTATGCAAACTTCTTGCTGCACAGACCTGTGTGAACACAGATTTGCACAAGCATTTGTCTGATGGTTCATATTTACACAAGTATCTGCAACATGTCCCCGTCCTCTGAATATTTCAGCAAGTGTTGTTGTACCTGCCTGATTGTTTGCCAGAAGCAATCAGTTGGAGAGTCGCTGTCAGTGCCAAAATAAACTCATGGTTTTTATTTGAGGGAGGACTTGTAAATAGTATTTTTCTAGCGTTCATCCAGTTCTAAGTGGAACTCCCTGTGTGATGAATGCTGTTTACAGTGCAGCTCTGTTTGTTGTGAAACAGGGAAAAAAAGGCAGTTTCTTGCACTTGCCGGCAGCATGCCAATGTGGTGGAGGAAGGTACATCCCCTCCTGCTGTCACTCTTGCATAAAAAGCTAATGCCCCATTTCTTGCTCTGCTTCGCACTAAAATCCCACGTGGATACACAGGATTTTCATGGTTTCAGAGTGGCAAATTGTAAGAAATATGAATGGAAAACTCCTAAACTGGGTGGAGAAATGTTGACATTTTCCCTACAAGTCTTGCCATGGCTTCACCACTCAAAGGGCCATTAATAGAAAGACATGATATACCCTGCAAGCAATGATGACCTATATGTGTTAATAGATTGAAAGGCAGGGAAAGTTCATCCCCAAATAGGGGAAATGCAGGTAGCAGGTGAATTTCTGAAAAGCAGCTCTACCTGGGCCAGCATAAAGCTGCGGGGACACAGGGGGCTCAGGAGTGGGCAGGACCTGGTGCAGCACAGGAGGAAGGTGGACCAGAGACCCAAAAGCCCCATCTCCACCCCTTTGTCTCTCCAGGTAATTGTGGCTTCTCCTACACACCCCAAGAAACCCACACTTCACAATGATGAAATCACACTTCTCTCCCACAAGGGAAAAGGGAGTATTTTTCTTTCTGCTTTTTCCCATTTTTGCTGTGTTCAGAGTGAAAGGGAACTCTCTTTGCAGATGGAGCGTAGGATCAGGAGTGTTGCGGTGTCTCTGCAAATGCCATGTAGTCCTTCTGAAACTCTGCATCTTCAGCCATTCAAGACCTGCCATTTTCCTCTCCATACCATCCTTAGGGAGGACGAAGAAACATCTGGAAGCTACTGGTGGCTCCAGGGTGTTTTGGAAAGATGAAGGACATGGAGGATTATACAGGAATGCCAGCTCAGTTAAGACCAATGCCATCAGAAATCGAGAGCAACTCTGGCAGTGTGAGTGCATCACTCCAGATTTCTGAGACCTGAAGCCACTTTTGGTCCTATCTTTGACACAGCCCCAGGGTCTGATCACTCCCCCCTCAAAGCTTATGTCTTAAATGAGAGCTGGGTGCGAGCTCCTACTGCTCCAGGGAGTCCTTTGGTCCCCAGGCTGGAAAGTAGTTGTCAGCTTTAGAGACACTTTAACCCTCTTTTTCCATTTGAGGCATGTCCTCTCTTCACCTTCCCTTTTTTTCTTTTTTTTTCTTTATTCCCATATTTAAAGCTGATTACTTTGCCTGCTACATTAGCCATCCACCTGTTCCTGCGACTGAGGAATGGCTTAAACACTCTTTTGACACAGTCCCTTGAAAATGGGTTGCTTTGCTGCAGTCAATGAACATAGCGTGGGAAAAATGCATTAATACTTTCACTGAAGATGGCTATAAATAAACACTTCATTACAGTATTTATATATTATTACATCATATAGCCACTTAAAACAGAGAGCAATTGGAAGTGTTGAATAATGTAAGAATAATCGCCTCTACATTAGTTCCACTGTCATTGGCATTATGTATTGCTTGGTGATATTGCCATGCTCGTTGCTTCGCCCAGTGTTGCGTGACATTGGTGGTGATGTTAGAGTATCAACGGACCCTCTGCAAATGACATACAGTACTTTGCAGGACACATGTATCTCGGTATTATATAATAAGGGTGCTTTACTGGAGAATTTTGGCAGCACTTGCTTTTTTTCTGACCATTTCATTCAAATGAGGTGTCCATTTCTTGAAGGTTTCCTTTAAAGCAGCCATCTAAACATGCCCATTGTGCAAGGCTCCAGCACCCTCATGCATGGAGAAGGGAGGTTTACTTCATGGTGGCCAACCGTGCATCTTAGGAATCGCCCCGTGTTGTGCTGATGAGGCACATGGGGTCCCAGGTGGTTCCTGCCCGCTCCAATGACTTATCCGGCCAGAGACATAGCTGAGAGAAATGGTGAGGGCAGGAAACTGAGATGCTCAGAGCTTGGCAAGAAGGCATTTCAGTGGTGGGACTGAAACTCATGTTGCCTGAATCCGGTTCTGGGGCATATGGAGGACTTTGTCCCCAGACAAGTCACTTAAAAGTGCTATTAAATGATATAAAAGTAACATAATTCTTTTGGTTTTTTTTGCTGTTGCTGCTCTTCTTCCTTTTTCAGAAGGGGGGAGTGGGTGGATTGATGCTTGGTGTGACCGTGCTTAGACCATGGCTGAGTAGCATTCTTGCTGACGGCAGATTTCAATTTCCTCAGTTTTGACAAGCTTCCCCTTAAGGAAGTCCAACAAAACAAACCCCCTTTCTCTTGACTTGAATGTCTCACTGCTGGTTTTCATGGCAGGGGTGCCCATCTCAATTACACTGTGGTCAACAGCATTCAGTGTCTCATTGATCGTCACTTGTCAAATGAGCTCCTGTGTGGCATTGAGGACCAAGTCCAGAGGAGGATCTCCAACACAGTGCTTGGAAGGGCCTGCTCCAAAAAGCAGTCATTTCAGATGTTGAGAAATCGCTTCTCTGAACCTTGTCCTCACATGACATATGACCAATTTCTGCACAAAGATCTGCAGTCAACTTTTATTACAGCTCCGATTTAGCTGCTTCTTTGATTTATCACAACAATGCACATTCAATATCTTTCTTCTGATCTGGAGGCCAGAAATATAACTCTACTCATATGTTTGTATTCTTAGGACTTGGGATTTCACAGATTCAGAAACTCATTCATAGATTCACAGGGTTTAAGGCCAGAAGGAACCATGAGAACATCTGGTATGACTTCCTATATTTTAAAGCCATTCAGTTGCGGCCAATTAGCCCAGTACTGAGCCCAGTAGCTTTGCTGCATCTTCCAGAAAAACATCCAGCTCCGGACATACCAAGATACCGGAACGTGAACACATCAGAATTTACTTGATTTTGACACTCACATTAATTAAAAAATATGCCTTGTTTCTAATCCATTTTTGTTTGGCTTCACATCTAGCTATCAGTTTTGTACCTCTCTCCATTTTAAAACTGTGCGGCATGGCTGGGCAAGCTACATTCTTCAAACTTTGGAGTTGGTGTTTTTCCACCGACATCTGGACAAAAGTTCGATGTATCAGAAGTATTTGTGAGTGAACTTTACTGCAGTTTTGGCTTTTGAAAACCTTTTTGCACTGCTGCTAGCATTATTATTTGTTCTTAAATAATACAGGGAAAATCCACTTGGGATATCTTAAAAATATTTTTCAAACTACTTTCATTTAGAAAAATGAACAGAAATTGAGCTTGCTGATGCAGAAAACAAACTGATGTTTCTTGCTGAAACAAGGGCTGTGACCAGCCTTGCCAAAGGGCTTCTGAACACCTCACCCATCTCCATGCACAGATGCATTGTAAGTTACTGCTGTCTCCCCATCCCGTTTTGACACGGAGATGGAGATAGGTCTGTGTCTCACACCATCAGGTCATATTTGCCAGCTTTGAAATCAGTTGTGCAATCTTATTCTGCACCCTTTCTATTTTTCAGTAGCTATACCATTTGCTGGGACTCCTGATCCTGAAGGGCTTGATCATTGCCGCAGTTTGTCCTTCTGGCTTTTTGTCAAGGATGTACTTTTCTCACCATTGCCAATTTATACCAAAAGCTTTTAAGTTTTGTTCAGTATTATCTTTCCTTCATCTTTCTGAGTGGACAGAAATTTTAATGCTACACAAATGGCCCTCTGAAAGAGGCTCATTTCAATTTCATTTTCTGAACTCTATGACTTTCTCCCCTCTGTCCAAATGTCATTGGTTTTCATTACTTTTACTGTACTTAATAAATAGCACTGGAAGACCTGGCGAGAATCAGATACTTGTCTCACATGGATTTCTCCATCTTTTGCAGTACATGAAATTCAGGAAAAAAAAAGGCGCTGTTTGGACTGAGGAATGCAAAAGCTGCATGCTGCCAGGCAGAAATGTCAGTGACGTTAGTGGCAGGAATGTGGGTACCACCTAGCCACTGTGTTGCTAATACTTCTAGCTTTTACCTCTGGGCCTGAAGAGCCACGTCATCTGTCTAGCTGGAAGGCATGCCCTGAACTTGTTTTGGAGAGCTGGTGTGTGATTGTAAAGACTTACAGCTAAGGAATGTGGCTGTGTCTCATACAGCACTGTGTAAAAGCATCCAGGCTGGGGCAGGAGGGACCATTGGCCTCCCAGGAACCACAGAGTGTGAAAGGGGAAGAAAATCATTAATATTAATAGCACTGGCCTTGGAGGAGCTCCCTGGGGCTCCATCAGCAAGCACGACCTCAGCACGCAAGGTGCAGAGCAAACAAGAACACTGTCCCTTTGCTCAAGTATGATCATGAGACAGATGTACCTGAACACTGCAGACATGGCCAGTTACTGCATGTTCGTAGGCTTCTGCAGATGAGCTATCATTGGGTGCTTCTGCAGGTTCATTTCATCAGTTGAGGGTATCCAAATACAAGGGTATGAAAAATGAATCTTTGCCTGAGACCACATTTTTGCTGGTAGGAGGAGAACATTTGGACAGAGGCAGCCTGCCTGCTTTTTAAAAAAAAAAAAAAAAAAAAAAAAAAAAGTAAAGTCTGTGGCAAAGCCTGTCATTTCTGGAAAATTCTGATTTCCTTCTTTCTGGGTATTTCTACTGATCCATCACTTATGAAACAGTTGCACATCCCATGCTGCTAATATATGATCCCCACATGGCTCCTACCAGTTTTATAGGCGAGGAGCTGAGGTACAAAAGAAAACAAGAGGAGCTGAAGGATTAAGCCACAGAGGAAGCCTCTGGTGAAGGAAGGAGTTAGCCTGCTTTCCCCTGGCCATGCTTACTCTTTCCTCCAGTCTTGCAACAGCCATGGGAGAGAAATAGCCAAGCTGGGCAGAGCTGCAACCCGCTCCTGTGGATCTAGGCTCAGAGGTCTCCAAATGGTGAAAGCATTTTGGTGTGGGTGTGCAGGCTCAACCTCTTCTTCATAAAAAAAGAAAAAGAAAAAAGTTATAAAACTGCTGTGAGGGAGCCAAAGGGGATTTTTCTTTTTTCTTGGCCTTCTCGCTACTTCTGTGGGAACCCAGCAGTATTGTTTCCAGAAGGCTTGGTCTCTGTCACCCAAGTCTTTGGCATGTTTGGGGACACCCTTACTACTTCCCTTTCCTCCCCTGCAGAAGAGTCCAACTCAGCTTTGACCGCAAAGCCCAGGAGGCCTTGGAGTTTGTCTGAAACAAAAGAAAAAGATTGCGAAAGGCGGTGGTGTCAAATAATGCTTCCATTTAGTAGGAATTTTGCTCCCCTTGCATTCCCAGGCAGCACCTGCTGTGTGAGGCTCTTGGCCAGCTCCTCTGAGCCTCTGTGGTAAAACAAACAAAAACAGCAGGGAAAAAAATTCCTCTTTATAACGCCTGTTATCCTCAGGCTACCTTCCAACACTGCCTCGCCTCCCCATGTCGACGGTACTCTCCAGGGGGACAGGCTACTACGGGGCCAGAAAGCCTTGTGCAAATGGGCAGTTGAGCAACGGAGGAAGAGACCCTGTCTTACTGAAAACAAGACTGTTTTCCTTCTCTTCCTTCATGTCTAAATGCAGAAGGGTCCTTACTGATGTCCCAGCCAAAAAAAAAAGGAAAAAAAAAAGACATGTTGTTGCTTCCATAGAAAAGCAATTAGGAATTATCCTGCATTAGGGGAAAATAGGATTGGGAAGGAAAGGGATGGGCAGTCTGTCTGGAGGGGCTGGGGGACATGGTCTTTGGAGATGTTTATAATCCTCTGCTCAGCCGGTGCTATCCACTGTTCCTTCTCACATGTCTTACCATTTCAGGGCAGTTTTGAAGTCATTTTGTGTTTTGGAACATGGTGGAACCAGCTGTGCTGGATATCGCTCATGTTTGTCTGGTGTCTGGCCCAAATGGCCCACCTGCCTTTTACCTGCTCAGCCCCTGGCGCTGCCACACCATCAGTGATGCCAGTGGGGACTTGTGCAGCTTTCAGGAAATGGGCTAACCTCTCACAGGGGTTTAACAGCCTCTTTCTCACCTCACTCTTCCCCTGCAACTGCTGCCTGCTCTGCACATGCTCGATCAAGGAAGGAAAAAGACTTTCAGGACCTCGTTCTTGATCCTATCTTTACGCAACACCTTCCAGATAGCTCTCCCTAGGCCAAATAAATAGCTCTGCATTTGATATGGGCAGAGATTCACAGGCTGTTGTGATCACCTAGCCTGACCTTCTTAGCACAGGCTATCGCATAACTGCTGGTATCCAAAGCAGATACAAGGGGCCTGTAACCCTTGGTCTGTTCACCCACACTGCCTTGATCTCACCTCAGATAGAGTTCCAAGTCAAATGTTCCCACCAAACCTTTGGGCCTACACTTTGACCAGTCTCCCTCCCTTCCTTCCCTCTTACTGCATATCTAATTGAGGGTAAAGAGAAGAGCAAAGATGCAGGAAGATGAATGTATGTGCTAGGAGAATCCAGGGTTTGTGGAAGGGATGGGAGAAGTACATGAGACCTTCCACTCTACTCATCATCAGAGCTGTCCCAAGGTGTGGGCCAACATCTGTCTACAACCCACCAGGGATCATATTTAGGAGACACAGCTCAGCTCGTCATTTTGTTGGAAGCAGCGTTTTAGCACTGTAGGATGCCAGTTTGTCTGCCAAGATGTCTCTGCACCCTTCAGATGAAAGATACTCTACGAAGGGCTCCCATTCCTTCTGTGGACTCTTGTTCTGAGCAGTTATGCTTGTTGTCCAGTGTTCCAAGTCCTTATTTTCAAATGTGCTACTAAAAACATCACAGAAGAAATTCAGATGCCACCTGGAGACTCTCTGTGGTCCAAGAGTGATGTCTTACTTCACTGTCTGAAAGACTCTGCCTCAGGAGATAGCTCATGTTTCTGAATACAGTCCCTCTACTTACAATGTGAGACATCACTCTTGTATTGGCCAAATCTAGTAGTGACGATGACAGAGCCGCAGTCTCTCAGACACATTCTCTACAACAGGATAGTTCCTCTGACCAGGTGTGGGATGACAGAGCATGACACGAACCACTCTGCAAGCTTCTCTGTGTTGACAAGACCACCTATGACTATAATGGGAGTTTGGATGCCCAGCTCATTTGTGAAGACCTACACTGGAGACAGCTGAAGTGAGGCAGGATGAGTAGGAGATGCCTGATGTCAGGTCCCCCACTTCTGGACTGAAATCATAATGGAAATTACTTCAAAACCAGCACTGAACTGCAGCCATAAGTTTTATACTTGCTAAGGACATCAGTAAGCGATGGTTAACCACCTGTGTGAATCCAGAGTCAAACAGGTCCATTTGCCTGAAGCAGTCTTGACATTATTCCTGTGATATTTTGCTGGCACTATTTGCTCACATCCTTTTGAAAATCTCCTGCCTTGTTAACACAACCTTAGTGATTTTGGTGCACGTTGCATTGTTGACTTGGGAGTTTTAGCCACCACTTCATTTTCCATAGCAGAAAGCTTAACACTAGCATTAACACTGGAATTACCACGAATGCCACTGCCGAAGAAGGTCCCAAGCCACCTGCCATGGTCCACTGCTTGTGCTCACAGAAGCAAACATCTCACCTAATGCATGTCCTCCAGCGCAGGGATCTTCACTCAACAACTATCCCCTGGTTGCGATTCCTTCTTCTGAGCCCCTTCCTCCCTCTACACCCCTAAAACCAACCACGGCACATTGCCTTTGTTCAGCGGCTTTGCAATTTCAGGCTAGAGTTAGCATTTAACTAGTCAGAATGGTGCAAGAGTAAGCATTTAACTAGTCAGAATGGTGCAAGGAGCCCGTATAATTACTGTTGGGATTGTGCTTCGTAGGCCCTGTGTAATGAACTCGCCTCAAATAACCCAGCTTGAATGTCAGAGCTCGTGCTGTATTGTGTTTCACATTCTGGCTGTGGGAGTGCTTCCCCAGCAGGAGTCAGGGTAACAAATCCCTTGCTCTCGCAGGAGGGCCCCATAAAATGAATGATTCTGGATCTCACGCTCCTGAGGAGGTCTCGGTTACTCCAGCAGTCGCCGCTCGTAGCGGGAGCGACTGTAGGGGACAGAGGGAGGGAAGGGTGGTTTGGCAGGCTTTGCCGTATCATCACGCCTGTGTTAGAGTGGGAAGGAGCACCAGTACTCTGCTCTCACCTCCAATCTATACTTTTGCATAGATGTTAAATTAAAAAGAAACCAAAAACCCAAAGAGTGGATAAACCCCGAGGCTGAGATTGATCGAACGCATCCGCTTGAATTCCTGCATGGCCACTGGTGACAGGAGGCTCCCGATTCCTTCCGGTTCAGACTTCCCTGTGAGCAGCACCGATGTCAGCACGTTTATGGGGTGGCAAAAATTGAGACAGTTCCCCCCTTGCTCCATGTGCGCTGGGGCCAAACCCCTCTGCTCCCTCCTGGAGTAGCTCATGGCACCCCCTCTGCCAAGTCCTGTGGCTCAGCAGCCAGCGCGGCCAACTCTCTATCCATGTCAGAAACCTGAACTCCTCCAATTCTCCTTGGGAGAGAGAGGTTGTTTTCCGAACTATCTCCACTCTCTTGTTATCTTGCTTTCCTTGTCAGCCAGTGAACTGTGAAGCAGCAGTGGAGAGAAAAATGAACTCCGACCTCATTTCCCCCCCCCTACAATTAGCCAAAACTGTGCCTTTTATTTTTTTTTCCCCTCCCTACTTTTTAAATGATTAATAAGACAATTTGGTCCTTAGCTTCTGCAGTGAGGCGAGTGTGCTGACAAAGCACTGCGATGCCTCTTCCAGGTCACCCGGCAGCAGGCCATGTCTTTATGAAAACATAAAAATTGGAGGGACTTATTTGAGGAATTTAGAGACTGAAACGCAGGAATTTCACCCTTCAGACCCTGGCAACTGCATATTTGCAGTGGTCTCTGAGCCACAGTGACTGCCATGGAAAGGAGTAGCTGCTTAACAGTAACATGCGAGCTCTGAAAAACAGATTTTTTTCTTCTTTTGTTATGTTTCTTTGAAATATGCAGCCACTGCCCTTCACCTGCTTTATGTGGTGACGGCCTTGGGGTGTGCAGCAAGCTGGATTCGGCGGCAAAACACAGATCTGTAAACAGCCTCGATGGCAATGCACAGGGGGATCCTCACTCCCACTCGCCATGCACCTGAGCATCACTCATCCACGTGTGCTCATCCCTCTCCTGAGTTTCCTAAGCTCCTGTTGCAGTGGGGAGAAGGGCATTAAGGCCAGGTCGAGTCCATTCTCTTGGATCATCCTTCCTATGTCTTTGCCTGCTTCATGCCACCTGATGCATTTGGAGACAGAAGAAGCCCCTGTGCACTCCCAGGCTTTGCCAGGGTAGGAAGTATTCACATCACAGGGATGCTTCTGCAGTGGCTGGCCAGGGGTGGGCTGGCAGGGAAGGGACCTTTGCTGGAGCAGCTGTAAATGGGCAAAGCACTGAGGAACAGCACTGGGGGGAACAATCCTGCAATTGCCTCTGGTTGATGGCTTGATGGCTTAACAGCTTGCTTGGCTTTCTCCCCTAACAGCAGGCAGTGCCTGCCCTCTGGTCTTGTCAGTTAGAAAGCATCATTTCAGGAGCTGCTTTTCACACTGCTCCCAGCAGACCCCTCTGTACCACTGGGGCTTGAGAAAGCCAATGCCAGGCCAATGCACGCAATACGTTTAAGACATTTTGAAAGCAGACAAGTGCACAAGTGGAGTTTGCCAAGCTGCCGGATGCTGCTGGCAGGGTAGCAGGATTTGAGCCTTTTTGAAAGCATCCCCGGCATGTTAGAGAAAAAAAATCTGCTCTTAGCTATTGCTGTGGAGTGGCCTGTAGAGTAAACGATGCGATTCTTGTCATATCATGATCTCCTTGTGTGCTGGTCGTGGGTCACTCGGCAGGAGGGCATGCTCTTGGCTGAGGGACAACAGTGGTACTGCTGGGAGGACTCGCTGAGCAGAGGAGAAGCCAGTGGATGAGTATGGAGTCTTCTCCAGAGACATGAATATGATGGCAAACCTTTTATTACACATCTTGATACAATCCTTATGGTTAAACGGATTTCAAGGCAGCAGCACCGCTTGCCTGAAAGAGGTATATTCTGGGATCAAGGCTCTTGTGGTTTCACCCGAAGACAATCTGCCCAGTAGGCTTTTGGTGGCTTTGGTTTCATCCATTCTATCCTGGATCTCTAGGTGACGGGGTCTGTGTTACCCCCCACAGCCTCTCTCAGCCCTTTTGCCCTTGGCACTGACCAGCTCTGAGGCAGAGCATTTCCTTGCCCTTTCAGGAGTCCTCCCCAGCTCTTTCAATCTTTCTTGGAAGAGCTGTTATCTGTCCAGATGTTCACAAGGGGGAGGACTCCAAGAGGAGCCTTCTTCATTACCTCCAACAGACTCTCCCACTGATGCTTCCCACTCCTCCCACTGTGCAGCTGGGACAGGGAGAAGAAGATGTCAAAATTTACAGGGCTGGTAGATATGGCCTTCAGTGTGGCCATGGAAAAGGAAAGAAACAGCAGTTGCTGCCTCTGGACAAGCACTCTGAAGTGCCAGAGAAATCCCACTAATTCATGTATGCCACTTAATAATTAAAAACTCCCATACAATTGTTAGCAAATGCTAGGTTTTAGTCATCGTTATGAATTTTTTACTGTAGTACCTCCCAGGAGCAAGTCTGATCGGCTCCCGTCATGCTATGCAATCTGCAAGCAGCCAGGGAGGCTGAATTCCTTTCTCTAGGAGTTGACAGTCCAAATAAACAAGGCAGACAAAGAAGAGGAGGGGAAACAGAAGCTCAGGGGAGGTGAAGTGAGTTGTCCAAGGTCACGCAGCAGGTCAGTGCCAAAGCTGGGAGCAGAACCCATGCTGCCAGCTCCTGCTTTCATGCCCTATCTCCCTGGGGAAGACTGGGCCAAAATAATTTATGAGACAAAGAACTTCTATCGCATTCCTCCTGGCACCATGAAGTTCTTCAGCTTGTGCAAATAAAGCACAGCCAGATAAAGAGGCAACTGGGCACTAGTTATATTTTGGTTTTCTAGGTCTTTGTTTCTTCACATTAGTAATGTTAGAAAAATTCTTTACCAGCTAAACTAACCCGTTGTCTGGATAGAAATAACAGGGTCAAGGAAGAGCATTGCTTTGGGTCACTGATCTGCAGATCTGGATGGTGGGGTTCAAGGTTGGATGGTATCTGCTGGAAGAAAGGTGCTGGCCTCCAGTGCCTAAGCCAGCATGGCTTGGAGACGAGATCCCCTCCTGCTGCACACTGGCACCAAGACTACGGTGGAGGTGCCGATAAGCAGCCTGGGCAACTGCACGGAGAGAGAGGGAGTTGAGATGAAGTAAGGAACCAGCCATGCTCCATCATCATTTCCCTCTGGAGGGAGATGAAGAAGCTGATGAGGCCCCAGTGAGGCATCTTCTGAGTGCAACCAGGCAACAGACCATCTTGATCTGGTTTCAGAGTGTGGTGGAGGTGGTGTGGCTGCTGCTCACAGGGAGACGTTAACCTCAAGACTCACCCTGTCTCCCCTGAGAAGTAAGAAAAGACAGCAAGGAAGCAAAGCAGCATCTTTAGAGACTTGCCTGTTCTTTGCCTGGAGCAGAGCTGTTGAATCTGGTGCTCTCTCGATTGCCTTGGAGGCATCACTACTTTCATGTTCTATAATTAATCCTTCAGCTGTTTCTCAGGAAACAGAGGGTCCTGCTGTACACAGCATCCATCCAGATACACGTACCTCACCATCAAAATGGTATCAGCCAGCTCTCTGTTTACTCCTTTAGGCAACAGGGTATTAGAATAATACATATATGCGCTTTTTTTTTTTATTGTCCTCTACTAAACTCTGGCTGGTTTGTTCTTACACTGTTGTGGGAGGGAGGGAGGGCTGGAGGCTGGACTAGGACATCTGACATGCATGTGAGGGCCTGTCAAGCTCAGACTCAAGCCCTCAAGCCCTTCTGTCCCGTGTGCTATGAGGCAATAACCTCCCTGACACTACACTGCCCTCCCTTCTTGGCAGTGTCATCCTTTAGGGAGCACATTTCTGGGAAGAGCTGCGGCATGACATGAACACGTTTGGGAAGCTGGAGAAGTGACTATTCTTGCTTTTGCAGCTGATTAAATGATCTTTCATTAACAGATGTTAAACACAAGAACTTCTACCTCCACTTCCCTCCTCCCCCCAATTAATTTTCTTGCAGAGGTCCTGATCTCGATTGGCAGGGCTAGGCAGGTGGAAGCTGCTCAAGCCATCCTGGCTGGCTGAAATGTCACTGGCTGATGTTGTTTATTATCTGCAAAAAGTTCATTATCTCCTGCATAATGTTTTGCTGCTCCACTGCTCTAAGTACATGTGCCACCCATGTCCTGGGTGGCCTTGATGTCCTCAGACCTCCCTCAGCTCATCAGAGGCTCCGGTGATTCTCAGGGTAAGACAAGGACCACAGCAGCATCTGCAGGAGCATATGATAGTAGGTCAGGGTTGCAATAGGAAAGATGGCCCAAGAGACCCCATTTATGCCATATGAGACGTCTTTGCATGGAAGAGCACAGTATCGGCCCATCTTCCCAGCATACTGTCCTGTGAACCAGCGTGCCTGCCAGACAAAAGAGCAAGAAGAAAAAAAAAAAGAAAAAGAAAGCATAAAGCTAATTAAGTAGCATGGCAGTTTAGCAATGGACTCCCAGAAAGTCTCAGTGTTTTCCCTGAGGTCAGGTTATCGAGTGCTACATCTGATTGAGGGCTGCTACAGCTGTCCAACACCGCCTCACCTCTGGTAAAACTCATCACAAAATCTCTGCCTGCTGCCAAATACAAGCAGTGAAAACTGGCAAGATCTGCTCATTCCATCCTACACTAGGCTTTGAAATGGTGATGTTGGTGTGGACACTCAATGAAAAACACCAGGCCCAAATCTTCTGTTCGTGTACCTTTGATGTCAATGCCACTAAACTCAGCAGAGACATTTTTGACTGATCACCTGTGAATGAGAGCACTCAAAGCTGCTGGCCTGGATGTCTGCTTGAACCTTGCCCAAATGTTTTTTTGGCCTGGAAATGGTAAGAGTTAACCAGAATCAGAAGGGTCAGAAATTACTGCAAGACAGCATTCCTCAGGGTATTTTGGTGTCTCTACCTCCAGTCAAATCCAAAGAGGGCAGAGGAATGCAGAAGTTGAAAAAAAAGTTGACTGAACTTTTTGAACTCGACAGAAGGGTCAAGTGTAGTTTGGTTCAGGTCTCAGGAGGAGGCTGGGTACAGGTCTTTGTCTACCGGAGGAAGTTTGTGCATACCTGGTTCAAACCTAATATCATGGCTATTGGGCAGGAGGGACAGTAAGGAAGTGGACTCAGCTTATCCCTCATGGAATAACTGACTGTGACAGGAAAAATACATGGTTTAGCGAATCTGTCACTCTCAGCAGTTTCAGTTCAGTAAAGGGCTGAGACGTCAGCGGCCAAGCAGAGGCATGAATTACCTGCCTGTAATCCTGGGGCCAGGCAAAACCCTTGTGACTCCAGCCATGCCATGCATGGACACCCATGGGGCACACAGCCCCACGAGGGCACAAGGCTGGCATAGCACACACCCCCCCCCCCATGCTGGTTTTGACTGAGATGGAGTTAATTTTCTTCATAGTAGCTAATATGGGGCTATGTTTTGGATCTGTGCTGGAAACAGTGCTGATAACACAGGGATGTTTTCATTACTGCTGAGCAGTGCTTACACAGAGTCAAGGCCTCTTCTGCTTCTCAGCCCACCCCACCAGCGAGCAGGCTGGGGGGGCACAAGAAGTTGGGAGGGGACACAGCTGGGACAGCTGACCCCAACCGACCCAAGGGATATCCCAGACCATAGGATGTCATGCTCAGTACATAAAGCTGGGGGAAGGAGAAGGAAAGGGGGGACGTTCGAAGTGAAGGTGTTTGTCTTCCCAAGTAATGGTTACGTGTGATGAAGCCCTGCTATCCTGGTGATGGCTGAACACCTGCCTGCTGATGGGAAGTGGTGAGTGAATGCCTGGGGTTTTTTGCTTGTGTGCATGGCTTTTGCTTTACTTATTAAACTGTCTTTATCTCAGCCCATGAGTTTTCTCTTTTACTCTTCCAGTTCTCTCTCCCATCCCACCCGGAGGGGACTGAGCAGGCGGCTGCGTGGGGCTTAGTTGCCATCTGGGGTTAAACCATGACACCTCTATGCAAGAAGAAGGGCAGGTACCCAAGGCCAAAGGACTGCTGTGAGATTCAAGGTGCACTAGAAGGACTTCATGGTGACGTACCTGCCATGCAGACAAATCCTCAACTCAATCCTCTGTGCTGCCACCAGTTTTTTGTGTGACTTTGGGCAAGTTAGTCAGACCTCTTATTTTAAGAAGTCCTCAGGAAAACATGGAGATAAATAAGCAGAAAACTGATACTGTGGAGATGAGGGAAGGATGCCACATAAGTACAAAGGATGGGAGTTATGCACAAATACACATTCACCCATTTCAAGACAAGGTGAAGGGCCCTGCACATTCATGCACTTCTGAATTCAAATAAATATCCCTTAACAGGAAAGCAAATGCCACTTACAGGTAACCTGAGGTGCTGTTTAAATGGGTGTTTTGAGGAATACAAGTAGGTCTTTGGTGTTGTTTTCCCTCCATTCTTCATTCTCCCTCCCACTTGAAAGAGTCTGAATTGGCCAGAAACAGGAAACAATGACAGAGAGAGAGTTTAACCATTAATAAGGATGGACAATGGTTAGGGATGTAGCTAAGTACTCTGGTTATACCTAACCAGCTGGCTTCTTGTTTCTGTGTCATTGAGTTTTGGGGTTTTTTTTTGACAAGCTAGCCCTGGCTAAAGTCTTTTCAGGAGTTAAAGAACCAGAGAAGAGTCATCTTCCCCATGGGCATGTTTTGTGCCTACAGTTCTTGCGGGTTTTCTTGGCTACTGTGTGCAGGAGTACGACCATGATCAGGGTTGTACATGCTGGCTCTCTGCTGAAGGGCTGCAAAGCTTGGAGCAACCCTGGCTCTCCTCTCAGCAGGGCCTCAAGGAAGAGCACACCTTAGATCTAAGCCAGATTGACTGGTGTTTGGGCAAAGGTAATGTCTGACCTAATGCAACATCAGCTTCAGCTGTCATCAGAAAGAGGCATTTCAGGGCTACTGTAATGTACCTCCAGCTGCCATGACTGAACTCAGCTGAGGGCTGTTGGGGGCATAGGCGTGTTGCAGTCTCTCCTTCCATCCTTTGCCTTCATCTGGATCAGTCCCTCCTGTGAAAAGGGCTCAGAGTACTCACAGCACATGAAAGGTTGATCCTTTGGCTGCCTGGCTGTGGCGGCATGGAAGGAGGGCAGCCAGCAAAGCTTCTAGTAGCAAAACCATCCCTGGGAATTCCCACATTTCTTGAAGAAATCTTTTCAGAAACATACCCGGATCCATACAGTAACACTCACTGGCACTAAAACCTGGGTTTGTTCTTCAGCCGTCTGTTCAGGATCCTCAGCCTGTTAGTAAAAGAAAAATAAAAAAGGTGCTCTGATGTGTTTCTGTATTGTGTCTGAGTTGGTAGTTGCTACATAACAAGAGAAGAGAGATCATCGGATTCATTGATCTGAAAAAAAGAAAGAAAGAAAAAGCCACAATATGTAACACTTGTCAAAAAAGTGGGGGGTGGGGGGAGGTGGCAAGGCAGAAGGTGGGCAGCTCTTTTGGGGTTGGCACTAGAAATTAGCATTTTGGGGAGGGGTCACAGGTTGCAGTCAGAGAAGTGACTTCAACCAGTTCGGGTCTACTGCCTCTCTGCCTCTTGAGTAACCTGCAAGCAGCTTTGAACAGTGACAAAAACAAGTTTTCACTAAAGTCAGCACTCGCAAGCTCATGCAAAGCTAAAAGAGGGAACTGCAGACCAGTTTTTGCTTCTCCTACCAGCAAGGCCACCAGCTGAATCCTGACCTCAGCATGTTTTTGGTAGGTGACAGGTTAAAAGCAGGAAGGACAAGCACAGGAATATGAATGCACCAAGAGCCACCTGGATCCTCCTCTCAGATGTGAACTGAAACCCATAATCAACCATTTCAGAAATTCCAGCAAAGTTCAGAGCTCTGACACGGTCCACACAGTCTGGAAACTTTTAAATAAACATCCTGACTTCTGAATTGCATAGAAGACTGGAAGCAACTTCACTTCTTGCTCAGATATCATGTGAGACTTGAGGCATTGCCAGGTAGGGGGAAAAAAACCTACCTTGGTTTAACCTATAAACAGTGTGCAACTTGGTAAAGGTAGGAGTCATTAAAAGGAAATATATCTGGGACGTAAAGCAGTTTTGTTGAGGTCCTCTTTGTTGATTCTGCTCTGTCATGAGGGATGCTTCAGATGCTGGCTGAAATCAGTTGCTATGAGAATTGCTTTCAAAATTTTTTGAAACCTTGTTCCTAGCTTTTGTGTGAGCCACAGATCTGCTCCTACTTTTGTCAGTGTTGCTGGACTTGGTTGTGTCCTAATGAAGTGATGGAACTTGGGAAATTGTGCTTAGAATGCAAAGTGCCTGATAGGAATAATCCCAAACTGGGCTCAGAAAAAAGAAGAGTGAGCAAACCATGCTACACCGACAGGCTGGTTTTCTTACTTTCTCAGGGCCTCATATAAAGCACTTAAGATCCCTGCAAAACCTAAGAAAGGAACACTTAGAGGATTTATTAATACAGAAAAGAGTCTCAAGCTCTTCCTACCACCACTGCCCCAAAATACAATTGTATTTTAAAAACAGTTATCAGCATGGAGACAATCTTCATGCCTTGTGTAAAACCTAGCATTTCCTAAGTGGCATCTGAAAACATGCCCTATTTTTGTCACACAATTCTCAGCCTGCTTAGGAGCTGGATGTTAAGATGAGAAGAGCCGTAGCTCTGATCCAGTATGTGTGTGTATTGCTATGAAGCACAGTATAAAGGCAAAGAGCCTCGATGTTTGCTGAATAATCAACAGACTAAGTGGGATCCTCTGTCTCCCAATCCTGTGAAAATTTCCAGGATTCCATCAGAAATGTTTTTTTCTCTTTCCAGAATCAGGACAAGGTCAGAACTTGGAAAACTTTATCGAAGCCTGAGCTACAATGAATATGTCCAGAGAGGATCAATGGCAACAAAACATTTCAGTGTTGAACTTTCCCAACTTTTTTACTCCATGTTCACTGTATTCATAATACTATTACTGAACCTAAAATATTTTCAGTGCAGGATTCCCCAGAGCTGGAACCACTGACGAGACACTATTTGCATTCTCTGATATCAAAACTCTACTTTTTTTTCTGCAGATAGTTTTGCTTTGAAGTAAATGACATTTTCAGGTTAAAAACCTGAAATTCTTTCAAAGGCAAACTCCTGACCGCATTGAAGAATGAGATCAAACAAGGGCCCTGTAGCTTGCACACTGAATTAGCCTGCAAAAGTTTGCTTCAACATACTCCCCCGGGCAGGAGTAGCTCAGACCAGCTGTAGAGGAGCCGCTCGCTGTGCCTTGTCCTCATCCCTGTGACTTACTCAAGACCCCTGTGGAGGGACCTCAGGGAACTGGGACCCTTTCCCCAGCCAGAGCTGACAGGTTGTGTGCTGCAGAGGGGGAAGCACGTGCAAAACAAAAGGCATATGCCAGCTCCTTCAGATGTGGCTCTGCATGCACCTGACAGGGCTGTGGCCACTGTTTTGGGATGAGTGGGATCAGTCTCTCTTGCCAGCTGCCTGGCAAGTCTCTGCAGGTGGCTCCATCTCCTACGCCAGTGCACCCAGGGAGACTTTCATCTGCTCGCTCTCTCTCCACTAGCTGCACTTCGGGCCACGGGGAAGGAGCTAGGGAATGTGCTGAAATACCTCTTTCCCCAAACCGCAATGTTTGCTGCTGCCATTTGGCCCTATCTGATAAAAGACAAAGAGCGAAACTCGCTCCGCTTGCTTCCTCCCTCTGACGAGGGAATGAGCTCAGCACGCCCCGGTGTCTCAGCCAAATCCCGCAGGGGTAATTTAATCGCATTCCTGCTCCGTCTGCCTCAGTTACCCCACTTGGACGTGTTATGTCTCCGTGCTTCCTGTTGTGGCATCCTCGGCATTCCCCACCGCTCTCCCAGCCGCGTTGCTCCTCTGTGTATGTCACTGCCCAGGACTCTTTGCTGGCACACATGCAAGCTGTCAGAAGCAGTGGGATACATTCCTGGGATAGATAGGTAAAAGCTCATTCAGATCTATTCAACCCAGGACTTCTCAATCATGGCAGATTTGAGGACACGCGTGTGTTTGATTCTTGCCTTGGCACCATATTGAAAGAAGGGGGCCAGGGGGAGTTTAGATTTAGGATTGATTTTAGGGGATTGATGGGACCTACCAAATGGGTGATTCCCTCCTCATAAAGTTTGCTATCGGAAATTTAGTGAGAGTTTTAGAAAGAATACAACACTCATGAGTGCTGAAAGCCACTGTAAAAATACCTCCTAATGAGCAAATTAACAGCAGATTCCCAGACCTCATCAGCCAGGGTTCTGCATGCGACCCTAAATGATGGAAAAATCTATTTTAAGAATGTTCAGGGAACTTCTCAGAATGGGATTTTTTTTTTGTTTTGGTGCACTGAATGTAATATTTTGTGCACTGCTGCAAGTACAACCTCTGCTCGTTACCCAGAATCCAGACACAGAAGGCTCTGAAAGATGGTGGGTAGGGGTCTCTTTGGGGAAGTGTAAGAGATGAGACTCCCTTTGGAAGCATCCGCTTTCAGCCAACATCAGTGCCTTGCCTCATAGGAGGAAATATATTAAACACAAAAGGCTTGATTTTCAAGGTCCAACTGATCTGTATTCTTGTTCTCTTAAATATGTGGGTGAACAAATATGACTGACTGGGGTAAGAGGTGGGAGATGGTGAAAATAAGGGCATGCAACAGTGCAAAGAATACCAGCAATTATGTGATATCATTGCCTGTTTTGCTGAAAAAGTCACATAGGCAAAATATATTATTATTATCACTAACTTGCAAACTGTCAAATGTTTTTTCCATTAGAATTTCCAAATGTCTTCAGATCTGTCTGCAAAATCTTTATCAAGTGTCACATTTTTGCTTGTGTGGTTGCATTCGGTCCTGGGGCCACATCTTGCAGGCAGGCCTGAGTTGGTGGGCAGGCTGTCTCCTCATCCTGTCCCCACAGAGGTCTCTGGTCCCATTTTTGTGCTGCACAGATGCTGGGAGGTATAGCAACATTACCTTATCCTGGAAACATGCAGGAGTGTGCCGCGTTGCAGGCCACAGTGATGCTCCTTGGGCTGTCTTGCATCACTGCAAACGTAGCAAATGGATTTAAAAAGTGGAAAAACAGTCAAATGGAGTAGATAGAAGAGGTCCAGTTTAAACAAAGAAGGTGCAGCTCAGCCCTAGCTACCATGGACATCACTGAAGGTAGCCAAGGACAGGCACATGAAGATCACCAAAAATATTGGGCAGCAAAAGGGGGAGACCCCACTCTTTGTCTCCTCTTTCCTCCCCTCCTGCTTCTGTTTGTAGAGTCTGCATAATGACACACCTAACTTGGCTCGCTGGACTTGTATATGTGTTTTGGACACTGAGTTCAGAGCCCAAAATTAGAAAGAGGATGAAGAGAAAACAATTTTCTGACACTGCTTAGCTGGAACAAAAGCCCTTCTGCTACCTGACCTGACACCCCAGCTGGGGGGAGCACCTGTCAGGTGGCAGCCCCCCTGCCCAAGCACATACGCAATCTGCCCTGCGATGATGGGGGTACAAAAGCCCACAGGGAACCCTCATGGCAGAGATTATCTGCTTCCAAACAGCCCTGTACCGAAGCCACAGTCGATGCCATACCCTTGTCGACACGGTTGTGCCACTTTGCAGTGTGCAGCTCTCTGCTGCTCGCTTACCAGTCGGTGCTGCTTATTGCTGGCATGGGCGCTCCTCACCGAGGACAGCAATTAATTATTGCTTGTATGGCAGAGCAGGGACCCAGCCCCACCATACACACTGGGAGGAGCAGATCCCAGCCCTGCTCCTGGCCATGCAGATCAGCTGGGAGACATTAAAAAAAAAAAGCAAAAAAAAAAAGCAGGCAAGCTAGAGGCAGGCAGAATAACCTCCTCCCAAAACCATTGTAAGATGCTCAGCCTCAGAAGCATGCCAACTTTGACAGTTCCAGAGCTGTAAAGGAGGGGAATAGCTTACCTGCAGCGTGGGTTTGCCAGCCTCTGCAGTGCTGCCCCAGCAAAGCCCTGCTGCGTGGGGAGGAGCCAGCCGCAAGGGATCTCATGATGGGTGAGGGGCATCTTTGGGAGGGCTGGGGGACCTGGGAGAAGCACTGACTTGGCTTCCAACTAGTTGTCAGGGCTTAAGAGTGGCAGAAGTCATTGCTGAGAACTTCATTCATACCTTGAAAGCATCCTAGTGTCTGAGCTGTGCATCAGCCAGTGAGAAGCCATGCCAAAAGCTGAGCCAGAAAAGGGGATTTTTGCTGAAAGGAAGAATCAAAGAGATGAGTCTGTCTGTCTGTCCCATCTACCTCTTCCAAATGAGCTGGCTCACAGGCACCAGTGGTCTTCATCAAAACCTCCTGGGAACCAGTCACCCCAGGCAGCTCCTGCATTTCTGTCCCCAGCCCCTGGCACACCAGCTCCATTTTTCACTGTGGCAACTTCTCAGCACACGCTCAGTGCTCAGAGTTGATCACCCTATGGTGATCCTAGGATGGGAGGGCTGGTTTGGATTTACCAAACCCAATGCTACATGTCTTTTACATGTGCAAGCCGAGCTCTCTGGGGCTTCACGTGCCATTTGTTGCTCCAGACTGTGCCAATTTTGGCAATTCCTTGCTAATAACATACCCTCCGCCTCCAACTTCAAGCAGCTAGCTCATTTGGAAATGGGGAAAGCTTTTCGTTACTGGAGTCCCTCTTGTACCAAAAGGAAAGGACTGCTTTCGCCAGGCAGCATGTGAATAATCCCAGGCAAGTGGAGCCCGGGCTTGGCAGAATGACCTCCAAGGCAGTATCTCCATAAAAGCAAATGTGAAGGTGTTCTCCAGCCCCATTGTGCAGACCAGAGATAGTGGGATGAGTCTTTCATGAGCCCTTGTGAGAGCATCCTTGTTATGACCTTTGAACCTGGTCGGTTTGGCAGCTGAGGAAATAACCACAGGGCTGTGGGGAGGGAAACAGAGAGCAGACATGGGAGCAGGCAGCATGCATGAGGCTTCATTTTTGCAATGGTGGCAGAAGACTTGCAAGTGCAGAAGGGAATGAAGATACCTGAGGTGCTGCATGGCTCCCTACTTCACAACACGGGGAAAGACTGGTTTGGCTGCTCTTACAGGGTTTGTCATAGGTGATGCAGCAGTAGCGGTCACAAAAAGCTCCCAAGTTCCCTTCTGCCCGTGGCTCCCCAGGGTAGAGCTGAGAAGCTGTCGAAGGGCTCAGCAGAAGCATAGCTATCGCTGAGGAGTTCAAAGTGAACCCAGAAGTGTGATGAGGCAGGGACCGTCCTCCCTTCCTATCTCCTCAACCTGCAAACTCACAGCAGCCAGCTGGGACTGGGGACACATGCAGATGGAGAGGGCTGCAAGAACTGCATGGACTTTCCTGACCTGGGCTCCAGCAGCTCTGCTTTTCATCATGTTAAAAGCTCTACAAGAGAAAACACATGGTCCCACATTTGTATTACATAAGTAGCACTGGAGCAATTGGTACGGAGTTTTGGGGAAGGGGAGAGAGGCATAGGCACAGCTTAGGCTGATATTTGTTTGATATGCTCTGTTATTATAAGTCTTGAAAGATATGTGTAATGGCCAAATTAGCCTTACCACAGGAGTCTTTGAAAATAATAGGGAGTTCAGAGGTGATGCCAGGTTTACATTAAACTTCAAAGTATACTGAATATCTATGGCATTAACAGAAGCATCAGGATACCAGGAAGGCAATGTCAAGCCCTCACAGGTTAGGGAATTAGAGAATTGAGATGTGTTTCATACCCCTCATTTCAAGTTGCCAAGTGCAAGATACGAGAGATTGGATGTGTGGAGGTTGTCAGCCTTTGGGACTGGACCTGGGGCCAGCCAAAGCCATGCTGAAGATGCATAAAGAACTACAAAAAAGCTAATCAGGAAAATTGAAATTTAGATGACTCATGCTAGGTATCAAAATGAGTGGTTACACTTTGCTGACACTCTCTTGGTACCTCATTTTCCCCACTATGAAATTAGGATGATAGTTTGTTCTTATCTCACAGGTAAGCCATAAAGATATATTCATTAAAGTCTGGGTAATATTTGTAAAGGATGCAGACACTAGGGTGAGACCATCACAGAAACACCCAGAAACTAAAGCCTAAGTTAAGGCAATATTTTCTAAGTGGGAGACATTGATCTTGTGACAATGTTTAGTTACAGTGACTTTTATCTCTGCCATGCCAGTCAAGCCACTTAATCATTGCAATTGATGGATGCTGGAGCAGCACGGCCCCAATTGCTCATTGTCAGGCTGATACAGAGGTCACAGGCTTTGCTAAGCTTTGGATCAAAATCCAAAACAGCTCCTGTCACGTCTCTCAGGTTTAAAAGAATAATAAATCTACTAATTTAGCTTTGGTGTTGGGTAGTAGCTGGTGCCACCTTTATCTGTTTCTTCTGTGAAAATAAACCCAGCACCATCATCCCCATCGCAGCACGGTGATGCTGCAACATGCTGTTAATCTTCACAATGTGAGACAAAGGCCTGGGGGGAGGCGAGGGAGGGAACAAATTTGTGGGATGACTCAAAGGCTCTGCAACACCTCCCTAGCCAGACTAGAGATGGCTTCATGGAAATGGCCAGGTGCCCCTGAGCTTTATGAGGGGTGGTTATACTGGTGAACCAGACCCTGGATGCTCACTGGAGCCTGCCACAGCTGTGGCTTAGTGGTGAGGACACCGTTACTTCAATGACAGAAAAAAGGGATCGCCATACTGTGGCTCAACCCTTAATCCTTTAAAAATTAGTATGCAGTCTCCAGCGTTATAACTATCCCAGACAGTTCAAGAAAGGTGGAAGAAGTAGGCACAGATAAACTATCGCTGATCCTAGCTGTTAATACCAAAATATAATTTTTTTTTAAAAACCCCTTTCCCAACTTCTGTTAACATTTGCTCTCATGAAGTTGTTGACACCACCATTTCCTACACACCTCCCCTATTCCCTTTTGAATCTAGCTCTATTCTTGGAGGACCCCAAGGTGATCGCTGAACTGCACCATGCGTCCAGATCGGAGATGGGCAGAGAGGGGTGAGGATGAAGCTGGAGGAGCAGATGGGATAGGGGAGATGGGAGGCTGGGGCTGATGAGAAGGTACGAGGCACAGCAGAGACGGAGGGAGCGCTGTGGACTTTATTCTCTGGCTGCGGGAACATCAACATCGAAATCTCTGCTTGGATCTGGATTTGTTGACACAAAATCCACTGCCTGAATGTGGGGGGTTGAAAGCAGTTTACCTGTTACATTCCCAGTGCTATCTCAGGAACATAACTCCACAGGCTGGAGCAGTTGTAGTATATCTGCCTGTCTCTTATCTAATGTGTAACCTCCTGGACTGAAGACATAATGTACTGTCTATCCTTTCTGTGATAAAAATAAAGCATGTAAAAACACACACACACACAATCCCAGGCCAAAAATTCCCGTAGGGGAACATACTGTGACTAGATAAGAAGGTACTAGCTGGCACGTAGTTTCCTCTTTGCTTCCTAACTGGGACACTCAGGCAAAGGATGGAGTTGGGTCTGGTGGGGGGCCACAGGAGGAGAGGGAGTAGAGAGAGACGTCATGGGATGGATGGCAAGGGAAAAGAAAGCACTGTGGAGAACAGCTCAAGGAAAAAGAAGTCAAGCAGACTGGACTTACTCAAGGCTTTCGTAGCCCCACCACCCAAATTTAAAATCTGACCTCTTTGGGCCTGTGGGCAGCAAACCCTGCTAGCACTGCCCTGAGGGACTGAACAGGGGGTCTTCAGGGCTCAGAGCATCAACTTCTACACAAATTAAAAGCAGCTCCTGGAAAACTCCTGCAGGTTTGGCACGTGTGTCATGTGTGACACTGCATTTTCCTGGTGCTATGCCCACCGCACCCCCTGAAGGTCAACCTTCCTGGTGGGAGCAATCCAGACTCCTCTGGGGCTCATTTTTCTGTCTCTCCTTTGCCACTGATTCCCTTCAGTGGTCCTGGGCAAATTTCCTCATTACCCTATTGCAACATCTTCTGCTGAATGACGGGTGTGACTTGCATCACCTTCTGGGCACGTGGGGAGGCTCTGCCGCCAGGTCCTGAGAGCTATGTCCAACACATCAAAGGCTAGTGGGACTTGGGAAACACTGAAGGAAAGACAGCTTTCAAGGAAAGGTGGCAGTGAAAGAGAAGGGAAACCAGAGGCTCAGCACCTCTACGAACCAAGCCTTGCTGGAGCTCCCGAGCCCAGCTTAGCATCCAGGGTTGCCAAATGCAAACCCACTGCTCAGTTTTTCACTTGCTCTGGGTTCTCTTTGTATATCCAAAGCAATATAATGGACAATGCATAACTGCAATCAGAATCAATACTTATAGCTAGTATTTACACAGGAGCTTAAAAACAATCAGAGCCACACCAGTGCTTCATATCAACACCTTCTGCTGCCTCCACAGTTTGGCAACAAGCAAGGCAGCGGCAGTCGCCGCACCATACTCTTGTACGGATCTGCATCCAGCAAACCCCCAAATTCCCCCCTTCCTCAACATTTCTTTCCTTTGAGCACCTTCAGAGAGAGCAATTCTTAGAAGTCCAACAGCTTGATTAAATTTTCGCTTTATCTTGCTTTTGGACACAAGGTGATAACCTGGGTTGTACCCTGCCTCTGCTTTGATGCTCCCTGTGTGGGGAAGCCAGCGGTGCTGGTACCCTGCCAAGGATGCATTTTACAGGAGTATGCATGGCTTAGCTGGCAGGAGGATGCCGGCAGCCCAAAAGATCACCAACTGTGGGCATGGCTCTTCGGAAACATTTTCACAACTAACTGGCTTAGCCTGTGGTGTAAAACACGTATTTCCCAAAAGAGGGCATCACGTTTTCTTTTTGATGGGTGTGCTCAAGTCTTGAGTCAAGGTAAAAAGATAAAATTTGTGGAAAGCCAAAGTACTTCAGAAGAACTGAACACTTCTTTTTCCTTTAGCCTCTTTGTGGTATTTTTATGAAAAAGTTAATTTAAAATTTAAGAACTGTGCTAGGATGAAGTAGCAAAACATTTGGTTCTGAAAATGTCAGTATTACATATTTGGACATTTTCTGTGTCTGTTTTTTTTTTAAAACAAACAAAACAAAACATTGAAATTTATACTGGATTTGCCAAAAATGTCAGTTCCATCAAAATGTCATTTTGCAATGAGAAAACTGGTTTATATTTCCCTGCCCCCACCCCCCTTTTGCTGACTGCTTGCACTGAGCTCTTCAGAAAAAGTGGCCGTCCAGGTTATACTGGGAGCAAACGCTTTGTGCGCATGCAAGGGCTTTTGCACATGCAAAACCACCTTTGGTTATTGGTGCCTGCATGGGAACCGGCACATCAGGCTCGGGGAGCCTTTGCCTGCAGTTTGCTCAGGTTCAGTGAAGGAGCCTGCAGCCGGCTCAGGAGCTAACTTCAAGCATCCTCTCTGCCTCAGGCATGTGGACCAGCCTTCCCAGGAGGGAGATGCAGCCCTTTACTTCTGTGCTGCCAAATCCAGTGCTGCTGCCAGCTGGGGCCTGTTGCTGCCATGCGATAAAGCCACCCGGCCAGTGGACTCTCGGGCAGGGCCAAATCCGCACTCGTCCTGGGCACTCCGGCAGGAAGCTGTGAGAAAGGACAGGTCGGGGGCAATCATTAACACAGGTTGCACTGCAAACCCCAGTCTTCAGACCATTTGAGTCAGTGAAGCATACTTCCCATGGGAACTCTTAGTCCTGGCTAACTTGAGGCAGGACCAATTAGACCAGGCAGTAAATACACTTAGCATGCTCAGGAAAATACATCTAAAGCTGTTTATACACATTCCTTTGGACCAGTCAGCAACAAAAATGTCCTTACAGCTGTTCCCTCTTTCCCTTCTTCCCTCTCTCTCTGTGCTGCTTCAAAAATAAACCTCGCTGGCCTCACCTAACCTTTGCTGGGTTTACTCCTATTCACTCCCAAGTCCATCAGGTCTTGTGACCCACCAGCCCCTTGACTGGTGAGCTTCCTGCAGACTTCCAAGTGTTGCATTTCTTCTGGCTCTCCCCGAGGCTTTCATAACGCAATAGGAGGCAACAGGAAAGAAGCTTGCACGTTTCCTTATCATTAAGGAGCTGATACCTGGTACCAAGTGACCTTCATCACCTCTGGCCACCTTCGTCATCAGGCTGGGGCTTTGCGTACATAGTGCACTTAATAGGTACTGATGGCATGTTGACAGCCATTGCCAAGGCAGTCGTACCTGTGGGGGACTGCTATCTAATGAGGATGATCTCAGGTGATGGGGCCGTGGCCACAGGGACAATTTACAGGGAACAGAGAAGCCAGATCTCATGTCCCAGACCACTGCCCTACCCACAGGGTCATTCCTCTTCCTCACTGATAGCACGCTTGATTCAGTCTGCATGTTGCATGATTGGTCACATTAGCTACATGGCACTTTCCTGTTTTCCAGGTGCGGGACTGAGCCTTTTCTAAGAGGACTCCAACTGAACGACATGGTTATGCAGCATTAATAGGGTTTGATCCTAAAGCAAAATCTTCCCACCAAGTTCCACGGTGGACCAAGACTTTCTTTCACCAAAAAAGTGAGGGTCTGTAATTTGGACTCACTCAAGATCAGAAGGATTTTCTCTTCAAAGCCAGGATAAAACCTGAACATGACTGAACTCTCTATGGAAAAAAAAATAAATCTTTCTTTTCAAATCTGGTCAAGACTGGTTGAACTTATTTACTTTATATTTTATATTACCTAATGCACAACATTTTAAAAAGTTACTTCAGGATTAAAAAATTAGCACTTTTCATCCTAAAAATATTTCAAGACATTTGGAGTTTTGACAGCACTGCATTCTCCAAAGGAAAACCCGCTCTTCCCACGTTTCCCCTACCAGCTCTTTGGTGATTTCATGCACAGAACAACAGAGATGTTGGAGCGAAGCACCACCCACCCCAAGGTTTGCACCAACCAAAACCGACTCTCGTATCCCCTTCCCAGTGCCAGTCACAGGGACACGGACACATGAGACGCAGAAATCTCAAGACATGCTGGTCAGCTCTACTTCTGGCATATGTGGCTGTCATTATCTGGCTTATGACCCCATGGCTCCCTCCCCGTTGGTGCAGTGTGATGGCTGGGGGGTCTGCAGCATGATGCCCTCCCCAGCACATCAGTCTGCAGCTTGCCCACCATCTCCCTCTACCTGTACTGCCATGTGATGAATCCTGAAGTTACCAGCCAGTGAAGAGAGAAGAGGGTGGTCAGGCACAAAGAGTCGTAGTGACATGTGCCATCTTTCCCTGTTCTCTTACTGCTTCAGCTGGTACTCTGCATCCCCCCTGCTTCCCCTCACAAAAGGAGCTCATATGAGGCTGGGCTAAATAAAGCAAGCATGGAGCAGGAGAGGCGCCGACCCCTCTTCCTCTCCTCTCAGCTTTGTAATGATCAGTCTCTTGGAGTCAAGCTACTTCAGAGGTACCAGAGGCCAGAAGACAGCTGATGGACATGCCATCTAGGGACAACAAGGAGCCCTGTGGCCAACAGGCCACACAGCACATACAGCCAGGGAGCAGCAGGAAGGAAGGAGGTATTTTGTTCCTGCAGGCTTGCACTTCCAGAGCTGGGCAGGCAAGAGGAAGAGATGCATCTCCCACAGTCAACAGGTACAGGCAAGGCTCTTTGGTTTCCAAAGCCTTCTCCGACCAGTGCAGCTGCTCCCAGAGTGGCTGCATGGTTAAATGACTGGATGATATTTGCTAACCAAGCTGGAGACCAGCTCAGAGGAAGTCACTGGGTGTTGAAGACACAGGTCCAAGTTTCTGAAAAGAGCCCTCTACCAAGCTCAAGGAGGCTAAGCCAGAGCATCTGGCTAAAACATGCACACGCACGCGCGCGCGCACACACACACACACACACCCCGAGGCAATTCTCAGAACTGGGCTAGGACAATATTTGCTCAGAATGTTTTAAAGCTTAATTCCAGTGATCACAGTGGCTTTGTGAGCACATCTCACTAATGGAGCAGTTCCAGGCTTTATCTGATCAACCCTCTCTACCTTCCCTCACGCTTGTACAGCAGAGCAGAGCCTAATGAGCTGGATGTGATGCAATGCCTCACTTTCTGGTCCATAAAGTAGGAAACCCATGGCCTGGATAGAAACAAACACATGCTCCTGTGTGTGTGTTTAGGACTGGAAAGGTAACAGCAGGCGAAGGTTTGGTGGGAGGGGAAGGCAGGACCAGACGTGCTTGGATGAGCAAGAAAGGACAATGCTATAGTCAAAATGCAAGACTAGACACCTGTGTTAACTGCTTGGCTTTGTCGCAGAATTCTGCACATCTCAAGGGTGAATGAAATGGAACCCCCATCTCGGGTCCAAAGTGGCTAGGAGGTCCCTCTCCAGTCAGGCGTTGTCTCTCAAACACAAAGGAATGAAGACTCCGGTTATGGCTTACATGGCCACAGCTAGTCTACACTGGAAGAAGGAAATGATAACTAGATCAAGGTCTTTGCTGAGAAGAATTTAAGCCACACAATTCCACCTGTTTTCCAAATAAATAACACCCCTTCTGAAACAATGCTTGAAGGCCATCTAGATGATCAGACAGCAAGGAGACTCCGTCAAGAAAAGAGACCATTTTCATATGTGTCAAGTCAGCCAGCAATGTAGGACAATCATATGGCCTAAAGGGGTGGCAAGAGGTAATCAACACTGTCCAGAAAAGCAGGTGGCAACATATGTCACAGCAAGCCTTATAGCCATCCTGCAGGAGCACCTTTGTGATAGGAAAATCATTCAATCACTAGTGAATGTAAGCAAAGAGCAGTCTTGCTGGAAAGCTGGGCGTTCAGTGAAATCCATGTATTCACAGTGATTAGTGCCTTTCCTTGAAAATTTTCAATTATTTTTCTTTTATTGGAAATCTAAAAAGCCTTAAAGTGAAAGGTCTTCAACAGCTGAAAACATATCTTTCATTTTCCAATGAAACCTGTAAATTTCCATGGAATAAGTCAATGAAAACAAACATTTTGTCACTCACATCAACATTTTCCAGGGAGGAGGGAGAGGAGAAGGGGAAACGTTATTTTTGACAAGGTCTACTGATTGGCAAAGCTCTTTAATAAATAGATCAGGCCAGAGTGCAGGACTCCAGTCCACATGGCAGAACTGTTGGTCCTTGAAAGGCTGATAGAGATCTTGTTGGCTGAGTTTCCCCCTGTGGTTGACAGAGCATTTAGCTAAAGACAGGATACAGGCAACCAGTCCTGCTGAGAATGACTGGATGCCAAACCAATGGCTGGCAAGATCTCTAAAGGCTTAATGACACATTGCTCACATAGAGACCTGACTAGCAGAGATTTTGCTAGCTGGGGAACTGCAGGCTAGCCACATACCGTAACACTAGTTTGCTCTCAAAGAGTGAGAAAAAAAATTAATAATTAAAAAAAAAGAAGTTCTGCTCTGCAAATATTTCCAAGGTGGCTATAACCTTCCTCCAAAGAGGCAAATCCAACATTAAACATCAGGAGAATAAATCAGCTTCAGGGACTGGCAAAAGGCTGAGAATCTAAATTATAACAAGGTCAAGAGGAAGCAGGGGGCTGCTCAGAGGGAGCCAGAGTGAGAAATTCAGCACATCTGGTAGGTACAAAGCAATGCCCTTCAGGCAAACTCAGCCCCCAGCCCACCCCTACGCAGTGCCTAGAGCTCAGCAGAGGGAACAACACGCACAGACAGCTGCGGGGAGGTCCTGTCCGAGGGAAATCCGTCTGCGAGAGGGTGGAGGGGGGAAAAGAAAAAAAAAAAAGGCAGGTGAATAAATGAGAAGCAGCAGTGTTAAGACTGTGCAGCTCATGCAGCCACCTGAGCAGCTGAGAGCTGCTGCCTCCGCTAGCTGAAGGGATGCTCTCCTGCTCTGGAGACAGAGCTGGTCATGGCACGTTTCCTTGGCATGGCTGTGTGCATGCCACCAGCGCGGCTGTGCATCCCCTGGCATGGCCAGGTCCACCGTAGACCTCACGTGAGAGCTCCGGGGCAGTCACACGTGGCCCTGCCGTAAGACGCAATGCGCTTCGACAGCCTTCTACTTCCCAGGGCTCCGTGGGACCTAAAAATCAATGTGGGGAATCCTTAAAGCTCCCCTAAATGTCTGTGGGGAGCAGGCAGGCCTGAGCATTGGCTCGGCGGTGGAGGGAGTCCAAGCAGATCTCTGGAGAAGAAAATAAAAGAGTAGCGTGCAGTTGATTTTCCTGTTGATTTGGAGACACTTGCCAATTGAGTGTCCTTTGGACGTGTAATGGGTGGGTTGCGGCCAAAAAACATATTTACAAGAAAGCGTCCATAAAAAGAGTATAGGCCCTGCATGTACATACAGAGGCATTAGCATGGAAAGCAAGCAGAAAACCAGGGCAAGGAGCAGGAAAAATAAGAATAGAAAAGGTTTTGTTGGAGACAAAAGTAGGTCAGGGACTGATGGTGTTTTGGGGGATATATGGAGGCACAATTAGCTGGCATTGAAATGCTGAGCCTACCCGGGCTGTGGGGCCGCCAGAAGTTAGGTGGTCGAGCTCCCCTGGAAGCATCACTGCTGTTTGCATGCCGGTGGGCTAAGTTCTGCCCTGCTGGGGTTCAGTCAGGCACCCTCACAGGAAGGCTTCCCAGTACCACTGTGCTTTGATTTGCTCTTAACTTCAGATGGTCCCAGACCGATCCTCTGACCTCTGCCTAGGCTTAGGCTTGAGTTTGTCACAATATAAAAAAAGATAAATTCAAACATTGATCCCAAACATCCCGAAGACTGGGAAAATGTTATCAACACTTACAAGCGTTCCCTTAACATTTGAATACTTTACAGTATAAGTTCCTTTTAACAGTGCATTTATCATTTCTTGCTTGCATTATTTTTTGCTGTTATTTATCACCCTATCTAGAGAGGCTGTCCTTTGTAATTTAACGCAAATGAACACGGGAAGAGAAATATGCTTTGAGGGTGACATGGATGGGACAGAAAAAAAAGAACAATAATATATATTCGAGCTGGATCAAATCTGGGGTTCTGCTTAATTCAGGAGCTTGTACCTGACAGTGGCAAGGAAGGTGCAAGAAACCTTGCAGATGGCAGCTCCTGTGTGATCTACGGGAGAAAGCCTTTTTCTAGGTCCCAAGGGAGCAAACAGTGATGTTTTGTGTACCTCTCACTGCTCCCAAATGCAGGTGTTGATACAGCGACAAGCTGCTGTGACCCATGAGGGTGTCACCTGGCACAGACCAACACCAGGAATGGATCCTTTTTCCCCAGTTCTTCAGCCCAGCTTTGAACTAGTTCAAGGTATAGGAACACCAGGCTTAGAATAATATATGTATTTACACATATAGAAACATACAGAGATATCTATGTATTATTTAAATATGAATATACATATATATTTACATTAGCTTTTTGTTCAGCTGTAGCTCACGCTGCTGACCTGCACTTAGCCCAGCCTGCAGTGACCTACTGAAACAGCAGCTCAGGTGATCGCTTTGCTCAAGGGTTTGGAAGAAGAGAGCAGCTGCTGCTGGCCCCCCCAGAGCCCCTCTGCATGGGGAAGGGGGAGCAAGGAAGGAGGCTGAGGCACTCAGCACCACCAGGATGAAGCCAGTCAGGGTTAGAGTCCAGCTCAAAAAGCTTATAAAGAAGCATTTATAATTTCTCCAGAGTGGATTTAAAGCTGGCTGCAGATGTAGTGACTAAGGCTGCGATCCTCAAAGGTATTTAGGCATTTGATTCCCCAGTCAAGCCAAACCTTTGAGGATCTGGGCTCCAGCGCAAGGGCTTTCTACCTAGACAAGCGTGAATAATAGTTTGGGCAAAAGCAACGGCCACGTGGCCCTCAGGCCAACCCCCCCGATGGATGTGGTCCTAATTAATGGCTTAGATGCTCCAGGCAGGTGGGTCCTATTCCCCAAAGCCTCTTGGAACAACTGTTTGGGTTTCCCACACAGCCCAACATTTGCTTGTCTCTGCCTTCGCCAGCCCGGCCATCCCCCCCAGCCTCCTCTTCCTGTGGCAAGGCTGAGGTTTTGCAGGACTAAGAAAGGTGGGGGACCTTTCTGGGAAGATGAAAAGATAGGGGGAAATGCAGAGACTAAGAAAAAAGACTAAGAAAAGACCCACTCAGTTAAGTGACTTGACCAAAGAGCTGCCTTAAGGCAGGATGGTAGGTGCCTCTTGGGGATGGGAAGAGTCATCAAAGTACATGGGCAATGGAAACAGTTTAATTAGAGGTGGCTATCGCCTCATCTAGTCAAATATACTGTTTGGCTAAAGTTGATGCGTCCCCATGGAACATTTTGGCTTCTACCAGTTTTATCAGGAAGCTTTTCTTGGGGAAAAGGAGAGAGAGACTGACTGATGCTGTTTAGCTGGTGTTTAGGACATTGGCCACACTTCAAATCCCTGTTCTGCCTGATTCAGAATGATCTCAAAAACCTCTGTGAGCAGAAAAAAATGAGGCTGGGAGGTGATGGTTTAAAAACGTTGCATTGGAATGTTTAAAATATGTCAAAACCTTTTCTTTCTTTTTCTTTTTTTTTTTCTTTTTTCTTTTTAAATGGGAAATTCATCAAACCTGACACTTCCCATGAAGAGTTCTGGCTCCAACGAATCAGTATATTTGGACACCCCCTGCATCCCCCCCTCCACCACCATTTCAGCCAAATATTCTTGGCTGGTTCTAATTATACAGCCATATATTTTTATATACACATACACCCAGCGTGTACACGTGAAGGCTCAGTAGTCATGGATCAGACAGGGAGGAAAGTGTTGATAAGACCTTAGATGCTCCACAACACAAAAAAAGTCTGAGAACCCTTTTTTCCCCCTACCCTTCACCTCACCCTCCCAGGAAAAGCCCAGCACCAGGAGCTGGGGGCTCTGCAGATGGCAGCCACATGCACTGGCTGGCTGAGCCCCCGTCTGGACGTTTCTGCACTTCTCTAGTGCCCTCCTCAGGTTTTGCAGAAGTTCACCTTCCTCCAGATGCAAGGCCACATCTGGCCCCGCTGTCTTGCTGCCAGGCACCCAGCACCCTTGCGGGAAGGTGAGAATTGGTCCTTTCTGCACCCAGCGGGAGGCCAGGGAACCCAAGGGAAGCCCAGGGAAGGCAATGTCCTCGATGAAACTCATCATCAAGAGCTTCAGGCCTTCGGGGTGCACACACAACCCTGGAAAAGGGTCTCTGCCTCAAATCGCAGGATTGGCAGTGAGAGCCGAGGGCACTCAGCACCCAACAGGATGCATCCAGCACCTCTCAGGATCAACCTATAGTGCAGGGCTGCCTGACAGGGCTGGTAGGAGGCATTACCTGAGCCAAAGCTGCTGATAAGCTTTCAGTGGGGCTTCCTACACCATGTGTGCTGAGGGCAACCCTCTTGAGGAAGGAGAGTAGGGGAAAAGGTTTTCTTTGCAAATGATGAAATGGTTAAAGTCGAGGGCAAACAGCCCACCCAGCTCTCCCTTTAACCCTCCTGCATCAGGAGAGACCCAAGGGCCAGCCAAGTCTTCTAGTTCTAGGAAATTACTTTTTAAAAAAAAGACATACAGACATGGGGGGTGGGGGGTGGGGGGAAGACCAACATATTTTCACAAGAATCTGTCCTTGATTAGAACAGAAACATGGCAGTGGGGAAAGAACTGATTATTCAACAGTGAGTTCAGAAGAACAAATAAAAAAGAAAAAAAAAAGGGCATATTTGTTCAGGGTGTGATAGAGAGACTTCCAAAGCGCATGGAGACAATTGTGAATTATGTCTATTGAAGCAGAGGCATTTGCTGCTCAGGGTAAGGAATCAAAGGGCAAGTCCCAGGGAGGCAGGAGGGTGGGGTGGCTACCCCCGGGTGGCCAGTGACAGACAGGCTCAAGCGTGTGACCTCTCATAAAATCCTTCCAGGGGGCTTTCACATATTGTGTGGAGCATAAGCTGATTTCCACACATGGAGGCTCCTAATGAAGTTGTCCTTCAAGAGACGAGGAGACAGGGTAATGAAACCAGTCTGTTTGCCAAGCAGACGTGTGCCCCCACTGAAGGTGGCACAGATGTATAACAGGGGTTGTGAAGGGATGGGAAAAGTTGCTGTTGACTGCAATGCCATATAATAATAAAAAAAGGACTCCATATGCACTACCTAAAAAACAGAGGCTTGAAGGAAGGTCAAGGGTCCTCACCCCCCCAGTTTCTTATTGCAGACCAGACCAGGGCACCTTCCCCCAACTGGTTTACATAGTGCCTCTGGTTAGGAAGTAGTTATCATCTGCCTCAGATTGACCCGGCCAGAGTTGGAACCAGTTTGAACAGAAATCTATTAACCCCCGCAGTCAGAGATCAATAAATTGCTTCCTCTTGAGCAGGCAAACTGCCTGGAATACAAAAACATGAAACAAGCCCACCACCAATCTGCTCTCCCTCTGTCCTATAAAAGGATGCTCTAATTCCCCAACAGACAGCAATTTCTAATTCCTATAGTGTTTTGAAGCCAACTGTAATACTTGCATCTAATTACAGGGCCCTGGATCACCGCCGCATAGAGTATGGTTGTTAACAACATGATTTCTACACTTCTCTGGGGTCATTTTGAAACTATCCATACTTACACGCTCCCCATCTCCTCTGCTGAGTGTACGTTGGTCACTCAGTCTTACCACGTTGTAAAGGGCAAGGTACATCAGTGAGATTTATGTGCAGGAGAAGAAAGAGCAGACAATGTTCTTCAGCGACAAAGCCACACTGTATTGCATCTCACCAATTACTTACTCTGCTAGGGAGAGGGTAGAGATAAGGTTAAATGTGGGGTGGAATAAATGATTTAAATCTGCAGTTTGAGGGTGGTTTTTTTTAATTGAAACTTCAGTGGAAGAAAGGGTGAAGGTTTACTCAAACCCCCCCATTTTTCAGACAAAGGTAAAAAACATAGGGCTGGTGTGCTTGGTCTAGAAGGTAAACTGTGGATAAGTGAAAGGTGGGGAAGAGAAAGATGCTCTAACAAACAAGGTGCCACAGGATCTTTTCCATTAGCCCCAGTGAGCAGTTCCACCTGACTTCAAAAAAATCACAATTACTAGATTTTTATCTGTATTCACACCACACTTCAAGATATCCTAGCCACACTTTTAAACAAAAAGGTGAAGCTCCTGGCTCAAGAAGTCCCTGAGCTGCAAACCTCTAGAGGCTGGAGTCTCCACTGGAGAATCGTTTGTCCTCTGCTTCGAAGCTCCCCTGTGCATTTGCTGTCGGTTGCAGGCGATTGCTCAGTGTGAACTTTCACACCAAGTCATCCCTAACTTCTTATTTCCCAATCCTTTCCTACATGTCATTATTCTTGTTCATTGAATCCCACCTCACATAATTCTGTTTACAAATCCTCCTGGCTGATTCAAAGCTCCTTAACACATCTTCCTCCCCGAAATACAATATACTCTATTTTAGAGAAGTTTAAGAGCTCACGCAGGTGGAAACCGACAGGAATAGCTCCCTGTTACTCACTCTTCAGAGGCTATGCAGGGGTGTGACAACATAAGAAAACCCTCCCTGGTAAATCAGATCATAGCTTTTGATGGTCAGTGTTTTAAGACCTATTCAAGCCATAGCCAAAGCTTGGCAGGGAAGACTTTCCCTTTCTCATAAAAGTTTTTGAAATTTCAATTGATGTTCCTTTCTACATCAGAGAGAAAACTGGAAGGAAATCTTGAAAATGTTCACAGACCATCAGGCAAAAAACCAAAAACTAATAAAAGAAAAACAAAAATTGGTACAGATAAAAATAATTTTCAAATATTTGATTTGGACCTTTTCCCTTTGTTTAATCTCTTTTCTCTAGTAAAAATTAAGTTAAATTAAAAAATGAAATGTTATTTCAATGTAAAAAAACACCAAACCTCTAATCATTTTTTTTATTAAAAGAAAAAAAAAAAAAAAGGAAAATGGCTGTAGAAGACTTGCAACCTTTTTGTTGTTGTAAGCCGGAAAATCTGTTAAAACCTTCCCATTTCCCACAAACAATTTCAATTTGAAAAGATTTGCCTTTTGTGGCAGAAAAAAACATGTAAAATAAAATTTCCAACCAGCTCTAGCAATGACTTCATGTTTTTATACCACTTTTCAAGGTGAGAGGTGCACCAAAATAAACTTTTGACCTTGCCCAGCCCCTGAAACTGGGTGGACCTGAGGGTGTTGGTCACCCTAAAGAAAGTGGTGGACCCAAGCGTTGATGAGGGAAAGAGAGAGGGTCTGAATTGAACCTGGGCAAAAATGTTTGTGCCAGCAAAGGAGGCTTACCCCTTCTTTCCTGAAGCTGGCTTACCCTGCTGCAGAACATGCCCATAAGCAAGAGGATGTGGCACAGAGCCAGGAGCCAAAAGTGGCCAGCTGACCTTGAGCAAACATCAAATTCAGCAAGGGCTCAGAGGACTGCAGGGGACCCAGGAGACGTGGTACTTGCCCTGATGCTGGCCACGGTGTACTTTTCCAGTGGATAAATAATGCTGCTTTCTAGCAATTTCCACCAGCTTTCCAGTGTTTTTTCATCCACCTTCAGCTCTCAATGGGACATCTGACACTTTGTAAATTCTAAAAATTGATCTGTTCGGGGCATAACGGTTGAGGAACAGAAGATGTTTGGCAGATAACGTGCAAGCCAGCTGCAGTGTTGATGGAAGGGGGAGGTTACCAAGTAGCTGCTGAGGGACGGGACAGTAGTGTGGCACTCATTTCTCCTTCAGCAGAGCTGGCAGAGACAGAACATATCCCGACTTGCACTTGAGGGCTTCCAGGATTCATTGGCCCTGACATCTTCCACCAGAAATAGAGGGAGACATTCTGGAAACTACATCCTTGTCGAAAGGCCATTGCTGTACTACCTCGGCTCTGCTGCGTGCCTCTTCCTCTCCACTGCCCTCTCCTCTACCTGTACTCACCTCCTGGCCATTGCTGAGGAGGTATCCACATGCCTTCTCAACCACAGCCAAAAGTGGCTGGCATCAAACCAACAACTAGCAGAAGAAATTTTGAGGCCCATTTTACATGGAAGATCATGTTCTGTGATTGTAGCAGCTCCTTTGGTCATTAAAAACCCCCCAGGATTTCAGGGTCTGACATGTCTCACTTGCACAACTCTTATTTATACTAGTGGGACTAGTAGACCTATGATTAACTCACAACATATACCTAGTAAATACCTTTTGGGTGGGTGGTAGAGAGCTCAGTCAACTGCTGACCCCACTGGAGGCAGGGCTGCATGGAAGAGAAAGTGTTTAAGAGACATTTGGCAAAGAAACCAAATTTGCTGGGGTCATTTTGCATTTTGCCTGCTCAGTGGAGACCACAATGAAAAACAGGAAAGCTCCCAAACCTCATAAGAACATAAATGCCATATTACATGAGACCAAATGTCCAAGAAGTGCAGTATTTGGGGTCTGACAGTAGCCAGTAGCAGGTATGTAGGGAAGAATATAACGAACAGGGCATGGACAGATATTTAGCTTCTAGGAAATAGCAGTATAGACAACAAGCAAAAATGGGTGTCCATGTGCCTTAGAGATATCAGGACACATTAGCGAACCTCCTCCTACCCTACCAAAAAAAAAAAAAAAAAAAAAAAGTCACCCAGGGAAATGTGCCCAGTGGCAGTGAAGAAAACATTATAAATGACTTGGAGCCTGGCTCCAGCTAACCACGGGGCAAGACATTTCATCTAGGCTGTGCCTCAGTTCCCACCATGAGATAGAGATGTTGCATCACTATGGGATGGAGACAATAAAACCATGTCATGACTGAAAAGTCCTGAGGTGCGAGGGATGAGGACCAGATGGGACAACTCCAGATGGGTAGGCTGTACGGGTGTCCCCTTTCAGTCACTTTCCCTTTGGCGTCTGGATTTTAGTCCCAGTGATGTGGAAGCATTGCAAAGACATTGTTCATTACACAAATAACTCGCAATTGCCATCCATTGTACATTATTTCCTCTCCCTTACTCTCTATTTCTTCTTTTTAAGAAAGATAAAAACAGCTGCCCTTGTCCAGGCAAGAGAAGGATGCAAGACTTTCAGCATCCAGTCAAAATGAGTGAATCATTTTTGCACTCAAGTCGTTATTAATCTGGGGCTGAAACTCATCCGGAGGAATGATTTGACTGAGTGTTGCACAGTGGGTAAATTTAGGAAGTTCCTCAAAGCACCTGAGCACATAAAGGGAAAAGACATCTAATAAACAGCCCCCCATAAACATTTCACCCAACTGTAATATCAAACATGGTTAAGCAACACAAGAGCCTGAGCTCTCCCTGCCCAGCTCATTGCTTAGTGGGTAACAAGAGTTAGGTGTGCTGCGGATGGGAAAAGAGTATTTTTCATCCTCCCAGCCCTGACTCAATAAAACCAGGGAATAGGGCTTATACTAGCATATTACACTTATGCATCTTACACTTAAATGTAAAGCCCAGGGCAGGTGGAGTGAGCACCAGACCCTGCCCAAGTTGCTTACAAGCTGAAGAAGAAAGGCAAAAGAAGCAGTGTTGCCAAGTGAGGAGCTGAGGCACACACAGGGGTTCAGTGCTTTCAGCAAAGTCCAAGGGAGATTTGGGAGTCCCGCACCCAGTCCCTCACCACCACGATGAGAGCACTGACCATAAGTGCCCTGCCAGCCTCCTGGTCCCCTGCAGCCATCTACCAAGAATAACTCTGCAGGTGCTGCTGAGTCTACAGACCCCCTGCTAGCCCTTTCTGTGGGAAAGCATAATGACTAAATAAATATATTGATTTGTTCTTGGTGGGGAAAATTGAGCTGTAAACACCTTGCTGATATATGGGGAGGGATCATAAGGCCTGAAGAGCCAAACCGTTCTCTAAACTGCAATCAATTTGTGTCACTGCCAGACCCTTTTTCCCAAAAGCAAAAGGGGCACTAGATTAAATTCATCCAGGTGTTAGAGAAATCTCAGCTCTGCTATAGATAAAACCAAGCATCACTTTCTATTCTAAGTACTCCTAAACCAGCATGCCTCAGCATCCCAAAACGCATCCTCTCTGCTGAGCATGCCAAGGTTAGCAGGCCAACTTTTTGGTGACTGTGCAGGGGAGGACCAGAGCCAAGACCCCCTGAAAACAACCAGACAATAGTTTCTCTGTCTGAAACTACTGCACTCAAGATCTGAACTTGTGGCTTTGTTGAAGATGCTGTGGACAATTTCAGTGTATTTGGCTCAATACAGATTAATTAAAAGAAGTCTGAAGGTTGGTATAGATAAGGTCAGACAGTCTAACAAGGCCTTCCTGGCTGTAAAGCCTATGAACTTAGAGGAAGTGGGTCTGAACACACTGCTGCCTGTTCCATCTCTCTTGATGGGATATGCTCTGACAAAGACAATATTAGTCTGTACTGGATACTTTCGTGTGCCTTGTTTCTTAAATTTTCCCTAAGATTCAGTCTGTATGAGCATATATAACAGCAATTCTGGAACAGGGCAGAGTTAAGGTTATTTTGACAGAGTAGCATGAACCTTTATATTTCCTACTTTTCAGAAGTTTAAATTTGCATTAATTTTTCATATCCTGCTGAGGATTAATCCTTTGTGCATTCTGGAACAATACGAGACACCATTAGGCAATGTTAACTTTGTGCTGAAGTTTTTGGCATAAGACGCTGTATGCTCTAATCTATTTGCAAATCAAAAGCCAATGCTTTGCACACTTCAGTGAAAAGCCAGAGGCAGCCTGCCCCACTAGAAAGGTCACCAGATTAGGACTCAAGGGAACTCTTCGAAATTTTGCCACTGATTTACTGCTCAATCTTAGCCAAGTCATCTCTTTTCTTTGTGCCTCTAGTTTTCTTCCCATTCTTTGTGTTTTCTATTCAGGCTGCAAGTTCTTTAGGGCAGCAGCAGTCCTCTGGTTATGTGCTGGTCCTGTGCCTCCTACAGCAGTCTGTCCCTGTCCCCCCTCCCCACCCCCAGCTGGAGTACGCCTACTAGATGCTACTGCAACACAAAAAATTCAGAGCCTTAACAATTTAAAAGAGTTTGACTTTTACTCCCAGGATCTTCACTCTCTTGCTTGCTTCCTTAGCATAAAACTTTTCAGAAGAGGTACCAGCCACCAACTGACTGAGTTCCCAGTCCAAGGGTTAAAATAACCAACTCCATTAGGTAAAGAGGAGAAAAGTGTAAGAGGAACTCAGATCATATGGCAAACTAGGTACTAGTTAATCAATAGTACTCAAAGGTGAAGGCCATACAGAGGAGCCAGGAATCATTGCACAAGTTAAGCAAAGTTTAGCAAGCTTGATAAAGCAAAGCTTTAACTATTTTCTGTGAAAAGTTCCACCTTTCCTCTAACCTAGCTCTGGAACAGGGACCCCATACACCAGTCTTCTCTGACTGACTCATGCACTAAAGGGTTCCATGGAAGTTTTGAGACCAACCCATGGACAATACCTTTTTATTACCCTGACAGTTCATGTACTACATGTTACGTATAATTCTCCTATTCACTGGACTCTCAATCCAAACTCTTCTGGTAAAAGGGCTTGTGGGCAGTTTACTTTCTGTCCAATGACTTCATTGCAAAGGATTTTTCTTCTCTGGTGAGCTTGCCATGTGCAAGCTTTCCTTCCTCTTGTTTCCCTCCTCTTGTTTCCCAGTTTCTGGAAATAATTTGTGGTTTGGAAATAGAAATGCCCTCGTAGGCTTCAAAGAGCTTAAAGCCTGCCATACCAGATCAGTTCATTGGATCTATTTAATCTGCTCTCCTCTTTCCAGCCATGACCAATACCTGGTACTTCAGAAGACAACACAACTTCATAGTGGCAATAGGACACTTCAGCTTTTGACAGAGTTCCTTCTCTGAATGGGTGAGGAGCTGCTAAAGCATCCTTCCCACTTCCATCCTGAACTGCCTGAGATTTTCTGAGAGGGTTCCTCAAGGAATCAACTAAAGGGCAGAGACCCCCCACAAGGATAAAGAGGCTTCAGGGGGACAAAGTACATCGACACATATCAAAAGAGGGCTTCCCAAAACATAGCACAACAAACACAGCTCAACCCCTTCCAGTACTGGCTTGGCTCACTTCCCCTGTTCAAAGAAGTTGGCAAGCAAATCTTTATTGTAAGAGACAGAACAGAAGCCGGAGGGGAGGTACTGAAATCTGGGGATAATTCACAAAATCCTGGCCTGTGGTGTAGAAGGAAGCTAGTGTTGTGTATCTATCATTTGTACTTCTTTTGTTATTGCTGCTAGATTTAAACAGATATAAGCAACCTATCAATGATCATATCTCATTTTCAGCTAACATCTTTTCTGGCTGCTTTTAAATTAATGGGAGGCAGGTATAAGATAGAAGAGACATTTTTTGGCTTACTCATTCACGTCAAGGTGGTCTTGTGCTTCACAGATGTCCTGCATACTGCAGCAGGATTATTTTTTTAATAAAGTACAATTTAGTATTACAAAGATACCAGATTTGGTCTCTTAAAAGTCTGCCATTTTCTGCAAAGAGCACTACCACATTTCTCCAGGTCTGGTGACTCCATACGCTCATGTCTCGTCTTTTCCTCCGGCCAACAAGTAGTGGCAAAGCAACGTAGATGGACTTTGCTCTCTATCTCTGAAGACTTGGCAGAGAACCATCAGTCAGACCATCTGCATTCACCTCCATCTGAGCCAGGCTTGTGTTCCTGCCTGCAATGGGTTCGTGTAACCAAGGACACCACTCTTGGGGTGAGGGAAACTTCAACCAGAGGACATCCGCCAGAGGAAATGGTGGAATGTGTGGTATTACATTGCCACCTTGTGGAGAGCTCCCACTGGAGATGAATGAAGAAAGATGGCTGACTAATGAGTCGCGGGCCATCATGGGCCACAAGAACATCTCCCCGCTGTTGTATGCCCACGGCTGGCTAAGTACTTGTGCCTTTGCTGTGACTGAATGGGCCAACTACGCACATCGCTGTTATTTCTCCTCCAAGTGGTGAAGCACGGGAGCTCCGTGCAAGGCCTGGAGGTCCTACGCATCAGCGACATCAACCCATTGCTTTAGCACCTGGATTTGCAGACTTGATGTTAAAGCTCTGTATAGATGCAGCCTACGTGAAACAAGAGGTCCTAGGCCAGCCTTCAGGGGGTAGGAGTCTGTGTTATCACAGTTGTCACTAGCTCTTGCAGTGCTGCTATCCACAAAAGAAGAGTATAGCTAAGCTCTGTGAGTCCATGCCTCCACAAGCTCGAAGAGACAATGAAGAAAAATATATTTCCTTTCGTTAAGTGCAGAAGAAGCCTCTGCTGGCAATGCTTTTCATATTAGTGGCGTCCCCAGAGAGGTTCAAATATACAAACCCACAACATGCTCCTCCTGTTTGTGTGATGGAGTACTGCGTTGACAGATTGGAAGAGAATTACTGACAAGTGCTACCATGTGGACTCTTACAATGATGCCATGTATTGATTTCCATCTGGTGATGATGTGTACTTTTGCGATTGCATTGACACTATTCTCTCTCTTAAGAATCTGCAGACTGAGTTTTTGGAGTGAAAAGGATTAGCATTGTTTATTATTTACTCAGTACTAGAGGAGGTCTGTGACTTTATGGGACTTTATGGGCCTTTACAATTACAATGAGAAAAAAGGGCAAACAGAGAAATCACAGGTCCCTGCCTCAAGGCCATTAGCAAGAGAAATTAAACATGACAGAGCAAGGCAGGCAACCCCTGAGAAGATGGGAAGATGGGTTCTAAGAGCAACAACATATGAAAAGTGTGACACACAGGTAACTCATTGCCTGTGCATCACGTTGGAGAACAGTAATGCCTCTGGAGGAGGTAAAATACATTCAGCACTGATTAGAGGGAGCAAGCTGTCCTCCCAGGTTGTCCACTGCCAACCCACCCTCCACTGAATATCTGGAAGTAGATAAGCAAACCCCTCAGATCTGGGGAACGCAGCAGATCACACTTAAAAGTATCTGAAGTGTGGGATGAAGTTTTCAAGACCTTGAGAGAGGAACACTCTTTGATTTCAAGGAAATCTGATACCTCCCCAAAGAATAGGTCACATTCTTTGAAATGCAAGATACAGACAACTATGGAGATGCTGGCCAACAACAACAGGACATGAATGCCAGCATCTCCTGACAGGAATAAAGGCAGTAAATTTGAGCTCCAGAGGTTTGTGATGGGACTTTTGCTAAACCCCAGTTGCCAGTAAATTCAACATCTCTTAGAAATAGCCCTACAGAGATGTGAAATTGCTCTGGTACTCAGGAGAAGCACAGACTGTCACCCTTCTTTGGGCAAAGGTTTATCTTGATAAAGGCAATGGCACTAGCAGAGTATATTTGTTTTTCTCCAAGGCATATAATTTGATATCTCATGAGATCTTAGTTAAGAAACAAATACTTTGTACTGTGTGGAAATAGTAAGGCATGTATTAGGCTTACCAACATGTGTTTCAATGACAACTGTCAACACATAGTTATTAATGGGGAGGCATTATAATAAATAGGACCATTATTAGCAAGATGCTTTAGAAAACTGGTTGTTAGTATAATAAGGTTTAGCATTTTCAGCAATAATCTAGATAATACAAAATCTGTGATAGTGGAATTTGCAGATAGTGTATAAATTACTGAGAGAGTAAAGAAGGAAGAGGACAAGCTGGATTGGGGGAGGGGTACAACAATTACCTGCTTAAATTATCACAATTCAATATGTGCATTTTACTAGAGGCAAGTGAAACCTATCACACCTGGCAATAAAGGCTGAGATTTTACCCCACCCATCTCCTGCCTCCATCTCAACTAAGAGCCTAGTTGGCCTCGGCTTCCTCTACAGTCAATGAAGAAAAGATGGGACCTCCAGGAGGGAAAATCTGGCTGAAGTTTGAAGGGCTGAAGTCTGTCTTGCAAAGCTGTGCATAAAGAACAGCAAACCTAACCACCTCAGCATGAGATCTCAGTGCAGTGTTTGATGACTCAGGTGTATAAAAAAGGGATTATCAAGTAGAAACAGGGAAGTGGTTTTGTCCCTGGGCTGGACACTATTAAAATCATTAAAAGAATATCTTCAGTCTTGGCATCCCCAATTCAGGAAGGATACAGACATCTTAGAGTTCAAACTAAACCCACAAAAACTGCAAGAGAAAACAAGTCTCGCAATGCGATGGGTATAAGCCTTTAATCTACTGCAATTAGTCAAAACATGACTTGATATTTTTATATGTAGGTACTTTTGAATGGAAAAGACACCTTACAGACCATTCAAGTCTTTCAGCCAGGACATAAAAAGATTCAGAGAGAACTCAGGCTGATGTTAAACAAATGCAACTGTGAAGCAGGATATGATATCCTCACTGTGCAGGTAGTTTAATATTAGAGATGTAATGAAATCACAAACCATTTGGAGTTTGTCAGATGCAAATGGACATTTTAGCACTTTGACACATATGATTACATGGGAGGACTTAGGTTTAAGAGCATGTGGTTGGACAGTTATTGCAGAGCAGCTAATGCATAGTAACACATCAGCTTAAGGTAACCTGTAAAAGTCACTTTCGGAGGGGGAGGGTGGACAGCTCCATTACTCCAGGCTTAGTCTTCTGCACCACAGGAGGACCACACTCTCCTGAAAAACCCTCCTGGATGCCAAACTTCATTTTGTGATCTTAGATATCCTCATAAACACTAAAATAACGCCTGCCTGAAGAAGCAGCTCTGACGGATGGGAACTCTCCTTCATTTGAAGCAATGGTCTGGCAAAACCTAAAGGCATTCATTACAATGGCAGTTGGTGTGCCCTTATAATTACCCCAGCAACAAATGCCAGTTTTACATACTTCCCTCTGTTCTTAGGCTGCTTCTTAAGCCTCCCAAGCCCTACAAGCCCTTCCTATTCTCTTCCTCCATGGCTGAGCCTCCAGCTTTTTTCAGATAATCTCTACAAAACAGTTCCACATTCACTGCACATAAATCTGTGCGACTCTGCAAGTCGCTCATGTGGGGACAACATAAAATAAATGGAACTGAATACCAAAATGACACAGAAGAGATTGTACTTGAGTGTATTATTCATTTCCATATTTAATTCATTACGCTTCTCCTCCTTTTTTATTTTTTTCTTCCCCCCCTTCAATTTATATGGAGCTGCAACACATTTTCCAGCCTGCTGTGCTGGAACTCTGCAGCGTCAAGGGACTTTGCAGTTAAATGTAAGACCTTGTTGTCGTACTGTGCACTGGGCCTTTGTCCTCAGGAAACCGACAGCTCCAAGTTAGATAACAACTGGTAAATCATCATCTTTGGTAAGTGTTTGCAAAGGCAGGTGGGGGGCAGGAAGGAGGTTTCTGTAGAGCAGGAAAAGAAACTTCTCCCCTAAGGGATTAAGAACTTCTCTGACCACCCATTTTTGAAGTCTCCTCCTAAATCTTTGTCTTTCATGGTACTGATATTCCTTGACCTCCTTTTTGAGTTGGAAGAAGATATCTATCTGGGGGCTCTCAGCAGGGTGTGAAGGACAGAGGAGATGTGGATCAGAAAGAGGAAAAGATGCCTTTTTGGAGGCAGGGAGGAGAGAAATTGAGAAACCAATTTCATTTTGTACTTCAGCAATGATCATTCATTATTCTCTAAGGGTTAAACCTGCCTGGAACGCCCATGGGAGGAAGCGTACACTGGTTGGTTGCAGGGACCGGATAAGATGACTTAATACAACATGTTTTCTTTTCTAGCCCTGATTCCCATGATTTTGTAATAAGCCAACCTTCTATCAGCTAGTGAAATTTCCCTTCCCTATTCTCTAACTCTTCTCTAAATTCACCTTTGCACCTCTAGAATGATCTGAAGTTTTACATTCTCCCCCAAAAAGCAGAGAAAGCTGCTGACTTCCACACCCTGTGTATGCATCAGTGCTGTGTTCCTCACACCTCTGCTTCAGCCCCAAGCAGTTTCTACCTCAACCCAAGCTAAGGTTCCACTGGTAACTCTTTTTTCTTATTTTTGTTCATCTGCATATGAAGTAATACAGGCCCATGGTGGCATGTTGATGCATGTAGAAGAGAAAACAAAATACTTAATCCTAGCCAGATGAAAGGAAGGAAAAAAAAAAAAAAACCAACAACCAACCACCAAACCAAAACCAACCACCCTGAGTTCTTCCACACTCTTGCTTGGTTAATTTTTCTTCTGAAGCCAGCTGTTTGACAGATAGCTTTAAAAGTGTAGTTACTTTCACTACTCTTAGATAGGCTGAGGGTCTCATTCTGCTTGTTCTTTTTTGGTTTGAAAACCTGCAGTGACATCTGGATGGGACTCACTGCTCTCCAGGTTCACAACTTCACTGTACAGCAAAAAACCCACTGCAATGACATAGGTTGAACTCAGGATACAACAGTCTGGATCTGGAAGCAAATTAGGATGGGGAAGAGAGGCAAGTCTGAACAGGGCTTTTTCAATAGCAATTCCTGCTCTTGAAACATCCACAGGTTTGACCTTTCAATGGTAGAAGCTTAGTGAGACAAAGATTTGTCACCTTAAAAAAAAGTTTTCTGTTATCCTCTGAGATCAGTGGGGTTTTTCTTTTTCAGTATCTCCAAATATTTTTTTTTTCCAGTGGAGAAGAGAGAATTTCTAAATCTCCAAACATTTTTCAAGCCAGCAAATTCTACTTAGATCAGTTGCAATACTTTATTTCAATAATTCCAGGATGTTCTGCTTTGGTCTTGGGACTTAATATCACCAGGGTCCAAGACACCATCAGTCTTTGTTATCTGCCCCTTCCATTACTTCCATAGACTTGGTCAGGCTCCTCACCCTCTTCATGGCCTCCTCCCATTCCTACATGTCCTCCTAACAGCTCCATTTATTGCAGAAATTCCAAACAAGCATCTCTCCACACCTTCCCTTAGCCTCCTCCTCCTCAACAGATCCCCACAATTTTGGTTGAAGGAACAGTTAACCCTAACCATTCATAATACCACAAACAGCTATCTGTTGTACCTTTCTCTTGGGGGCTGCCCTGCTCCCCAACCCAGTGTCTGTGGTTCACCTGATTAGATCACCAGCTACTCAAAGCAGGAATATCAGATTCGTATGTATGGTCAACATACCATGAAGGTGCAAGATGCAGGCCCCAGGGGTAAGGATCTGTTAGTGTCCTGGTTTCAGCTGGGATAGAGTTAACTGTCTTCCTAGTAGCTGGTACGGTCCTATGTTTTGAGTTCAGTATGAGAAGAATGTTGATAACACTGATGTTTTGTGTTTTCAGTTGTTGCTAAGTAGTGTTTAGACTAAAGTCAAGGATTTTTCAGCTTCTCAAGCCCAGCCAGCAAGAAAGCTGGAGGGGCACAAGAAGTTGGGACAGGACACAGCCAGGGCAGCTGACCCAAACTGGCCATCTGGGCATTCCATACCATGTGACATCACATCCAGTATATAAACTGGGGAGTTGGGGCAGGGAAATTGCCGCTTGGGGACTAGCTGGGTGTTGATGGGTGGGTAGTGAGCAATTGCCCTGCGCATCATTTGTACATTCCAATCCTTTTATTATTGCTGTTGTCATTTTAATGTTATCATTATTAGTTTCTTCTTTTCTGTTCTATTAAACCGTTCTTATCTCAACCCATGAGTTTTACTTCTTTTCCTGAATTTCTCCCCCATCCCACTGGGGGCGGGGGTGGGGAGTGTGTGTGGAGTGAGTGGCTGCGTGGTGTTTAGTTGTTGGCTGGGGTTAAACCACAACAGTTAGATTCATATTTCTACTGACAACAGTAAGGTGAACCATCACTTTGGTAACAGTAAAACACGGGGCCTAAGAAGAGAGAAGGATGATGCAATTTAGCTCTTGTGACAAGGAGAGAATGTGACCATATTACTGGTTTTGGGTTCTTTCTTAGCTCGACTTGTCATTCCATCCTGAACAAGCACCTTTCTGAGTCTGATGCATCTTCTCCCCCTTTCTAGTATTTTCAGGGCAAGGGCTGTCTACTATACAGCCTGAACAGGTCTGTTTGCACAGTGTCATACAGCCAATGGCAATCGCTATCCTCCAAGAAAAGATGACACCTGCTATGATGGAAAAATACAGATCTGACACCTCTGGGGCTTTCTCTGCTCACAGGGCTTTTTAAGTTGCAAGATACGTCCTATTTATTGGTCACTGGAATCAAGAAGACACTGAAGTGAGCCACCCCACACCCACACATCTTCATTATATTTCCACACCGTATTTCCAAAACCCTCTCATAACTATGTGGAAAGATACTACAAATCACTTCAAGAATATTATATGATGGTGAAAGACTTATGACACAAGATCTGTTTCTAAATGGTATTTATCATACTTTTAAACTCATCCTCAGTACTAATAAACATTTCTTGCAAGAAATAAAAATTTCTTGCTTGCATGCTCTTACAGAGCAAACACAGAGCAAACCTGATCGGTGAATCTTGTTTATCCTTTAATTGACCCACGTACAGCTCACTGGCTGAAAGTCTAGCACAAAGCAATACAAACGTTACACGGGATCAGCCGTGCTTAAAAGCTTTGTGAAAGAAGTATATTTTGCAGGAAGTACTTGAAAGATGAGATAGAGGTTGTTTAGCTTGCAAGGGATTTGCTCCAAAGCCTACTGAAGCTGGTGGAATGACTTTGGTTGATTTCAATGGTCTTTGGATCAGAACCAAGGAGGGAAGAACTAGCACCAGGCATAGAGGGCAATATAAAAGGCGGTACAAAAAATAAAATTCAAATCAAAATTATATGCAGTGGGAGAAGTCTTAGCCATGCTGCAGATTGTTAAAAGACACTGTTATGGATCTATTGCTCAAATGGTCCACAGTGGTGAAAGGTCCCAGATCCAAACCTTCTCTGTCACCGTGATTCATACACTGACACTACAAGTCATAGCACATGTTCCTCAACCAGGAGATAAGAAACCATGCCTCATAAGAAGAAAAATCATCTCCCGTGCCTATGAGGTGGTGTCTCTGCTGAGATAGCCAGTGTGTGCCAGCTGTTGTGTTTTTCATCTGTCCTACTACACTGACATACTTATTTAATACAGACCACTGCCATCAGATGCCAACAGCTGTAGCTCATCGACCTACGGAAGTTTCTGATGAAGTGCTTTTCAGATCAGAATATGCCAATCCGTCAACCCCAAGACTTTTGATGGGGGAAGAGGGTTCAACCAACTCCCTCCAGTTTTAAATTCCACTTTTGTTTTTAAAATTAAACCACTGGTAATAAAAGAGTAAAACACAAAGAAGAAGTCAATATTGAAATCAAATGTTTTAGCTGATGTTGGAGGGAAAAGATTCAGAGCTTGGGTTTTCATTTTACAAAAATTTTTGAAATTCTGGCTGTAGGCCCAAGTTTTAAACCCAGGTTCGGTTTAAAAAAAAAAAAAAAAAAAAAATCCTGAAAATGTTCACAGGATAGGAAAGCTGTTTCCTGCCAACTCTATATTGGCTTACAGTTCTGACGCATGCAAGCTGGATTTGAATTAGCAGATTAGGCCCAGATCCAAAAAGGGACCTAGGCACTTAAAGTGGGACTGAGGTATGCAAGTCCCAGACAAAGGTCCTCAGTCCCTGGAAACCACTAAGTTTTCAAAATTAATAATTCTGCTTTGGAGCATGCCCCAAAGCACCTCAGCTTTGACAGGCAGCTCCATACCCACCTCCCTTCTTCATATCCAGCCAGACCTTCCCAGGTTCCCCTGAAGCATGCCCACCAATGCCAGGGCCCTTCAAACATGCAATGGCAACTCCACTTTCTTCCAAAACACAAACAAAGGAAGAGGTGGTACCACCTTATCGCACAATAGCTCGGTGCTTGGAGCACACACCCAGGCAGAGCTGGTTTCCCTCTCCCGCTTGCCTGCGAGGACTCAGCCCAACACCGCAGAGGGTGCCCCGGCCGGAGCCCTCCCTCTCCTTCCCCCTGCACTTCAATTGCATGCAAAAAAGATGTTCTTGGCCCTGGTTTCCTCTGTCAAGTTTTGTTTAAATACCTGATTGCATTATTTTCAATGTGTGAATATATAAAGCACTGTCAGAGGGAAAACAGAGCCAAAAGACATATGCTTTCTCTTCAGGAGAGGCTTTTGGATTTAAGACATCCCCTTGCCCTCAGCATTGCCTTTTGCCTATCTCAGGCATCTCCACAGTCAGCATTGGCCTTTCTGTTTCCTATCTTTCCCCACGTTTTTAAGAGGGGCTCAGGCCCCCAGTTCAGTGGGTCAGGATGAGGCTCTTTGGGTCTCAACCCTTGCACCCTATGACAGACACAGGGCTGGTTCAGGTCTCCATCACTTGTGCTGGCTGGCAACCCCGGGAATGGGACACAGCCTGCTGCCAAGCCTCAGAGGAGTGCAGCCCCACTGTGCTGTTATTCCTGCCTGTGCGTATACAGAGCAGGGAATTAGGCTTCCTTGTTTACATCTCCTCTTTTCTTTTTATCTTCCCCACCCCCTCCTTCCTCCCCACCCCCCTTCTTAATAAAAAACGTTTTTAAAAACAAGTGCCTGCATTTGAGCTGCTGTGAACTCTAGTTTCCTTGGAGAAATGTTTGTGCTCTTTAACTTAAAGAATTTCCGAAACATATAGGAAAGGAATTTCATAAACTGCTCATTGAAAAACATTCCATACATTCCCCTCTCATCCAGAGACACCCGTGTGTGGTCTCCGACAAGGTCAGGTTTGGGGCTACGTAACGGGGACAAAGATTCCAGTGCTTGGAAAACAACAGATACAGCAGACCATGGGACGGGGGGAAAGGACCTCGTGACTCCCATTGCTGGAGGCTGGGAGACCACCGGAAAGACAACAGACAGTAAACACTGTGCGTTATCCCAGAGAGGAAAATCCCAGTGAGAACCTCCTGCATATCTGTTGAGAGTGACATCAGGGTGTGCAGTGCTAAGAAATGGAGAAGGGGGGAGGAGGGGGAGGAAAAAAAAAAAAAGAAAAAGAGAGGAGAGAAGAAAAAAAATGAGAGGAAAACAGGAGTTCCCACTTACTATTTCATCTAAGAAAGGTGAAGACATTGAAGGAGGTCCTTTAGAGGCAGATTGGATGCCTATTGCAAACGGTGGGCAGCCAGATAGGAAGATGATTACAGATGGATACTGGGGTGGGAAGAGCATCCTGGTTTTAAATTGCCTCCTCCCTGTTTTGAAATCAGGGAGGCACATTTGCCAGCCCTGCCATCCCTCGAGGCTCTCTGAAGATCTAGGAATGAGCACTCTGCACATCTTCAGTTTACACTGTTTGCAGAAACCATAACGTTATTTCCAAACCAAGTACTCTGAAACATGCCAAAGGCACCATTCCTAATCCACTACGATGGACATGACTCACGGCAGGTCTTAAAACAAAATTATCCAAAGTGAGGAAAAAAAAGCATCAGAGAAATAGTCTCTTGGAGAAAGTCCTTCTCTAGTACCTGATGAAATGTCACAAGACGTATTTTATTACACAATTTTCCACTGAAGTCTACATGCTAGAATTGATTTCTCAGTTTAGATCAGCTGGAGACATGTCAACTCACAGGAGATGTTCTGAGAAAGTCATGTATATAAATAAGCCCAAACTGGAAACCTGCTTTTTTGTGGAAATTGGAGAGCAAGTCCACACCAGGACCATCATTCACGTTGCCCTGCTTATCTTGTATCACTATGCACATTAGCATGGATTATATATGACCATTGACAAAGTAAAGTGCAATTGTTTCAATTTGGTGGGCTATTGCTATTTGCTTAGAGCTCATTAATGACCACATGAACTGCAGGGCTCACTCAATGCAATCAGGATCTAAGCCTTTTCACTTGCTCCTCGCATCACTCATGTAATTAAGCAAATCTTTCATCCTCAGCAGTCATCAGTACACTGGAGAGACTTGAACCTAGGCTACACATTCTTGCTCAGACTGAGCTCCATTCATATGTGGGGAAAAAAATAAGCTTCGGCTGGAGATGTCATATCTTTAGTCACCTTTACAAAAGTATCACGCTGCAATACACTGACCACAAAAAAATAACTTGTCTAGATTTCTGTAGCAAACCACAAGGAATGAAAAATGGCTGACAACAAATATGCACTCATAACATTACAGTTGCTGAATCCTTTAAATTGGGGATCCTGAGTCGGGAGAAAAGAAGTGCAAGGAATAATTACAAATAACCAACTTCATCTTGTGCATCATCTTGAATGGATGAAACGGCTGGCACAAATAAAGCTCTGCTAGCAAAGCACAACAGATTGCCTTCATTGCTGCTGCTGAAGGTTGTCTCTGCTCTCCTGTTTGTTCTCTCCTAGCTCTTTATAAATTCAATCCAGCTATTAACAATATCCATTAGCTTCTCCAGAAGATTATCTCAGCTTTAGCGACTGGAATGCAGGGATTAGAAAAAAACCATTCGGTTTTGTTTTTAATAAAAGTATATGTTGATTTAAACTGATGGCTTTTAACATCTGTTGTGCAAGTCTTTGTGGTAATAACCCTCAGAGATTGTTGGAGAGAGAGATCATTTAGTAGGTAATAAACATCAGTGATTTCATTAATGAAATATTCTAGCATAGACATTATAAACGGGAAGAAGCAAGGCTTTCACCTGCTTAATAATTGCATTGATGAGGCTAAAACTCCAGCTGCTGTTGGCAGGGCAGGAGATGCCCTGGTACTTCTCATCCCAACTGCAGGCATGGCTATGTCAAGGCACATGCGGTGGAAGAAGAACTGCATCCAGGACCCATCGGGAAGCTTCTGACTATCACCATATGAGGCACTGATTTCGAAATGCCATACCAATAAGGGGTTGTTCTTAGTTCCTGACATTGCTGTAACCCAGCTGACAACACTTTCTTGGAGCACTGGATGCCTGTTAGCTGGAAAAGGGTGACACAGATTGAGCAGGGAGTATGGGAAGCCATTTTGCCAGATGAGGGGTCACTCCAGTGGGTCCAAAGAACCACAGTTCCTGGCAGAAGAGTTGAAAACCTTCTGTAGCAATCTTTTTGTCTTCCTCCACAGGGAGAGGTTTTGAACGCAATTTCCAGCCAACCCCAAATTTCTTCTGGAAGTCTTTTTATTGATCATCTGTGTGAATGTGGAGGGGGGACCCCTGAGAGACCAGCTTTTCAAACAACAACAAAGTTGAAACCTTCAAACCAAAATGGTAATGGGGTGGGGGAGAGAAGTTATTTCCTAGATGGAGCTATCTTGCTTCAGAGAGACAGAGACTGAATGATGGGGAAATGCCCCAGCCCACAGGAGAGTCCGGGTCCCCCAGCAACCCAGAGCACATCCTGTTGCCCATTCACACCAGGTCTCCTTTCCCTGCACACCAAAGATCAGGGCATGAGGGAGGAGTGCTCTGCATTTGGACCCCAACCCATCATGGGACCCGAGACCTACCAGTTTAGGCACAGCCAAAGAGGATCAGTAAGTTTTCTTCCTCTTCTCCCCTTTATCTGCTGGTCAGCAGCAACAAAAGAGCTGGCCAGCATTCTCCTGTCCTACCTCAGATACTTGTCCTATCTCAAGCTGTCCAAGGGAGCATTCAATTCCTTTTTTGTACCCTGCTCTCTCCTCAGTGAGAAGGGGGCTCTGGGGTGCCGTTCTTCAGCCTTGGCATTGCCACAGAGCTCAACCCTGCATGTACAGTGCTGGGGCAGGTTCTACACACCTGGGAGAAGCTCAGTGCTCCCCTGGAAAAAGCACATGAAGGCAGCGTGTTTGGGGCCGGAGCATGCTGAATCAAAAGCATCTGAAAGGTTGTCCTCCCCTGTGGCTTTGCGGAGAGCTCAGGAAAACCTTTTTGAACTGTGCTGAAGGATCCTTTTGAGGCTTCCTGGCTTCCTCCAGCCTTTTCCTCCCCAGCAGCCAGCTGAGAGGAGCCTGCTGATGCTGGCTCCCCCCCAAGACATCAACTGCTTTCTGTTATTTGGGGGCACGGGTTTCCCTGCTTCTCGGTGACCAGGACTTAACCCAGCCTCCCCTACAAACCTACGGCTGTGCAGAGGAAAGAGCTGCTCATGTCTGCAGGGAGAAGGATCACCTGTCTGCCTGCCTGCATCTGCGGTCTCTCTGGCTGTGGTCTCCAGCCAGAAGGACAGAAGACACTGATCTTTGCTAGGGAAAAAAAGAGCATTACCTAAGATTAATGAAAACAAGTTAGTGTGGGTGAGACCGAGTAAATGCCTTGGGAAGACAGCATGGCTTACACATTTTCAGATGAGCTAACAGGCCAGCCCAAAGACAGCATTTTCTTGATCTGGAAAATGAGGCAAAAAACCCCAATTTATATGACTTCCCTGGAATTGCAGCTCTTGTTTGTTTTTACCTGTTACTTAGCACAAGTTCAACATGTGCCATCCCATTTTCTTCCAGTGAAGACAAAGCCAGCTCTTGCCATCAAGACTGCAGCTAGGGAGGGGATGAGAAAGAGAGAGACAGATCACTCATTTTCTTTGTTTAATAAGATCTGAAAAACTGTTAGTTGTCCCAGCCATTAAGGAAACTATTACCCAAAATATTTCATGCACTGGGGCTGTGACCTTTTTTGTCACACAGTATTCAGAAAGAACAGGCTGTCCCGTGACTCAGAGATGGGTGTATTGAAGCTGTATCTAAACTGCATGGTAGACTCATGCCATGATGTAGCCTGAGGTCATGATGACCGCATACAGCTGGGACAGAGGACATGGCTAGAGCAGGACCAGCCCATGTGCCCAGGTTCCCTTCCCCTGACCACTAGGACGTGTGGAGAAGGAGAGAACATGGTGTGTGCCCTGACACTAAGTCAAGGACCTGAGGTGCAGTCCCAAATCCTCTAGTTAAGACAGATCTTATCTGGATACATCATTTACATGCAGCAGCTTCTTGAGGACCACTCATGACATTACCTCCCTGTCTGTCCTAGCCAAGTTCTGGGCATTCCAGGTGGTCCCACAGAGCGACCATGGCCCTACTGTGATATTTTCCACACTCTGTGAAGAGGCAGCTTTAACACATATTGACTAGCAGAAATATTCTTTACCCATCAAAGCCAGATCCATTTGAGGATAGACTCAGAGTTATCCATAAAGCTGTCAAGAACTTTTCACATGTTTTATTAGATTTTCTGAGCTGGACAAATAGCTTCTGAAGGTTTTGGGGAATGAGGCAGGGAGGGGAAATCCCCATTTTTCTGTCTGACTATAGGGAGTTTTCACATTTCAAGGTGTGGGGAAAAACTGCCACAGCTTTCAACAACAACTACAAAAATCAATGTTGGTTAAAAGATGTGATTCTTGTTTGTTGGTTTGGAAGATTGTTTTGATTCTCTCTACAAGACTAAATAATTATTTAGGCATCTAGACCATAAATAAAATACTGGTTAATATGCAAAAGATTACATTATTTGCAACTACTTCTGCCAGTAGCTAACTGCAATGACAGCTTTCACCATGGATGCTTTTGCCAGCTGGGTCCCCAGTTGCTCCTGCAAGCCTCTGCAATTGGTGGCACGGGAAGTAATGGTACACAATTCAAAGAGATTTGTCATTTTAATAAGCCATTGAAAGGAGTCACTGGAATGCAGTGTTTCATCCCCCAAATACTAAGTTGCAATCAAGCTGCTGATTTTCTTTCTTGATACCTATAGCTTAGCAATTGTTGCTTCATTCCTGTTCCCACAGGAATGACCCTGACCAAGGGATAGCTGCAGAGACCCCCAGCAAAGGATGCTGCAGAGACAATACCCATTGCCTCAGCTGTCCAATATGTTGGCCTTCACACTTTGCAGTAAGGAATCCACATCTCAGAAATGCATGTGCTGTTTAATCCATCACAAACTGCAGAGAGTAGAAGAGGACCAGAACAATGAGGTGAAATGGTGAAAAAGTGGTTAGTCAAAGGGAGATGCACAAAATCGCCCTTTGCTATTCTACAGGGACTGGCTAAATCCCTTTGATCTGATCATGGCTCTAATGTGAGGGATGTCTCAGCTGTCCCCAAGCACACAGCACCGCTGGTGGACTAAGATACCCAGGGACCAAGGCCACAAAAGAGAGAAGGAACCTCAGGAAACAGCAATTGAGGAGGACAGACAGTTTTGCTGCTTCTTTTATCTCTTCTTAACAGCCTAATTGGAGTGTAATGAATTTAGGGTTGGTGCTTGCTGCCAGACTTACTTCTTTGATGTGTTTTTGGCCTCTGCACTACAAAAATGTGATGGAAACCAAAACCAAGATATTACACCTCCATAAAGTGTCTCTGGGTTTACCATAAGATTCCGCCATTTGTGCCAAGTGGCCAAAGCCACTAACAGGCTCCTGCTCGCCAAGATGTTTGGGTAATGAATAAGAAGCAGAGAGAGATGCCACTGTGAATCAGAGCGAGGAATGTGTGCTAATGGCAACAGAGGTGGATCCCAGGCTGTAATGTGGAACAGAAGAGCACTGTGGTCGTGCTCCTCTGTGGCTGCAGCCAGCAAGAGCTGATGGTGATGTCTGAAAGCCTGTGGTGAACGAGGAGGATTTTGGGAGGTAGGTAGAGTACTGGCAGGGCAGGGACATGCCGACGCAGCACTGTGAGCTGGTCTTACTGCCAACAACCAGGTAACTCTTGAGCCTCAGAGTCTTTCCCCCACCTATGTTAACCATTCCTGCCTTAGCTCTTTGCAGCCAAATCTCTTTCCCACATAAGCCTATCATGACTCCCTTGGCTCTCAGCAGGGCATTCCCACTGGCAAATATTAGCCACTACACAATATGCGAGTCTCCCACACACAAACTGCCCTGGCTTGAACACAGCATGCTCAAGAGGCTATCACCACCCGCTGCCTGCTGTACCCCTCTGCTGGGGTCACCATCCTGCCAGCGTGCGTGAAAGCGGCAGGCAAGACTCTAAGAGGCCTTCTTGTAGGACACCCCACTCTGCAGACTGGAGAGTGGTCCCCACCACCTCACTTACTTAGACCCTACCATGTCTATGATAACCTGCCCTTGGGCACACCTGAAAAACCTGGTGATGCTTACCAATCAAAATATCCAAGGGCCCCACAAACAATTTGGTCTTAGAGACAAACAGATAAATTATGGACAGGTGGTTCTGAAAAGGCTCCATTAATTATGGATGTTTACCTGTTTCTATTCAAACACCAACTAAACAAGCTCGTGTTGGATGAACCAATGCATCCACCCCAAAAATCACAGCTCAAGGAAAAATCCAACTGCTTATCTGTTTCCCTGCCTGCAATAACCTTGCTCATGATAAAAAATGATGTGTCTCCTTGGAAAAGTTCTGCCCATTGACGGTTCATGTACTTGCAGAATATCCAGGGCTAAATTCCCACCCTATTTAAATCAATACAGCTACATCCATTTTAGGGGAGCTACCCCCAATTGACAGATGCTGGGAACCTGGCCCTGAGTATGCCTTTTACTAAAACAGCCCTTACACTGTGACTGCATGTTTGAGACAGGGGCTGCTGATAAGATACACTTCTAGTTAAACACAGCCCTCCTTCAGTGATGATTCACATTTAAGAGCAGTTAACTAGTGCAGCTGTTCTGGACGCAAGCCTGCCCTCTGCAAGAAAAGCACTTTCTGGAATAGGTGTACACACGCAACTTTGCTGGTAAGCAAATTACCCAAATACCAGGAACTGTGCTCCCAGAGCCTTATGCTAGAAGCAGGGACAAGCCCTCTTTCTGCCTTGCAGTGACCACTGTCACCTTAGCTCTATCAGATGCAAGCGGGGGGTTAATTTCCACCTTGCTCATTACGCAGGTGGGAGTCAGGGGAGAAAGCAGGGAGGCTATAACCAAGCCTCTCTGTGCTCTGGATGCCTTAGCTATCGACACCAGTACCGTGCGGGTAGCATTTAGTAGGCCAGTGGTAAATGAGTGTCCCCTGGGACTAGCAAGGCAGCCCCTGTGACGGAGAGGTGTGCCCAGATCGCAGTGTCTTCAAGGGCACAGGTGCTCCGGGGCTTCCCCTGCCCTGACAGTTTGGGCTGCAGCTTTAGATGCAGCTTCCGTGACTAGAAAGCATCCTCAACCTCTTGGTGAAATATGGCTGTGTCAAAGCAAAACAGAAATGGGCCACTGCCTGAACATAACCCTGTGGATCCCCTGAGTTCTACAAGGGACTCAGTGCCCTGTTTGCTGCTCCTGGGGACCATTGCTCGGCCAGTGCCATGAGCGCACCAGACCATACACGTGCAAGCAGACACACGCAGCTGAAGGGTTGGAACAGCTCCTTCTACTGAACATCTGGACTTACACATATAAACTACTCAACACTCTCATCCAGAATTACAGAGTCTTTCATATCTTATCTTTCAAAAACCACTTATCAGCCCACGGCTTTCAGACTGCAGTCTCTCCCGTCTGCCAAAGTGGAACCCAGCCATGTTAAAAACATGAATAACAGCAGCCCCTCTCTCCTCTCCCACGCTGATGGCTGCAGCTCCTCTGATGGGGGCTTGAACTTCAGGGGCAGCAGGAATAACTCCATCTACCCCACTGCTGTGGACTCACAGAGAAAGTTTCACAGAGTTTAACTATGGGACAATAGCTCACTGAAGCATGAATGCCTCCTCACATCCCAAGCTGAGGAAGGTGACAAGCAAAATGTACATATTTATGCTCTGCATTATGATGATAAACAAGGAAATATTTGTAAGCTAACACTGAGGCGTGTCACCCATGCTGCTGCAGCACTCAGAGGCTTCAGGCATGCCCTAGAGCCTCCACATCCTAGATGCTGTTCTAACATGGGCAAAAAGAGACAGGTTTGTGCCCATAAATGAACATTTAATAATGGGAACTAGTCTGATCTTTTTGTTAAATAAAGATCTTTTTCTAATGAAATATCCCTTTTGTTTTTAGCTCTAACAAAATGTTCGAGACAGTTTCATTTATGGGTTGACATTTTACAACCCTTGTCCAGGAGGGGAGAGAATACCTTTTTTTTTGCTCCCTTCTGTTTTTCCTTTCCCTTCTTCTTTTAAACGAAAGGAAGGCAGAGAGGAGGAAGTGCAGGAAGGGCTTTTCAGCTTGTGAGCCATGAAAATACTTTGGGTTTCAGACTAATTGGGCATCAAAACTACCCCACCCCCCAAAAAAAACCCTCAACTTTTCAAATCTTTCCACAAAACTTCTGAAATGAAATGGAAATTTCTTCCTCTGAGACATCATCATTAGACTTCAGCACGATGCTAAAAACATGCATGCATACTGCGGCGCGAGATACTAGTCTAGACGTTGCAGTAACAAGAACCAAAGCAGACTAAGGGGGCTCTCAGTGAGTTAAGGGGGCTGGTGCTGCGTCAGGCAGGACATGGACAGAGATGAGGCTGTGAGGAGGAAGGCAGTGATGTTACAGCAGAGGAAAGCTTAACATAAAACAGGATCATTGCTAGCTCCGGACTAGTTTAGCTAACGTCATATTTCTCAGCTGTATGGACCGCACATGGGTTGTACATGTTTTTGTTCAGTCCAAAAGAGGTCTGTTGCAAGAACAACTGTCTCTGCTTTTGTTATGAAACCAAAGTTCAGGCACAAATCTCGGCCGACGGGTCTCGTTCCAGCGGCCAATGATGCAGTCCAGGGAATAAACGCGATCAGCAGGCACCAATTGGGAAAGAGTGGGAATAAGGTCCCTAATAGCAGTGTCAGGAAGAGAGGGTACAGGTGCCTTCTCTTCCCTTCCCCGAGCGTCCCCCAAGCCCACATGCATTTTGGCCCCCATCAGCCAGTCCTTCTCTGGCAAAAAACCATGCTTTCAGATGCTGCTGCCAAACCTCAGAAATGTATATTGCTGTTCTGGCTATGTTCAGGAGGAAGGGGAAAGGAAAGTAGTGTGCAATTTTCAACAGTTTCTCCTCAGAGAGGGGCCCCCTAATTTTCTGAAAGGGGCCATGGAGGAGGGGGTAGAAAAAGTGAAAGGTTCTGTCCCATTTTAATCCCTTTTCCCAAATTATACATGGGGAATTCACGATGGACTTCCCCCTTTGGGCTTTGAGCCTCAAAACATTTCCTAACATGCGGAGCCCTTCTGAAACCTTTTGATCACGTCACTTCGGAGGTTGCCATGTTTACGCACATTGACGTGTGCACAGGCAGATGCGAAAGGGAAAGACAGGGAGCAGAGGCATCCTGCCCTCATGATACCACAGGTGGGGTTTGCAGGACAACACTGGCAAGGGAAAAAACCCCAACCATCAAGCAAAAATCAGAGAATGAAACAACTGCAGGACAAAGACCATTGGTACTACTGTGAGAGCTCAGCAACAGCAGCTACAAATCTCTTCCACACCATTGTCAGGACAGAGCTACCTGGAAACTTGCAGCTGGCTCTTCACCTCACTGAAACCTAGTGCAAGGACTGATGAGTGCTTTTTATTCAATGGGAAATAACCCAAGCTACACAGAAACAACCCAAAATAAGGGCATTCACTCAACCTGATGGGCTGCGTTGACCAAACAGGATTGACATCAAGGAAGCACCACAAAGCCCCAAGCAGCTGTGCACGGACATGACTTCCACAAGCCCATGAGAGACTGGAGAGTCTGGGGTTATCTCCCTGCCCTATGTGTTTCTGTTACAATACTCCATAGCCTCGAAACCTAAAAGATACCATAAATTGCTACCGGGCTTAAGTCATTTAGGATCCCACAGCTCAGTTATTCAGCTGACCAAGAAGAGCGGAAACCTCCCCTCAGGTTAATAGGAATGAAGTCTGTGAGCCAAGATCCTCAAAGGCATTAGACAGTCTCTGAAATCAGTGGTGCTTAGACATTTTAATAAGTGTCTTCAAGGATCTGGACCAAAACACCAATGCCTGCCCCCCAAAAGACAATGTTAAGTGTCTGGGAAACTTTACAAAGGTGACTGGGAGACTCTCCACACTTCTCGGAGTCTAAGCAGTGGTATAGGTGTTTTGGTAAATTTTACTTACTGCTGGTTATTAAACGAGAGCTTAACTGGTTTAATTAAAATTCACAGTAGATTTACTTTCTCCAGTGCCAGTGCTCTGTATGGACACATTCAAAAGCATTTACTTCCATTTAGCTAAACTTCGTAACTGAGTCTTCTAAATGTTTCCACATGGTGGCTTGAATTTTTTTTTTTTTTTTTTTTTTTTTTTTTTTTTTTTAACTAAATCAATTTTAAACCAATTTTCATTACATTGGTGGTTTTGCATGTCCACAAGGCCTGCAGGCCTCTTGGATTTGAAAACTTGGCGTGAAATTCAGCCCAAAATGCCAAGTGCTGAAAGCCGATGAAAATGAAACTGCTGCAATCTATAGGGGAAGCTGCCTGCCACTCAGCCCTGCCCACGCTGCCGGCCGGGCTGAGAGCACCTTCCCCAGGGCACCAGTCCTGCACAGGACCAGGGGCAGGCACAGATGAAACTTGCCTCTGGACATTGCCACTGCTCTGTCCCAAGCAGGTTTGGGATTTGGCAGCGGTGAGCATAAATCCTGGCTGGTGGAAATCCCTTGAAGCATAGCCTGTGAGAAGATCAAAATCCTGATCAGGAGCCTCTTTAAAAATGTGGCTTCAAAGCTAACTGGAAACCTGGCCCAGGGATTCTTCCAAACCTGGCCCAGGGCTTTCATGCAATTCAGCCTGGGTTTGCAAACTTGGCTGACGTTAAGTTTATTGCACCTAGTTTGGGGCTTTGCTGTGAACATTTTGTGGAGATTCAGCTCTTGAAACTAAATGGGTTCTGTTGTTCAGAGCCTGGACCAGCATCCCTAAGATCCATAAACTCCGCACCAATCTATTTATCTTCATGTACAAAGTAACTGAGGGTTGGACGCTTTATTTTCAAGGGAGAGGTCACTGCTGTGTATCATTAGTAAATCAAATCATTAAAATCAGATGTATGAATGGATGAGATGAGGACTACTTACTGCTGTGTACTAGAGGGCTTTGACTTATCAAAACAACCTCTTAAATTGGTGAGGAGCCAGGTTTGTTATGGTCCTGTTTCCCCACCACGGTATCTATAGTAAGCAAACCTCAGAAATACTGTAGAAGCACCCAACACTTGGGATGCTTCAAAGCAGGGGCAGCAGTTTTACAAGAGACATTTCTCTTGAAAGACACCAGCGGAGGTGAAGATATTCTGCCTCCTGGCAGGTTTGGGGCAGTGAAGAAAACCAACAATACTTTTTTTTTCCCCAACACTACTGCTTTTAGTACCTCTAGAACTAAAAAAGAATGGGTTTATTTACTGTTGAACTGCTATTCTTTCCCCCAAGAAAACCTCAAAAATGGTGACCATTCAGAGCAGAGCCAAGCTGGTTCTTGGCGAAGGTTCAGCATGACTCTTATTACTGAGGGGAATGTGGTCAAGTTGCTAAGATAGTGGCCTGAGAGTCAGGCCACTGGTCTTGGCTACCCCGCCACCCCACTGTGTAACCTTGGAAAGTCACGTCTCTCCTCCACAGCTCCACATTCCTTGCCATCCTGTGCTTCTTGGCTATTTAGGCTGCCAGCTTTTATGGTCCAAGGTCTGTCTCTTACTACCACCATAATTATGAGAATTTGATACCTGCTGCTTTCCAGCACCCCCTCCCACAGAGCTTCATTAAAGCAGCTCTGTCTTCATGAGCAGCAGGGCAGAGATGGGAGTTCAGGCATTTTCTCCATGGAGGCTTCTTACCCCCATCTTGACACAACCCTGTACTTGCACCACACCCAGGGATGTTGTCATCCCTGTCACCTTTCTCACTCCCATCCAACAACCCTTGGAGTCATTTGCATTCTGTGTGTTCACATGGTTTTCTCCTCATTCGTGCATGCCCAGCTGAGACAGCATGCCAGCTTCTGCCATCCCTTCCTGGGACATACACGTGCTGTGAGGGACAACCTGCCCTCATCATCCACCAGAAGCACCCCAACATCCAGCCCCAAAGGGACTGTGACCCAGAGATGCACTGTTTAGCAGTGATAATGCAACAGTATATACTTGAAGCACAAGAAATGAGGTTTGTGACCTGAGGTGCACCTCTAACCCATCACGCATTTGTCATGACTGCTTGTGTAAGGCAAGGATTTATGCTGGACCTTGGAGGGCTGCTGAGCTTTCTAGCAATCCCTCGGACCCTGCAGGCTGACATGCTTGCACCTTTTTGCAAGCAGTACTGTATTGCATGCACTTATGGAGTCCTTCCTTGACTGAACAGCACAGCCCAAAGCATCAAGTCAGAGCCTGGGTATGACACTAGCATCTCTTTTAACTGGGGCTAAACCTTTGCTGTGCCAGAGGCAGGACTTTTGCAACAAAGTAGTGAGACCTTTTCCTTCACTGTTTTGCACCTAAGATCCTCAGCTTCAGCAGCCACCACACCACTATGACAGCAGGTCCTCCTTCTGCTCCAAAATCTCTTTGGAGGCCATTCTTCAAGATGCCTTAAGGCAGCAGCATGCTCAGTAGCTGCTAACTCTTATCTCTCATATTACAGAAGCACTAGCTGACTGCCCTGCACACCAGGTTACTCTGACTTCACTCCTTTACATGGTACTTCCATGCACATACAATGACATACACATTGTCCTGGTTTCAGCTGGGATAGTTAACTGTCTTCCTAGTAGCTGGTACAGTGCTATGTTTTGAGTTCAGTATGCGAAGAATGTTGATAACACTGATGTTTTATGTTTTCAGTTGTTGCTCAGTAGTGTTTAGACTAAAGTCAAGGATTTTTCAGCTTCTCAAGCCCAGCCAGCAAGAAAGCTGGAGGGGCACAAGAAGTTGGCACAGGACAGAGCCAGGGCAGCTGACCCAAACTGGCCAACGGGGTATTCCATACCATGTGACATCATGCCCAGTATAGGAACTGGGGGTAGTGGGAGCAGGGGGATCGCCACTCGGGGACTAGCTGGGTGTCAGTCAGCAGGTGGTGAGCAATTGCACTGCACATCATTTGTACATTCCAATCCTTTTATTATGGCTCTTGTCATTTTATTAGTGTTATCATTATTAGTTTCTTCTTTTCCGTTCTATTAAACCGTTCTTATCTCAACCCATGAGTTTTACTTCTTTTCCCGATTTTCTCCCCCATCCCACTGGGGGGGGGTGAAGGGGAGCGAGTGAACAGCTGCGTGGTGCTTAGTTGCTGGCTGGGGTTAAACTACAACACATGTATATATGTGTGTGTGTACATTATATATATATATATATAAGACTACCTAAACACATTGTCAGCATAGCATGCATATGTGTCCAAGTCTAAATGTGCTTACACATCACCACTGCAAATGGCATATCATGATTTGCTCTGTGCTACCCGTCAAGTGCTCGCAGCCCCTCATAGAGCATCTTTCCCGATCTCACCCAGCAGGAACCGTGCACTATTTCAACTCCTCCAGGTTAAGCCAGCACAACAAGATGGGATTTCTGAAGGTGCGGGTGGGACAGGCAGACTATCGCACTGAGATACCACCTATCTCAGCTCCTTCTTAGAGTTTGACATTGCATGTTTTATCAACAAACAACATGTCTACTACTGCCAGCCCTTCTGAACCACTGTAGCTGCAGACAAGCAAGCTGTGTTTGCTCCTCTTTCATTTTTCATCAACACAATGGCCAGCCAAGTTCTCATTCCAATGTCTTACTTGTTGGTAACAACAAACATAGGCAAAAAGAGAAAAGCTGAATTTTGGATGGCTGCAGGGATGCAGAAGCTTAGGTTTGGATAGGTAAAGTGAAAAAGCCCCAATATGAAAATCACTAGGAAAACGAAGCATAAGAAAGCAAGAGTTTAAACACAAAAAGTTAGGCTGGTTCAGGTTCTCGGATTCCCCTCTTTCTGTTCTTTGGGATGGTATTGCGAATAAATGCTCTCCCTTCACCAACACATGGCCACATCCAGTTTGACTGGCAGCTCCAACAAACACATGGGATTTGCAAGTAGTTTTGCAGACATTCACCCATTTGTTCTCAGATAGCAATAACCTTTCCCTTTCCCACCCCTCTCACTCCTGCCAGCCCCCAAAAGCTGTGAGGAGGGAGCTTATACCCACATCACATCCAGGACCAGCCCTGTGGGTTGTTGACACTTGAGAAGCAAAAGATATTCAGAGAGTAAAAGAAACCGGAGTCAATCCCTCTCCACAGCTACCAGCTCGGATTTTGCTGCTGTCTGACTGCAGGAGAGGAGAAGGGGTGGGAGAGACATCAGGAATGTGACATGTTATCATCAGAGACAGGACTGCAGCACAGAGGAGTTAGGGAGCTTCACCCCTGCACCCAAACTACCCACTGTATCGCCTCTTCCCCCCCCCAAGCAAGCTAAAGAAAGGCATTGAGACCAGGGCAAAGCTGGTGAAGTATGAGAAGGAAGGGGCAGTTGCCTGCAGATGCCTCCATTCCCCTTATCCCATTTTCCTAGTCCCACTTCTGCACCCAAACAATTTCCCACTTGCAATCACAAAACCAGAGTAGGCACCACCTGCCCACCCATGGTGAGGAGCTGATGGACCAGGGAGCTCTGGACCTAGGCGAGAGCCAAGATGAAGGAGTCCCTGAGAAAAGAAACTTTTCTACCCAGTGCCTTTAGACAGGAGGGGTCTCCTGTGCTGAAACACTAGAAAACAAGGCAAGAACAAAGCACAGGCAGAAACTCTTTCCCTCCCCTGGGGTAGATGTTTTTGCCAGATGCTTTGCCAGGCACAGAAAGGAAAAAGGGCAGATGTACAAATTGCTACAGACACAAATGAGGGTGCGCAAACAGCACACCATGAACACAATCATGCTGCTTAATGTGTTTATCAAGTATTTTGGGGCCAGTGCAAGAATAGCATATACAGTACAGCAGAAGAGTAGAAGAGGGGCTCAGATTTAGGTGACAACTGAACGTGGTCAAAAGGAGATCTAGAAACCCCCTGCAAGTGTTTCGTTTCGCCAGGGCTGCACCCAGGGGCCATTCCAGGTCTGGATCACAGTCCCACTGTTCACAGGGTGCAGAGTTCAGGGCAGGGAAAACACAGGGAAGGACCACAGCAGACACCACGGACAGGAAGATCTCTGGAGTATATTAGTAGGTTGCTGAAAGGGAGGAATAGTTTTGAAACAGGAGCACAGAGATAAAAATCTATTCTGAGGTGAGGATGAGCTAAATATGTCAAAGGCCTTTCAGCACAATATGGGCACATGTGAAACCATCTAAATAGTAAACAGCACATTTACTACTAATAGCCTCCTTATTTATTTATGGAGCCCCATCACCTCACAAATCTCCAACATCTCCTTTGCACATGAATTGCCCTGGCCCCAGGCTACCTGTTTTTGGAGATAAGTGCTAAATAACAGAGCCCTGCAAAACACAGTAAGGCCTACGCTTCAAGATGGTTGACTGAAAATACTCATTTCCCAACTCAAGGACATTTCACAAGCTGTCTTAGTGCCTCGGAGCACCCCAAGCAGGGGAAGGAAGAGGAAATACAACCACAGAAGGCAACACAATCAACCCCAGGGTTGGGGAATCCCTCCTCACATATATATATGTGCATACGTATATATATATCCATGTTAGTCACTGCTATGGCAACTAAAACAACAAAGATATCCTTTTAAAGGCCCTGCGGTAAGGAGGAAAAATATTTTGCTATATATAACATTGCCTATTGACGTCACAAAATAATTTGAAATAAACTAACCTTTAAGTTTGGATCGCGCTGGTCCTCATTTCTCCTCTGTAGATATTGAAATAACATTCACGTCACAATGAGCATCTGTTACCTTTCATGGAAAAAACAACCAAAGAAAGCTGAGCTATAAAGTTTTCTATCAAACCCTCTCCCACACCCTCACTGAAGCAACACAAAAAAACCCTCTCCTAAAATCTATGGATTTTATATGGATTCTATCCTGAGAATCTCATTTAGTCATTTCTCAGGCAAAGCCCATGTTGACATCAGAGGGAAATTACCAATTTTGGTAATCAGTGAAAATTAAGAACCTGAGGTCAGCTGTGACAATTGATTCAGCTGAGCATCTGAAGAGTTCACTGTAAAAAGACAAACTGACAGAGTTGAGTCTGGGCTGAATTGTAAAAATAAAACATTCCATACGAAAGTGATTTTAGGAAGTTTGTTGCCACAGCCAAGAGCTTGTAGATCAGAGCATCCTCACCTCTTTTGCATGGGTATGTAACACTGTGCACAGTGGGCCTTTGACATGGCTTGCACTCTTTGCACTAATATCATCAGTGCAATTATTTTATTAACAGCCCTAGTAAATAAGCTGCTTCTATACATCCAAGAAATACAGGTAAATGGAGTTAAGAGGCAGAGGGGAAAGTAGGGAATTTAGGACCTTAGTTTGCACTGAGCTGTATCAATACAGCCCTGCTGAAGGCAAAGTCCAATCTGATCAAGCACAACCAATGCAGTGGAGCATCAGCCCCTCACGGGAACAGGCTGGATAGTTCACACATGCGAGGCATGGGGGCATCTTTGGCATGGGACAGCTCTACAGTTCCTTCCCCAGTGCCCAGAATCAACAAACGCAGCATCTCCCATCCCTTGGCTAGTGGGAGGACGTGAGAAATACACCTCAACTTGTTATGCTCCTACCCAAAATTATGTACTTAGGTCCCCTTGGGAAGATCCAGGGGAGCTCTCTCAAGTGACTTTTAGTTCGGTGTGTTTTTTAGCTGGCTTGAAGGATGTTGATCTGCCTGCACGTCCTACCAGAGCCCTGCAGAGTGGGTTGAGATGTTCTCAGAGCACAAGATATGCCATACTTCTCTCAAAAGCACCATGGATATTTCAAAGCAACAGAATTTATTAGAGGTTTTTTGATGGCAAATCTCTCTTACTCAATATGGTGAGCTTGAACAGATATAGCAAAGGCAATGAGTCACTTGAGCATTGTGGGTCGTTATATACTATTAAGTCATCTGCAATCCCATGGTGAACTCATTTGCAATGTGCTATTATACGGCCACTTCATGTGTTGTGGATTTGGGTCTGTTCCCCTCCTTGTTTGCCTTCTTTTTTTCCCTCTTTTCTTTTTCTTTTTTTTTTTTTTTTTTTTTTTGTAAGCTAAGCTGCAGCCTACAAATAAGAGCTTACACAATTCAGGCAGGTTTCAATCAGTCCTCTAAAGGAGAATCAGCAATCCCATATGTTTTTAGAGGTTTAGAAATTTGCCTTCTCCCATCTTCTCTCAGGTCACTTGTTTTGAAAAACCTATGGAATTGCTGCAATTCTCACCCCTCCTGCCCATCTGTCAAGTTTCCCTCTAAGCACAGGGAATAAAAGAGTTTGATTTACTCCTGGGCTGTTGAGAAGCACTGACAGCCAACCCCCAGCAACATGGTACTTCAGGTAGATACAGCATCCTCATATTACTTAACTTTTCATTGCAGTGCATTAAGATACATCTGACTTTTCTCACATCTGGTATCACCCAAAATCTTCTGCAGCCTCTTGTGCCATCAGCCACTTCAGCTCTCCCCTACAACAATTTCCTGAAGTACTTTGCCTAGAGGTTGCCTTCTGTGGCTCAGCCTGCAGGCCTTCACCTTGCAGACTTGCATAAAAGACACAATGGATGAGCCTTTACTTATTTTTAAGTTGTTACATCATCCAGTCTCCCTATATATTTTCTCTCATGATAAAGACAGACAGGTACGTTTCTGAAAATCTCATCCCTACCTTTCCTCATCTGCCTATGCCAGCTGAGGAAGACAACATACTAGTATTTCTACTAACTAGTCTTCTTCAGACCTGATTTGTGGAAGCTTTCAGAGAAGCACCTCTGCCACAGCACCATCCCTCATCCTTTTGTCAAAACACACCTTCCCTTACTTTCTTCCTCAAGCCTCATTCCTAACTCCCTCCTTTATAGGAGATCATGCAAACATCCAAAAGCCCTTCTCGTTGCTTCCTTCTCCTTTTATTAATGCCAGGTGCCACCCCTTTCCCACGACCCTAATCAGGTCCAGATGGGATGTGCCAGGCTCTCGAAGGTGCCCTACCACCTACCTTTTCAAAGGGAGACCCACCCTTGTCAAGAACTGTTGTTACTGTTGGAAGGAGATGTAGCTGAGACAGGTTTATCTAAAGATTATGCAAGTGCCAGGTGGTTGTGGAACACCAGAATAAGAAAAAAAGGCTAGAGTCAGTGGCTGAACATAGTTGGATGTTTTACCAAGGCTGAAGTACTAAAAATATGGAAAGCTTTTATGATACTCCATGCTGTACCTAGAAAGCTATAGGATTGCTGTGGGACAAGTCAAACAGGCAGCCTTATGTCTGACAGCTGCTAGTCCTGAGGTGCTTGATCTATTTGGCAGGGTGAAAAGCTAGCTCTGATACCACAGGCCAGAAATCAGAGAAATGCCTTTTTTTCTACCCAGAAAGAAGAAACATATAAGTAATATGCTCTAAAGCAGAGTTTGCACAAAAAAGGCCAGCCACAGAATAACTTACAACTGATCTCAAGCTTAAGACTGAAACAGGTTGCTTTGAAGATGTCTGTCAAAGCCCCTGGTTGCAGCCCCAGTCGTGGTTAAGATCCAAGAGAAAGAGAAACAGAGAGGGGATATGGGGAGGCCTGGATTGAACAGAGCCATTTGTCAAGAGAATTGAAGTAGAAAGGCAATGTGGAGTTCAAAGCCAGCGTCCGGCAAAAAAATGGTATGTATAGCTACAAACAGGGCCAAAACAAGCCAGAACAAAGACTTGGTAGGAAAATGCTACAGCACAACCCCTGCCGCGCATGCCTAATGTGGACAGCAGCTCCCTTACCCCACCGAGTTCCTCCTCGGCTGCAGCAGAGGTACCTTGCCGGGGGAGGGAAGTGCTAAGGGAGACAGGCAGGCTTGGGTGGGATGGCAACGAGGAGCCAACTGTGCACATAGTTGATGTACATAGTTTGACATTCTTTCAATCTTGGGAAAATCCAAAACGGGTGAATCTGTTCTCTTTGGGTGAACTTCCCCAAATCCACCCCATTTTGGATTTTTACCCTCTTTGGGGTGAACTTCGGCTTGGCTGTAGACATTTCTGAGGGCTAGCGTGCTGTGGCTTTCTCAGCCCTCCAGTGGTACTCTTCCTTATCTTTCTGACTCTAATTCCCAGCTTTACAGCACTGGCTTGCTCATCTAAAAGCAAATGGGGTTTGTGTTACATGAAGTTGGTAACACTATTCGCTTAAAACAGTGGCTTATGCTGGTAAGAGTATTTCTTTTAAAGTTGTATGCAGACTAAATGCATATGTAAGTACAAACTGTAGCTGTACTGGGGAAGGGAGCGCTCACTGAAGGACTGGATGCTTGTCATGCCCTTGATAAGAGAGCATCAAAGACATTGAGGAAAAAGTTGAGACTTGCTTTCAGTAATAAGAAAGCCCTAAACAGAGGATGAATGAGCCGTGAAGGCAACACAAACAACACACTTTGAAAAGCTCCCCTTGCCTGAAGGTACAAAGGACGGGAACTGGATAGGTTCAGTCTGGGAACCAAATGGGGAATAGAAGGACTAACTGACTTGTCATAAAATGCAAAAAGATGGAGCCCTCTGCTTCTGCATGTTAATGCATTAAATATGTTAGAGAAGGATTATCCAGAAACTTTTCAGGTTATAGCATATGCTGGTTCTTTTTTTATGCTGGATGTGTCAGCTAGGTCTTGGCAGGCTGTGGGGAAAAAACACAGTGTCTATAAGATTTCAAGGTTGTCACAGATCAGTAACCTCAGTCAAGGTCTGTTATAGTCATTCAGAAATGACCCGATCTCTTCTTTCATCTTAGGGATTCCACTAGTTTGCCAGGTATGTCACAAAGTCATGCAACACATTGTCGTGGAGGAAATGTCATGTAACACAATGCTGAGGACCTGACATTAAGGTGAGGCACTTAAATCAGGTTGGTTTATAAGATATGGGTAAAGATCTGCAAAACCAAGTCCTCCCAGGTGGGTGTCAGTTGAGTTGGCCAGATCCTCAGTGGATATAAATTGTCATAGTTCCATGCAAATCATCTGGAAAATGATACCACGGTTGGCAAGACGCTGAGGCAACAAGTATACCACAGGGCAATGCCAACTAATTCTGGCTGTGAATCTGGACCATTAGCTGTACTGGTAGTATCGGCTTATGTGAACATATTTGCGGCTCTGGTAAACCTGGAAAAAATGACATTTCCATGGGTTTGATGAGAAGTGAAACACTCAATGCTTTGGTCTCAGATTTTCTGCTGTCTTCCACAAGAAACAAAGGGCAATGTTTCACGAATGGCCTTCTCTTTTTTCGCCTTTTTGGGGCAAACGTAGGAAAATGCGTTATCTGTGGAATTTCAGAACTTGTTCTTTAATGCAAAACACCAAAACCACCAGAAATAACATTCTCCTGGAAAATGTAAGATTTAACTTTGCCCTAAGCCAAAATTGCATACTGATTGCTACTCATCATTCTGCTCCCTTCCTATGTACTCTATACATCTCCAAAAGCTTTACCATGGCAGTCAATGTTCAAGGAGTAGCTGGATGAAGCCACTCCTTCTGAAACAGGTATTCTGGTCATCTGTGTTCAGAAACGTCCTTCTCCAGAAGACACTGTACAGCTGTTCTTTGTTGATATCCAGTCTCCCAGGACCTTCAGCAAACACATCCAGGAACCTGGATACAGGCTAGGATAACATTTCCTGCCAGACTTGTCAGGATATGAGAGGTTTTTTCCAAGTTACCAGTATGTGCAGGCAACCTGAAGTCCAAAGCACAACTCCATAGCTCTTGTGCTGTTTGTGGAGCCTGCAACACATCACACCTATCTGGCTGCAGGAGAACCCACTAAAGGATGATGCTCCAGTACTGGATCTGTGAAAGCCTCTACACATCTTGGGGAAATCCAGAATGTGATCAGCTGATTTTCCTCATCCTGGTAGCAGGAAACTTCAAAGGGCAGGTGTGCATTACAGCTTTCACCACCAGCTTCCACCAGCAGTGCTTTTTGTTGTATCTCTCTCCTTCTACTTCAGCTTTTATAAAATGGGAACAGGAGTATCTCCCTCCCTTTAAGGGGACCAGATTAATTAGGGCTTTCTTCCCACGTCTCAAGGCTTATTCACCCCACTGTGAAAGGATTCCTATGTCTGTCTCTATAGCTTGAGTCTCGAGGAAGGGCCATGCACAGCTTTATAGGTGTATCATCATTATTTAACCTAGGGAGGCCTGAAAGCAGTCCTTGCTCGAGGCCTGGCTGCAATAAATAGTGTGGGTATGTGTGCTCTGCATAACAGGACACCATGAAGGGCTGCTAAGGTCCAACTTACTCAGAGTATATTATCTCAGCACAGCACTGCACCACTGTACCTCTATCCTCTGGGGCCTAGCACATTCATGGGGGACTGCAGACCTTTTGCAATGCACTGGGATCAGTTGTCCTCTTGGTGCTCAGCATCAGCTGAGGACAGATCCATGCATCGCTTTGCTCTCTTCTCCCTGTGTTTATTCCTAAGCCAACAAAAACACTCTTTGTGCTGGAGAGCGAGTCACCTATGACATGGGACCCTTATTAAGCTAGAGGTGAACTGAAGATACGGGTCTGCCAGATCATCTGTAGAACATGCTGGTGGCAGATGGTATATAAACATTTGTTTTCTTATTACTCAAGAAAGGAAAACAGTTGGGAAAGCAAAAGTTTCTTCATTTTTTGCAAAAATTTAAGTTAATGAATGGAAAAAATCAACAAACTTCTGAAATTCTTTTTGATAAACAGGATTTTGTCTTAAAAAAAAAAAAGGGGGACTTGGCAGGGCTGAAGGCTGCTATTTTTCATTAGGACAAGATGATGGTATGGCAGGAATGCAGGACAGAGGGGTGCAGATGTGTGAAAGCATTTAGGAAAAGACACCCAGGGATTAGAGAAGTGCCTGTTCCCAAAATGGGTTGATCTGAGGTAAAGGAAACCTTTGGGATAGGAAGATAGTAACCCCTCCCCCTGCCCCTTTTATAGTGGATATAAACAGTTTTACGGTATTTCCACCAAACAGAAGAAGACGAAAAAAAATAAAAAGGTTTCTGCAACACACACATGTTCCCCATTAATTAGGAGGACTGCTGTTAACAACACGTTGCGCCAGAGCTGCCAAGAACTGTCAGATGAAGGACAGGGAAGCCCACAGCAGAGGCTCTGCTGCCTCCCAGGGGGGCCGGCCGCCCGGCCAGCAAGCCGGTCCCAGTTCTCCAGCTGGGTCAGTCCCCCACCACAGCAGGGGGTATGGCGGGCAGCAGGACTGGGGGCAAGGCGAAATGCCTGGGCAGCCCCTGTCCGAGTTCCTCCCCCCTGCCCCCCTCCAGCTACAGACATTTTCCACAGAAATCCTGGCTATGTTCGCTTTTGGTTGAGACTTTGGGACTATTTTTGGCTTTTTTAAAACATGCTTAGGGGAGGCGCCTTCTACTTTTATTCACATAAAGGATCTTTATTTTTATGTATTAAGGGACATGAAAAGAGGAGGGGAGGCAGGGCGAGGGGAGGGCTGCCTTATGCTTTGATTCAACTATACAACAACAACACAAATCTATGTCCAAGCTGCCTTCCCTCCTTAGCAGGCTCCAAATACGCACTTTGCTGCAGCAAAGACCACCCCTAGTGTCCTGGTTTTCTCCAGCCATCACCAGGACAGAGCGTTGAGTGCTGGCTCTTAAGCATCTCTCACCTCCGTACCTCCTTGCAGCCACTTCAAGGGCTGGGAGCAGCTTTGTCCTTCGCCTACCAGATCCCCCTTTCTCGACCCCCTCCTGAACTATACCCTTCCTTCAAGTGCCTTGCGTGCCAGTTTGGATTCACCTCTGGATGTGACCAAGGTTGCACACTGTTATGCGCACACAGGACTTACATTGGGATGAAAGCTGGGTCCTGAACTATTATTTCCTCTCTAAGTGTAGGGAATAATGTTGCAACAATGCAGCAAAGTTCATTGCAGGACCTTCGAGGAGGAGGAGATGGTCGGTCTTATTTTAAAGTAAAAATGATTTCCCTCATACTTGCATACTCACGGGCACCGAGACACGTCCAAGCAGCCAGTCCATCAGCAGGCACCAAGACGCTTGTCTCCAAGTGGCCAGCCCAGGATCCCTTGCAAGGCACCACATATGAGAGACATCAGCTATCCTGATCTTCTCATGTCTCCTGGACTCTTTGGAGGTTTGTGATGATGTGCTTGTTTTGGATCTGCCTTTTTGTACTCCTTAGGGACTGACAGGCATTAGCCTCCCCACCCTGTCCCACCTTGGTGAGTCATCTGAATTTACTCATTGTCCTTTTTCTCCTGATCTGGGCACCCTGAGAAGTTGTACTAGATGTGCCCAGATCTTGATGACCTGCTAACTGAGGGGTTTTCCTGCAGCCCTTCTGCTGCCGCCTCCAACACCAGACACTCACTTCAGCCTCGCTCAGACCAGGGAGCACCTCTGCTACAAGTCTCCACTGCAGGAACAGTCAGAAAGGGGAAAGCTGAAGACCACTGTCCTTTCCAACCACTGCCCTGAAGATGCCCATGAGCTGGCAGCATTTCTGTACAAACTCCAGCCCTCTCAGTGCTGGAATGCAGGGCCCTATAGTTGTGTACCTACATTTCACACACTGGGCCAAGAAAAACATCTAAAGCACAACACTCATCTATGGTGAAAAGTTTGGGATACTGGGATCAAATCCCTAAAATGCTGCTGTTGAGAACTGCAACCCTGTGGTTTTGTGAGGCTTTACAGCTACAATGATGCACATGGTTTTATGCCAAAAAAGCACTGCTCTCTTAACTACATACATTCAACGTCATCTCTACAAATATAATGTGAGGAAATCCTCATAGCTCTTGTCCAAAGCATCACTGACTTGTTCTTGGAAGGTAAGTCCTTTCAGACATGCAGCAAAACACCCTGGTGTGGATTTTCAAGTGATATGAGTGGGTTCCCTCTTACACATTGAAGGCAACGACATCCAAACAGCTTTATTTTCAGGTTATGCTAAGAGTGCCTTTCTGCTAGTAGCTTTCCTCCTAAGCACCTTAAACCAAGAGTGGAAAAAGCCACCAGAAGCATAAGGACTCCTGAAGGACTGGAGAAGGCTGGACTTTTTCCAGGATGCATGTCAGCTGGAGCCATTTGACAGTATGAATATAGGACCACTGGATCTCAGTGCACATTGGGAGAGCTCCTCGGATCACCTGCTCTGATCCACGTGAGATAAGGGGAACGTTCAAACTGAACTCCAAAAGGGCACCACAGTGCTGTTTTGCAGAACATATACTAAGGTTTTTGGTTAAAATACTTCAGTTTGAGATAGTTTATCTTTTGGGAAATATAAAGAATTCCTGTAGAAAGCTGACATTTTTTCTCTTATATACACCTAATCCTTTTATTAAAAAACTTTTTTTTTTCCCCAGGAAGAAAAAAGCAGCCTATGTGAAAACTTTCAAATATGTCTTCAAATACCCCTTCTAATGACATTTGAAAATCTAATTTACCATTTGGGACACGTTGCAAGAATCGACAATAGTAACAGTTTGACGTCTGTCTTGTTTCAATCCCGCGGGGGGGGGGGGGGGGGGGGGGGGGAGGTTTGGCAGAAAATACTATTGTCATGTGGGAGTCTCAGAAATGAGTTGTCTCCTGGCTAATATTCTTCCACTGCAATGGTAAGTCAAATAGGCTAGTAGCCACGGCAACAGCCCAGAATCCTTAACTATCGCTATGGTTATTTCACATCACTTTGGGGCTACCCCAGTTCATACCGCTATCGCTCAAGACATTATTTCATAGTGATTTCATTAAATGACTGCAATTTGATATATGAATAACACCCACATTCATTTTTAACAGGGATCATGTTAACTGCCTCATAATGTAGAGAAGTCAAGCTAAAACAATGTCACAGTTTTAAAATACACAGAGACAGGCTATAGTCCATAGGTGCAGAACAGCCGTGTGACTTCTTTATCTCACCTATACTCCTAAGGAAGGTATTGGGAAGAAAGTGGGGGCTACAGCATCCTTAACCCCACACCTCTCATGTACACTGCAAGGAGGGCTGCCCTGGGTGAGGGCATAACTTGTGAAGAGTCATCAAGAATATTGCCTGACAAAATAAGGAGCAGCAGAAGGGGTCTATGGCTCCTCTGTCAGCCCCACTACCAACTTTTAAAAAAACTAACAGCTTCCTAAGTATCATGATTTGATGTACATAATTTGAAGAAGTTACAAAACGCTACCAGTCCTGAACAAACACTTAGTTTAGGAACCCTTCCTGGTGAGACAAGGCAAATAAAGGACAGAGGTAACCATGGCCATAGCTGATGAAGTAACTTGACCATGGACAGAGAAGAGACCAGGAGCAAAATGACAAAAAGAGCCCATTTCCAGGACACCATATTGCAGTGGCTCAGCATTGATTTGCTGGAGGCCTAGCACAGTCTCCTATATCGAAGCAAGACAGCAAATCCAAGAGGCTTCCACACAGCACTTCTTGGTGATATTTCCAACCAGATTTTGCTTTCTTGTCTGACGGCACTGATGCCCAAGAAAGCCATGACACTCCTGGCCTGGCATTTCATGCCAACGCTGCACAGCTGATTAAACACAGGAGAATCCTGGTTTGTCTGCTATGTCCATTTGTACTGCCATTAGTTACTCTTTAAAAATGTAGACCAGGTTTCCCAAAGCAAACCTTTGGAGGACCAGGTGTCCCCCTCTGGCATCAAATTATATAATTCAGCTGTAATATCTGGGCCTTCTCTGACCAAGAAAGCAAAAAACAAACAAACGAACAAACAAACAAACAACGAAAAAAACCAACAACAAGTTCAAAAGAGGAGGAACCAGACCCATTTTTCAGAGAATTGAATAACGATGTATTCTGCAAAGTCAAACCCTTTAAACTGTTTCTGGTTTCAGAAGTATTTTAAAAAATCCAGTGTTCCTGGTGCTTTCCAGAGTTATCTGAATTCCTTCAAAAGCCCACTCAAGGTTAAAGAAGAAAAACAATGTTATTCCAATTGAACAAAGCATTACATATTTTTTATTGGAAAATTGGAAATACAGTTGTAAAAGAAGAGCTAGAAAACCAGAAAGACTCAAGCTTAGAGTTTATCTTGTGTTACCTTCTTGCTCTTTTGTCTCCTGGGAGTTTTTCTGAAGTGTTCCTCCTTCAGAGAGGTGCTTCAAAGCAGGTCTCAAGAAACCCTGTTGTTTCTTTACTACTATAAGGGACCCCATTTTATTCTGCAGCTTGAGAATATGCAGGGCGGTGATTTTTCTACCTAAGCTCATCATTTCTTTTAGGAAGTCACACAAATTGCAGCTAGCAGCTCACATTATAAATATATTAATTGTATGCCTTAAGATCATTTCTGTGTACAAACAGTTTCAGTTCAGTTTCAGCTACTGCAATTTCCCTGATAACAACTTCCCATGTTTACATCCATCTGAAACGTTAAAGCTCACTGGGGAAGAGTGTGGGCTCCTGATTATTTATCTGTTTGATCGACCTGAACAACCTACTCCAGGATCTTTTCAAAAGGCTGACTTCTCAGCAGCTAGAATGCTGGGGTTTTCGGTATTATTTGTCCTTCTTTCCATGGCTGCCTAATCTCCCTGCCTGCTCCTTAGTGAAGATGTTCATTCAGAGCAGAGCTGGCAGCCATCCCCCTGCCACCCCAGGGGGTTCCTCCTAGCAGTATGCAGGCAGTCATTAGTCTCTGACTATAGTCTGTCAGGCAGTCCAAGTCACTGGTCCCTCGTTCAAGCCAAACAGGGATGTCACATCATGCCAAGTCATGCCATAAAATAACAGTAGAAATAACTTACGTTTTAAATCCCTGAGGGCTGCTACCACATCAGACTGGCTGATTAGAAAACAGACACTAAAGCGTAAGGAATGGTACTGAGGTCTCTCGCTTGCACAGGAGTGAAACAGTTTAACACCAAACAAAGAAGTGCCTGAGCCAGGTTCAGCCAGCCTAAGCCATTTTAAGCACCCAACTGATCTGCCTAATTGAGGACCTCATTTAAGCAGGAGAATAATATACCACCTCAGTCATCAGAAGGTGAGACAGTTACAGCCAAGGGTCATCTGGATCCTGGGAGGGGATGAACCACTTTCTAAGAGCACCCCTCTCTTTTCAGTGACTATAGGGATGTGGCATGCAGGACAAGTCCGGGGTGAATGTGTACTAATTAGAGTACTCTAGGAATTTTAATATATTGGAAAATGAACTTGTGGTTAACACAAGGACATGCCCATAACCTTCAACGTGCTACTGCTATGAGAGGCATCCCACAGAAAGACATGCCCATTGTAAAAGGAATACATGAGAATAAGAGGAAAAAGAGAAAAGAAATGTAACTTAGAACAACAAAAAAAATCTAGTAAAATAGTATTTTTTCCCCTCAAATTGAATTTTCCCAAAGTCTATAGGGTTTCAAAAGCAAACCAGGTACTCTTGAAAAGGGATTTTCTGGTAGCAAACTGTTTCCATAAAAACGTGTACATAGCTCTCCTAGGGATCAGGATGATTCAGTGCTGTTGGAAATATTTAGTAGTTATCCGTAGTGATATGGCAATATTTGGGTTATTTAGACTTCTTACAAGTATGGATCGTTACAAATAGCTCATTATGGAGCATATAAAATGAGGTGGTAAATGGATAACTTGACAACAAATTATTTTCACTATACACAAGTGCAGGACAGTCTATATTGGAAAATGATAAATTAAACCATTCATGTGCCCTGAATTCCCTGTAATCTCTTGGGGGGGGGGGGGGGGGGAATTTAGGTTAAATAATGGGCAACTAAACAAAGACATATGTTCAATGTGCATCACAGATCAGAAAGGCAACGAGACATTGGAAATCCTGCAACAATAGCTTTTCTCAAGCTGGAGCTGCCAGCTGAAACAGAAATGCAGACGCTGCTTTTTCCCTGATAAATCCTCTAAAAGATCCACCTCTCCTTCCACTCCACTTAGGCACCAGGTTGGTAGCCCCATGGGGCGCCAGAGGAAACGTCGCTTTGATTTCCGTGCTGCTGTGCGTGGCACTGGCACTTCATCCCCGTTCTGTACACCCCGTGCTGCGACTCCAGCTGCCCATCCAAGGCTGCTCTGCGAACTGCTGAGTACTCCTGGGTGAGAAAGCAGGTGTCTGATCACCTCTGCTGAAACCACCCGGGTCACTTGTGTGCGCTACTTGCCTTTGTAAGGAAAGGGTGCAGAGCTGACCCTTGTAGAAAGAGGTTTTTTGCCGCCCATGGAGGCAGTGCTGTACGCTGATGCTAGAGGCAGATGCCGTCCAGATTGCTGGAGGAGCAACGGGAGAGGTGGCTCCTCCAAAAACAACCCAAGCTAATGGAAAACCTCCCGATTTTTTATCTCCACGCCTTCTTGCTGGGTGTACCTCCAGGTTGCCCATCCAGACGGAGGGCGGGCTCTGGAAGGGAGCGGCAGCGCGGGCAGAGGCGGCTGCCTGAGGGGCAGGCTAGGCAGCGGGGCGACGGGGTGAGCCGGCCCCAAGATGTATGCGTGGCTCTGGCCCGACACTTCGTCTGTGCAGGAGGGGGGCTGGCGGCGGCGGGTGAGCCAAGTCAGAGCATAGCCAAGCGAGAATGTTCTGGCAGCCCTTCCTGGCGGCCCGAGCAAAGTTATTTATCACTTTGTGCATTTTCCTTCTCATCTGTGTACAGCCGGCTCCAATGGCTCAGCTTGCGTTTTGCCTTCCAGAGCCAAGCCAGTACTTTGGCTGTGCTTGGTCTTGGCTGTCCATTCACGCCTTCTGTCTCCTCCAGCTCTGCCTGGAGCAGCGCAGGATCCCAAATTAGGGGTAGGTGTCTATAGCCAAGGAAGAGATCGAAGCATGAGCAACATAGACCAATGGCAAAGAGCACATCTCTCCCCTGGACGGGCGAACGCTGCGCTGCTGTTTACTGTGGCCAAGGAGTCGCGCAGAGTTGTTTCTGCTGCTCCCATGCAGCCTCTGCTGGGGAGCTTAAGTGCCTGCCGGCAGCTACGAGGCATTTTCTTTCATTTATTTTAGGGATTGTGCCTTTGCAGTGATTTTTTCCAAATTGGTGGATGTAACAACAGTGAATTTACAGCAAATTTTTCCAGTTCTATGGACTCTTTTCCATACTGCTGGTGTATTTTGCCAAAATGTCTAACACGGGTGTCTAAATTGGGCTTGAAAATAATACCAGCTGCATTCAGATATTTATAAGGCTCACATTTGCTCTTGGTAAGAGCACACAACACTCTTCTGAACAGTGAACACTGCAGAATCAGATCAATACTAACTCTATTAAGTCTTGCATCATCAAAGGTCCAGGCTATAGTCTGTGCTAGGTTTCAGGACTTTGCCTGAAGAGAGCACCCCTGAATTCAGCTGTCATTCCTCTCCTCTTCCCTGATTTGCCCATGCAGTTTCGTCTGGGGCTGATAGGTTCAGTGGCAAAGCCCTCTGAGTAAACAGCAAGACTGCATTTGACCTTGCCAAGCTTTGGGCAATGTACTTAAAGATTTACTTTTTTCTACTGGATGTTGCACTCTAGATGTTGGTAGATAATTCCCAGCTATGGCAAGGCCGGATCTTGACTACCTTCTAGCCAGCTTGGTCCCAACAGGACAAAACCTCCCATCATTTTGATCAGACACTTTTTCTGATGGAAGGATATGAATCAGAACAAAGTGGGGCTGAAGGGGGCACCTGGTCTGCAGCAGATTCCCAGAAGCACGAATGACAACAAAGTGCATTGGAAAGCAGCTTCCCATCATGAGCCCCTAATTTGCACATCCTGAGAAATTTCCAAAATTGGGCTGCAATTTCTCAGATTCGGTCTCTGCCTGAAGGTAGAAGAGGAAGTTGAGTAAAATCCCTTCAGACCTTCTGAAACGAGGAGAGAATGAAAAATTGCATTTTCTTATTGTAATAAAAATTCTAACCATTTTTTTCTCTGTAAAAGGCCACATCAAACTGCTTGAAATTTGAAGCTTGGTGTGAGTATAGCTCTCGTTACAGGCCAGATCCAAAGCAAGCTGAGGTCAACAACTGTGCTTCCTTTGATTTTGCCTGGCTCTGAAGAAGACCCTACAGGTAGGCAAACAAATCATAGAGAAAATCTTTCGGAACAGTTGTGCCTATTTTCTACTTGGGAGTTGCCTGGGAACAGGCTCAGATTGTTTGCAATGTGTCTAGGGTTTGGATGTATTCACCAAAGCCCAGCTTTGCTCCATCCTCCTCAATTTTTATTTTAAAACCTTGCTCCATGAATAATCTCCTCGAAGAAAATATCCACCAGCAGACGAAAGGACATCTTTAGGTAAAGAATTCATAACTAAATAATTTCTACACCTTTTTTTTTAATATAGCTGGGTCACAAGCGGATGATTTGTCAGTATTATGCATCCTTCATGCATACCCCAGTGTATTTGAGGTCTTGAAAGCTGTTAACCTTTCAGTGCCCTTCAAGACAGAGTGGTCCTACATGGGAGTTGAGGTGCAGCACTGCTGACTTCCCACCCAGCAAAGCCTTTGGTGGACAGAGGACTGACCTCCACATCTCCCTGCAGATCCAGCCTCTGTGCCACCCCTTCTCTTGGCATTGGACCTCCAAGGTCTTTCTTTGTTACATTCTACTTCAAGTGGTTTAATTCTGTTTTCTTGCTGGAGGACGATTTAGAAAAACAAACAAAACATCTTACCAATGTGAATATTCACAATTAATAACAAAACTCTGAAAGAGGAAGGTCATTTCTTGGGGAGGGAGACTGGTATTATTTTGAATGAAGGAAAGAGTGCAAAGATCTTGCAATATTTGCTGTAAATGGGTTGTTATGGTGAACATTCCTGTCAACAAGTTCATTAGCTCAGAGATCCACGAGTGAACAGAGACAAAAAAATATGTTTAAAAATTCAAGAACAGATTAATGGACAATATTTTGCAATCTTTGTCTAGCTCTGCTTCTCACTGAGAATTAGTAACTTTACTCCAGGCCAGATTCAAATAGTCTTACTCATGCAGAGCAGCACCATGTTTTATGAGTAACCCCAGTGATATTTAGGGCTGTTTTTTGGAATAAGATTGGAATCAAAGAAAGACAGTGGGAGGCATTGGCTGAATCACCTTGATTAATAAGTGTAAGATTGTTGGGTTTATATGTGTCTATATAAATAAACATACCAGGAATAAGGAGGGATGTCTGGATTGACAGGCATGTGAGTGAATTTATAAACAACTTTTTGCCACATACAGCAGACTCCTCTTTTAACAGAAGAGGACAACACCCGAAAGTTACTTAACATCAGGAAAAGAGGAATTTGCACCTTCAAAAACAATAGAAGATTAGGCCATTTTGCGGGTTTTACTCTCAACAGCTCTGGCTGCTCCCTGTAATATTACATAAGGTCTACACTGCTCTTCATAGAAGTGATGGATGAAGTTTTCAGAGCTGCCCAAACGCCTTGAAAGCATATGGTCCATTTTCCAAAATAATAGGGTCCTTCATTGAATTTCAGCACTTCTGGAAATGGTCTCATTAGCTTCTGAATCAGTATGCATTTTCCAGTTTGTTATGTTCCCCATTTCATTTTATCTCAGGACTCCAGCCATTACCATACATCAATAACAAGATCATCAAAATGTGGTATTAAAAATCAAAAGCACAGTTGTGCCCAACTGCTCTGTCAAAATGCCTCCAAGACCCATCGTGGACTCCTGACGTTACCAGTGAGCGAGGAAAAAACCAATTCAAAGCTTGCTGATGTAAAGGAAAGTCCACTCATTTCTATGGACTTCAGTGGGGCTTGGATCAGGCCTTGGAAGAATAAGGATGACATAAAAATAACATGACGTCTGCCAGATTCACCAATATGCTCTGATGTTTTGCCCAGCCCAATGATGCAAAGCAGATGGAGCGTACTGACAATCCTGGCCCACTTCAATCACTTATTCCGTCTCTCAGATTAGTTTTCATCAGGCGTTTTATTCATGGCATAAATACATTTATCTCATTAGTGCTTCTGCTACAGTATTTCAGAAGAAAGATCACCACTTTTTAGCTTTATCCAAGAAGAAGTTCCCATATTTTATCACTTGGTGACTACCAATTTTCAACGAGGTTTCTAAGATGCTTATTGCTGTACTTATGCAGGGCTTGTAATTAATTCGGTTTAGCTGTCTTTGTCTACTGCACTACTTTGGCCCAAGAAGACTGCACAATTGAGCAGTTTCACAGTTGCACCCTCAAATAAAGCATTAAGACAATTATTCTGCAAAACAGAAAGCTTACCTTTAAGTTTAAGCGCATGCTTAAATCACATCAAATCTATCACAAATAAATTTCTACATTTTGCTGAATCAGTGCCAGAAGATGCATTTAAAAGAAGCTAGCCCACCATGGAAATTACCCCAATTCTGTCTCTACCCTCTCCCGCCTATTGCTACAGAAAAAGGGGCTAAAGTCTGTGGAGGAATACTTACACATCAGGAATTTGTGCACTCAGTTCCTCTGAAAACAGACAAGGCATTTCCCTGTCTATCATTATATGCCAGTAACAAGCAAGGAAGACCTAATACAGGCTGGGCTTTTAGTATGCATGTTTATAATAAATATAGGCATTAATACACGTTAGAAATTGCTGAATGACTGAGAAGTGGATTGGATGATGTCCCTCAAAATGAAATAATCTATATTTGGCTAGTATTTCATTTCTTCTGAGATGTTTTTTGCTTGACTCTGCACATACTCCTCATTGCAGAAATAACTTTGGTGACTGCAGCCTGGCTCGAACCTCATGCCAGCTAACCTGGAAGTGAGCATTAGTGCTGAAAGGCAAGATCTGAGTTTCCATATCCCCACCAGACACATCTCTACGAAAACATCCCAAACTACCTGGACAACAGCTGCGCTGCTCAGAGCTTGCTTCCTGGCACAAGGACCTGACTGCATTCACAACATGTAAGGGTTGAATTGGCCGCAATGTGAGAGCCATCCTGCCCATGTTTGCACCCACATTTCACAGGCATTTCCAGAGCATGTCCTGCTCATCAGAGCTGAGCATGGCTTGGGGTGTCTCCTCCCTGGAGGGACAATCTGCTGCCAGCTATAGCACAGATCAAACACAAGCTTTGGCGTGCAGTGGCATGCGTATGACCGCGCTTCAGCGCACAAAGGGACAAGGGACAACATACAAAAGCACAAGATCAGACACAACACTCACACACAAGCCTAGGTTACCTCTAAAATGAATACTTACTTTACAATGATCATTCATGTTTTAGAGGTGAAAACTGGACTGCATGCAGAAGGATGGGTAAGACACTGAGACAGACATGCCACACGCACTTTGGCCAAATGGCTTACAGCGAAACTCTACTCCTGGCTGCAGCAAAGGTCCTGCTGACTTAGAGAGGCAAAAAATTAACCCTTTGTGTCTAAATTCTCCCTCTGAAGAGAAAGGATTACAATACTTGTCATATCTCGCTTGTCGTCTCTCGGGACTGTAACAGATCCAAGGCAGGAACTGTCTCTCCATGAGTGCAGCCCCACCACAGTCAAGTCCTAGCTATGCCCGAAGCATTACACATCACAACTCTTCTTCCTTCAGACTGAACTGCAATTTTGCCACATCTAATTTTGTCCTATTGCTCCTAACATTATAGCACTTTTGAATAATCAAGAGATTATTCGAAAACTCTCAGGAACAGCCACTAGGGTAGATTTAACAGACAGTGACGTCAAGACTGTAAAACATGTTTGACGGAGCATTTTACACTGCTTTAAATTTGGAATTCTTTGGAGAGCGTCTGAGGGTTTTTCAAGAAACAAACACAACCCTCGTCCTCCATTCACATACAAGTACACGTAAAAAGCTCCTTCATGGCACAGTGAGCTGGCATCCTGAGGCTCTGACCTCAGCTCACTCCTCGACTTTATCAATCATGTTATATAATCAGTGCAGATTGAACAGCATTTGGAAAGTGGGCTGGGTTGGGTTTTTTTCTCCCCCCCTCCCCCCCACCCCATCTAGGGTATTTGAAGAAGAAAGTCAGTAGCTGGGACATGGCTTGGGAAGGATCTAATGAGAGCTCTTAGCTTGCTAAGATGAGGTGCTGTGGTGGTATCTTAATAGGAGGTTTAGAGATTTCCTTCCCCTGGGGTAGATTCTCAGAATATTTTGAGGTTGTCTCTTTGGAAATGTATAATGAAAAGGTAGTTTTGCTGTTTCACAGATTCTTTGCATCCTTGCCTCAGTAATCAAGTGAGAGCTAAAACCACTGGCCAGGATAAATCCCCAAAGGGACAGTTCAAGTTACAATAGCACAAACTGGCAAGATGCTCAGTGTCAGCACATCAGGGTAGTGCCCTGGCAGGCACAGCCCTCTGAATCCTGCAGCGGGGAGGAGTGAGCCCCACCACCTCCACTTTCACCTCCGGCTCCACAGCATTATCAAATCCAAACCCCCACACTGCTCACTGGAGAGGCCAGCAGCCAAACGTCCACTCTCTATCCCCATGACACTTTCATAGGAAAACTGAAATAAATTGGCTGAAGACAAGAGATGTTTTGACTAATTTTCACAGCTCACCCTCACTTTGTCCTTCCCCTGCACATCCATTCACAACCACTCCAAAGCCTTCCCAAGCCTCATTACTCAACTTTCTCGGCTCTCCACACTCACGGCTTGGTACAACATTTCCCACACACTCTCCCTGCACTCCAAAAACACATTTTGCTTGAAGTCCATGCTCGAGCCTTGTCAATGGCAAGGAGACTAATCGCTTCTCAGCATTCAATGCTTTATTAGCAACTTTCCTGAATCAGGGATCCCCTTCGCCATGAGCACAGTTTTAATCTGGTGGCAGCTGCCTCAAATTATGTACTGCTGTATTTAAACCAACTGCAGGTTGATTTCTTTGCTTAGCTCAGTTCACCACGCATTAACACACAAATGAACAACCAATACTTAAAGCATGCCCTCTCTCTGGAAAGCCACCACTGTTACTGTCAGGGTAGGTGGCAGGAGTGATGCTCACTGCAGAGTGATGCAGACCTCTAGCAAAATCCTGCTTGGATCTTGTAGTTTATTATACAGTTAGAGATATGCCACTACTGCAGACAAAACAAAATCAGAGCCAAAACTTCACTTAAAATCTCCAAAAATTCAAATCTTTATTATGAGTCAAAGAAGTTTGACTAATTCCATTGATTTTAAACACATTCTTTGTTACTTCCTCTCAGCTGGAAGCAGATACACAGAGGGAAAACCCATTCTGATATACTCGCAGCCTGACCTAAGTTGTTCTTACAAGATTTCCAATTTCTGTTCTGCATCAAAGACATGTATTATCCATGAGCCATCGGCAGGGACAGAACCCAAGACTTCGAGCAATAAAAACCACAGGGGTTTTTTTGCTGTTGGAGTTGAAGGGCTAAAAAATGGGGTAAATCCTTACAGCTTCCACTAGGTGCCAGAAATGAAAACCTTAACCACTACAGATATTAATGACTATAGGGGAACCTTATGTATTTAACTAATAGATTCGGTCACTATATTACATCAGTCACCCTTATAACAAATGGGCTTTTCACTCAGGTCACTGGGAGCGGTCCAAGATCATGTATATGTATAAAACTGGACCCTTAAACCACACGTGCTCCCTGTGAGGTCACACTACTGTCTCCATTTTGTAGGTGAGGAAAGGCAAATACACATCTGCAATTAAAGTTTTGGATACTTCTCTGGACCAAGGTGAAAATTTCACCCTTTGAGTTGAGTTTATTGTCACAAAATACCCAGCAATGTGGCCTTTTTGTTTGGCGTTTCTGATTTCTTTCCATCTTTACACGCTCTGTTGCTTCCCAGAAGCACCACCTTCACCCCCAGCACAGCACCCATCTCGGCAGCAGCTCTGCCTGTGCCAGGCCACCAAGTCCCCTGCTGCCAGCAGTCCCCCAGCTGAGAACCTGCAGGAGTTGTGGACCTGATCCCATTTCTCAGGTCTGCCATTTCCCTCCCCTGGGTGGCCACTGACGGGACCTCTGTGCTTAGACCAGATAGTCCTTCATTTCTCCCGATTTTTACGGTGCTTATTTTGATGACAAATTCTTCTCTTCCCCACTTATGTACAGCAGCGGATGAAATGAAACTTTAATGTCAGCTGGAGCCCCTTGGTGCTATTAATAAAAACAACGATAATAACAAGGGAGGTTTGCAAATTAGCAACCCTTGCTACAAACAGAGATACACCCAATTTAGCACAAATCATCACAGGCTCTTGCCTGCTTAGTGGCTATTTTAATCACTGGTGACTAATGCCTGCGAGGGCTATTCCAGGGTTTGACGTGCCTCAAACACAAGAAAAAAGGGAAATCTTGTGGGGAGAGGAAGAGGGTGAGAGAAGGAATTGGCCAAAGCCAAAGGTTCCTCACCAAAAAGCATTCAGCTCGTACCACCCATTTTGTTGCTGTTGCTACTGCATTTGCTGGGGTCAGTGGCTAATTCCTCCTCTGAATAACAGCATAGTTTCTCTTCTTTTGGTGCAAATCTAAGAAAAACAGTCATGCTCTGGAACACAAACAAAGGCTACCTGTCCCTTCTTTGGTTATGGAAATGGGGGTCAGCCTTTTTATTTTCAAAGGGGGCAGAGCTGGAATGCTGCTTGGCACACCACCAGAAAGGAAATCTCTGCGTAAATATTTGACGGGAAGAGAAAAAAGAGAGGAGAGGAAACAATGTAAAGGGGGGTGGGGAGAGGGAACTTTTGTTTCACGTGGAGGAAAAGGTCTGCATGGCAAAAGAAACTGCAGCTCACCTCTGCACCAGGCAGTGCTGCACTTTGCCTTCACAGAGTGAGCACCTTTTGGTCAGACCAATCCATTTCTGTTTTCCATCCTAGCTTTGACTAAAGGAGTTTTCCTAGCTGAGTAAAGCTGAACAAAGAGCCACCAAGCACCATATCCTTCAGACAAGGCACGTGCATTTGCCTAAGTGACACTGATCTTTTTGTCCTGCAGTAGGTTAAGGCTTACAAGCACTTGCACCCACCTGACAATGTCCAGATCACATCAAGCAGCACTTTGAGAAAAACTTTCTGAAAAAGTTTTGGGAAAAAAATTGGAATTTTGAAAAAAAAAATTAAAAATTGCAGGGGACAAAAAAGACATTCTTTAGGAACTGAAGGGTAATCAGCTCCAAAGTTTGGTTATCAAATCTTGTGTTATAGATAACATGAGTGACTAAAGTAGGATTTAGCCTACAGCATCCAACCATCATCATTATTTATCTGAAGGCCACCAGAATCATAGAATGGTTTGTGTTGGAAGGGACCTTAAAGATCATCTAGTTCCAACGCCCCTGCCTTGGGCAGAGACACCTTCCACTGGATCAGGTTGCTCAAAGCCTCATCTAACCTGGCCTTGAACACTGCCAGGGATGGGGCATCTACAACATCTCTGGGCAACCTGTTCCAGTGTCTCACTACCCTCACAGAAAATAATTTATTCCTTACATCTAATCTAAATCTACCCTCTTTCAGTTTAAAACCATTACCCCTCATAACACTCCCTGATAAAGAATCCCTCTCATCTTTCCTGTAGGCCCCCTTTAAGTACTGGTAGGTCACTATAAGGTCTCCTCAGAGCCTTCCCTTTTCTTGTCTAGGCTGAACACCCCTAACTCTCTCAGCCTGTCCTCAAAGGGGAGGTGCTCCAGCCCCTTACCATCTTTGTGGACCTCCTCTGGACCTGCTTGAGCAGATCCATGTTTTTCCTATGCTGGAAGCCCAGAGCTGAAGGCAATACTCCAGGTGAGGTCTCATGAAAGCAGAGTAGAGGTGGACATCACCTCCCTTGACTTGCTGGTCACACTTCTTTTGACGCAGCCCAGGATATGATTGGCTTTCTGGGCTGTGAGCACACATTGCCAGTTCATGCTCAGTTTTTCATCCACCAATACCCCCAAGTCCTTCCCCGCAGGGTTGCTCTCAATCCACTCATCACCCAGCTTGTATTTGTGCTTGGGATTGCCCTGATCTCAGTGCAGGATCTTACACTTGGCCTTGTTGAACTCCATGATGTTCACATGGGCCCACCTCTCTAGCTTGTCAAGGCCCTTCTGCATGGCATCCCTTCCCTCTAGAGTACCAACCATACCACTCAGCTTGGTGTCATCAAGAACACCCAGAATGGGAGACCCACGACTTCCGCTTTCTCTGGTATGCTTCATCTGACCAACCAGCAGCATAAAAGCCCTTTACTCAGGTCATGCCTGGGTAGAAAGCCACCCCTGAGTACCCAAGACCACTTCCTTCAGTACCTGCTAATTTCATGACAGCTGAGGAACCCCATGAACTCTCCAGGGCTAATGTGATAGAGATGCAGTAAAGTAAAAAGCCTGGCAGACAAATATTGCAAATAGGAGGACAAGAATTCAAAGAATATAGCATACTGTTCCTGTCCTTTGAGGGCTAATGTGCAGCATAGCTTTTAAATGGAAGATATGGGGAGACTGGTTCAAGTCCTCCGGCTGACTTCTCCTCTCTATTACAGCATTGCAAACATGTATATACCTTGTGGCCCTGTAAAATATTTGTATTCACTCAGGTCACTGCAGGTTTAGTTTTACAATGCTGGAGGCTCGGAACAGGACTGATCATAAACAGCTGCTTCTGGTTTTTACTAAGAGGGAAATCTTTTTGGTTTACTGCTATTGTGGCTACTGACTACTAGCACTGGAAAGCTAGTCATATAACTTGCCTTGGACCTATTTCTGAAAGTTGGTTGTTGTTTTTTTTCCCAGTATATATTTGTTTACCAATGTTGCTCCAGATTGTTGGCTAAGATTTGTAGACCCCTGGTGTAGCTACAAGAAATGTTTCTAAAATGTTCCTTTTCTGAGAAGTCTGCAGCTTAACTAACCATCTCTTTCCATGAGGCTTCTGCATCAGCTAGTTGCACTAGAAGTGCTTTCTCTCTCCTTTCCCTCCTCTCCACCTCTCCATCCTCCTAAGATGTATTTTGAAGGTAGTGAAGGTATCACCTGTGTAGCTGCTGGTAGATAGGAGACCATCATGTGGTGGAGACAAAGTGTAACTCCAACTTTTGCTGTTGCAGTTCTTGAGCTGTTTCACTTGGCTCTTCCAGTTGTTACTCCCTGTGTATTTGTCTTCAAACAGTAGAGATGACAGGCTGTCTGCATGTACTCGTACTTCATAGATCAGACATGAACCTCCTGGAAGTTCTATGGGTGGCTGTGGTTGGTAAAGTACACATGTTCACTGATAATGTCTCCAGGGAAATGTACCCTACAGCTTGTTCAGGCCTGCAACTTGCCAGGTACTCCCAAGTACAGGGTCTTCTGTGGTCACTCCACCCTTGGTCAGATTTTCAGGAGAACTCAGTGCACCAAGATGCAGGATCTGTGGTTTTACAAAAGGACCCTTTGGAAACCTGGCCTGTATTTGGGTGCAGTGAGGGACTCTCTTGGAAATCTGGTCCTAACAATCATGGAGAACACTGGAAAAATTACTTTTGCTTGACATGAAGCATGACTTTTGCAGGTGCTGCAAGTTCTGATTTAGCCGTTTCATCAAGGCCTGTGCTCTGCAAGGTGATCATGAAAACTCAAGTTTCCCTTTTTTTGTCATCCAGAGATGCAGGGGTTCCATGTACAGAACTGTATCAAAACCAAGAGGTTCCAGCCCTAAATCCGCTGAACTTTCAAAGCTGCTTGGAAACCTAATTCACATTAAACTTTATGGGAACTGGACATCCAAATTCTCTAGATGGCTTTGCAAAACACAGCTGTAACTAATTGCTGTGCAGAAAGGTTTGGGGAGAAGATTTTGATCTAGAAAAGGAGAGAGAGATTTCAGTGCCAAAAAAGCTTTTGCAATAGATGTTCACATGGTATCCACAGAGCCAATTCTAGGCTATCTCTTCAGTGAAGTAAATGGAGCCATTTTACAATAGTTAATCCTCTCTCTGTAGCTCTTCATGCACCTGCAGAGGTTATAAACTAAGTAGGAGAAAGAATTTCTTTTGCAGAGTTTCTAGTAATCCCTGCCACTGCAAACTATGGGGCTGAAAGGTTGAATAAATCAAAACGACTGATGAACAATTCACGCCCAACTCATTTCCATTGAAGAAATTGTCACATTCCATCAGTGAGGCTGGTAAAATCTATGACCATCTCAACCCTTATGAAGCCTTAATTTCTTCTTCCTGTTTTGGCAATAATTTAACGTTAAAGGTCACAGAGCGAAATGCTCAGAGTCAGGAAGCAGAGGAGTTCTGATTTGATAACAACATTATTTAGCCCCACGAAGCCCCACTTGGTATTTTCTCCTCCTTTGTTCCTTTTCAAGACCACGATCCATCTTCCACTGAAGACAATGGGAGTGTTTCCACTGAATTTAATGAGACTTGGATCAGGCCCTAAATGTCAGTATTACTCTATTAATATTTATGCTGTTGGAAGTATGTCAGAAAATGTACAGGATGTGCAGAGTGGCTGAGTGAGCTATGAGAATCATAAATTTTCCTGACTCAGTAATTTCTTCACAAATCCTTAACATTTCTAATCTAACTACGGCAATAATAAAACAGCAGGATTCTAACATTCTCCTCTTACTGTACAAACCTTTCTCCACCATAATCTGTCTGACTTGGCTCCGGAGCTGAAAAATCATCTGCATTACAACTCCCTATCTAGCTCATGTCTAGTCCCTTTCACACACACATATATATATATAAGAAAATTAGAAGTTGCACATTAAGTGGTCAAAATTACAAGGCTCTCAAAACCAAAAAACTGTATGATTTACAGTGTTTAAAGATCCTTAGCTTAGCAGCCTTCACAGCCTTCAAAGGGGGGAGCTGAGGAACTAAACCTGTTGCTGCAAGGCTCCCACAAACATGACAAGTGGCAACCGCTCTGAGAAGGTTTCTCCAAGCTGTTTTCCTTGGGGTTTCCTCTCAACGTGAGGAAAGGGCCAAGTAGTGTGGCAACAAGGGGAGCCTGCTGGCTTGCCATGGGAATGCTTGTCACTGCAGGGTGTGTGGCAACCACAGAGGTCAGACCCTCTTCGCGCAGCTGCTCCAACCTCCCTGTCGCTGGAGAAGTGATGGGCAAAACAGTCCCAAAGGCTTGGAATTTCTGTTTCCCTTGAATAAGTCCCCAGACAGTCAGATTCCTCCCTGCCTCGCCGCCCCTTCCCAGCGGGCAGTGCTTGCCTGAGTGGGTGGAGGAATGCGGGCAAGCTCGCAGCATAATAGTCAACTGACCACCAGAGCTGTAGAGTAAGGTCACTGGGGAAAAACAGTCATTGAAGAATGCGGCTGAGCTATGCCCAAGCTATGCGGGAGGAGGCTTTGTCTCCTTTGGCATGCTGAGCCCAGCCAGGGCCACAGACAGGATGGCAAGGGGCTGGGAGGCACTGAGAAACAGGCGGGAGCTGCTCTAAAGAGATGACCTGGAAGGGGTGGCTGCCAGGTATGTTTGCAGGACATGACCTCCTAAGCCTGCTTAGCTACATACAGGTTGGTCTAGACTGAAGTGTAGCGTGAAAGAACATGGAATTTGTGTACAAATGAGCTAGGTAGAACATCAAAAGATTAATACAAGGTAATTCTGCAGTACTGTTGGAGATATGCTGCTTCCAGTAACCAGATTAACCCATTGCAGACTTAGAAATACACTCCGAGTTAAGAGGCTGAATCACACCATGGTTGAGGTGGAAAGGCACCTCTTGAAGTCATCTTGTCCAATCCGCCCTGCTCAAGCAGAGTCACCTAGAGAAGGTTGCCCAGGACTATATAAGGAACTTCATGAAAAAGCTGTTCAATGTGCCCAACTATCTCAAAAAAACCCAAATAAAATTCCAGGAGACTTTCAATGACCACAAGACACTTGTGCAGTGTCTAGCAATCACCTCAAAGAAACAGAGACACTGCCACATGTTTAGAGAGCATGGAAGAAGCCAAAATGGAAAAAAAGCTCTCCATAACCTCCTCTCAAGGATACCAGAAATAGAACATGAGCACATTTCTATACCTCAGCTTGACATTTCAACAGCCTTTATCATCTCTTGAGATCCCCCATTTGTTTCTTCTCTAAATCTTTAGCTCTCCAACCTCCAAAGCACACAATCTTAAGAACACACCAGGAGAAGAACATGGGCTAGGCTGGGAAGGGTGGCAACACGGGGAAAGCAACCAGTAAATGTGCCTTTGCACATTACCCCATTCATACTTTGCTGACTAAAACTTCCCCTTCAAATCAGCATCCTTACTCTAAAGATTACCAGACCTCACCATCACAACAGCCAGTTTCCTTCCCTCCCTAGCACTCAGCAGCTCGAAGGGTAGATTTCTTCTTATGTGAGCTGAAACATGTACACTAAGCTATTTTTTCCAGGTTTAGCATTATTTTTTGTTTAACTTGCCCTAGGAGTACCTTAGTTTATTAAGTGAGGTGAGATTTGAAGGCAAAGGTAGTATCTTTTATTGGACCAACTAATACTGCTGACCTTGCTACACACCTCTCCTTGCTTACAATCATACACAATCACAGCTACAGTGACACTTCTAGGACAACTTGGCTTATCAAAGCAGTTCCCACAGATAACAGAAATATTGCACAAACCAACTTTGCCTACTGGAGCCACAAAAGAGCTCTGTCTATGGAGCCCTGGATTTAGGGAAACAGAAAAACAACCAAACTGGAGAAAACCACACTCTCTCTAATCCAATATCCTACACCTCCAACAGTGACCAAGATCAGATGCTTCAAAAATACCAGAAAATCCACATCTGGGTGGATTTTCTTTTATATCTGGGCGGTGATCTGTTCCTAGGGGCAGTTTCCTCTGCTCCTGTGAAGCCAGCAGTCCAACTTCTCAGCTTGAGCCTATCAATCCAAAATCCCAAATCTGAAGGATCCATTCCTTGAGGGACATTTTTGTCGGTGCAAACATGACAGTCCAGACCATTTCTCATGTTGCTGAACAGCAGTCTATCCAAAAACAAAATCTAAGCATCGAGGCTGGTATTTTCATCGGAGTACAAAAGATTTCAGACACTGAAACTCTTGAGATGCTGTGCAGCTCACATCAATACGGTCCCTTTGAAATTCCTACAAAAACAGCTTTTGCAACATTACTTTTAATTTCAGAAAGTATAGCAGGGCAATCAGTTCCGCAATGCCTTTGGATGGGTGTTTTATCACTCTGGTGATGGGTGAAAGGGCAGGAAGCAGCAGGACAGGATGGAATTTGGAGCGTGACCCAAGTCCTGCCAGGAGGCAGGGAAGGCATGCTTTCTGAAAAAAGAGAAGCTTTGCCATGGGGGAAGTGGGCTGCCTTGCCTCCATATCCTGTGGATCCAAACTTCCCCCCGAGTGTGACATCTCTTATGAAAATACACATGCAGACTTCTCCAAACTGCTTCCTGCTCTGCTCCAGCAGAAGGGCCAGTTCTTGACAGCCTGAGTTTTTAGCAAAAATAGGTCTACCCCTGCCACTCCAACCATGTTGGTGCAGTGGAAATGAGGGAAGAATCATGCCTAATATTATGGTTTGGCTGGAGATTTCCTGTGGAAATCTTCAACAGGAAGAAAATAAAGCATTTGATGAGATGAGATGTCACAAAGTATCAGTTCTCCTGACTGCTTGAAACCAAAGATTCAAATAATGGCAAAAACCCCACAATGGTTCATATCATCTGGGTGTGAAGTTTTTCCTTCTTTCTTCTACAGAGTCAACATTTCTTTCAGGAGAAAGATCCCAGACCAGACCTCCTCACTGCATATCTCTTAAAAGATACTGGTGCTTCACAAAAGCAGTCTTTGGTTTTGTTCCTCTTTTTTTTTTTTTCCCATGAAAAATTGTTGGTTTATGGACCTCACTTTAGAGCATCTTACAAGAGCTTGACTCAGAAAGCATTAAAAGCCCTTCAGAAGTCTTGGCTAAAACTAAATCAAATTTTGAGAAGCGCCTATGTGACTGGGGTTAGTATTTCAGCTCCTACAACAGTTTATTGCTTATGAAAAATACAAGTATCCTTAAAGTGTTCAATTTAACTAAAACTGCTGTTTTCAGCAAGAATAGTTTGGAATTGTCCACTGTAGCACTTAAGGCCATACTATTAAATGTCATTCATTTCTTAGTTGTTTTGGATCCCTCCCTGTCTAATCATTCGTTAAGTATTCAATGAATCTCCCCGAAGTCCTTATCAGGCCTGAAATTATAACAAAACACTAAATTTGAGGAATTTTTTCCCAGTTTTCAAACTTGTGTTGAGACAAACTTAACATTTACAGTCACTCTGGGCCACCAGTAGTTATTTCAGGCTCTTTTTTGTTAGGAAACATAATATGCTTAGGAATTTAAACAAAGGTGATGTATCAGCAATTGACCCTCAGACAGTGTGACCTCATCTCCCAGCCACTCAACATTTGGGAACAGGAATTAAGTTTGTTGCCCTTTAGCAACAGACCAATAAAGCAGACGATAGTTAAAATGCCCATACCATTTGAAACACAAACATATCTTCTCAAACCTGCCACCTCCCTTCATTTCCCACCCCACAGAAGATAGAAATGGACTACTTGGCATCTAATAAAAGTTCTGTGAAGCCAGAGGAGGGACACATAGGCAATCATTTTTGGTTTACACATGTAGGCAAATACTCAGCGCCTAATTGTTCAAGCATTAACTGCAGGAGAGTATCACCAGCATCATAATACGCCCAGTTACAATCTGGACAAGCCTTTGGGGAGTTCTTACAAGGGCAGCTGGAACTGCATGGGCCCAAGGGCTCTTGCTCAGGAGAAAGCAAATTCAAAGCCCTTGAGCCTGGATGCAAATTTGGCATATGAGATGGTGACCCAGTTTCACTCCTCAGCCTGCATTTGATGTTTTAAGAACTTCAGACCAGGGATTGTCTATTATTGCGTATGAGATGGAAAGCACCCAAGACAAAGGGATCCTGATCTCTGTTTGGGCATCTAAGATCTATTGTAAAGCAAATAAAAAAAAAAACAAAACTGTTTTCCTGCTGTTTCTGAGACTCTGCTTCCATTCGGGGCTTGAACCTGGATAATAAGTAGGGGTCCAGGGAAATAACACAAATAAGAAGAAAAGTAGTAGAACTAATGAAACTTGGTATCCAGCATACTTGCTGGGCCCAGGAAGCTTTTCCCATGGCTGAGGAATATCTTCCTAAGATCTTCTCCCTGTGTGATTTTTTTTTGTGTCTGAGTAAGTGCTGAGATTCACACCCATTAGTGCGGGACATGTCTCCTCACCAGCTCTAAATTTCATTATATTTGTAGAAACTGGATTATCTTTGACATCTCTACCCCCTTCCCAAATTAGGCTGAAGCCCCTAAAGAGTCCTGAGGAAGGAGACTGAGGTACAAGCAGGAGCACAAGTTCATACACAGAATATATTCGCATAAAGCTTACTTCCTTAGGAAATGAGCTAGAAAAACATGCAAAATACTTTCTCAGCTCTTGGAAGAAGGAATTACATCTGGCCTGATTTGCCTACATCCATCAGCCGAAGCAGCAGGGTTATGAACGTACTCATTAATACACACAGCAAGAGGTTGTGCCTGGTTATCTCCTTCAGAGAGGGGGTCAGGCCACGTAACGCTGAGGCAGACATAGAAAATAAATAGTGGCCTTACTAAGCCAGACTGAAAGCTCATCTAACTCGGTATCTTGTCTCTAGCAGTGGCCACAATAGACACCCAAGAAGGAATAAAGTTCAGCAGACATATTTGATACTTTCCTCTGGTGTCCTCTTTGCTTCAAGCAATTTTTGCTCAGCAACTTTGTAAGAATGCAATCGTTCCACACTTAGCAATCTCTACAGATTTCTCTTTGATGAAATTCTTCCCTTGAACTTATCTAAACTTATAATTCAGAGAAGTTTGCTGGGATACGAAGTTTTGCTGGGTTTGCTGAAGACATGGGCCAGATGTGAAACGTAGCTTTTCAGCTTGCTCACTTCTGAAGCCTTGTCAAGGAGGCAACCATGTCACATCCCAAGTAGCTCCCACTCTCCTGCAGCACACCAGAGAACAACTCACAGGCAGCACAGTGCACAGCAGTGTTAACAACACTCAAGCTGGACCAGGCTAGAAAGAATTAAACCTACAAAGTCTTTCAGACACTAGACAATCTACGAAGATAAGAAGAGGTCTTGTCCTTTTGCATTTAAACTCTTTCCCTGGATTAGATAAATTAAACCGGTTAAAGGATTCTCATCCCAGTGTAGGCTGTACCTACAAAGGGGTTTCCTGGCACAACCAAGCTGATCGAGACTGTGACTCCCTGCTGTACTTGAACTTGTGTAATCAAGTGAGTAAACCTCTGGAGTGGAGACCTGGCTGCGATTCAGCCAAAAAAGCAGACATGAGCTCCAAGCAGGCAACTGAGCACCTACGTTTGCTTTCTACTTGTTTTCCACAAGCCTCTCCCCAGACAGGGCTCTGACCCAGTTCCCACTGAAGTCCACAAAGGCAGCCGACCAGCTTTAGGAGCTGGATGGCACCCAGCGCCTGGCCGAGTGAAATGCTGCCCACTGTCCCACAGCTCCAGGCCTCCTGCCCCTGCAGCCCAAAGCCACCAGGACTTCTGCATTCCCCCCAGCTTAGCAGGATGACCAGCGCCAGCCCTGGCGCAAACACAGCTGCTCAAATCCGATGTCACCATTCACACAGGGGGTGATTGCCACTGTCCCCTGGCACCCTGACCTCTCCCTCCAAGCCAGCTGCAAGAGCATGCCGCATCTTGTGCCCACATTTTCTTTCCTAAGAAAGCCCCGAGGGGCTTCTTTGGCACAGCTCACACTGCTGGTGAACAACTCCCTTTGGCTTCCATGTTTACATCCTTGTGGTTGTTAATTTGAGAGAAGCCTTTTATTTTAGACACACACCCGCCCCAACTCCCTCTGCAGGGGGGGGAAAATGTGACCTTTAAGATTGTTTATACCAATCAACAAGAAGCCCTCGCGCTGCCGGATTCCAAGAAACACGAGACCGTCTTGGAGCTTGGAAGAGGGAGGGGAGCATGGGTGAGGAGCAGGAGCAATCAAGGTCAGGAGTTCACAGACAGGATAAAGCAGAAGGCAAGGCGAGCAGGCGGGGTGGCAGGGCATGCCCTCTCCATTCAGAGAGGCAAGGCAAGCGCCGGCAGCTCCGTCAACGATGTGCAGCAGACAAGCGTGGTGGGACGTGGAGCCAACATCCCAAGGTGACGGGAGGAACGAGCTGGTCATGGTGGCCTTGGCTAACGAGGGTGGCCATTTCTTCCTTGCAAATCCCTCGCAGGTTTTCTCCCAGCCTTGCAGCATTTCACTGAGGACCAAGAGAGATCAGGGACAAGGAGAAATTATTACAGTCCAGTTTTGCACTCTGGTGCCTGCTGCGATGAATAAAGTGGTTTGACAAGACAAGGAGGAAAATGAAAATGTTTTCCCACTGTTGAACACAAAAGTAAATAAATAAGTAAACAGACAAGCATTCAAATCCAGGAATTTCCTTTCATTGCCAGCATCAGCCTTCAAGGGAGTAGCACTACAAATTTTTTCCTACCATCGTACTGAGCCAAATAAGCAAAGGTTCTGGTTTCAGGGATCCAAACTTGAAGCGTTCTAACAGGTAGAGAAAGAGCTGGCAGCTCAGGACTGGCATGAAACCCACGGGCGCCTTGTGCACAAAACGCTACCGACAACTGGGAGGACTCACTTCAACTTCAAAGGCGGCAACATCACCATCTCAGTAGGTTCAAGACTGAGGTGTTGAGGGGAGGAAGAAAAAGGGCAAAGGATAAATAAAAACCATGGGAGGACAAATGTGGTGGGATAGACAGAGATGCTGTGATACAGCATACCACTTTGGGCAGCTGGCCCAGTTCAAGGCAGGGGTTTTCAGGACAGAGGTATGTTTCTTCCTTTGAGTCCTCTCTCTAAACAACACAACACAGTGGATGTCAAATTCAGCCCCGAGGTATCTGGCATGGAGTCAGGAGTTTGACAATTTCAGTCACTTTTTTGTGGTCAAAGCTCTCTTTGAATCTATATAGTTACAATTATAGGACTGTGCCTTGTTCTCATTTACACTTATCTTCTCCATTGGGTTACATACACAATATAACCAGAGGTGGTATTTGGCCTATGCATCGTTTTTATTTTTTATGTTGTCTGTCCAGATATATTATTTATGACCCATTAGATACATTTGTTTCTTAACTAATAAACCTCAGAAAATATTTTTAATGAAAGACTGTATTTTTTAAACAATCATGTTGCTACTCCTTTATTAGCATTCGAGGATTAAATAAGACTGTGAGTAGTTGTTAACTAACAATTGCTTACTGAAACACATGGACTGGGGGTTTTGTCTTCCCATTATTGAGGCTAAAGAAATGATGCTTCTACAACCGCATTGATATTGCCTGGATAAGTTCTTATTTCAAGGCACATGCTGAATTTTAAACCACCACATGGATTTCTCACCCATACCTTCAGCAGCATGGGACATTCTGTGAAGGAGAAAAGCAGATGGATGTCACAGCTGGCTGTGCAAACATCAAAAGTAATTCTTTTTTTAAAGAGAATTAGTTGGTTGTTCTTGGGTTTTTTCTCTCTCCCTTTTTTTTTTTTTAATTTTTTTTATTATTATTATTCTTTCTGGTTTTTTTTTAAGCAGTACTACCACTCCAGTTTTTCTGCTGGGTAACACAGGGCTTTGACAGCATCTGGGATTTGCATGCTAGGATAATTACACAGTGCAAGCCCTGCACAGCTGCACTGCTGGTGGGGTGATGATTGTACTCACTTTCCTTGCTTGACCAAATTACCAGAAGTCCTCTTATGAATACAAGCCTGGAGTAACATTTGTAGGCTAAGGTCAGTCGTGTCATGTCTGATACTTACCTCCATTCATCTGCCAACATGCCGTCTGCAATCTGAAACATGCTTCTGTTTTATTCCTACATTGCCTCATCAATGAAAGAAATTTCCAGGAGAGAGCAAGCTGGCCTACAGAGCCAGCAGTTGCTTGTTCTTCCCTGGGTCCTGTTTTCAATATAAGTGCTTGGTTTAGGTTATTGTTTCTCCTTTTTCCTCTTCATTCATTTTAGCATTCCATCTTGCCACGCAATTGGAGTTATTCAACTCAGAGATTAAAAGGATTCATGAAAACGCTTAAAGACCAAGCTGGGTTGTTCATCGATGTGGACTCTGTGTCCCCTTTTATATGACTTATGGAATAGTAGTTCCTCTGAGAAATTATTCTCCATTCAGATCCTGAGGAAATGTGTCCTGATTGGATACAAATGAGAGAAATGAAATGCAGATGATTCCATTTTGGCTCCAGCTGCAAGGAAGCCCATGCAGCATGGATATCTTCGGTTAGCTACCTTCTGGTTTCTTCCAATTCAAGCACTGATCCTACCTGCTCATGTTTGCAAGCATCACCCATGTTTCCTCTGACTACTGCACCACCAAGATAGACAGTGAAGGAAACCAGGCACCTCTGTCTGGTTTTCAAGGTCTAATTCTGTCAAAAACCTTTGAAAGTCACAGTAACCCAGTTCCGGGAGTCATCTCATCCTTACAAATGAAAATGCAGATTCAGCTTGCCTACATATTGCCAAACTCCATGTACGCAGTTTCCCGTTTGCTGGCACCAGCTCTTCGGAAGTGCCTGTGAAATAAGAAATACCAGGCACAGAGATTTAGCTGGAAGTCAGTGGCTATCTTGTGAACTGCCACTTCTGCTTCTCTTACTATTTCGACTTCTCTCATAGCATTGCAAATTCAAAGAAAACAACGTAAAGGAAAGAACACTCAAAAAAACACAGACATTGACACAGCAAAAATCAGTTTCTTCCTGTTCCCCAAGATAATAAAATATCAAACCCAAAAGCATGCTCTTGCTATTTTGACAAACATTTAATGGAAAATTTTTACTCCATTCTATGATGCTTGCCCATGATATCACAAGACAGCACGTACCCCTGTCAGAGGAAAGATTGTGACAGAAAGGTCACATGTTAACTTCTCTTTCACTGGTTACCCCATCCTAGTAGCCCCTCTGATTCAGTAATCAGGAGAAAACACCAGAAAAACTTTGTTGTTGAATTAACCTTTGGTTGTAAGAACAAGGATACCCTACTCATGCTCCCCCTCTATCGAAAAAATGCCAGACAATCTTAAAAAGGCCTCCTGAAATAAACCAATCTAAGAAAAATAAATTTAAAAATCAGCATAATAATAAAACTATCTGCAAAACAGAGTTTGAAATCCCCAAAAGCAGGACCAGGCAAGGGACTCTATGGACTCCAATGTGGAGTTCACCCCATTGTTGAGATTGAAAGCATTTCACACAACATAAAGATGGATAGTAGTATAAAACTAATGTAAAGGTAGATAGATCAGCAATCTGGTCCATGGCCAAAATCTGGTTCCACGCCTGGAAACCCAAAACCGCAAAGGACTAAAGTAAAAAAAATCTAATGATATATCAAAGCTACCTGATACCTCCCAAGCTCTCTAGCTCAATGATCTTTACAGCCAGTGAAGGGGCTCAGAGCTGTACTTTCTTTATGGCCAGACTCTTAAATGTCCAGTTTAGGTAAAAGAGTTTATGATTCCCAGGCTGTGATAGATAGCCTAGCTGCAACCACAGCTGTAAAGACACAGTCAGGATTATTTTGAGCATCCATCACCCACCCGACTTGAGCCTTATGTCTCATGTTGCCTAAGTAGGGGGTGCAAATCTCATTATAACCACCAGAGAGAGTCATGTGTTACAACTTCTGTGCACGTCCATTACATTCGAGAATAACCTCCCAGCTCCTCCAGAGGGGATGGCAGAGATGGATGGACACCTCTCTTTGATCTGGGGAGTTCTTCCTCCACCTCCAGTTTGTCTCCAATTGCCTCCAAGGTCATGCTGTCAGGACAGGGACAGCATCCCCCCCTTGCATATGAATCTCATCTCATCTCCTCCAAAACCACAGTCTACACGTGTTTGCTGTTACTTCCAGATGTGTCCACAACTTGAAAGCAGTGATTTCAGAGGAAAAACAACCTTTAAAGCTAGCAGAGCTAAGTTTCCCTTCCCCTCCCTTTCCTTCACCATCAGTCCAGGTCTTCTATGCAGGCAACACTGAACGGTTCTAGGGGACTCAATAATGCACCATGGAAGTGTCTGCACATAGACAGATTAGAGAGGCAATACAACTCCTCTTCTCCCCATTATACTTCAAACCTCTCTCAGCTCACCGTCTCAGAACTCACTCCTAGAGATCTTTGGCTAAAGCCCTGCTAATAGTTATCTGACAAGAAACCATTTTGGTGTCCTCCCCCATGCTGGAATGAAACGGATGCCTGCAGAACAATAGAAGCGATGGCACTGACTAAGACTTGATTGCCTCGATAGATGCAACAGCACGTACAACACTAATATATCTTAATCCTACTGTCCTCACTCATGCAACCCCGGCAAAAGGCTCTGTCCTGCAGACATCTCCAGCCCTGGGTCTTTCTTCAGTAGCCAGATTGGGGGTCCCTTTTGGTGGCCGGTTATGGGGATTGTGGTGGGCAGGCACACAATGTCACTTCTGTGTAGTACTGCAGGCTTTTAATTTTCTCTTGAAGAGGACAGAAGGAGGAGGGACAAAGGAGGCAGCCTGACTCACACCAACACCTGGAACATTTGCTCCACAGCCAGAGTGCCACTAACATGAGAAGGGTTCCCCTCTGCTTTTGGGAGTCATTCTCAGAGCAGCTCTCTTCCCCATCAGCTGGTGACAGCCCACCCCCTCCACACCCTGTGCTGTGGGAAGTTAATTTAGAAGCCAGCTTTGCCATCTGTGGACTACCCCATGCTGGGAAAACCCTCAGCTGGGGAGATCTGTTGTCTTTCCAGAGCGGCGCAAAGAAATCAGAGCGTGGGAGAGAACACGGACCTAAGAATCCTTCTAAGTCCTTAGCAAATTTCTCCATGCATCCCTCAGACTCCACCTCTTCCACCCACGGTACCTAAACGTGTCCCTATAGTGATGTATGCTGTTGACATCAGAGCAGACTCGCAGCGGCAGTCCTACTGCTGCCCTCAGCTGAGTCATGACTCATGAACAAAGGGGATTTTGACCATTGTTATTTTATTATTTTCATTATTTCATTCATCATCTTAATTTCCCTCTCTCACTCCTGACCAAAAGAGAAAGACATGCACACACATACACACACACAAAAGAAAAGGAAAAAAAAAAAAAAAAAAAAGGAAAAAACTGCCAACATGGTCCACATCTGGAAACTGATTTCCCAACCCCAGAACAAAGAGCTCTGAAATTGTGGCTCCAAGTCTCCTGTTTGTGTTCTCCCATTATGTAAAAAGTCCTATAATAAAATCTAATGGAGAAAAAGCCTAAGAGTCAGCAAGAATTATGTGGAATTTATTAGCAAATGAGATCCATTCGGAAGTTCTGGTAGAACTGTACATTGGACTTACAAAGCTATTAAGCTCAAAACAGCTGCAGGAGCATGACAGCTTTTGGTTCCAGAAAACTTCTCCTTATAGATCAGGCTTGGCTTAAATCAATTCTTTAATCCCAGCTAAACTACTGTGCCATTTCCTTTACTTTCCATGTTCAGAAATATCATTCTTACCAAAGTTTAGCGCTGTACAGGGATGAGGAAAAAAATGGACACGTGAAGAGAATGCTAAGGGAAGAAAAGAGAAGAAGAACAATTCTAGAATTCATCATTTTTCAGCAAGGGAAATAGGGACAAACAGTTCCTAAGAGATTTTAGGATGTCAGTCATTTTTAACAGAAAGAAGTTTCTTAGAATGGGTTAAAAAATTTACTACTGATACTTTTAACAGAAAAGAATTTTGCAAGTCAACAGAAATGTTCGTGTGGGAAAAAAGATTTCAAAAACATTCAGTTTTTAATTTGAAAAACTGTAACCTCATAGCATTTCAATGGAAAGAAAATACATGCATTGTTGAGAAATGGCACAGTGCACCCCACTGGGACAGAAAGAAAAGCATTATTAGTTGAGAATTGTTGAGGAGAGGACAATTATTTAAGGGCTTCAAAAGAAGCAGCCTCTCTGACCTGCTTGATCACATACAGATATGCCCAAGAGCCATGTGTACTTCAGTTTCCATTTCCACCTTGGGTCTCCTAAATGGCAGCCCAACATACCGGCACTACATTGAAAGCCAGGGTTCATGTACAGCATGGATTTGTCTTTTAGCTCCAAGCCAAAGTGATCTAGGAAGAGACACCACAACTGAATGCACATGAAGGAGGCCACATTGTTCAACAGTCTCCTGGTCATAAACCCTTTCCTCCCTCCTCTCTTCTTTGATGTTACTTAGCTGTGCTTATGTTCAGTGTTGAATCATTGGACTTAGCCTTTCATCCGGACTCTCGGGATGTGTTACAGGGATGGAAAGAGAAAGGCACTACTTAATAACACTTTCCAAGTACAAGGGAGAGGAGATTCCTGGAAAATCAGGTTAAGACTGTCCAAAAAACTTCTTCGAAGAAACGTGGCAAACTGTATATAGCTAGCTATTTATGGTGGAGATGGAAGTTAGACTACCCTTGAAGGCAAGCGGCTGCTGTCCAGACAGAGGTCTTAATCATCATTCCAGTTAGTCGCTGAAAACTAAACACATCTTAAGTAGGTGGGGGAAAGGGCTATTTCAAATAAATAGCCTCATTATTCTGCAGGAACTGTTCTAGCTCACATATGTTTACCTACATTTGTATTTAAGAACCATGGATCCAGAACTTGAATTCTGAAACCATCTTCCTTCTCCATGCACGGAATTGCTCAAACAAGAACAGAATTGGCCAAACCTTTTTTTTTTTTTTTTTTTTTAAATGAACAGTGTTTTTTCAAAAGAAAATTAATTTATGAGCATTTTCTTCTCCCCTCCCTCAAATTTTTCTAATTTTTCAGTAAAAAACAGAAAATAAGAAACTGTTTTTCTTCATTCTTCTTCTGTTGCTTCCCTTTTCATAGCAAAACAAAAGCTGATGAGGAGGTGAGGGGGAAAGCAAAGAATACTAAAGCTAACAAAATATTTTCGTCTTTTAAAACTGGAAGTTCTCAGAGCTGTTTACTGCTGCTTTTCTGAGATCATTTCCAATTTTTGCCTTGCTTGCATTTTACTGTCAAATCAAAAAACTGAACTTTTTTTTTGAGCAGTGCTCAAAAGCATTTGCAGGAAACGCTATTAGGACATGATCTGTATTGCTCCTGCCTCCCTTAACACACACTATCCATGCAAGAAACGTTCTTGCTATCTGTGGATATGCCCAGCTCTCAAACACAGCCCAGATGTGGTCCAGCAGCTCAGCTCACTGGATACCACATGCTATATGTTTTTCTGTAAAGCACTCTAATGCCAGATCTCGGAGGAGCTATTGGTGTCTGTAACACGCAACTGCAACCTCCTGTTACAGGACCCACCTCTGTCGTAGTTAGCCTGCCCAGAGCAATGAGACTTTAGCAAAGCATACACTCAGCCTCCGGTCTCCACAGTCTGCAGCCTCCTTCTCTCTGAAGTTGTAATTTCTTTCATTTATGAGCAGCAGAAACATGTACTCAGCCCCAAGACCCGAGTTAACCAGCTGAAGACAAGGCCTTGCATCTCCCCATCGCTTCCCTGCGCTACTTGTGTCCCTTCCAGGCTGCCAGCTCACCTCAGCATATGGAAGCACTCTCAATTTTACCCCAACTGTTGCAAAAGTCAATCCATTTCCCACACTCCGGGTCACATCTGGTGAAATGTAGAATTTTTATTAATAAAAATATTTTCTAGCATTCGTGCTTGTGCAGAAAAACTTGGAGATGACACCTGAACGTAGTTACGGGCTCACAAACCAGGCGGCAGCAGTAAAGAAGCAGGTACGTATTTCAGCCTTGGGATTTTTTCACCCAGTGTCGTCACAGTTTGTCAAGATTTGACTCATAATTTTTGAAGGCTGCTGAAGCTGGCAATACTGACCGTGAGCTTTGAGCGCTGTGAGCGAGTCAAGTCTGTTGTGCATCTCAGCAGAGTGCTGTCCCATGGAGACAGCACACACAAGTCCCGTCTCACCCGCTCTTGTCCAAGCCAGCCCTCTCCCTCGAGGACACGTGTGGGGTAGAGCAATCTTCCACAGGTGCAAAAGCAAGACCCAGTCCTGCTCCTCACAGGAATCCATGAGAATTTTTGCCTTTGGCACATTCACGGAGACAGGGTCTTGCCCAAAGCACATACCAAGGGAATGAATCTTCCAGAAATATGAATTCTCTTTGCCTCATACCAAAACATTCATAGTAAGTTCAGGCGGCACTCCACAGCAAAACATTGGCAAGAGGAAACACTAATAAAAAACTAAGACACTAAAAAACACCAAGAAAAACCTCCTGAAAGAAACAAACATAAGAATGTGCTGCCCATTTAGTCAAAAAAATGCTAACAAACTAATGCTGTCTCATGATGAAATTGAAATATTTACAGGAAGAGAGCATAGAATTTTGGCTGGCAAACACAAAAAGTATCTATCACAACTGTTTTCTGTGCAGAACAAAGGGGAGAGGAAACAGAGAAGGAAAAGTAGGGGAGTAAGGGGAGGGTGGAAGAAAGAGGACAGAAACGCACGGAGAAGAATACGGATTAAGAAATTGATTTAAAAAAAAGGAAGCGAGGGGGAAGAGAGGGGGACAGAGAGCAGAGTTCATACTAAGAAGTCTTGTTGCTCCCTATTTACCTGCCACTAGGCAGATTCATTGGCATCTCTCTTGTGCGACAGAGACTTGTTCACTTTCCCCACAGAAGCAGCGGATTACTAACAGAGCCTGCCAACAGCATGCACAAAACATAAGGCTGCCCAATCAGACAACTGGGGCCAAGTGAATGGAAAGAATATGTCAGTTATTAATTAATTTGTTCTATATTCATCTCATTATAGATAATTACATGAGTTGGTTCCACAGCCTGAGCCTTCCTCAGCCAGTAATCCCCATGATTCACGACCGACAGTTGCACAACACGGCTGTCAATGACTTCATCATGTTGCATGGAAAATCCTCTCTAGATATGTGCGTGCGCAGTGACTCACTTTGACACCTTGGGTTGACATTTGCAACCTGGGCCAAGTCTGTCAGTAAGACAAAGGCACTTCTTGTGAGGTTTCCAAGCCGTAAAGTTGGGTATTGAACAATGGAGCACACAAGAGAAGGCAGGAAAAGGTAGCCCTCAAATATTCAGATCACGTGTGCAACAGCCGAGTGCATTGGCACAAGAAAATACTCAAGGCAATGGCTCTTCTCCGGCAACAGCCAATGACAGCACTAAAGAGTGCAAGGCATATAGTCCATTCTGATGCCATAAGCAAGGAAAACAGAAGAAATACTCCAGCACAGCACCTGAAGTCCACAAGTAGGAACATCCCAGGAAGCTCTCAAGAACCAAGACAGGCCATTCCAATTTGACAGAAGAAGTTATTTCAGAATTGAGAGTCAGCAGAGACAGCAAAGTTCTGCAAAACAGCCTGAATCAGAACAGGAAACATTACATAAAGTAGTACTCAGATGTCGCTCGGGAAGAATAAGCAAGATAAACTGTAAATCCAGGCACGTGGGATATGGGAACCTCCAACCAGGGCTGGACACCAGAGCAGCTCTCTCAAGCCATCTCCACTCTGGAGACACATGAGAAATGGGAGCTGTAAACAGAAAATTAAACAGACGCTTTCTCCTCTCCATTGAAGGAACTGGGACTGAGAAGGCATTGATCAGTTTTCCCAACTCCTCCTGCAGTCCTTTGTTAGATCTTAAAGAAAAATCAATACCAAAAGAAGGATCTTGGAAGCAGAGTGTAACATGACCCCAGTCATGCATCCTGCATGAAGAAAGCATGATGCACAGAGAGACACCCAGAGGGAGTACTACAGGAAATGTTTCAGGGAAACATTTTCACTGAGCAATGGTTTTATACAGAGGATGAAAACAATCATCACACTCCTACTGGTTTTGGTGACTTGGTTCTTTCTGGAAGAAGATAAGCATGAGGGGATAAAAATTAAGCCATTTGTTTTTTTCTGAAGAAAACTGGAATTTTCTATTTGAAATGAGATTCTGTCTTGATATACACTATTTGTGTATGTGTTAAGTCTTTACTCCAGAGCTTTGAGCGTTTCTTTCAACATGGGGGGTGGGAGTGGGGTGGTGGAAATCCTCACAGTTTTTAATTCAGAAAGGAAGCCAGAAAAAAAAGTTTCTAGATTCCTCCATCTTCCTTGCCATTTCAGTCATCCACCCAGCCTAAACCCCAGTCATTTCTAAAGAGGATGCACCTGCTTCGCAGGCATCCTGGAACTGAAGCACCCACAGGAGTCTCTCAACCACAAGACAAAAAAAATTCTGGCAACTGCACAAGAGGCTGCAGGTAGCACCAGGACCTCTAAGAAACCCAGAGTTAATGCTAGGAAGATAGGCACAAGCAAGGCCTTCGGTAGCTTCTAGGATTTGCTGCTGCTCTGGTTGCATCGCCACAGATGCTCTCCAGCAACGCAGG